>NW_027411644.1:208924025-209564928 GCF_047663935.1 Musca autumnalis
TCTGGCCCGAACCCAACCTCCTTAAAAATTCGTTACAATCGGGCAATAATTGCGGCCTTAAGCCTGTTTATAATTTTTAATGGACGAATATTTCGTGGTGGTACATAAACTTTTGGAGAGACAATATGTAGCATGGGATAAAAATGTGGTTCTCTACACAGAACCCATTATATATTAGACAGTAGGCCCGTTATCTAGCAAACACTTTATTGCAATTTACATTAGAGGAAAGGTCAGTAGTTTTTTTCCATATGTAGGCTACTTTGCGAAATATGTATGTCCTCAAGGAATTAAAATATCGACCAAAAATAAAATTTTTATATTTTTCATACAAAAGTAATGGTCCATTTCACCCGCTAAAGAATATCAGATCATCACTCAAAATTGTAGGCATCTTTTTCGACCTATACTCTTACCCGGTGCAAAATTTCGTGACTATTGATGTAAAATTGCGACTTCTAGCGAGTTTATTATTACACTACAAACAAATAACGGAATATATTAGGCTGTAACTCTGTAATCTGATCATGCACACCAACATAATTGGCATCAATTGAAAGGTCAAGCATTCCACTTTCAAGTATATCTCACTTGTCCGGAATGTCACTTCCAGGAATTAGGATATAAGCTGTATATTACAAATTTTCACAATTTTCACACAAAAGTTTTGGTCCATTTAACCCTCTAAATATTATCCGATCGCCATCTCAAATTGCAAGCTTCTCCTTTGTGATATACTCTTACCTTGTTTAAAATTACGCGTTGATCGGACTATTATTGAGACCTACAGAGCCTTTAGAAAATTGGATAAATATTATGTTTTTGGTTTATTTCACCCGCTAAATATTTCACGATCATCACGAATAAGAATAGAGATCTATTCTGATCTGAACCCGACCTCCATACAAAATTTCGTGACGATCGGTCCTTAATTGCGGCCTGGAGCGTGTTTACAATTTATAATGGACAGACGGACGGACGGACGGACAGACACACATCTCAAAATCGCTTTATCTCGTCGAGATATGAAGATTGGTATACCACATTGGGGGTCTCTGACGAATATTTCGCGGTGTTACATGAACTTTTACCAAAACAAACTTATAATACCCTTTTCCACATTGTGGTATAGGGTATAACAAACTTTAGAGCCACATGAGATAATTAAAATGACATAAAATTTATTTCTCACTATTTTTCTTCAATTCTGAGAGTCGTAAAAATGTCGTAAACGCTTTTATTCAAAAATATAATTTTTTAACAAAAACCAAAAAATTTGAAATTTTTTCAAAGTGACTTTTTCGCGACTTTTTTAATATTTGAATGGAATAAACGTAATTATAGTTATTAGTAGGCTTATATTTATTCATTCGTGCAACAAAAAATAATTTTCTGAAAATTTTTTTTTTCATTTCATATATTTTTTCAAAAAATTATTTTTTTAAAATCGATTTGTGCGTGAACTTTTTATACCCTCCACCATAGTATGGAGGGTATATTAAGTTTGTTTTTCCGTTTGTAACGCATTGAAATACTCATTTGCGACCCTATAAAGTATATATATTCTTGATCAGGGTAAAATTCTAAGTCGATCTGAGCACGTCCGTCCGTCCGTCCGTCCGTCCGTCTGTGGTAATCACTCTAGCATCCACAAAAATGGAGATAGGACGCTGAAATTTTGGGAAAATGCGTCTTTTGTTTGCAGGCAGGTCAAGTTCGATGATGTGCTATATCGGTCCACGTTTTGATATAGCCCCCATATAACGGTACCCCCCGATTTACGGTATTTTGACGTTTTTAGCTACATTTTCAGACCGATTTGGCTATAATTTGACATTTAGGGTTCTTAAGTCTCAATAAACATATATAACAAAACTTGTGGACATAGGTCCACGTTTTGGTATAGCCCCCATATAACGGTACCCCCCGATTTGCGGTATTTTGACGTTTTTAGCTACATTTTTAGACCGATTTAGCTATAATTTGACATTTAGGGTTTTTAGGTATCAATAAACTTATATAACAAAATTTGTGGACATAGGTCTACGTTTTGGTATAGCCCCCATATAACGGTACCCCCCGATTTGCGGTGTTTTGACGTTTTTAGCTACATTTTTAGACCGATTTAGCTATAATTTGACATTTAGGGTTTTTAGGTATCAATAAACTTATATAACAAAATTTGTGGACATGGGTTAATGTTACCGCCCGATTTCAGGTATTTTGAGAATTTTACCAACAAGTCTTAACCGAATTATCTGTAATTTGAACATTTGACATTTGAAATTCTTAGTGGTCACCACACCTCTCCACCAAAAATTGTCAGAAAGCCCCCATATAACGGTACCTCCCGATTTTCAGTAATTTGATGATTTTAGCTACATTATTAAACCGAACTAGCAGTAATTTAATATTTGAAGTTCTTAGTGGTCACAACACCTCTCCATCAAAAATTGTCAACATAGGTCCATGTTCGGATATAGCTCCCATGTAACGGTACCTCCCAATTTTCAGTAATTTGGCAATTTTAGCTACAATTTTTAACAGAACTAACTGTAATTTGGCATTTGAAGGTTGTAGTGGTCACCACACATCTGCATCAACAATTTTCAACATAGCCCCAATATAACGATACTTCCCGATTTTCGGTACTTTGAGGATTTTACTTAAAATGTTTAACCGAACGTAGGTCAATGTTTTTGTATAGCCCCAAAATAAACCTCCCGATTTTCTAAGGATTTTTTTGGACGAACTTTCTGTAATTTGAAATTTAAAAGTCAACAAAAATTCTGCAACAAAAATTGTTCGTTTAAGTTCATATTTTCGTATAGCCCAGATACTTTCGAACTAGCTGTTAATGACATTTGAAGTTCCCACGTTATGTACCGATTATGTACGAATTAGGAATTATTTGACATTAAAAGCTCCCATCAAAAACTGTCAACATAGGCCCATGTTTTATTATAACCCCTATATAACAGTACCTCCCAATTTCTAGCCCACCAAAAATTGTCAACAGTTAGATATAGGCACCATAAAAAAGGGCCTCCCGAATGAAGCATTTTATGTACATTATCTGACATTTTAACGTACTCACTTAAAGTTGGGGACAGGAATGAATATTTTATGGTGGAGGGTATGAAAAGTTCGACCCGGCCGAACTTAATGCTTTTTTACTTGTTGCAAATAACATGAATACTATTGTTTAATTACGAATAGTTTCATTCTCTTTTCAAATTATGATGTTTCATTTCTTCCGTTAGAACTTGACCATTTAGCAGAAGTGCAACTTTGTGTTTTCGCACAAAGTGAAAGATGTCAAATTCTAATGAGAATGTACTAAAAATTGGCGCCACTTTGCAGTGTCCATCGTTTGTTTTTTTTTTCTCTCTTTGGTTAAATAAAGAGTGTTATTCGATTTCCGTCGATTGAAGTAATAACTTGGATTTTCGTCCACCTACTATTGGATATTCGTCCACAACAACTTTGTAAACAAAAGGTACAGATATTGTTTATACGAACAATATTTCTTAAATAAAGGATTAATTATTTTATTATAACGAAATTGATACTGCTGTTGTTTTGTTTTTCTTTTTGGTTTTTTTCTTTTATTGCCTCCGCAAACATTGGTCGCTTCGAACCGGATAAACATTGATTTTTTTGAGCCTCGATTGCACATTGGTCCAATCGAGCCGAATACATTGCTTTCAGCAAAAGGAAATTCGGATTCTCTTCGCTTGGGAAGCAACAGCAATTGGTTTTTTCGTTGTTTTACAAAGGCGCTCTGACTCCGTCAGCTACCAACAAAGTCATAAATAACCATCATCATTCCTCATGTTAATTGTCATCAACAACTTCATTATTTTAAGTAAGGTGAGTACCGTCAAATAAGTGAGCATTCGCGAGTGTAATTTTTGTTCTCCAATAAATATAATAAGGTGTTTAATTTATTGCTAACATTCGCCCTACAACGCCGTCGCGACGTTATAGTTGTTGTTCTCTCCAAGAATATCTACATTTCTTTTTCGGGTACTCAAACTAATTAAAGAGTGCAGTGATTCGTATTTGTTGGCATTATTTTCTATTCGAGAAAAAACATTCATATCGTTGTTAGTGTTTCTTCAATGCATATTCAAATTGTCAAATAAAAGAAATAAAGAAAGAAGAAAAAACACTAACAACTCTACTAGCCACTATCCGTTGAGTTGTAACAACAAATACCCATCACTGCAGTCATCTGTTATGTTGATCGTTCGATCGATATACACACACACGTGTTATTAATATACGAGGTCCGCGCCAAAAGGTAAATATACGAGGGGTGCGTGAAAAGTTTTATTGTCCATTCTGAATATTTTAATGAAATTTCTTTTCTATTATTTTTTACAAAATAATTGTTTTTCTTGTTATTGTTGGTAATTAGTGTGCATCTTACAGTCCGTGCACCCTACAATAGGTCAACATTATTGAACATTTTAGGATTTTCGTCCATTTTTGAAATTTTTGGAAAGTTTGTGGTTTTTCATTTGGTTTTCAATTCAGAAATAATTTGTTTGTGTATTATTCGATACGCACAGCCGAAATTTATTGCACTGAGAGAAATTTTTGAAGGTCTTCAGTACACAGCGAAAAATAAAAATTTTACGTTTCTTGCCAATTTTGTTCTTTTTATTGTATTTTTCGGTACAATAAAATACAAATAGTGTATTTTCGATACATTTGATGTACTAAACAAAATTTAGTGACTTTTCGATACACTTGGAAAAGAATATTTTGCAGTTTTTTAGGATTTTGGTGTATTTTTCGATACATTAAAAATAAAGTTGGGTATTTTTCGATACCGATTTTCACAATTGTTTCAAATGTTTTACATTGGTAATTTGGTACGTTTTATTGTATTTTTCGGTACATTAAAATAAAAAAGAGTGTATTTTTCGATACAAATTTTACAACCACTTAGAATTTGGCAGATTTTAAGAAAAATCAACACTGATTTCCGACGTTGGCTTGATAAACTTTAGTTGACAAGTTAATATATTATAGCATTTTCGTGCATTGTGAACTACTTCTTCAAGTCAGGTTGTTTTGGTCCATTTTAGAAAGGACATTTTTCGATTTCATTCAAATTTTATTTCGATTTTCATCGTAATGTCGGTTACTCCTCTAGACTGTTTCATCAGAGCTACAGATTCTCTCATTACGTTTGATTCCAACTTCACTTCTCTCCGAGATGAAGATCTGGATATCTATATTCTTGAAGCTCAGGCCGCCGAATTTAAAGTAATGTGGAAAAAAGTAAAAGAGATGTTTGACGAATGTCTTAATTTCCTAAAAACTGCTGATAAACCCGATCCCAATGGCATTACATCAGCAGAGTGTAAATATCAGGTAGCTTTCAAGGCGTATATAAATACAATTGCAATGATCAATCGGAAAATTGATGAACATAGAGCTAGGCCGATGAATTCTTCTCCCACTTCTGGCGAAAGATTTTCTGTTCCTGAAGGTTTGAATATAACTAGATCATCAGCTGAAGTATCCGCTTCATACAATGATAATGTTTTCCATAGTTTAAACCTTCCACCATGCGATATTGACATTTTCAATGGCGACTTCCTTTCATGGCCTAAATTTAGGGATCTTTTTTCTGCATTGTTTATTGACAACAAGCGCTTGAGTGACATAGAAAGGTTATGTCACTTATTAAAGAAAACTAGTGGCGAAGCGAAAGATATTGTTTCGAAATTCCCTTTGACGAATAGGAGTTTAAATTTGGCTTGGAATGCTTTGAAGGAGACGTATGACAATGTACGGATTCTGGTGAATAACCAATTAAAGTTATTGTTCGACCTTCCTGTCCTTGATATAGAATCATGTTCAGGATTGAAACAATTACAGCGGGGTATAAATAGTTGCATTTCTGCTATGGAAATTTATGATGTTTCGACCAACGATTGGGACCCGATTCTTGTTTTCAGTTGCATACAAAGATTACCCACAAACACTGTTCAATTGTGGGAACAAAATGTTCAAAAAAAAATCGGTCCTATCTTCATGGAAAGATTTAGATTCCTTTCTTACAGAAAGAATTCAGACACTTACGTGTCTTCGTGACATTAGGGGAATTGAATCCAATAATAAACATGAAAGCAAGTTTTCCAAACGGAGTCTTTCCATTTCCTCATCCACCTCTTCAGGTCGATTTTGTATTATGTGCCCTAAGTTAGTTCATCCCTTAAGATTCTGTCCCAAATTCTTAAAATGCTCGATCGATAGTCGCTTTTCGGCACTTCGACGTCATCATTTTTGTATGAATTGTCTAGCTACAGGTCATGAAGCATATAAATGCCACAGTAAACATAACTGTTCCAAATGTAACAGGCGACATCACACGCTGTTACATCGTGAAATGTCTTCACAAATAGGTTCTTCAAAATCTACGACTTCGTCACAATCTAGTTCGAGCACACCTGTATCCTCGCGGTATTCTTCAGTTCGGAACCAAGATACTTCCACTTCTTCGTCTGGTACGTCTTCGACAAATAGACAAGTGTTTCATGTTGCAGAAAATAGGAATGTCGTGTTAGGAACGGCTATGGTGAATATCGTTCACCAGGGAGTTTCACACCCAGTTCGTGCCCTTATTGACCCTGCATCAGAAGCCTCCTTCATTACTGAGGAGTTACAACAAAAAATTGGTATTTCTACCACATCAACAGCGGTTACTATTTCAGGGGTTGATCAAACTATTTCCGCTAGATCCAACAAGTGCTGTTTATTTGATATTGGTTCCACAAGCGATGAAATGTTTCGCATAAAGCTTAATGCATTGGTAGTTCCTAGCATTTCAGGAAATTTGCCTTCGACTCCCATTGGTAAGGGATTATATTCGTGTCTTCCAAATATTCGTTTGGCTGACTCTCAGTTATTCTACTGTAGGCCAGTAGACATTTTGATAGGTGCTGATCTATATCCGCAAATTCTTTTGCAAGGAATTAAGTTTAATATTTTGGGTTCTTTGGTTGCTCAAAATACAGTTTTCGGTTGGATCATTACTGGTCCACTTTCTCCAAGTATAAGAGTACATTCTACAGTAGTAAGATATGCAAATCATGAGGAAAATAAAACTTCGAAAAGCAATTCTCACAGGAAAAGAAACAATTGAATTCATTTCTTCACATGTTCATGTGAAACATTCGCCCTTTTTTGAATTTAGTGTTATTGACTACGTCAAAGTACTTTGCTACAAATCTTCTTCAACGTAATCTTGAATCTCCTTGTCTGTCGTTTACCAATTTCACAACTGAAAACATTCATGCTGTTATACCAATACTATCTCCTAGAGGTGGAATAGTATTTGAATGAAATATTTAAAAGGACATACAGTTGTTATCGGTACACGATATTCAAATGGACGATTTCGTGGTTCTTCTGATCGGACAATTCTCGCACTTCGTGTAAATGAGTCGTTTAATATAAAACGTTTTTTCGGGCGTTAACCGTGGTCTTCAATTCGTACAAATGTAACACGGTGTTGTAGGACGACGAAGAAATTAGTTAATCATTCTAATTAAAATGAATTGTTCGTGATGAACATAAATTGGTTTCTTTCTTTTTTCATATAGTAGAAAAATTGTATAAGACAACCTACTCTCAGCTATTACTAGTCTGAAGAGTAAAAATGTACAAATATTTATAAACCACATGTAGTTGGAAGCAGATTCTAAGTAGTGGCTCCTATTCGGGAGTTTAGAATTTGCTGGTCGATAGCGCCCTTCAGGCGAAATAAAACGAAGACTTTCCTATCCGGGATATTTAACAATTCTTCGTTTTTTGATTTTAATTTAGCTGGTCGGTAGCGCCCTTCTGGCGAAATAGAACGAAGAGGCTCCTATCCGGGAGATTTAACAACTTTTCGTTTCTTTCAGTTCCAAAAAATGTTATTGTATCGAATCGCTCCTATCCGGGAGGTTGAACAACGCTTCGGTACTAAGTAGTAGTGGATGTAGCGCCAATGGAAATTGGCATGGGTCCTCCGGACCACATGGGCTTTCCGAGCCATTTATATTATAAGAAATGTACAAAAAAGAAAGAAATTGCTAAAATGCTCACTATTGACGGTTCCGCCGTTTAATGTAAAATATGTACTCATAACTAAAGAACTAGAAATTAAGTTGAAACATCGCTGGATATTTCAAGGTGGCCGGCAATGTTTAATTACGAATAGTTTCATTCTCTTTTCAAATTATGATGTTTCATTTCTTCCGTTAGAACTTGACCATTTAGCAGAAGTGCAACTTTGTGTTTTCGCACAAAGTGAAAGATGTCAAATTCTAATGAGAATGTACTAAAAATTGGCGCCACTTTGCAGTGTCCATCGTTTGTTTTTTTTTCTCTCTTTGGTTAAATAAAGAGTGTTATTCGATTTCCGTCGATTGAAGTAATAACTTGGATTTTCGTCCATCTACTATTGGATATTCGTCCACAACAACTTTGTAAACAAAAGGTACAGATATTGTTTATACGAACAATATTTCTTAAATAAAGGATTAATTATTTTATTATAACGAAATTGATACTGCTGTTGTTTTGTTTTTCTTTTTGGTTTTTTTCTTTTATTGCCTCCGCAAACAACTATAGCTCCAACCTTTACAACTTAGGTTTCATTTTATTCCTCAAAATGTCTGGATGCTGTTATTATTTTTTTTTATATATTTTTCGTAACTATGAGCGCTATTGTTTCAAAAATATGTTTGTAAATACGTTAAATTATTTAACAAATTTGATTTTTCGCGAATCCATTGAGGCTTTGCGATCATTTTTTGCATCATCGCAAAGGGTACGAATTCAGTTAACGATAATAGGATATAACAGCTAACTATATTAAGACGCGATTTTTTTAGAATTTTTTCTAATTATCATAATTAAAACGGTCATATCTTTTGCGCGCAACGATCAAAGTTAGTAACGAAAACAGATTTGGAATGCTGATTTTTTTCTTAATCTATGTACCAAAAATCATTTATGTAGCATCAAAAATTTTTTTTGATTTTTTTGAAATGGAAAAGACAATTTTAGACATTTTTCCTGATATACCCTTTCTAGCCTAAATGTTGAGGGTATAAAAATGTAAGCCGACATTACGCTGAGGTGTTTTTATCACCGTTGATTTTTTGGGATATGGATAGATTTCCAATTTACCCGATCTCTTGCAATATTTTCCTAATTTCGGGAGTTACCAGTTCTTTCCATCAAGGTGTTGGCCTAATAGTTTACCGGTATCAGTTTACCGGTGCGTACGCATGAAACCGGGTACATACTCATGATCTCATTGGCCAATTTAGATTCAGCGTAAGCGTAATAACATGCTTTCACCTTTATAATTATGCAAATTAACATAAAGTCCAAAATCCTTAATACATCCTCATGTTACCACTGTAATTTTACAAAATCTGTGCTCCTCCATATGTGTGAATGCACAATTATGTTGTTTGTATTTTCTTTATACCTATCTAAGCACAAGTGTCGGATTGGTTATTTGGTAGTTGATAAATGCAGCAAATTAACGAAATGGCTTATTGGCGCCAAAAATCTAAAAAGCATTACAACAATACAACGCGTTTAGCAAAACACATACACATACACAAATTGTCGTACGTACACCAACAGTTGTCGTCGTCGTAAGAAATGTTTCTCCGGTTTGGTTCTATCCTAACCTTATGCTGTAGCTGATGAGCTCAGAGAGAAACAGCATTCCAAAATTGTAAAATGACTTTAAGCGACAATGACAATGCCAACAATGGTGGCATCAGCAACAGCAGCAACATTAGTTTTGATTTCGCAACTGTATTGCAAAGTTTTTTATTGTTGTTGGTTTTGTTTCAGTTTCCCTTTTTTTAGTGTTTCGGATTTTTTGTTTGTTACGGAAGTCGGCATTGTGTCGTCAACTTGGCATCATCAGTTTGTTGTTACTCTGCTTCAGCGTACATATTTGACGCCGTTCCAAATTAGCCCTTCTTCACTAAACACAGCCAAGTGGAGAAACAAAAAAACAAAAGGAAAGGAAAATGAAAAGTGAAATATTTTCGTTGTGAAATAAAACAGAATTCAGTTGTCATTTGGTTAATTGCTACTGCTGTTGGGTTGAAGATATACGAGAACGTAGCAATAAAGATGGGTGAAATTTGTAAACAAATTTGAGTAATATGGAATGAGTTCGATATTTGCAGGGAGCATAATGTTTGATAGATATTCTGAAACTTTCCAGAACATGATGAAGACCACCGACATAGCCATAGGGGGTGGCCATTATGTCAGGAAATTCATAAAATCACTGTAGACAGAATAACAGACCCCTTAAATTGCGCCATGTTGAACTTTTGTGAGGGAGATACCCGAAGACGTTCTCCGATGCCCATGTTCGAACCTGATCTACATATGTCTAGAGAAGTATGTTTTGATCGAATCGGTTACCGTTTTTCTAATAAAAATAGAACTTTAGTGGAAAAGGTAACCAAAATGGTGGACCGATAAGGCCCATCTTCGAAAATGAGCTTAGCTTGAGTAAAATGTAACAAAATCCAAGGTTTGGACCAAATCATTTGACACGTTCGAGAGTTATCATAAGGTCTACCCACAGGTCATTCATTCCATAGAATACCCATCCAGTTGTCTTATATTGCACAGAAGACCTGTACAAAGGTCCTATATTCCACAGAAGATCCATCCTAAGACCTTCTATTTTATTAAAGATCCACCAAACGGTCTTTGATTCCATAGAGACACATCCCGAGGTCTTCTTTTCCATAGCATACCAATCAAGAAATCTTTTCTTCCATAGCAGACCCATCAAGAGATCTTTTCTTCTATAGAAGACCAATGCAGTTGTCTTCTATTGCACAGAGGATTCACCCGAAAATCTTCTATTCCACAGTAGACCCATCCAGAGATCTTCTATTCCACCCAACGGTCTTCTTCAGAAGAACCATATAGAAGTCATATATTCTATAGACGATCCATGTAGAGGTCTTACATTTCACAGTAGACTCACCCAGAGATCCACCCAGCGGTATTCTTCTGAAGAGCAATATAGAGGTCATATATTCAATAGAGGATCCATCAAGAGGTCTTAAATTTCACAGAAGACCCACCCAGAGATCTTCTATTGCATAGAAGACACACTTCAGCGGTTTTGTATTCCATTGAAAACCAACCCAATGGTCTTCTTTTCCATTTGAGACCCACCCAGCGGTCTTCTATTCCATGAAAGACCATCTAGTTGTCTTCTATTCCACAGATCATCCATGCAGAGGTCATATATTCCATAGAGGACCCATCGAAAAGTCTTATCCAGAGGTCTTCTATTCCATACAAGACCCATCCAGAGGTCTTCTATTCTATAGACGACCCGTCCCGAGGTCATATATTCCATAGAAGACCCACTCAAAGGTCTTTTATTCCACAGAAGACCCATTCAGTTGTTTTTTATTCCACAGAAGACCCACCCAGCTGTATTCTATTCCATAGAAGACACATCCTGAGCTCATGAGGTCCATAAAAAACCCATGCAGAGGTCTTACGTTTCACAGAGATCCCATTCAGAAGCTTTTTGTTCCATAATCCTAATCCAGAAGACTTCTATTGCGTAAAAACATTCAGATGAGTCCTAGTCTGTAGGTACTCTGTTCCATGGTTGAGGGTATTATTTCCAAAGAGTATGTATATATACCGGCTGTAGAATTATAAGGCATCAGGAGCCGATCGTTTCAAAACCGGAGGCACCATCTGGCAGGAAGATCTCGTACCCGACGATTGGAAAATGAGAATCCTATTTCCACTCCACAAGAAGGGAGATAAAACTATGTGTTCCAATTACAAGAGCATAAGTCTGCTCCCTATTGCATATACAAGGAGATACAACGGGCCGCATGGCGTCACAAGCAGAACTGGAAGGCCAAGGCTTCGTTGGAACGAACAGGAGAAACGCGACATTATAAAACTACATATCCGAGATTTGGAAATACAGCAGGTGATCTTTTCTTAGTTGGGCTTATAGAAGAAATGTTCAGTAAAAAGTACGCTAAGTAAGTATTACATTTTATAGTTGGGTGCATCGGGTTAGCAACCCACCCCTATAAAAAAACATCCTAGTATGAAACATACAAAAGAGCGATAAGGTCGGGCCAAACTTTTTGTACCACTTTAGGTAGAAAGTTTTTTTGAACACTGGGAACCTCAAACACCTAATTTTAGCTATAAAACTTGAAAATAACTGAAATCGGACCGTACCATTATATTGCGCTATACCACAACTTGGGTCCACAACTTTTGATGGAGAAGTTTTCAACCACTGCACAGTGCGAAATATTAGCATTTTATCGGAACTTTATTAATAACTTTTAAAGGAAAGGGCGTAGGTTCCTAATTTTTAGCCAAAATGTTTCTTATATTAGTGGATAGTGTGGGGCTCAAATTGGGCCACATAGACCCGCGGTTTCCTGAAGCGCTTATGTAACGGCGGCTGCCGTTTTTACGTTTTACATTCATTTTTCAATCGATTTTGTTTCAAATTGGTATATTGAGTTTTCAGCGTATAGACAACTTATGTACAAAATATTTTCAATATAGGTTCGCGTTTTGGTATAACCCCCATTGAATGGTACTGGTCGATAGGACATATTTTAAATGTTACACAAACATGTTCCTACGTATTTTGTAGTATTTTGGTCTTTTATGTTTTTCATAGATAGAAAACCTCTGTGCGAAATATGAGCAACGTAGGTTCGCGTTTTGGTATAGCCCCCATATGACGGGTTCCCTCAGATTAGGCATTTTAAAGGTTAAATACAAAGATTGCTACCGATTTTGATGCAAATGTAAATTTTAAGATGTTAGCGAATAAAAAACCTCTTCGCACAAAAACTGTCAACATAGGTACACTTCTGGTGAAGCCCCACAACCCTACACATCCAGCAGGCCTGAGCCGTTGATTGTATTAATAATGTTTCCAGATCAAAATCAGGTTGGCACTGAATTAAAATTTTTAACGTATATTGGTATTTGCACCACAGCACTGTGGTCCCAGCCCACGACAAAGATCCAAAAATCGAAGTCTACAAATTATGATTGTAACTATTCAAATCTATCGTAGACACATCAAATTTTAGTATTCCGGCTTTCTTTTTACAACTTCTAACGGAAGCTGAGCCACAGAAGTGAGCATTTCCATTTGATGAAATTGAGACATTAAAGACATTCCATTAACGCACTGTGGTTCCGCCCGTGGACAAAAATCGGAAAATTTATGGCGACAAATTTGATTGCGATTGAAAGAAATAATCTCTAAACACATTAAATTTTTAATATCCAATATTATTTTTGCCAATTTACAGCGGTAATATGTCAAGTTAAGTCGAAGAAGTTGAGATTTATATGCGGTGCCTTAAAAACGAAAAATAGATCCGCAAAGCATTCGTAGCTTATGGGTGAAATTAAAAAAAAATTGAAGAGGTAAATGTACAATTTCCAAAATGAAACTTACCGCCTGTTCATGTATGTCGCACGAAAGCCCGCACGATAGGAAAGCAGTCACTCACTTCCGCCTAAAAATGCGTTCATTTATGCCGCAAACTACTACTAATTTGAATGTACATTTGTACAACTATGTTCCATAATTGAGAGCCAAATGAGGAATGAAAACAAAATTGGCATACATATACATACAAACATTGGAATATGTGTGATTTGTTTTGTTTGAGAAAATAAAATGTGTCGTTATTTTGAATTATTTTATTTAATTGATTTCTTCATAATAATGAATGAAACAACCTTTAAAATGTGTCAATAAAATTTTTATTTTATTTCACGAATGTGTTGCGTATATTTGTTTCAAGATTTTCGGTGTTATTCGCGAGTTTACGTTCTACTCGGCAGCTACAAAGCAAGTGAGTGATTTTGACATTTTCTTTCTGCAAGAGACAGTCCTTTCGAAATACATAAACCCAAATTTACAGGAAAAGTGTACGTTTACGTGTTATTTCGTATGGCTTGTCGGTCGCATAGATTTTCGTTTCGAAGGTGTTTACATGAACGGAAAATTATTTTTTTCGATGAACGGGCTGTTATAGTTGATGGCATTGACTATGTTTTTACGAAAAAGCATATTGAAAATTCGTTTTCTAACTTCCTTAAAAATAAATTCTTTGTAAATGACTTTTTGTGCTATTTTTAATATCATTACTATAAATGTATGTTGAGTTTTACTAATGTTGGCCCCCGTAAGGGCAAGTCCATATTTTTTTTTTAAATACAGGGGAAAGTCTTTTGTTTATGGTAAAACAAGATCCAGCTGCCACCTTATAAGTTATTCCCCTTATAACTCGAAAATAGGAAGGTACGTTTATATGGGAGCTATACCTAAACGTGGACCAATATTGAACAGTTTTTGCAAGGAGGTATGTTGTTCCCTTAGAACTCAAAATGCAAAATTACAGCCAAATCGGTTGGAAAATTTGGCTAAAATCTGCAAAATACCGAATATCGGGAGGTACGTTTATGTGGGACCTATACCTATACGTGGACCTATATTGAACATTTTGGTTAAAATCGTCAAAATACCGAATATCGGGAGGTACATTTATATGGGACCTATATCTAAACTTGGACTTATAATGAACATTTGTTGCAAGGAGGTATGTTGTTCCTTCAGAACACAAAATGCAAAATTACAGCCAAATCGATTGGAAAATTTTGCTAAAATCGTCAAAATATAAAAAATTGGTCAGTACCTTTATATGGGGGCTACACCTAAATGTGGACCTACATTCATTAAAATAGCTTTTCTCACTTTTGTGCTCGTTATAAAACTATGTTTAAAAATTTCGATAGCTCGATTATAACTATTTTTGGCAATCCTTTCCATACAAGTGGTACCACTGTGTAACGTAGTGACAATTTACAAGTGATATCACAAAAAGTAATGTGTAAAATTACTATATGGCCTGTTCCCGTACTTTATAAAGTGGTAAAAAGTCGTAAAAGTTGTAAACGTCTAGAACGATTTTCATATAAATTTTGTGTACGGGAACGCAAAATGTGTAAAAGTGGCAAAAATTGTAAAAACTTTTTAGTTCTGGAACAGAGCTATAGTTAGAAATGGAAGTTAAAGTTACTGGTATTGTTATTGTTTTTAATTGATGACATCATAAAGTTGTATCTTCATTTTGTAGTTAAATTGTTCTCTTTTGAAATGTATTTTTGTGAGTGTTTTTTATTTAATATTGTGGATCCTCGCAGATCCTCACGTTATTTACTTTTAAATGTTCGTTTAAAGTGTCCAGAATTTGAAAAAAAATTATCTCGCCTGTCGAAAGTGTCCGAGCGGTATTCAGTTTTCATTATACTGAGTACACTCGTAGTTTTGTGAGTGTTTAGTATAAGGTTTTTGGGTGTCTTCAATCTTATTTTTTTATAAAAGACTAGGGGACCCGGCGAACTTCGTCTCGCAGTTTGTTAGGTACAGAACTTGATGGCTTTGGTTGAAACCTATAATACTATTATTGCTATCACCTTGTTCAATGGCAATTATTTCTTTGTTTTGAACTGTTTAGGACGATATTTGAACTAAGATATATTTTTAAGCAAATAACACGGTTTGCGATGTGAATAAAAATATTTGGTAGCACAGTTGAAGCAAAATAATATCATAACGCCCCTATTCGTTTCATAATCGATGGTTTTCTGCAATTCTTTTTTCGCCACTGATACTCAAGCAATTGAATACGAAGGAAGGAATGCGATCGAAGGAATTTGAATTTAATGCTTATTTAAATTTGCGTTTTAATCAATTAACCGATCGTTATCAGGTAACCACCTTCGTCTGCTTTTTTTCTGACTTCTCTGTTTAACGCGATCTCCCGAATTCTACTTGCATTGCAAGTTCGGAATTAGATGCAATGGCTCTGGTAACACGGACAAATGCGGTAATTGAATTTTGACTGAGACTGTCCAATTCAGTACTTGGTACATTGAGCTATTCTATTAGTTGTCGTTCTTTGTGTGTTTCGGAGGCTTGAAGTTTTGTCACACTAACACGTGACTGTTGTCGATTACTTGGTCACCCTATATTTAATTTCGACGTAAATAATATAGTCATATTAATATCACAAACTTATTAACGTTTAATGAGTATTTACTTATTTATGTCGCCCGATAAAGAATATTTGTCAGATAATTCGACCAAAAATCTCCGTACCTCCGTTTTCTTGCTTTTTATCTTTCCAATATTGAATATCATCCTTTTTCGATGTACATACATACATACATACACACAGTGCACCAATAGTGCCAGTGTACATATGAATGTATTTAGCCATTTGTAATTGCCTTCCAGCTCTACGGGAACTAAACTGTTGAATTCATACACCTTTTCAGTAGGGACATCATTTTTTAGTATCATGACAGGATCTAAACAGTATCAATATATATCTGGTACAGCTTAAATTTTACACTGCATAAATCGGAAGTTGATCTTTTGAAGATATTTTAACCTACGATTTAAAAATATACACATATGCCACAACCTCACTTCCAATGAAATTACCTCCGAGCTCTTGATTTTGCAAATAATTTTGTAGAATTGTTCCTTTTTCCTCAAAACTGTGGAAACCACTTTCGGCGTTATCATCGTCATCTTTTCAATCGGAATCAGAACGAAAACACCACTAATCTTTACAAACTCTAAACTAAGCCCTCTCCTTTTAACGATTTTTCGCTGTTAATTTCCTAAAAAACGCTTGAAAATAAATGAAAATCGATTTGATTGTGAATAAAAAATTCTATACAACTTTCATAAATTGACAAAACAGAGGCGTACAATGGACCCTCACAATTGATGCATATACAATTTTCGCCAAAACCTTGCCTAATAAGTGGCAAGGTATACTCTAAACGCGAAGCTCGATAGAAATATGTGAAAAAAATTACTTTCTTGAAAAAATATGTTTGCAAATTTTTCACAAATTTTCGCGATTTTTTTAGGTTTTATCCTTTTCTGCTATGAGACCATTCCGAATTGGTGCGAATTGTCAAAATCTGTTCAGCCGTTCTTGAGTTATAAGCGTAGTAACTAACATCAGCCTTTTTTACTAGGCGTTTACACACAGACAGTATTGGCAAGACAATAGCAAACCCAGTCAGCATTTTTTGAAAATTTTAATCAAATTCGAGTCTTTTTTGATCCGACTGCACGATTAAAAAGCTAGAATATGAGCTCATTTTCTGATCATAAATGACTCCTTTGTCGGTAGGAAAACATAACCTCAGGCGACTCTTCTAAACAAATCACAAATGAGTCTTTTTCGAGTCGTATTTCAATCATTTATTGGTGTTTTGTTGATTAATTTCGGACCCTTTTTCGAGTATGTTTAGAGTCATGTTTATAATCATTTATGAGTCTTTAGGGAGTCATTTATGAGTCTTTTTGTTAGACGAAATAAATTAAAAAAAATTTCTTTTTATTCTTCTTTGTTTCTTTCCTTTGTTTTATAGTCTTTTCTGCTTTGTTATGTCTTTTAATTATCCTTTATGTTGCTTGGTGGTTAGTATACTGCTTCTTCATTTCACTTGGCAAAACCTGTTGTGTTGTGTTTGTCTGTACCTTTAATATTATACGTTACATTTATATCAAAATTTTGTAGAAAGTGTATATGAGAATTTTATTTTTTATTTACAACCAAATAAAAATAAAACAAAGCAATCAGTTTTTAATCACCTAACTGTTCAAAATATGATCAGAGTATACATAATTATAATCACTTTTCAAACACCTGTATGACCCTTTTTTGATTAAGCATTTTTCAATCTTCCAGATGATCAAAATGTGACAATAAATAACAAAAAATTGTCAGATTTTAAACACCTCAATGATTTATTTGTGATTGCTACACATTTGTTGTTGTATTTTAAATTGAACTCTTTTTAATCATGACAGGGAGTCACTTTCGAGTCCCTTTCTGATCACACAAGCGACTTAATCAATTTTTGATCACCAAAAGGACTCTAAAAAGACTCCTCAATGTGATTTTTGAAAAAACAGTCTTCTAAATGCTATCTGGGAAGTTACAAACCATTTTCACCAATACATTCATACTTTTCTCTATACCCAGCCAGCATTTTTTTAAAAATTTTAATCAAATTCGAGTCTTTTTTGATCCGACTGCACGATTAAAAAGCTGGAATATGAGCTCATTTTCTGATCATAAATTACTCCTTTGTCGGGAGGAAAACGTAACCTCAGGCGACTCTTCTAAACAAATCACAAATGAGTCTTCCTCTGCATTAGTTTCGAGTCATTTTTTGCTCATTTTCTGATGGTATATAAAGTCTTTTTCGAGTCGTATTTTAGTCATTTATTGGTGATTTGTTGATTAATTTGGAAATCTTTTTCGAGTCTTTTTTGAGTCATGTTTATTATCGTTTATGAGTCTTTAGGGAGTCATTTATGAGTCTTTTTATTAGACGAAAACATTAAAAGAATTTTCTTTTTATTCTTCTTTGTTTTTTTGTTCCTTTCCTTTGTTGTGTTGTCTTTTCTGCTTTGCTATGACTTTTAATTATCCCCTTTACCTGAACATGTGTTGTGTTGTCTATACTTTTAATTCTATACGTTACATTTATATCAAAGTTTTGTAGAAAGTGTATATGAGAATTATTTTCAACAAAACAAAAATAAAACAAAACAATCAGTATTTAATCACCTATCTGTTCAAAATATGATCAGTAGATACATAATTATAATCACTTTTCAAACACCTGGATGACCATTTTTTGATTAAGCATTTTTCAATCTTCTGATGATCAAAATGTGACAATAAATACCGAAAAAATAGTCACATTTTAAACGCCTAAATGATTTATTTGTGATTACTAGACATTTGTTGTTGTATTTTAATTTGAACTCTTTTCAATCGTTACAGGGAGTCACTTTCGAGTCCCTTTCTGATCATACAAGCGACTTAATCATTTTTTAATCACCAAAAGGACTCTAAAATGACCCCTCAATGTGATTTTTGAAAAAACAATCTTCCAAATGCCCCAGATAGCATTTAGAAGACTGTTTTGTCAAAAATCACATTGAGGAGTCTTTTTAGAGTCCTTTTGGTGATCAAAAATTGATTAAGTCGCTTGTGTGATCAGAAAGGGACTCGAAAGTGACTCCCTGTAATGATTAAAAAGAGTTCAATTTAAAATACAACAACAAATGTGTAGCAATCACAAATAAATCATTGAGGTGTTTAAAATGTGACAATTTTTTGTTATTTATTGTCACATTTTGATCATCTGGAAGATTGAAAAATGCTTAATCAAAAAAGGGTCATACAGGTGTTTGAAAAGTGATTATAATTATGTATACTCTGATCATATTTTGAACAGTTAGGTGATTAAAAACTGATTGCTTTGTTTTATTTTTATTTGGTTGTAAATAAAAAAATAAAATTCTCATATACACTTTCTACAAAATGTTGATATAAATGTAACGTTTAATATTAAAGGTACAGACAAACACAACACAACAGGTTTTGCCAAGTGAAATGAAGAAGCAGTATACTAACCACCAAGCAACATAAAGGATAATTAAAAGACATAACAAAGCAGAAAAGACTATAAAACAAAGGAAAGAAACAAAGAAGAATAAAAAGAAAATTTTTTTAATTTATTTCGTCTAACAAAAAGACTCATAAATGACTCCCTAAAGACTCATAAATGATTATAAACATGACTCTAAAAAGACTCGAAAAAGGGTCCGAAATTAATCAACAAAACTCCAATAAATGATTGAAATACGACTCGAAAAAGACTCATTTGTGATTTGTTTAGAAGAGTCGCCTGAGGTTATGTTTTCCTACCGACAAAGGAGTCATTTATGATCAGAAAATGAGCTCATATTCTAGCTTTTTAATCGTGCAGTCGGATCAAAAAAGACTCGAATTTGATTAAAATTTTCAAAAAATGCTGACTGGGTTTTTGTAATTTATTGTCACATTTTGATCATCTGGAAGATTGAAAAATGCTTAATCAAAAAAGGGTCATGCAGGTGTTTGAAAAGTGATTATAATTATGTATATTCTGATCATATTTTGAATAGTTAGGTGATTAAAAACTGATTTTTTGTTTTATTTTTGTTTGGTTGTAAATAATTCTCATATACACTTTCTAAAAAACTTTGATATAAATGTAACGTATAATATTAAGAGAATATACAAACACAACACATGTTCAGGTAAAGGGGATAATTAAAAGTCATAGCAAAGCAGAAAAGACAACACAGCAATGGAAAGAACAAAAAAAGAAGAAGAATAAAAAAATTCTTTTAATGTTTTCGTCTAATAAAAAGACTCATAAATGACTCCCTAAAGACTTATAAACGATAATAAACATGATTCAAAAAAGACTCGAAAAAGAGTCCCAAAGCAATCAACAAATCACCAATTAATGATTGAAATACGACTCGAAAAAGACTTTATATACTATCACAAAATGGGCAAAAATGACTCGAAACTAATGCAGAGGAAGACTCATTTGTGACTTGCTTAGACGAGTCGCCTGAGGTTATGTTTTCCTACCGACAAAGGAGTCATTTATGACCAGAAAATGAGCTCATATTCCAGCTTTTTAATCGTGCAGTCGGATCAAAAAAGACTCGAATTTGATTAAAATTTTAAAAAAATGCTGGCTGGGGCTGGCTGGGTACATATTTAAAAATTTATAAATGTATTTGTGAAAAAGGTTTGCATTTTTGCTATTGTCTTGCCAATACTGGCATTTGTAAACGCAGGGTTATATATATAGATTATGCTTTTATTAGGTTTATAGCACGAATGTGTGTTTTCACATTTGTATGTTTTTGAAATATGGTGTTCAAAAAACACATGTTGCAAAATATTTTGATTTTGGTGTTTCTTTGGAAAAGCCGAAAAGTGAGTGTGATTCTCATTCATATGAGAATACTAGACACTTAAAGAGTTCGGTTTTTCGCTAAAAAGGCATCATTTCAAAAACTGAGAAGCCAATTGATAATTCCCTTCGCCGGGATGAAATCATGATATTGGTATCGATCAGTAAAATTTTGCAACACTGTCAGTTCGTTTTGAAAAACATTACTCTCTGTAATAGAGGGTAATAAATGAAGTTGAGCCAATGGGGGGATACTCCACTCAAGCAATCGAAAAAAAAGAAAGAAAAAAAAAAGTTCAAAAAACTTTCGAAGAAATTATAGCAAACCTTTACTTGGATGTTGCGGGATATGATTTCTCTAAGTTGTCAGATCGTATACACTATCTCTGCAAAGGAATTTCAAAAATCTGGATACCGAACAAGAGGACAAAAAAAAAATTGACAAACATCATGCAAATTGACACCATTATTTTTGAAAGATACATGCAACTTCAAGAATTATCTGCCGTTGAAAGTAGCAACGCGGAAGGCCTGCCATAGATTTAAGCTCCATACAGAAAACTAAACAACGTAGAATGCTTAAATTGGCAAGCAGGACCACATGTGTGTAATAGATGCCAACCCATCCTCGCGACTAAAAAATCTCATAAAACATCTTAGTTTCCAAATATTCCTTGTTTGAGACCTATAGGACATATCATAATATAATATGGTACGCCCTTGGTCCATATTTTAACCCACCTAGTAAGAATATTTGGCGCCTCATATTGTTGATACTTGTTACCAGTTAATCTTTGTCAATAATAAAATTCATAAAATGTCATGATTTTTACAAACGTTTCTGTAGAAAATTTAGGCCAAATACTTAAATATGCAAATATCGGGAGTTAACATGATATATGACTATACAAAAATGTGGACATATATTGATGAATTCTGGCAAGAATGTTTGAAACAGATTATCAACTCGAAATGTCAAATTGCAGTAAGATGTTTAATACCACCAAAGAACACAAAATGTCAAATTACAGCGAATTCCCGTTGAAAATATAGACAAAATCTTGAAATTAATAAAAAAAACTGGAAGTAAATGTGGACCAATCCTGATGATTTTTGGGGAACATTATCATCTAGTCATTACGAGTTTACGGTAAAATTTTCAGATCGATATCTTGATTAGAAATATTTTTGTCGCTCTCTCCCATACAAGCCAAAACGCAGTGCACATCATCTAAAAATGTTGCACGATATATAAATCACCAACATTTACAGGTCAAAACTTTGAAAATTAATTTAACAGACAACATCATATGTTAGAATTACACTGTGCAACATTTTTAAGGTGCTTTTGTGCAAACAATTCGAACTGAGGATTTTTTAAAAGTACAGACCCAAACGACAAGAAACCCTAGTTGGGTTTTGTTGTGTCAGATCCAGCTCGGATTTTATGGCCTCATCTAAACTTGGTTAGATATTGAGTTTTTAAAGAAATTTGGGGCTATATCTCTGAAAACAATGCGCATCTTCTTCTGACCTGTGAAACAAATTTGTAGATAAGGACAAGAATGAAATATTTGGAGAAACAATGAACTCGAAAAACTACATTTATCGCCTTAAATTTCAAAATATATGAAAAAATTCCACAATTTCCGTTAATTTTTTCTGAATATTTTCTTTTGGAAAAATATTCGCTGGAATGTAATACACAACTCCTCAGAACAAGCTATTGTTGTAAAATACCTCTATCATGTTGTTTTCAGTATTTTCTTCAACAACGATTTAATAAATACATATGTCAATAATGTGGCGAAATCCGAAATACGAGAATAAACTGTTGGTGTGAACTGTGTTTGAAATACGTGTTGTAAAAGATATGATCCAAAATACCGCTGAAACAACATGAAGTAAGCATTTTAGAGTTTCAGAATGTTCTAAAGAATTGTTGATAACTTTATGTGGACTATTTTTGCAAAAGGTTACTTGGTTCAACTCCCAATAGTTTAGCCGACACTGACCAGAATTTCAGCAATTATGTACAATTCTCTATATTTTATAGATTTTGATGCCCTAGATGGAGTTTTTATACCCTCCACTATATGGAGGGTATAATTAAATTTGTCATTCCATTTGTAACACATCGAAATATTCGTCGGAGACCCTATAAAGTATATATATTATTGATCAGCATAAAATTCTATGTCGATTTGACCATGTCTGTCTGTCCGTCCGTCCGTCCGTCTGTCTGTCTGTTGAAATCAAGATATAGCTCGCAATTTTAAAGATAGAGAGTCAAAGTTTGGTACAGAAGTTTTTATTACTTGCAGGATGGTTGGTATTGAAAATGGGATATATCGGTCCACGTTTTGATATAGCCCCCATAGAACGGTACCTCCCGATTTTCGGTATTTTTAAGGTTTTAGCTTCATTATCCTACCAAAATGGCTGAAATTTGGTACGTAGTCTTCTTTAGGGATAGAAAACTTTAACCCAGATTTTTGTCGGTATCGATCCACACCTTCATATAGTCCCCATAGAACGGTACCTCCCGATTTTCGGTATTTTGCAGGTTTTAGCTTCATTATCCTACCAAAATGGCTGAAATTTGGTACGTAGTCTTCTTTAGGGGTATAAAACTTTCCCCTAGAATTTTGTCGGTATCGGTCTGCACCTTCATATAGCCCCCATAGAACGGTACCTCCCGATTTTCGGTATTTTGAAGGTTTTAGCTCCATTATCCTACCAAAATGGCTGACATTTGGTACGTAGTCTTCTTTAGGCGTACAAAACTTTCCCCCATAATTTTGTCGGTATCGGTCCACACCTTCATATAGCCCCCATAGAACGGTTCCTCCCGATGTTCGGTATTTTTAAGGTTTTAGCTTCATTATCCTACCAAAATGGCTGAAATTTGGTACGTAGTCTTCTTTAGGGGTATAAAACTTTCCCCCCAGAATTTTGTCGGTATCGGTCCACACCTTCATATAGCCCCCATAGAACGGCACCTCCCGATTTTCGGTATTTTGAAGGTTTTAGCTTCATTATCCTACCAAAATGGCTGAAATTTGGTACGTAGTCTTCTTTAGGGGTACTTGGTACTTTGTCTACGTTTTTGGTATAAAACTTTCCCCCAGAACTTTGCCGGTATCGGTCCATGCCTTCATATAGCCCCCATAGAACGGTACCTCCCGATTTTCGGTATTTTGAAGATTGTGTCTTCAATATTCCACCAAAATGGCTGAAATTTGGTATTTAGTCTTCAATGTGATATAAAACTGTTCGCCAAAAATATGTCTGACTAAAATTCGTCGGTATAGGTCCACGTTTCGATATAGCCCCCATAGAAAGGTACCTCCCGATTTTAGTAATACTGACGATTGTGACGTCAATATCCAATCGAAATGGCTGAAATTCGTTATTTCGTCTTCCAAGAGTTATAAAATATTCCAGAAGAGTATTATCAGTATAGGTCCACGTCTTCCTATATCCCCATAGAAGCGAACTTCTTGATTTTCGGTATTTTTTAAGTTTTAGCCACATTCTCTTACCGAAATATAGGAAATTTGGTATTTAGTCTTCTTTGAGCCTAAAAACTTTCCGTCAGAAATTTGTCTGTATAGATCGACGTTTAGAAATAGCTCCCATAGAATGGTGCCTCACATTGTTTTACCGAAATTGCTGAAATTTAGTATTAAGTCTTGTTCATACACGAAAGAAACTAATTATTCCATTTTACTGCAATACAACTTGTGGTGGAGGGTATAACAAGTTCGGCCCGGGCGAACTTAACGCCGTTCTTACTTGTTCTTATTTGGTTTTTTTCAAAAGATAAGTTCTACTAGTTTAGGGCTACAATATTGCTAGAGACCACAAGGCCAAATTCCTCTTTGCTTCTGAGATAAAGGCCTGTTAATGGAAAAAAGTGTAGATTTAGCCCGGTAAAGATGAGGCAATAAAATCCGAACTGGATCTGACAGGACAAACCCCTACTAGGGTTTTTGTAGTCTAAATATGTACTTTCAAAAAATGCATACTAGAAGTTGTTTGCATTATCAGTGTTGCATAGTGTTAGTAAGGCCATTTCTTCAAAACACAGTCAGCAATGGCGTTCATTGCCGCGTTCACTTTCCACTTTCGGAAAATGCAGTTAAATGAAAGTTTTGAAGTCATTTTAAAAAATCTTGAATATCTCCTAAGACAATAAGAGTTTTTTGCATTTTTAAAGAGTAAAATATTATAATTGTTTTGTAAAATATTAAGAAAAATAAATCATGGCATACTGACTTATGAAGCGATAATATATTTCTTACAAAAAAAAAATTATGAAACAAAAGTGCAATTTTAAGTGCAAGTTTAGCCGTTTCGCGTAGTAAATTGTCAAACTGAGTATGGACCATTTGCAGTGGAGTACTTAGCTAGCGAATTCAATAAAAATTTAATTAATTTTATGTACTTTCAAAATTCCTTAAAGATCCACTAAACTTCCCACATTTCGCAATGTGCATTGGGAACAGTAAATGTCATACCGAGTAGAAGCATACTTGGGGTCTAAAACCATTATTTCGATGGGGCACAATTTTGATCGCATAAAAGTGTATATATCTTCTTTAGCCAAAAGGCTGAAGGTATAAACAATACTTCCTTAATGCTCTACTTGACATATTTTTTGAACGAATATTTCAGTTTGCTTAACATCGACGCTGTGATATGTTTGAGTTTACGAGTAGTACCATTTTTACTTGTTTACAAAAAACTTGGTGCTGTTGTATCCCACAAACTTTTTCATCCTTCACTTGCGTTTATCACATGCTGAGTATTTTTGAAATTAGTTCACTTTTTGTAAACAAGTTTATCTATTTATTGTGTTATTTTATTTCTCTTCACAAAAAAATCGTATTTTCCTAAAAAGAAACAAGTAAAACACCTGACCTATATGCATTTATCCCGACAATATCAACATACCACAATGGGTTTTTCGAAACTACAACTCCCATCATGTTGCAGCAGTACTAACAATGTGGTATTGTTTAATCCAAATCCTGCTTTATCCTTTTTCCCAACACCAACATTCCAGAGCGTCATGTATTTAACTGCATTGTTTGCAAGATTATTCCTTTGGAAAAATAATTGCTAATGTTTTTCATTTTACATTCTTTGCTTCTGCTTGTGTTTTATCCCTTATTTTAAAATCAGCTCATCATTGTAAGTTAAAATCCCAAAAAATGCTAACATCAGGAATTGACTGATTGCAGTAGAAGTGCATGAAGCAAATAGAACAACAAACTGGTAGATAGAATTTCAAAGAATGTAATTTCAAGTGGCGTTGTGTTACATATCTCTTTTAAAATCAGCGGAAAATGCAAAGAATTTCAATGAATTAATTAATATTCAAGTGGGACGAGTTTCAACTTTTTCTATGAAATTTATTTGGAATATTAATAAATGGAATATTAATAATATTTAATAAATATATGTATATGCATTTCTTTAAAAAACCAAATAAATTTTGTTTCGGGAGGTGTAAAAGCAAAGATTATTGACATTGATTTTTATAGGAAAAATCATCATCATAAATGAAATAAATGTTTTATTAATTTTTTTTATCATTTTATCTAACCATCATCTATTACCTATTCAGATCCTCGAAGAATCCAAAATTATCCACATCCTAAACAACTAAATTCTCATACTATTATTAAATTCATTCACTTTTTTCTATAAACTTATTAAGTTGGAAATTCAATGGAATTGTTGTGTGGCGTTTCATTCGAATAGACAGTTTGAATCAGCTTCTTATTGGCAATCAAGATAATACGCGAATTTGTGGCAAACGTCGAAGTCAAGTCAATTTCGTTTATTCTCCACATTCATGGCATTTTCCCCTATCCATGGCCAAAAGCAACAAGAAGAAAATTTGCTGTAAATACCAATGAAGAATGATAGAAAAAAAGGAGTACGCAAACAACAGCAACAACAAACAGAAAACAACGACGGAAGAAAACTTAATTAAAAAGGCGTAAATTAGTATGTACGAATATAATTACTACAGGGTGTAGCTAAATCAACATTTAATAAGTAAAAAGTCGTTAAGTTCGGCCGGGCCGAACTTTTTATACCCTCCACCATAAATTATTCTTAACAAAAATGGAATAATGAGTTACCTTTCCTGTCCACAATTTTAGGTGCAAAAATTCTTTGACCACGGTTACCCCAAAGTTCGGCCAGGCCGAACATGTTATACCCTCCACAACGAGTTGTTTTCAAGTAAAATGGAACAAATAGTTTCCTTTCGTTTATGAAGAAGACTAAATACCAAGTTTCAAGAGGTACGCTTCAATGGGGGAGATAGGAACCCGCAGACCTATACTGATAATTCTCTTCCGGAATATTTTATAAGCATATGGAATACTAAATAACAAATTTCAGTCTTTCGGTGGGATATTGACGTCACAACCTTCAGAATTACGAAAATCGGGTGGTGCCGAAACGTGGACCGATACTGAAGAATTTCAGTCAGAAAGGCTTTTACCTCCAATAAAGACTAAGTACCAAATTTCAGCCATTTCGGTGGGCTGCTGTGGCCACAACCTTCAGAATACCGAAAATCGGCAGGTACAGTTCTGTGGGGGCCATAAGAAGGCGTGGATCTATACCAACAAATTTTTGGGAGAAAGTTTTATACCCCCAACGAAGACTAAGTACCAAATATAGGCAATGTCGGTGTGATAATGAGGCTAAAAGCTTTAAAATACCGAATATCGGGAGGTACCGTTCTATGGGGGCTATATGAAGGCTTAGGTCTATACCGAAAAAATTTCATATGGAATTTCATATGAACCAAATACCATATTTCAGCCATGTCGGTAGAATACTGAGGCCACAACCTTCAAATTAACGGAAATAGGGAGGTACCGTTCTATGGGGACTATACTAAGGAGTGGACCAATACCAACAAATTTCATATGGAACATTTAATACCTCAAAGGAAGACCAAATACAGAATTTCGACCATTTCGGAGAAATATTGAGGCCACAACCTTAAAAATATCTGAAGTAGGGAGCTACCGTTCTATTGGAGCTGTACTTGGGCCTGGACCTGCACTGACAAATTTTTGGGAAAATTTTATACCTCCAATGAAGACTAAATTCCAAATGTCTGCTATTTCTGAGGAATATTGAGCCCACAGCCTTCAAAACACCGAAAATCGGGAAGTACGTTCCATGGGGGCTATATGAAGACGTTGATCTATACCAAAAAATTTCTGGGAGAAAGTTTTCCGTTCTATGGAGGCTATGTGAAGGCGTGGGCCTATACCGACAAATTTCATATGAAACGTTTAATACCCCAAATTAAGACCAAATACCAGATTTCAGACATTTCGGTGGAATATCGAGGTCACAACCTTCAAAATACCGTGGACCTGTACCGACAAGAAAATCGGGAGGTACGTTCTATGGGGGCTATATAATGGTGTGAAGCTATACAAACAAATTTCTGGGGAAAGATTTATACCCCCAACGAAGAATAAGTACCAAATTTCAGCCATTTTCGGTGTGATAATGAAGCTAAAACCTTTAAAATACCGAAAATCGGGTCGTACCGTTCTATGGAGGCTATATCAAAACGAGGACCGATATATCCCATTTGCAATGCCAAACATCCTAGGAGTAATAGAAACTTCCACACTAAATTACAAAGCTCTATCTTAAAAATTGCGAGCTGTATCTTGATTTCAACAGACGGACATGGTTATATCGACTTAGAATTTTACCCTGATCAAGAATATATTTATAGGGCCTCCTATGATTATTTCGATATGTTGCAAACGGAATTACAAAATTAATTATACCCTCCATATTATGGTGGAGGGTATAAAAATGTATTCAATCAGGTGGTACCTTAATATGGGGGCTATATCAAAGTATGAACCTATCTCGAACATTTTTGGAGGAAAATTTGTGTAACTGCGGAACGGATAGTTCCGTCAAACAATGTAGCTAAGACTCTCAAAATACCGAAAATCGGAAGGTACCGTTATATGTATGTGGGCTATACCAAAACATGAACCTATGTTGACGATATTAGTGAAGAAGTTTTGTTACCACAGAGAGCCTCAAAATAACGAAACTCAAACTCGGAGGTACCGTTATATGGGGGCCATACCAAAACATGGACCTATGTTGTTAGTTTTTTTGTGAAGAAGTGTTGCGACCAATGAGAACGTCAAATGTCAAATTACAGTTAGTTTGGTTAAAAATTTTAGCTAAAACCCTCAAAATACCGAAACTCGGGAGGTACCGCTATATGGGGCCTATACGAACACGTGGGCCGATATAGCCCATCTATAAACTTGACCTACTTATGGTAAAAATTAGCGTTCTAACTCAATTATTGTGGACGCTACAGTGATTACAACAGACGGAAAGACAGATATGGCTATATCGACTCAGAATTTTATCCTGATTAAGAATATATATATATATATATATATATATATATATATATATATATATATATATATATATATATATATATATATATATTTTATAGGGTCCAAAGTTATTACTTCAATGCGTTACAAACGGAAAACAAACTAAATCCATACTATGATAGAGAGTATAAAAAATAATAATGAAGTTCCCTTTTCGATAAGGCATGAGAGCCGACATTTGAGCTTCACTAGATATAAAAACTCTCTTGGAAGAAAATCCAGTAATACCTCAGGCCTTGGAGATCAATATTTGTCCAGCCATTAGAAAGAGAGTATGATTATTACGATTTACAACTTTTTACTTTGACGAAGGGGATGTAAGATACCAAGAATCATGACAAAACCCAGAACTTATCCTGGTTGCTCTATCAACCCTTTTTCTTTATACGTCGGGTTAGTAACCCACCTCTATAAAAATATATTATGAAACAAGTAAAAATATGTAAGTTCCGCCGGGCCGATCTTTTTATACTCTCTACCAAAAATATTCCACAGATTTTTTACTTTCGACAAGTGATACCCCAAATGGCGAAATTAGGCCGGAAATGTATCTAACAATGTCTTCAATTGGGCGGTACCTTAATATGCCGGCTATATCGAAGTATGGACCTATGTTGACAATTTTTTGTTGAGAATTTTTGTGACTACTAGAAACTTCAAATGCCAAATTGCAGATAGTTCGCTTCAAAAATATATTTGAAACCTTCAAAATACCTTATACGATGCAATTTGCTGATCGATGTAGCTGTGCAAGCCTAGATGCTTCTCGAAGTTTTCGTATATTCAATTGCTCCAGGCGCATCCTATTTCGTGTGCCAAAGGTAATTGCCGTAAGATCCTGTTGTTGTAGTTCATTTTGCATTGTTTTAGATTCGTTAATCAGTGTTTTATTCCAGGTAGGTAGATGATTGGTCTGCTGTACCCTGTCCTAGGTGGAGGGGCTGCCATCTATCGTTGCCTAGAAACAACGCCGCCTTGAATTTGTGCAGAGGTTAAGGTCCTTGGTAATTTAGTGTTGCCATTATTCTCTGGATTGTTGTCGTTGTAACAGTGATTTTATTTTATGTTTGTAAGTTCATTCTTCTGCTTAATCTGGCTCTGGGTCTATCCTCATTTCTAGGAATACGGCTGTCGGAATTCTGCTACCATCGACCACGACATTCAATTCTGTTCTCACCTGTGCCGTCCATGTGGTGAACAGAGTGTCAACGGCCACTCAGTTAAGTGACGAATATTCGCACATTCCTCGCGTCGAAAAAGATGGTAAGATCAGTCAAATAGGAGTTCATCCTTTCACAAAGGACATAAGGGAAGCTACCCGACGCCAAGATCGTACAATCGTCCGCATTCGTTACGATCTCAATGCCGTATGGAGGTTGAGGAATGCAGGAGAGGTATAGGTTAAACAGTTCCGGAAATATCACCCCATCTTGGGGAACTCCCTGTTTTACTCTACGGAGCTAGGACTTCTTGTTCCTGAATTCCAAGTACGACTGACGTCCACACATGTAATTGACTATCCAACGTTTAAAACTTTGCCGGAGGATTGTCTGCTCGATGTCCTCAAACAGCGTGGAGCGCTTGACAGTATCAAAGTCAAGCGCTATCACACGCTCTGCTCTGGTTGAGTTCTCGACTAATATGTGTGGAGATGGCGTGCAGCGCTGTTGTCGTGTTGTGCTGCTTATGGAACCCATGCTGATGATCGGCAACTGGATAGCTATTTCCAACGCTGGGGAGGACTTAAGTCTCAAGGGTCTTTGCCACGGGCGACAAAGGCGAAATCGGCCTGTACGATGGCATCCTTGCCTGGCTTCTGTAGCGGTACAACCCTGCTCATTTTCCAGACTTCGGGAACGTTGTGTGGCTTGCGACAATTTGACAAATTTAGTAAGATACTCGACTCCCGGCACATCCAGCTATTTCAGTATTACCATGGAGATTCCATCAGCGGCCAACTCGTTTGATGACTTAGCGTTCCAGGTGACAGTGGTTACATTATCCCTTGTAAATTGTGGTGGTTCATTCTCGACAGGAAGAGAGATGTTGCAACTCTACAGATGATTTAACCACTTGTTCCGGTTATGCTCACCGATCAACCTGTTAACTTCCAGGGTCAACTCTCTGACATTGGGGGCACGACGAAGCTCATCACGCTGATTTGCCAATCCCGTCGCCTTTGGCGGGAAACTTGATCTCATTTCGGGTATTTGACCAGCAGGTATATGTCTTGGAACGTCCGTTCTGCTACGCGAACATCAGAAGGGTTGGGCAGACCTCTGAAGCGGTGATTAGTGAACTCTCCGATATTCTGCCAATTACGTTCCGATGATTGACGAAATTGCGGCGTTCAGAGGTGATGAAATCGGATGGGTTGCTGATGGAGAAAATTATGGAGAGATTGACTGATCCAAGAGAAACGACGGGATGCAAGGTGATGTCATTTGTCAGGCCAAGCAACAAAAGGAGAAGAGTGAAAATCTATTTTTATTCAGCATATATAACAAATGTTCTGTAAAGGACTATAGAAAATAACTCCTTTCGTTAAATCAGTGAAAAGTCTTATATCTTGAATATCTGTTTCTACTGAGTAGAATGGAACAATGTTATATGACCGATAAGATAAAAGTGCCATATCATCGAGGAAAATGTGGAATCGAGATGTACTCTATGACATTAGGGACGAATCTGAATTTTTTCAGAGATACCAAGTGTATCTAATGGCGATTAGCGGACTAAAATAGATTTTTGCTTGACAGAAAGTTTTATTGAAAGATGTAAAAAAGTATCAGTCGCCTTTTATGAATTGAGGCTTTCATCTATGTGCAGATCGAATACCGGCCAGGTTAACGATACTCATTTTCCCAAAAATTTTGTATTTCGGATCACCCTGTATGTGATTACCTACCACTACAACAAACCATCATTGGCATTACATTGTTTTTTTTTTGTTCCTTGTTATCGGTAACGAACAAACAAATAAATAGTTCATGTTATTATTGTTATTGTTGTTGCTGTTGTGGTATGTATTTTCATTTAATTTTCTTTTCTTTTTCTTTAATTGAGTACCGAACAGAGAAATAAAATAAAATGAATGAAATCAATCAATAAACTATTGTTTGATTTGATTGTTTCATTTATTTTGCAGGTCTTGGGGCCGTATGAGTGTTAATTGCTGCTAGTTTGTGTTGTTTCCCCTCTTTTCGCTGTTCCGTATACGTCACCCTGTGCCAACTAACCAAAATGCTAGATAACAAAGAGAAAAAAGTAGGTTTGATTGTTGAATGTGGATGATGTATTGGACATACAAAGGGTTATACATACATCGTATGTTTGTATAGAAAGGTCTGTTTTATTAAAGCAAGAGGGCTCATATATTTTGTTATGGTTAAGCGCTTGGTTTTTCTCCTTAACCGCAGGCATTATTTGTTCAATTAACGAAAACCTACAAACATTTATTTTCTTTGTTAAAAGTGTGATAGTAGTTGTTATTTTGATAGATACGGGTAAAGTGTGGTTTTTTTAGGTGCAATAAAAAGATTATCCGTCTTGCACTCAGAATGTGACAACAATATCCCTAAATGTAATGCAGGGAATATTTCCTGAGTTTTTCAGCGATGTAAAACTTTTTTACAAGTGTTAACCCAAGACAGGCCATTCCGACTCGGTGATAATACTAGGTCTTCTATAATTGGGCCAATATGAAGCGGGGCATTCGTTGATATGAGAGAAGTCTCCCTTGTCCCTCATTTGCGCAAAGAGTGTCACATCGAGTTTCGAGAAAATCGTGTTTTAAGTAGTCGAATGAAATTTGACTTATAATCTTAAAAAGATTATTATAGAAAAATAAATTAACTACTTGGACCCCTTCTGCAACGAGTTAGCCAGATATAAGCATGTTTTGAAGTGTTTTAGTGCTTTATAAAATCAACAAGTGCACAAAAACTATAGTCGGGACCAAGATTTCGGAGTCGAGCCATTTTCCCTTTGACTCCGACTCCAGGCCAGTTTTTTTCACGACTCCGGAGTCGACTTCAAGAGTAATTGCATATACCACTGAAAATGAAGAAAACATGCACCATTTTTAATTTTTCTCTATACTTGGACAATACATGCTTATGTGTTGTTTTCCCTAAGGTATTTTGTAATGTATGTTCCATATTGATTCCTCTGTATCTTACATCGAAAAGTAGCAAAAGAAACAAGTTAGAAATTTTTTGTCGGTTTTGCCGAAATATGTATAACATACGCTCAGGTTATCATTTTAAAATTCTCTTGGACAAAATTTCTGTGTCAAATTTGAACAAGTGAGCCAAGGCTATAGTCGAATCGGGCCGACTATGTGATACCCTGCACCACTCCCCCTGTGCGTAAGCTTTTGACTGGTAAAATTTAAAACGTTAAAATTGGGATAGCTTAGCGCCGTCGCTCTGAATGTGCTCATTAATACAGGTCAATTTTGTTGTAACGCTTTTAAGTGCATCGTCAGTACAACTCAAATAAAACAAGTAAAAAAGTATCAGTCAGCTTTGCTGACAGAGATATACCCCCAGCCTATATAAATTGAAATACTGCTTTTCTCAAAAAACTTATGTATTTAGGGGGTTTTCAAAATTATGTGGATTAGGATTAAAGTTCAAAAGCGTTGCGACATAGTCTATTATGGAAGTGGATCTTACTGTGGAAATCACATCTTTTCGATAGATATCGCTCCCACTAGTCATTTCAGTTTGGACCAGTATGCCAGGAAGCATAGACTTGTCCACGGAAAACATAATATCGCTGTAAACAGGACCACAACGTGCAGCATCGGTATACATTTCCAAAGGACCTTCGAACACACATTAAACTGGACTTAGACACAAATGTTGAACTTTTGTGGGGGAGGTACCTAAGGAGAGGACCGATATGGGCCTGAAGATAAATTGGTTGTCCCGTTCAAGAGATATTGGGCATACCATTTTAGTGACATTTTTAAATATTGGGGGGAAGCACCGGAAGTTGGGAACCGGTATGACTTATCTTCGAACTGAAACTAAGTTTGGACAAAATATGACGAAGGCCAAATTTTGGACCAAATCAGTTGATCAGTTCGAGAGTTTTTGTGCTCTCCAGCCACTACACTAGTGACATAGGGGTTTCAAAACGTTTCGTATGGACTTGCCTCTGAAAAAAACTCTTACCGTCGCATTTGAAGCAGCGAATGCAAGTAGCTTCAACAAAAATCAAAGTGATCCGAGAGCAGGTCTTAAAGTAAACTTATCCGAAATTTTGTGCGGGAGTTACCCGAACGAGTGGACAAATATAGTCCATATTCGAACCTCATCTTTATCTGGTAGATATATTTGGATGTGTAAAGTATGGGCCAAATCGGTCACTCCCTTTAAGAGTTATCGTGCGCACAATTTCTCCGAACATTTCTAAACTTTTGTGGGGGAGGTACCTGAAGGAGTGGACCGATATAGCTTATCTTCAAACTTGAACTAAGTTTAGACAAAATATTACGAACCCCATAATTTGAACCAAATCGGCAGATCGGTTCGAGAGTTATCTTGCGCTCAAACCACCACTACACACGGTGTTGCAGGGTCTTTTGCAACTTTCAGGCTATTTTTTCAGGTTGTTTGGATTTGCGCCTGATAAAACATATACTGTCACATGGAGCGCAGGGAATACAAGTGATTGCAACAAAAATCGGAGCGATTCAAGAACAGGTCCTAAACTGAACTTTTCCGAAATTTTGTGTGGGAGGTACCCGAAGGAGTGAACCGATTTAGTCTATATTGGAACCTCATCTAAGTCTGGTAGAAGTTTTACGATGTGCAAAGTATGGACCAAATCGGTCACTGCCATCAAGAGTTATCGTGCGCACAATTTTTCCGAACATTTTTGAACTTTTGTGGGGGAGGTACCTGAAGGAGTGGGCCGATATGGCTTATCTTCGAACTTAAACTAAGTTTGCACAAAATATTACGAAGGCCATATTTTGGACCGAATCGGCAGATCCGTTCGAGATTTATCTTGCGCTCCAACCACTACACACGGTGTCATAGGGGTTTTTTTGTACCTTTCAGGCTATTTTCTCAGGAAGTATGGACTTGCCCCTGATGAAGCTTATACCGTCGTATGGGGGCAGTGAATACAAGTTGCTACAACAAAAATCAAAGCGATTCGAGAGCAGGTCCTAAACTGAACTTTTCCGAAATTTTGTGTGGGAGGTACCCGAATGAGTGGACCGATTGGGTCCATATTTGGAACATCGTCTAAGTCTGGTAGAAATTTCACGATGCCCAAAGTATGGATTAAATCGCTTAATTCCTTCAAAAGTTATCGTGCGCACAAATATTCCGAACTTTTGTGGGGGAGGTACCGGAAGGAGTGGACCGATATAACCCATATTCGAACTTAAACTAAGTTTGGACAAAATATTAAGAAAACCAAAATTTGAACCCAATCAGTTGATCCGCTCGAGTGTTATCGTGCGCTCCAGCCAGACGGAGAGACAGACGGACATTGCTAAATCTACTCCAAGTTGTCCGAAACGCATTTCGATGAGGCACATTTTGCCCGCATGAAAGTGTATATACTCTCGTTAGCATAAATGCTGAGGGTATAAAAATGGATGTATGCCAACCATCAATAGGCTTCTTTCTCTGTGAGACCCCCATCTACCCCCAAAATTTCGTGAAGAACCGATCAAAATTCCGACCTGTAGTGTAATCGCAGAAAAAATGGAAAAAGAGATGCATTACCGACTATTACGATATCTCTCTTGTTTGACCGCCTATGACGTAAGCAAGAGTGTTTTCAACGATTGCTTGAAGTTTTCATTCATAATTTTGTGTTTTAATTTTACCGATTTTTGTCGCTAACTCAAAAAATGATTTAGAGAAAGACACAGATCGACTCAGCTCGTCGAGACATTCATTTTGGTATATGTATGTATGGGTCTACGACCATTATTTCGATGCGTTACAAACTTTTTGGCCAAAACCAACTTATAATACCCTCCCCACATAGTGGTGTAGGGTATAAAAACTGGTTCTATTAAGCTATAACTCTGTTATCAGATCATGCACACCTGCACAATTTGCATCAATAGAAAGGGCAGGAGCTCCTTCTCAGCGTATATTAAAAATTTTCGCAATTTTTGTTCCATTTAACACTCTAAATAGTATCTGATCACCAACTCAACTTGCAAGCTTCTCAATTGTTCTATACTCTTACCTTATTTAAAATTTCGAGGCGATCTGACTATTATTGCGACCTACAGAGCAGCAACAAAATCGGATAACAATTTATTAATTGGTCCATTAGACCCGCTAAATATTTCACGATCATCACCAATAACAATAGGTGTCTATTCTGGTCTGAACCCGACCTCCATGCTAAATTTCGTGACGATCGGTCTATAATTGCGGCCTGGAGTTAGATTACAATTTATAATGGACAGACCGACGGACGGACGGACACACATCTCAAAATTGCTTTATCTCGTCGAGATATGAAGATACCAATCGGGGGCCTTGGACCAATATTTCGCGGTGTTACATGATTTTTTTTCTAAAACAAACTTATAATATCCTTTCCACATAGTGGTGTAGGGTATAAGAAAAATAAACTAAGTAAATATTTAAACATCTACAAATAGATCGAGAATGCTGTTAACGGTTTATGAATAAATTTTCTCATAACAACAAATAAGATATTTTTAATAGTTTTCTTTATATGAGTATAAAAAACCGCTACAACTTTTGCGTGCATCGGTCAAATTTGTGAAAGCGAACAAATTTGAAACCTGATTTTATTCCTTAATCTCTATACCAACAAGTAAAAAAGTATCAGTCGGCTTTGCCGACAGAGATATGGATTAAAATTTTTTATCACACTAGCCTACGAAAAAAAAATAATATCGCTGGAAACAGGGCCACTAGGAAAACCTTCGGTAATAATGTCCAAAGGATCCTTCAGCAGACCCTTAACCACACAAAACTGTTGAACATTTGTGTGGGTGGTACCACAAGGATTGGACAGATAGGGCCCAAATTTGAACATAAACTAACTTTCGCCAATATTTAGAGATCCAACGTTTGGACCATTTTAGCGAATATTTTCGAACTTTTGTGGGGGTGGTACCGGAAGGAGTGGACCTATAAGTAACCTCTTCGAATTTCATCTAATATTCGAAGAATATTAGTGGCTCTCCAGCCACTACATATGGTGCCATAGGGGGTTTTTTTAACTTTCGGGCTGTTTTCTCAAGAAGTATGGACTTGCCCTGAAAAAACTTTTACTGCCGTCATTGATGCAGCGAATGCAAGTTGCTTCAACAAAAACTAAAGCGATTCGAGAACAGGTCTTAAAGTGAATTCATCCAAAATTTTCTGTGGGAGGTACCCGAAGGAGTAGGCAAATTAGTCCATATTCGAATCTGATATATATCTGGTAGATATTTTAGGATGTGTAAAGTATGGACCAAATCGGTCACTCCCTTCAAGAGTTATCGTGCGAACAATTTTCCGAACATTTTTGAACTTTTGTGGTGGAGGTACCTGAAGTAGTGGACCGATATGGCTTATGTTCAAACTTAAACTATGTTTGGACAAAATATTACGAAGGCCAAATCGGTTGATCCGTTCGAGAGTTGCCTTGCGCTCCAGCCACTACACACGGTGTCATAGGTTTTTTTTTCATCTTTCAGGCTATTTTCTCAGGAGAGACATGTAACGTCGTAATGAGACATGTAACGTCGTAAGCGGTGCAGTGAATACAAGTTGCTACAACAAAAATCAAAAAGATTCGAGTACAGGTCCTAAACTGGACTTTTCCGAAATTTTTTGTGGGAGGTACCCGAAGGAGAGGACCGATTAAGTTCATACTAGAAGCTGATCTAAGTCTGGTAGAAATTTCACGATGTGCAAAGTATGGACCTGATCGGTTACTCCCTTCAAGAGTTATAGTGCGCACACATTTTCCGAACATTTCCGAATTTTTGTGGGGGAGGTACCGGAAGGAGTAGACCGATATAACCCATCTTCGAACTAAAACTAAGTTTGGACAAAATATTACGAAAGTTTTGGACCAAATCGGTTCATCCGTTCGAGAGTTATCGTGTGCACCAGCCAGACAGACAGACGGACGGACATTGCTAAATCGACTCCAAATTGTCTAAAACACATTTAGTCCAAACATACTTCGATGAGGCACATGTTGCCCAAATTTGTGAACGCGAACAAATTTGAAACCAGACTTTGTTTCCTAAATCTCTGTACCAAAAATCATAGAAACGGTTGTCCAAAAATTATTTAAATTTTTTCAAATGTAATTGCAAAACAAATTTTTACCACATATCCTCTTTACCCTAAAGGCTGAGCTTAAAAATATACAAAACGCAACGGTTAAGCAAATAATGATTTTTCTTTTGTAATTAATTGAGAAAGAAGAATTTTGGATGTGCAGATTGTGTGTGGGAAGCGACAAGTACGTAATTACGGACGTAAATATGTCCTATATTTCTGGTGTTCGTTTCTATTTTCTTTTTACACTAAAAGGCTTAGGATATAAAATGTTCCATGTATTTTATCGTTGGTCTAACCGGCCTATATTGAACATTTTTTGTATTTAAATTCTTTGGCTAAGCTGGGGGTCTTAATAAATTCCAGGAATTTTAAACATGTATATTCAATCACCCATTGAACTCTATTAGCAATTCATATAGTGAGGTACGTCCGTTCGAATTGTAAATTTCACCACAAATCAACCAAATCAACCAAGTCAACCAATCATTACTATTTATTATTCTGACTTGATGATGTACCTTCAACGTTGCGTGTAAAAGTGAAAAAAGAAAGGTTTTCGTTTTTTATTGTTAACAGGTGCTACTACGGTCAAATCAATCAACATGGGCCATTGTAATTTTACCAAACCAATATGAAATTCCAAAGGTGTATCTTGTAGCCCTTGGGTTACATTTGTACTATGAATGTATTCACAATGTGTGCGTTTTGTTGAGAATTGGTTTAATAAGATTCACCTTTTGCGTGTGAATGTGGTTTTGTGTGGGCATGTATTCAGTAGAGCAGAGCATCCAACCAAATTGTTTATGAATATTTTTCCGACTATTTAACTGGCCAAATGGTAGCCAATTGCTGGCAATTGTTTGGTGACCAAAAGGAATTTTAAATAAGGCAATTTTTGTTTCGAACACGCTCTCACTCATACAAAAAGATTGGGTGCTGTACAAGGGATGCTTATTGGGTTACAGCAGTTGAAAATGTTGTGGATAAATAAAGGTTTTTATTTTGGATTCAGATAAGTTAGTGGTTGTGAATCGCTATTGTCAGTGGGTTTCTATGGCGATATATATTTTTTTACATATTTTTCAGATATACGGAATGTTTTTCACATTTTGGTGCTGCATTAATATCCTAACATGTATATTATAACTTATTCAGCGTATCTGAAACCATTGATTAATGCCTTTTTATAGAATTTTTGAAAATCATGTTTACATGATGGGGCAAGCCCATACTTCCTGAGATGAGTGATCAACAAAAATGCCCAACCTTTGTACATCGCAATAATTTTCTCAAACTCAAATCAAGTCCAAAGATATTCGACAAGTAGTACTTCCGGTGCGTCCATTACAAAAGTTACAAATTTTCACATAAATGTAGTTTAAGCGCTGTTCGAAGATTGTTCTGAAATTTTCATAGAATGTAGTCCATGCGATTCGGATAACAACGTTATAATTTTTTTCGTGGGCAAGTCCTGCTTTCTGACATAATGACGCAAAACCTCAAAAAATACTACGGTGACCAACGAAAATGGCTTTTGGTGTGCTTACCTTTCCCACCTTTCCCGCTGGAAAAGAGCACTTGTCTCGATAAAAAGGAAACACAGAGGTAATGTGTAGCCTAATCTCTTTAAAGTGCCGCAATATCTTTAATTGGGTACAAAAATCACCTCCAATAAATTTATAGTACGATCAGGAGTGTCGTAAGGCTGCTGAAAAGAAGAACGCGACATACAGGACTTATCGCAGCGCCAAGGAAAAATAAAGGGAGAAGAAGATAGAAGAGAAACTTATTTTCAAAAGAAACAATTAAAAAGTATCGGTCAGCTTTGTTCTAAGACGTATATCCTCACCCTGTGTGATTTCCGACTTTCATCAGTGGGCTAATGGAATACCGGTTTTTTTTTTTAAACGTATGGACTTTCTTTCTGCGGGGTAGGTACATCTCCGATGGGAAATGGGAGACTTCCGTCATATCAATAAGTGCACCCCAATTCTTATTAACTCTATGATAAGGTATTTACTTTTTATAGCAGTGTCAGAACGACGTGTCTTACGACATTACTTGGGTACACACAACCACCACACCACTTGTGCCTGAAATCATTAAACCGCGCGATTGACCTCTGAACTTCCATCAATCAGTGGAAACCTAATTGGTCTAGTTTCAGAAAGTTCCCTAAACACTAGACAGCGGAATTTTATGCAACCCCTATTTTTGGTCCGATTCAGGTCAAATTTTGGGACTGGGCACATTTTTGGCTTCTGATTAAATTGCTATCGAAACATATGACATATGCAACATTATGCAAAATGTATAAATTTTGCATATGCAAAAATATTATGTGCATATGCAAAATTTTCTTATGCAACAAATATTTCAATAATAGGTAAAAAAAGGTTTGTGTGTAAAATTTTTCTGTTTAAAATTCTCTTCACACAAGTCAATAAAATAGAGAAATGTATAAACACAGCCACAACCTTCAAAATACCGAAAATCAGGAGGTATCGCTTTATGGGGGCAATATGAATGCCTGCACCTAAACCGATATATTTTAGATGGAAAGTTTTCTACCCCCAAGGAAGACTTATTACCAAATTTCAGCCGTTTCCGCGGGATATTGGGGCCACAACCTTCAAAATACCGGAAAAGGGGAGGTACCGTTCTATGGGAGCTATATGAAGACGTGGACCTATACCGACAAATTTCAAGTGGAAAATTGTATACCCCCAACGAAGACTAAATGGCAAATTTCAGTATTTTCGGTTTGGTATTGAGGCTGCAACTTTTAAAATACCGAAAATCGAGAGGTACCGTTCTATGGGGGCTATATGAAGCCGTGGACCTATACAGAAAACTTTCGGGTTGAAAATTTCATAACCCTAACGAAGATTTAGTACCAAATTTCAGCCATTTTGGTGGGATATTTGGACCACAAATTTTGTATATATTTTTGCATATGGCCATTTATATGGTCATTTTATGCAAATATATAAAAATATGTCAAAATATGCACGATATGCAAAATATGCAAAAATTTCTGAGCCTAATTCGTTTTACTTTGTGATAAAACGAGTTTCTGTCTAATCAGATTTAGAGATCTGGGCAACAAATTTATGGTATTAACACAGAAGATGTGCGGTACACTCGGCCCAACTGTGGATATTGAAAATTACATTTAGGAGGTAGTTGGTAGACAAGTCATTCATTACCAATTGCGGTGCCGAACATCATAAATAAATGGTGAGACCCAGCAAAATGTTCGATGCCAAAGATGTCATTCAATCATGGGTGCAAGTGATCTGGCATGTCATCTTTTTTGCATCTTCATTGATGAATTTAATATGAGCATGGACGACAAAAGATGCTATTCATTTTTGGATCCAAAGCATGTCATTAACACCAAAGCTTTGACATGCCATTTTCACCACTGCACAGTGGATCCTCCCATTGGCCAAAAATAAAAAAATCAATGTCAAAATTTTGGTACAACATCTGGCAACACTGACAGCTATGACATGGACCTTTTTAAAAATATATTAGATTTTGTTTAATTCGAACGCGATCTTCTTAAGAATAGCTTCAAAAGTCCAAACTTTTGACTAATATTTTTTGTTGTGAGTACAACCTATATTTTAAGTGCAAGTAAATATATTCGAAATATCGCGAAACTAATACGTATGGCAAAATATTATAGTGGATTTTGAAGGAGGAGGTAATAGCTCAGTTTTCATTAAAAAATAGTGTTTTAGCGTGTTGTGGAATTCTAGATAACTACATATTTTTTTAGCGTATTTAGTAATGCTAATTCGAACATATACTTACAATTTGACCTAAGGTTTTAGTCATGATGCCCACCAGTGCCCACCTCGGGAATAATTTTCCAAAGTAGGTCATGGGTTTAAGATTATTCAGTATTAAAATCATCTGCCATCTAGTGCCAGACTATAAATGGTGGGTCGCTGACTAAAGCTGCCCTAGAATAGGGTGCTATGGGTATATACGGATATATGGAGTTTTACGCTACTCTGTTATCTGATCACGTACAGTAACATAATTGGCATCAATGGAATAATGAAGAAATCTTCTTCCAAATTTGTCTTACATTGGCGGTACGTGCCTTCCAGGAAATACGCTGTAAGGTCTATATTAAAAATGTTACCAATTTTCAGACAACAATTTTTATTGGTTGGATTTTATGTTGTTTTGGAGATTGTTTTGTTTCCCCAAGCCTATTTTTGCATCATAAAATAATCTGGACATTTTTTCATGTCATTTTGTATTAACAGCACAAAACAATTCTTACCGTATACCCCCTCCAGTGTGGAAAGGGGGAGAATGTTACTCTCGTGGTTTCTTAAAACAATCTTCGCAGCAGCACAAAGCTGTAACCGGCGCATTGGCTTGATTTTTACACTCTAAATATTTTTGGCCACTTTCTCCATACAAGTGGATCCACTGTGCACTGCTTTGGCATGTCATTTCCACCAGTGCCTTGGCATGTAATTTTCACCAACCCTTTGCAATGACATTAGCGGAAATGTCTCATTCCTGCAATTCAATTTTAAAGGTCTCCGCAATAAGGTAATCAAAATTGTAGACTTCATGGGACGAAAAAACATCATGGTGGCCGCGATTTAGGAAGCAAACCTCACCGCCACCTGTTGCTTGTGACTTTGCGATGGTTACAACGTTCTGCGGATGGATCGCATAAGAAGGACTTACCTTTCGACCTTTCTCACTTTAGCTAGACTCTAGGGAGTCATGCATGGAATGCATAGGGGTAGCACTAAAATGTGGTACTGCCCAGGTAGAGCTGCTTAATGTGTACATACTGCCGATGAATAGCTCTGTCCTGTGCGTTGTAGGCCCGATATTAGTTCGCTTTTAGAAGGCAACAACCGTTGGTGCTGGAGGACTTCAATGTCCATCATGAGCTTTGGTATTCTGTACCAGTTAATGACAAGAGGGGTACAGTGCTGACTGATCAAATTGATAGACGCTTCTACGAGGATAAGAGGAGATTGCCACTGCTCGTCAGATATCACCATTGTGGCACCAGGTCTGGTAAATTACGTATCCTGACAACCTGTCATTTTCCTTGGCTTAGACCAACTTTTTATCATCGTCTCCATAAATACACCACCAGACTTTATATCCTCTGAACGCCATACTTTTTTTGAAGCATGGAAAAACTGATTGGCAAGGGTTCAGAGAATTTACCAATCACCGTTTCAGAGATCTGTTCCATTCCCTCAGAACCTCGGGTAGCTGAGAAAACTTTCCGGACAGCAGCCGCTCGCTAAAAACAAAGCTTCTTCTATACAACTCTTTAGTCCAGAGTCACCTAAACTACTTGGCACTAGTATACGACTATAAGAAAACGATTCACTTGAAATCATTACAAAGATGCCAAAACAAAGCTCTTAAGATTGCGTTGAACCTGCCTCGTCTATACCCTACTTATGAACTTTACAGAGATACAGCGAGAAATATCTTACCCCTGTATGGAATTTATAAGTTACAACTCCTCACATACATGTACAAAGCCATTAATAATATTGGTCCACAGTCAATTCAGTTTGATGGTAACCAAACCTTAATTAATACAAGGAACTCTTCAAATTTACGGGTAAAAAGATGTAGATTAGAAGTACCAAAACTGCGTATAGATTTCAACATTTAAAAAAGAATTAAAATCATTTTTATCAAGTGAGGTCGGAATGCTTCTGATGTAATTTGAATATGTTTTCTTTCTTGATTTTTAATATTTTTTGAAATTTTAAAATAATACAGTTCGTATAAGCTTTTTTAAACCAATTAGCCCCTATAAAGTCTTTAAGACGCTGGGTCAACGTAATGAACTGTAATGAATTTTTTATAAATTAAATAAAAAAACCTGATCGAATACTCAAAATCAGACCAAATTTCCTGGCAAATGGGTTTAGCCACCCATGTTGTACCAGAATCCTGGAAAGTTGGCAGGGTGGTCCCGCTACTGGCAAGGATGCCAGCAGAGGCGAATCGTTCAGACGGGTTCTATCGTCAATGACAATGTGATCGTTTAAATGTCTACATAGCTGACCTAGTGCATTTCTTCCATCTGAAGAATATAAAAATATTCGCCGATAAATCCACTGCCACACTGTGGTCCAAGTTGTCGGTTGAAATGAGGCTCCAACTGAACATGGTGGTTGATGGTGTACTGAGTCTGATCACTAACTACACCAAAACCTGTTGACCTCTTACAAAGCAATTGACCGATCTGGGGTAAGGTATGCAGCACCAAGGTATGCAGGTTATCGCGGAAGAATATTCAAACCTGTCAGAATACAGGATGTAAAGTGACGTTATAGCACGTACATTTGACAACACCTACTATTATCAAGTACTTATGACAACAACTACTATCCAACTATTTCTACCTGACACTCACGCCGTAATAGACCATATAATGATGAATTTCGCTCCAGTGTATTTTTGCGACACTCGTTGTCACTGCCTACGGCTAATAATTCTCATTCGCTTCATACTCCTAGTTATTGAAGTATTTCAGTTTTGGAGGCAAATGGTTAGCTGGCTAATGCAGGGAGTTAGCTACAGGGGTTGGAACTAAAGGTTGTTCTAAATCCGCCAACGTACACCTTGGTGTTACCGAGTTGGGAATAATTTTTGGAAGCTACCCATTCTACAGGGCTCTTGAGTCATCTGTTCCATTCGGCACTGGATCTTCGGGTTTTTCAGTCCTACAGGACTCTTGAGTCATCTGTTCCATTCGGCACTGGACCTTAGGGTTTTTCAGTCATACAGGGCCTTCGGGTCATCTGTTCCATTCGGCACTGGACCCGATGGTTGATGGTGCACTGAGTCCGATCACTAACTACACCAAAACCTTTTGACCTCTTACAAAGCAATTGGCCGATCTGGAGTAAGCTATGCGGCACCAGCGTGGTATACAAACCTGACACTCACGCGGTAATAGATCATACAATGATGAATTTCGCTCCAGTGTATTTTTGCGACACTCGTTGTCACTGTTCCATTCGGTACTGGACTTTCGGGTTTTTCAGTTCTAGTCATCTGTTCCATTCGTCACTGGACCTTCGGGTTTTTCAGTCCTACAGGGCTCTTGAGTCATCTGTTCCATTCGTCACTGGACCTTCGGGTTTTTCAGTCCTACAGGGCTCTTGAGTCATTTGTTCCATTCGGCACTGGACCTTCGGGTTTTTCAGTTCTACAGGGCCTTCGGGTCATCTGTTCCATTCGGCACAGGACCTTCGGGTTTTTCAGTTCTAGAGGGCCTTCCGGTCATCTGTTCCATTCGGCACAGGACCTTCGGGTTTTTCAGTTCTACAGGGCCTTCGGGTCATCTGTTCCACTGTTTTGGTAGTAGTAGTACATTGTAGAAACTAGACCGTAGACCTAGACTAACACTCGAGCGACGAATCCACCGTGTTCCCGAACATCAATAGTCGAACGCCGAATCCATAGTACTCCCGAACATCAACAGCCGAAAGCCGAATCCATAGTACTCCCGAACATCAACAACCGATCGCCGAATCCATAGTGTTCCCGAACATCAACAGCCGAATCCATAGTGCTCCCTAACATCAGCAGCCGAACGTTGAATCCATCGACTCACCAAGCATCATCAGCCGAACGCCGAACCCACCGTGTATTCGAACCCTATCTCCCGGACTCCAAATCCACCTGGTTCCCAGTTAGCTACAAACCGCCGGCCCAATTACCTGCAAACCGTCGATATCGTAGCAGGTCCCCGATCTCATACAACCCGCCATCCCGATTATCTACACACCGTCATCAATATACCAGTTTCCCGAATATCCACGAACCACCAGCGAAACCACCGGGTCCCGATACCCAGCGAAGCCGTTCAACAACCACTGATTCAGACGAGCCATCCGAGTAAGGGTAATCATTGTCGAAACAACGCCAACTAGTCACGAAACCCCATCTAACGAGCTCAGATCCACCCAGTCATCTTCACGCCAGCGAACGATCCCTACCCATTGAACATATTCTTATCGTATCCAATCCCCAGTAGATTGTAATATAGTTCATAAATCAATAGAATACGTATTAATCCCCTGGAAAGGGAAAATACAAGTCTTCTCATTTCGTAAGGTTTAGTGGGTCCTTATGGATACCCTGGACATAACTGAGTTTGCCCCAGCCAAAGAAAAAACCACGTTACAAGGACTATGTGCCTCCTCATGACACTAGTGGGAAGACGAAAGTTTTATCGGTGCATCAGCACAACAGGATGTTGTCGATGCAGTACCTGCTTGGTTGTAATCGCAGTGAGCATCCCTGTCACGATTTAATGGACAGAATTCCTTCACCCGGGTACGTCAATAGAAATCTTTATTATCTAGAGAGGGAGGGGTCTAAAGATATAAACGAGAACATCTAGCAAAACGAGCCTATCTGATCGGCTTGCATAGCATTCACACTGATGCGCAGGCAGTGCCGAGATTCAATGTGAATGCTGTACTTGGCGACCAGCCCTAGCTACCAAGGCAAACACGAGTGGTTTAAGTCCAATTAAGATCCGGACGATGTAGCCGCCTCAACCAGTCCAAGTTGCAGAATTTTTCAGTTTGCATACAGAGGAACCAGGACCTGATAACTAAAAAAAATACACTATCGAACCTATTTTGCGTTGCTATAACAATAAGATATACCCCGAGTTTAGACAGATTTAAAACTATCAATCGATTCTTTATCCAACAAACAAAAACTTCATATCTACCCCCTAATACATATGAAACAATCAGACTGTCATAAGATAACCACACAGTTCTCCGCCGGAAAGGCAGCTACTTTACAATGAATGTCCTTATAACGGCCAACTTGGCCTTATTGAAACAGATTGTGTATCTCTGATATGTCTATAAATGTCATTGATATACATATCTCAATGATATGCAACTGTTTACACCAAAAACAACCGCACAAACACACACAACCATACATAAAGATCCACACACAGCCAAGCATATGCACATAAATATTGTAAATATTTGTAAGCCTGGCATATTCATTCTTTATACACACCCCAAGTACCCCAAGAAATCTATCCGATAATAAACCCTATGGGTACATTTGTTTGATCATAAAATAGTATTGGTATGTCCGTAGTAGCATACTCACCAGCTAGCGGACATTGTGATGTTTCATTTTTCTGTGGAATCATGAAATTGTTGGCAGGATGGCAGTGTGTCTGTGTGTTTGTGTGGACATCAGGAAGTGTGGATGGTTTCTGGCTGACTAACTGGCTGGTTGGCTAGCTGAATGAACAGAATGCCTTGGCTTGGCTTGCCTGACTTGTTTGGCTTGCAGAAATCATGGATGTTCGGTTAGGGTATTGAATTTGATGCTTGATTTCATGCGTATCTATACATCATGTATAAAAATGAGTGTGGAAAGGTTTCCATGTGTGTGTATGTGTGTGAGTGTCTGTGTGCTATTTAAGTTTAACTCTCAAAATGAGCATCATCATGATTTTATTAAATAGACTCTGATGTATTTATTGTCCAGCGACAACGTGACTTGTAAATTGATTTCATTTACCTAAAAATTGACCAGCAACAACAACAGCAGTATGAGAAGCCGTAGCGGCATCAGCTACATCAGACCCGATGTGTAGCAATCCTCTAAATAATCAACGGCATTGGTAGTGATTGTGTGAGCTATGTATGTATGTCCGTGAAGGCATTTCTGCTGTGCCGGACATTGTTGCCGATTTGTGTGGTAGTGGTACTGCTGTGCTGTAGTCAACATTTTAACTATAATTTAAACATTGCACAGTATTCGGTAGCGATATGATGGAGCTTTTATGTGATGTGACCTTCGTATATTAGGGCACTTTTCAAAAACATTTTCTGGACTATGAAAGTTATCTATTAGAGAATATAGCCACATTTATAACCAGTTATGCGCACCATAACAGAACAGGACTGCTTTCATAATTTTATCCTCTTTGCCTTGTGGCTAAAGAGGGTATATACACTTTGCTTAGATCAAAGATGTGTCTCGTAATGGTTTTAGACCTGAAATTGTTAAGGCCAACTCCGTTTCAGACAATTTTGAGGTGATTTTGTTGTGTATGTTCGCTTTCTTTCAGACTAGTGTCCACAATAACTTCCGAAAGCAGTAACCAATTTGCCCCAACTTTGCACCATGTAATCCAAACTTATATGGATTTCTAATATTGGGAGATATGGAGTTAAAGCTCTACTCATTCTGGTACAATTTGATATAATAATTTAGACGGCTGCTTCATCCTGAACATATTTGAGCCAAACTACTATGGCTTGTCGCAGCAGATGTTACTCAGATGTTTCCCCTGTAGTGGTTTATGACATTTGCGGCTCTCTTTTCTCTATTATATCTTTAGACCTTTTCTCTAGATCTTGAAGATCCCTCCTGGATGCCTGGTTATACCCTGCCAATATGAGGAGGCACCCTGTAGCAGTTCTCAGGACGGTGTTCTGATAGGTCTGAATATTGTCTTATTGCGTTGTACCTATGTCCACGGACCACACTGGCGCCGCATATTTTACCACAGACTGACATATGTATCGGGTTATGTGTCGTCAAAAAGGCTTCCTTGTCTGCACCCCAATTGCTGCCGGCTAGGGACTTGAGGATTTTGTTCCCACATCTCAGCTTGTCGCAGATAGCTGTGGCATGCGCGGACGACTTAAACATGCTGTCGAACGTTACACCCAATGTTTTGCGGTGGTTAGTGATCGGGGAATTCTTCAGGGGAAGTCTCATTTGAGCCACCCAGGTGGTGAAAGGTGTGGCAGTGGGTTTAGCGGCGGATATGTTCACATCCTTCAGATAAAGGAACTGCACTAAGCCAGCTATGTGGACATTTAACCTATCCATATGTCATCGAAGATATAACCCGACACCAAGATCGTTCAATCATCCACATACATTATGATCTCTATGTCGTCTGGAGGTCGTGGAATTTCAGAAAGGTAGAGGTTAAACAGTTTCGTTAATATCACAATGTCTTGGGGAACTCCCTATTTCACTCTACGAGTTTTGGACTTCTTATTTCTGAATTCTACAACACATATAGTTCATTATCCAACGTTTCAGACACGACACTATATCCTCGTACAGCTTGGCTTGGTTGACGATATCGATTCTTCATTCATTCTATTCTTATACACCGTAACTCTATAAAATGCTGGCTAAAATAACATGTGTACATGTTGTCACGCCGTTGCACAGTGGAAAAAAGTACCGATTTAGCGCGCCAAAAATAAAAATCAATATTTTATCGTATGCTTATCCATGATTTAGATAATTTTAGTTCAAAAAGGATCATTTTAATTCATTAATTAATATATATGGCAACTTTTATTATATAATAGATACAATATACGAAAGTTTATCTTATTTCTGAAATTAAGGTCAGTAACAGCTAATCTATTGGGACTCCAAACAAGTAACCTTTAGCAAAAATTTTTAAAATTATGAGCTCAGTAATTCTTTCAAATATTCTGAAACTCTGAAATATTTATTTCATGTTTTTTAGGCGGTATTTCATATCATAGTTTATGCAAAACATATTTCAAGCAATGTTCACAGGCTGTTTATTTTCATATTTGGGATATCAATGCATTGTTGATATATTTATCAAATTGTCTTTGAAAAATGTGCCAGAAATAGCGTGATAGAAGCGTTTTACAAGAATGGAATGTTCTGAAGAGTTATGAATTACAGTAAAGCGGATATTTTTTCTAAAGGAAAGTCAGCGAAAAATGTAACAGTTTTGGAGATATGGTGCGAAATATACAAAATAATGGCATAATTGACATTTTTTTATAAAAATGATTATAAAAAAATTTGTTGCAGTTTGTTGCAGCTAAAATTGTGCAAATTTGTTAAGAACTATGTGTACAAAAAATAAAATAAAAAATCTAGGCGCCATCCTGTGACACTCCCTAGTTATAGCTTTAACAAAGTACTCAAGTTGAAAAAAAATCGGATGTCACATGTTTTAAGTGTAAAATCCAAGTTAAAATAAATAACATCTTATATTTAATATATTTTAATTCACCTTTCTACAAGAAATATTTAATACAATAAAGCTATAAAATTACTTTGTAGGAAGACTGCAAGGGACGATCGCCAATTCACTACTAAAATATATTATGAAAACCAGTCCATAAATTTTCAACGAAAAATGAACCGTTATTTCGCTCTGACTGATGGAAAACAAATTATTTTAAATTCCGTTAGATTCAGTGGACACCTTAGATCAATACGGCACTAATAATTTTTAAATTGGCGTATGTGATTTTTTTCACTTTTGGCGCGCTAGATCGGTATTTTTTCCACTGTGTGTTGAAAGTAACAGGCGTTCTATCATTCTTCTTTCTGATTTGTTCTACTGCTGCGATAGATGGGGGATGTACTTCGCTTACCGTATGTACACTATTCTTGTTTAGGGCATCTGTGACTGCATGTCCAACTCTGCTTTATATCCTTAATGATGAGGGGATCTTTCTTATATCATTCGACCTCTCTCTCTAGATCGTGAAGATTCCTCCTAACGTACTTGAAGAACTTCCGTATATTCACGCATTCCATTGATAACACTATGCAATTTTTTTGAAAGTACATATTTAGACTACAACAAGTGAGCAAAGGCTATAGTCGGGACGGGGCTGACCATGTGATACCCTACACCACTACCCCTGTACATAAGCTTTTCACTGGTAAACATTTCTTTTAGGGAATATAAACCGACTACCACCAAAAATAATTTGCCTCTTTGTCTCTGGGACCCCCATAAGCAACCAAAATTTCGTGGTATCTCCCTTGTTTGACCACCTTCGCCAACCTGCTTTACACCAATGTAAAGGTAATATTTTCTTCTTCCATTGACAGGCTTTGTCGTTGGAATACCCCTACTAGAACCCAATATATTCACAAGGAATAAAACTTTGAATTTGTCTCCAAATGAGTTTTTCCCATTCCGACACCTAAATATTATACGGCTATCACCAAAATCAATAGGCTTCTTCCTATGTGGGACCCGCATCAACTCCCAAAAAATTCGTGACGATCCGATTAAAATTGCGACCTGTAGCGTGATTACAAACAAATCGGAAAATGGGATGCATTACCGACTATTGCGATATCTCTGTTGTTTGAGCAGCTACGTAAACCTACTTTACATCGTTGAAAAGGTAATATTTTCTACTTTCCTTGCTAGATTTTGCTTTTGATTTACCTCTTAAAGGAACAGAGATATTGGCTTTGAAATAAAACGTTGACCTTTCTCCAAATAAGTTTTTGTCCATTCCGACCCTTGAATATTATCCGAACATCATTAAAATCAGTAGGCTTCTTCCTCTGTGGGACCTTCATTAACCCCTAAACTTTCGTGACGATCCGATCAAAATTGCGACCTGTGGCGTGATTAGAAAAAAATCGGAAATGCGATGCATTATCGACTATTGCCCTATCTCTGCTATTTGACCACCTATGACAACCTAATTTACATCGTTGTAAAGCTGATATTTTCTACTTTCCTTGCCAGATTTTGCTTTTGATTTACCTCTTAAAGGAACAGAGATATTGGCTTTGAAATAAAACGTTGACCTTTCTCCAAATAAGTGTTTGCCCATTCCGACCCCTGAATATTATCCGACCATCATCAAAATCAATAGGCTTCTTTCTTTTTGGGATCCCCATTAACCCCCAAAATTTCGTGACGATCCGATCAAAATTGCGACCTGTAGCGTGATTACAAAAAAATCTGAAAATTGGGTGCATTATTGACTATTTCCATATCTTTGCTATTTGACCACCTACTACAACCTACTTTACACCGTTGTAAAGGCGATATTTTCTACTTTCCCTTCCAGGTTTTGCTTTTGATATACCTCTTAAAGAAACAGAGATATTGACTTTCAAATAAAATGTTGACTTTTCTTCAAATAAGTGTTTGCCCATTCCGACCCCTAAATATTATCCGACCATCACCAACATCAATATGCTTCTTCATCTGTGAGACCCCCATTAACCCTGAAATTTTCGTGACGATCCGATCAATATTGCGACCTGTAGCGTGATTTCCAAAAAAATAGGAAAATGGGATGTATTACCGGCTATTGCGATATCTCCGTTATTTGGTTACCTACGCCGACCTAGTTTACATCATTGTAAAGAGGGGATCTTCTACTTTCATAGTCAGGCTTTGCTTTCGGAAAATTTTCAACCAAAACTGTGATATTTGTCATTATAATTAAAATCGCAAAAATGAAAATTGGGGTTTTATTTGCTACTATTGCGATATCTTCGTTGTTTGATCACCTACGAGCACCTACTTTACATCATTAGAAAGGTGATATTTTCTGCTTTCATTGAGAGGTTTTGCTTTTGGTATACCCCATATAGAAGCTGAGATATTGGCTTTGGAAAAAAACGTTGTCTTTTTATCCACCTAAGTTTTTTGCCCTTTCCGACCCCTAAATATTATCCGACCATCACCAAAATCAATAGGCTTCTTCCCCTCCGGGACCCCCATCAACATCCAAAATTTCGTGACGATCCGATCAAAATTGCGGCCTGTAGCGTGATTACAAGGTTTAGATGGACAGACGGACAGACGGACGGACGGACTGACGGACGGACACACATAGCCAGATCGACTCAGCTCATTTTGATATATATAAGTATGGGTCTACGACCATTATTTCGATGCGTTACAAACTTTTTGGCCAAAACCAACTTATAATACCCTCCCCACATAGTGGTGTAGGGTATAAAAACCCTAGTAGGGTTTTGTCCTGACAGACCCAGTTCAAAATATTCAGAAAAAAATACCTGTTTTGGAGATACGGTGCGAAATGTATAAAAATTGTGGAGTTTTTGCATCTATTTTGAAATTTGAGGCAATAAATGTAGTTGTTCGAGTTCATTATTTCTCCAAGTATTTTATTCTTGTCCTTATCTACAAATTTGCTTCAGAGGTCAGAAGGAGATTCGCATTGGTTTCAGAGATATAGCCCCGAATTTCGTTAAAAACTTAATATTTAACCATGTTTAGATGGGGCCATAAAATCTGAGCTGGATCTGACACAACAAAATCCAACTAGGGTTTACTTTCGTTTGGGTCTGTACTTTCAAAAAATGCTCAGTTCGAATTATTTGCACAAGATCAACTTAAAACTGTTGCACAGTGTAATATGAGGGCGACGTATAAATGGGACAAATAAAACAAAAAAAAAAAAAAAAAACGGCACTTAATTAAAAATTTTGGGTTCTTGTCTTAATTTTCTTTCATCGGAAAATAAAAAAACAAATTTTATTTTGTCATTAGAATCGAGGGAAAGCCGAAGATTCGAACCCACACAACCACCACTATGTGACATGCATGTTTCGCCTTTGGCAGAGGCTCTTCACACATATCGGCTGTGGAGCTGCTTCTCTGTCATCGAACTTTTTTTCTTTCAAATTAAATTTTTTACAACAACAATGGGTATTTGCCCACTTAGTTGTGCTTTCACGACGAACGCATACCACTGCCGTTGAAATTAATAATGAACGCTAACACGCCGTGACTACACTTCTTGTGTTTTTCAAGGACGTGAGTTCAAACCCCAGCCTGGCTCAGCTGATTTTATTTATTTGAAAACTTTGCCTATTAGGCCGAAGCTCATTTTTAATATTAATTTTTTGATTAATTACTCATTAGAATCGAGCTTAAGGACGGTTTATTTTTGCAAGTGAAAAAGGAAGGCCGAAGATTCGAACCCACACAGTGTTCCGTTGTATTGATTGAGGTGTAAACATTCGAAAAATTTTAACATTTGATCACCCAAATCATTCCCTGAATTAATCTCCGTTTTTGGCGATCTTGCCGCTATGTGCGACTTTCTGACAGAATAGAATACTACTCCATCGCATTGCCCTTATGATCGCGGAACAGACTGACATATTACGTTATACATATGTAGTCAACCAGATTTCTTTGTCTTCAATCCAAGATCTGCCGACATGAGGACGTGGCATTTGTGGACGGGACATTCAATTTTGTGCTTATCACTGCAGTCCATGTAATGAACAGAGTGACCGTAAAATTAGTGGCGGAACAGCGTGGGGTGCTTGACAGTATTAAAGCCTCTTGATAAGTCAAACAAACACTGTCCTACTGTTCTATTTAGGTCTTTGTCTAATGTGGAGATGGCTTGCAACGCTGTGGTAGTGCTGTACTGCCTACGGAACCCATGCTGATGATAAGCAACTGGATAGCTATTTTCAATTCTCCAGAGTCTTCATTACACGTGTCAAAAGCGAAATTTGTTTGTACGATTAACCTTTGCTGCCATCCTTACATCGCTTCAGGAGAGCCATTTGCTCCTAATGGCATTTGCAACATGCAACAATTCGACAAATTGTCGACTAAAATAACTTGCGCACCTCTTCGGATCAGTCATCGTAATGTCGCCAAACGTGACTGAGGTCCCATCTTCCTTCTTCCCAGGGTTCGAAAGTAACTTAACCGTTGCCCATAATTCACTTATTCCGGCTCCAATGTTGCAACTCGTCAGGGATCTGGCTTGGTCCCTTTATGCTCACCGACCAAACAATTAACTTGCAGTATTAGCTCCCTAACTCTGGGGTCAATATGGTTGGCTGTACGTAGCTCATCACGCTCATTTATTAGTCCCATCGCCTCTGTTGGCAAATTTTGTCTAATTTGGGGTATTCGACCAGCAGGTGTATAACGAGCGTCTGCAGATGTGATGATATTCTTGAGCATACTTTCTCCTATGCGAACATCAGATGGGTTGGAAATTCCCTGAAGCGGTGATTGGTGAACTCTCTGAAACTAGGCCAATTAGCTTTCATTCTGATTGATAAAAATGTTGCGTTCAGAGTTGATGCATTCGGGCAGTCTGCTGATGGAGACAATTATGTGGAGATGGTTTAACTCAAGAGAAACGACGGGTTGTCAATGGAAGTCATTTGTCAGAACTCCCCGCTAATTTTGTAAAAGCCGTATTCAATGACAGTGCAAAACGTTGAGACATAAACCTGCCCAGCCAAAGGTGTACCCCTATGTCCATTAGGACCGAATGCCACAAACCCTGGTGAGCATTAAAGTTTCCTAAGATTTTCGAAAAGCGTGATAAATTTGAGCATATTACCTGGAATATAGCTGTTAATCGGCGGGATGCATACGTTAAACAACTCTATCTCGACAGATCTAACCGATAAATTGCATATTTCTTGATACACTTATGGGATCTCTGTAAGTAATGCAGAAAAAGTTTATTACTTGAACTAAACCCAACATTTTATACATTTTTAAATAAAAAATTAATTTTCTTTAAATCTACAGTGAAACAACGCTCTCCTCCACAATATATCATCGCTAAAGTGTCACCATCAAATGTTTTGGTATTTCATAGTATCTATCATTCAGTATTTATCCATTGCAAATACACAACACAGATAGAGTAGCATACTAACAGTTTTTGTACTCCAGCCCTTTTGCACGGTTCGTTACATATTTTGTTTTGTTAATACAAATGCCAGCTAAAATACATCAGCCATTCAAAACGGACATTGACCATTGACAGAATAAAAAAAAAAAACGGCGAACAGAAAAAGCAATGCTGACTCCTACAACAATTCTTGATTTCGCAGGGATTAAATAAGCAGCATATGTGTATGTGTTGTATATCCCTACAACATTTCGTATTTCTCTCATTTTAAAGCCACATAATACTAATTGTAATAAAAATGCATATACATTTAGTCATAGAATTTGCACGTATGTTGAATACATTGTGGGCTACCTTAACATCTATTTAAAATCCAAGTTAACTGTCGTTCTTGGAACTTCTTGAATCACGATTATTAGTCTTCTCAAATCTTAAACAAATTTCTGTACGACTAAAAAAAGTTTAAAAACCTTCAAATCGTCAGGCCCTCCTTACAAATCTATAAGAAATTCGTAAGCCCTCCTGAAATTTTAAATAAACTAATGCTAATTCTTCTCTTCAGACCCTCCATTTTAGAAATCTATCCTATTTTCAAAAATTATGAAAATTATTTTGCGAGACAATGGTGGTTGTCTCAGTCCTTACTTACTTACTTGGGACCTAAAGACCCTACCACTCCCACTTTTTTAAATATGTTATATCTCAAAAACTACTGAAGCGATGTTAATGATATTTGCAAAATATGTTCAAATTTTGCCCGTTGTATTGTATAGTCATATAAATACCGGAGGAAATGTTTTTATACCCTCAGCACTTATGCTAACGAGGGTATGTACACTTTCATACGGGCAAAATGTGCCACATCGAAAAAATGTTTTAGACCTCAAGTAGGTTTGGACGAAATCCGTTTCAAACAAATTGGAGTTGATTTAGCCATGTCCGTCCGTCCGTCTGACTGGCTGGAGCGCACGACGGCTCTCGAACGGATCAACCGATTCGGTCTAAAATTTGGCTTTCGTCATATTTTATCCGAACTTAGTTTAAGTTCGAAGATAGATGATATGGATCCACTCCTTGCGGTACCTCCCCCACAAAAGTTCAAAAATGTTCGGACATTTTGTGCGCACGATAATTCTTGAAGGGGGTAACCGATTTGGTCCATACTTTGCACATCGTGAAATTTTTACCAGACTTCTATGAAGTTCTAATATGCACTTAATTGGTCCACTCCTTCGGGTACCTCCCACACAAAATTTCGGAACAGTTTAGTTAGGACCTGCTCTCGAATCGCTTTGATTTTTGTTGGAGCAAATTATATTCGCTGCCCCCATTCAACATTAGAAATTTCATCAGGGGAAAGTCCATACTTCCTGAGAAAATAGCGACAAAAGCTAAAAAATGCTCGGAAACATTTTGCGCTCGATAACTGTTGAAGGGAGTGACCGATTCGGTCCATACTTTACACATCCTAATATATCTACAAGATATACATCAGGTTTGAATGTGAACTATATTTGTCCACTCCTTCGGGTACCTCCCACACAAAATTTCGGATAAGTTCGCCTTTAGACCTGCTCTTGAATCACTTTGATATTTGTTGAAGCTGTCTCAATTATGACGGTAAAGGTTTTTTCAGAGGCAAGTCCATACTTCTTGAGAAAACAGCCCTATGACAATATATTTAGTGGCTGGAGATTACGATAACTCTCGAACTGATCAACCGATTTGGTCCTAAATCTGGTCTTCGTCATATATTGCCCAAACGTACTTTTAGGTCGAAGATGGGTAATACCGGACCATAACTTGCGATACTTCCCCCAATTTTTAAAAAATGTCAGTAAAATGGTATGCACAATATCTCTTGGACGGGGCAACCAATTTGGCCCAAACTTTGAATCTCCTAACGTATTGCCCAAATTTATTTTAGCTTCTAAAATGGCCCATAATATTACAAACAATTTGCACAGGAATTTCAGCCATTTCTGTTAGACAATGTGGCTAAAACCTTCAAAATATCGAAAATTCTCTGCAGAAATGTTTCATTTTTATACCCTCCACCATATGGAGGGTATAATTAAATTTGTCATTCCGTTTGTAACACATCGAAATATTCGTCGGAGACCCCATAAAGTATATATATTATTGATCAGCATAAAATTCTATGTCGATCTGACCATGTCCGTCTGTCCGTCAGTCCGTCCGTCTGTCTGTTGAAATCAAGATACAGCTCGCAATTTTAAAGATAGAGAGTCAAAATTTGGTACAGAAGTTTTTATTATTTGCAGGATGGTTGGTATTGAAAATGGGATATATCGGTCCACGTTTTGATATAGCCCCCATAGAACGGTACCTCCCGATTTTCGGTATTTTTAAGGTTTTAGCTTTAGGTACGTAGTCTTCTTTAGGGGTATAAAACTTTCCCCCAGAATTTTGTCGGTATCGGTCCACACCTTCATATAGCCCCCTTAGCACGGTACCTCCCGATTTTCGGTATTTTTAAGGTTTTAGCTTCATTATCCTACCAAAATGGCTCAAATTTTGTACGTAGTTTTTTTAGGGGTAAAAAACTTTTCCCCCAGAATTTTGTCGGTATCGGTCCACAGCTTCATATAGCCCCCATAGAACGGTACCTCCCGATTTTCGGTATTTTGAAGGTTTTAGATTCATTATCACACCGAAATGGCTGAAATTTTGTACTTAGTCTACGTTGGCGGTATAAAACTTTCCCCCAGAACTTTGCCGGTATCGGCCCATGCCTTTATATAGCCCTCATAGAACGGTACCTCCCGATTTTCGGTATTTTGAACGTTGTGGCCTCAATATTCCACCGAAATGGCTGAAATTTGGTATTTAGACTTCGTTGGGGTACTCAAACTTCCCTTTTAAATTTGTCGATATAGGTCCACACCTTCATATAGCCCCCATGGAAAGGCACCTCCCGATTTTTCGTATTTTGAAGATTGTGTCTTCAATATTCCACCAAAATGGCTGAAATTTAGTATTTAGTCTTCAATGTGATATAAAACTGTTCGCCAGAAATATGTCTGTACATGTCCACGCTTTCATATTGCCCCATTTCTGACGAAAATTCGTCAGTATAGGTCCACGTTTCGATATAGCCCCCATAGAACGGTACCTCCCGATTTTCGTTATACTGAAGATTGTGACGTCAATATTCTACCGAAATGGCTGAAATTCGTTATTTCGTCTTCCAAGAGTTATAAAATATTCCAGAAGAGTATTATCAGTATAGGTCCACGTCTTCCTATATCCCCACATAAGCGTACTTCTTGATTTCGGTATTTTTTAAGTTTTAGCCACATTCTCTTACCGAAATATAGGAAATTTGGTATTTAGTCTTCTTTGAGTCTAAAAATTTTCCGTCAGAAATTTGTCGGTATAGATCGTCGTTTTGAAATAGCCCCCATAGAACGGTGCCTCACATTGCTGAAATTGCTGAAATTTAGTATAAAGTCTTCTTCAATACAACTTGTGGTGGAGGGTATAACAAGTTCGGGCCGGCCGAACTTAACGCCGTTCTTACTTGTTAATTTTTCCAACGACCCATACGGGAGGAAAATGCCACTAAAACCTTCAAAATGCTGGGAATCGAGCCGTACCTTTCCATGAGGGTCATGACAAATTTTCGAGAAAGTTTTATAACCTCTACAAAGACTAAACACCAATTTCCAGCTATTTCGGTGATATGTTGGATGTGGCACACTATGATGGGCTTATATAACGACGTGGAACTATATAGTCCATTTTCAATACAAAACATCATTGAAGTAACATATTTCTGTTATGAAGCCTTATCTCAAATATTGAGAGCTGTGTCTTTATTTCAACACACAGTCACACGGACAGACGGACATCGTAATATCGACATAGAATTTTATGCTGATAGGGCCTCCGACGCATATTTCGGTGTGTTACCTCCATGTCATGATTGAGGATTAATGAGTGGAAAATAAATTGGAATTTAAATTGGAAAATTTAATTTAGCAAAGAAACCCGCCCTATCAAAGAACTAACATAGCTCACTTATAGAGTTAACAGAGCCATGCAAAGACTAACCCCCTGTTTTTGAAAAAAATTATTGTTCTCACACGAATTGTAAAATTTTACAATTACTCGCCTTAGCGCAAATGTAGAGCGCTGATTCCTAAATGAGGAATTCTTTACTTATTATCGAAAGCGTCTACGAAAAATTAGGTCTGTAGGCATCTGGTGGCAGAGCTATGGATACCTAAATTATTACCAATATAGACGAACGAACAAAAATAAGTTAAAAAAATAGGGGGTAAATTGAATTGGAATTTAATGAAAAAAAAAATTAAATTTAAAAAAGAAATTATTACATTCCCTGTAACATGTGAAAATTTTTAACTAAATTAAGTGAAAGTGGAAATATATTTTTTAATATAAAATTTAAATGTATTTATGAAATTTGTATGAACGTTTAAATATATACGCGCATAAATTAGTTACAAAATACCGACTAAAAAATCAGCTGAAGTGTAACCACTTTTTTCGACCCCGCTTAAAAATGGAGGCAAGTGCGTCGATGGGAAATTTTTTCGGTATCAGCATCAAACATACATCTAGGCCAAGGAACGTTCCTGACCGGCTTTAACATGGCAAAGCCCAGGATTTACACCTGTCTCCAGCTTCACACCAGTGAATGAAAGACTTGCTACAATTCGAATAAAATCAAAATTCTTCAACATCAGCTTTATTTGCGCTCATGCTCCCACTGAAGACAAGGACGAAAAGAACAAAGATATATTTTATGAGCGCTTAGAAGAAACATATGACCGTTGTGCTGCCCATGACATTAAAATTATTCTAGGCGATTTTAATGCCAAAATTGGAGAGGAAAATATCTTTGGCCCAACAGTCGGAAAATTCAGTCTCCACAATGAAACATCTGACAATAGCATGAGGCTGATAGACTTCGCAGCGGCAAAACACATGGTAGTTAGCAGAACCAGATTTAAACATTTCGACATCCATAAGAGCACCTGACTGTCTCCAGACTGTGCGCTCGTTCCGAGGAGCAAACATAGACTCGGACCACTACCTAGTTGCAGCAAAGGTACGCACCCGGTGAAACGTAGCAAACAAAGTATGAACAGACACAACACGAAAGTTAGACATCGGTAAGCTGCAATCACAACAGATAGCCACATCATATTCCACTCAACTAGCGCAATTGCTTAATCAAAGCACTCCTCATCCCGATAATATATCAGCGCAATGGCAAAGTATTGTCCATTACATGCAAACAGCCGCAAAATCCATACTTGGATACCAGAGACCTCCACCAAGGACCCCATGGTATGATCAGGAGTGTCGTGCTGCTACCGAAGAGAAAAATGCGGCATATAGGGCTACTTTACAATCCGCAGCAACGCGTAGCGCACGAGAGAGATATCGGGAGAAAAGGAGAGAGGAGAAACGTCTTTTCCGCAGGAAAAAGAGGGAGATGGAAAAGCGGGAGTGTGAAAAAATAGAGATGTAGAGGAACCAGAATGAAGTCCGAAAATTCTACCAAAGAGTGAATCATCAAACTGATGGCTTTGGTACAGGCACCTCTTCCTGTAGAGACCAGCAAGGTAATTTACTAAATGATACAGATAGTGTGCTCAGGATATGAAAAGAGCATTTTTCAAACCTGTAGGTATCCAGCGAAGACGACGAAGATACCACAGATCCAATCCCAGAAGATGGTATTGAATGTATACCGCCCAGCCAAGATGAAGTAAAGACAGCAATAAACCGGCTGAAGAATAATAAGGCAGCAGGAGCCGATGGCTTACCAGCCGATGGCCAAAACCGGAGGCGACACGCTGATAAGGTGTATTCATCAGCTAGTTAGTACCATCTGACAGGAAGAACGAGTACCCGACGATTGGAACCTGAGTATCCTTTGCCCTGTCCATAAGAAAGCAGATAAGACCGTTTGCTCTAACTATAGGGGCTTAAGTCTACTTCCGATTGCCTACAAGATCGTGTCAGGGATATTGTGCGAACGACTAAAGCCTATGGTCATCGAGATAATTGGGCCATTGGCAAGTCCACCATTGACCAAATATTTACCCTGCGTGCAACTAAAATCTTTATTAAATAAACATACGTTATTAGACCCCCATTGGTGGCAACATATAATTTAAGAAAGTCCATGTTGACTGCTGTAATTGGGTATTGCGAAAAATCTTGAGAAATACATGTTAATTGTCTTATTTGGTTGCTCATCAACTCTTTTAACATCATCGGTATTCTGACCTATTCATATATAACCTCTTTCAAATTCTTATTTTGTTTCCTTACAAAATAATTTCATTAAATGTTAAGTTATATTGTAGATCTACATGGAGTTCACTTCATTTCAGTCAATTTCCCAAACTTAACAAAAACTGTCAATTGTTGGAGGTTTCCGGTGGTCCTTGTTGCTAAGTGTCTCTATTTTCTGTTTCTATTTTTGGGAACACAAATTGTTGAGCATTTCCATGAATCAATGTTGCAAATTATTGTGGCGGAAGTATGAGAACTTGTATGCGGTTTTTCTTTCCAAATTATACCACGCCAACCATAAAACATCGTCCATTTGGCATGATTTCTCGCCAAAACAAAAGCATTTGTTTGCCATCAGTTAATGTTGTTACAACTTTGACTCATTTTGGTATCTTGTTCGTGGAATTTCCGTTTTTATTCTTCAGTTGAAACTTTTACCCAAAAATATTTAGAAAGTAAATTTATCGTAACACAGAAAATATGTTTGAAGAGTTTCAAGGACATTTTGAGGCAATGACAACAACAAATATGGGGTGAAATATTGCAAAAGACATTCATTCAGCTTAATTTGGTGTGTGGTAATGGTACTGACATTCGTTTCATATAATTTATCGCTAAGAAAGTTAAATGAATTATGAAAGTCTTTCTTGTTGATATTTTGAATAACAGGGAGGAAGAATGTTTTCAAATAGGGATTTGATTGTCAATATATTTTTAAAATAACCAGGAATCTGTGAGTTGTGAATTGAAAAAGTCACAAATGCCAAACTGACATAACTAATTACAAGACCTATAAAATATTTCATGACTAATATTGTCGTGGGGCGCAAAAGCTTGGGTACTTGCAAAAAAATGCTAAAGGGATTAAGTGCAAAAAGTACATATATTCGAAAAAATTATACGGATAATAGATATCTCTCCTGGCAGAAGCACACAACCCACGGCCAAGCATATGGGGAGTTCAGTCTTAAAACAAAAAAGAACTGTCGTGGAAATCTGCCCAAAAGAGGATTGTGAGATTGTTAAGCTCACAGCAAAGAGGAAGCAGCACAATGACTTATGTTCGAAATGAACAAGGCACCGCCATAAAAAGCACAACAGGAGGAGGCAGAACACTGAGAAATCGCAGCAAAATAGCTTCACACCTTCAATAGTTTAGAGAAAACATCAAACAACAAACAAGCGACATAAAATCATCTGAAGAGCGTCGGGATACTGACGAAGACTTTTCAGAAGAAGAAAATTTCCATGGTGACCAGAACTTACACTAAAATACCACCAAAAAGGGTCAGCTTTGCCAGATAAACCCACCATCTACCATCGATTGTATACGTCTTGCATAACATTGATTCTTCAAAGCACAGATTGCTTCGGGCAATGATGACTGGAGAATGTTTTTATACAGTACATCACTATGTGGAAAGGGTAGTATAAGTTTGTTTTGGCAAAAATTCATATAACACCGCGAAATATTCGTCGGAGACCCCCAATGTGGTATACCAATCTTTATATCTCGACGAGATAAAGCGATTTGGAGATGTGTGTCCGTCCGTCTGTCCATATTATAAATTTTAATAAAACTCCAGGCCGCAATTATGGACCGATCGTCACGAAATTTTACATGGAGGTCGGGTTCAGACCTAAATAAAAACCTATTGTTTTTGGTGATAATAATAACAATAACAGTCCGATCGCCTCGAAATTTTAAATAAGGTGAGAGTATATGACTGATATATGACTGACCTCCCCGTGGTGTCACCTGGGGAACTGCCTTTAACACCCGTTAAAGGTAGTTAGCTAACATGTGCCGCGCGTTCACCCATAAGAACGTTAAAAGCTTGGTTTTGGGCGTCGGGTTAGTAACCCTCCCCTAGAAAAAACATCCTACTATGAAAAAACGAAAGAAAAGAAAAACAAACCCCTTGAGGTAGTTAAAGACTTCGTCTACCTCGGCACTGCCATAAACACAACAAACAACATCAGTTGTGAAATAAGAAGAATTGTATTGGCCAACAGATGCTACTATGGTCTATGTAAGCAATTTAAAAACAAAGCCACATCTCGTCAAACAAAAATAACACTATACAAAACGCTGATACTACCCGTGTTAATGTATGGCTCCGAAGCATGGGTACTTGCGCAAGCAGATAAGGCAGTGCTTGGTGTGTTTGAGAGGAAAATTCTTCGAAAGATCTACGGGCCGATTTGCGTTGACGGTGAATATAGACGTCGTATGAACCACGAGCTATATAAGCTATACAAAGACATGCATATAGTTAAACGTATCGAGATGCAACGATTGCGCTGGCTAGGCCATATCATGAGAATGAGCGATGATGAACCCGCTAAAAAGGCGTATGAATACATGCCACATGGCGGTGCACGCAGAATCGGCAGGCCTAAGCTTCGATTGAGCATACAAGTGGATGAAGAAATGAAAAGGCGCGGTATTCCAAAAAGTCAAGCGAAAAACAGAGAGGAATGGAGATCTTTTCTTAGTACGGTCTATGGAACAAATGTTCTGAAATGGGCCAACTAAGTAAGTAAAGTAAGAGAGTATATGACAAAGAAGAAGCTTGCAAATTGAGATTATGATATTTAGAGGGTTAAATGGACCACAACTTTTGTGTGAAAATTGTTAATATACAGCTTAAATCTTTATTCCTGGAGGACACATTTCGCACACGTGAGCTATATTTGGAAGACGATCTCTCGACCTTTCCATTGATGCCAATTATGTTGATGTACGAGGCCAGATAACAGAGCTACAGTCTAATATATGCAGTTATTTGTTTGTAGTGTAATCATAAAGACGCTAGAGGTCGCAATTATAGCTCAATAGTCACGAAATTTTGCACGAAGTAAGAGTTTAGGTCGAAGAATATGCCTACAATTTTGGACGATGATCTGATAGTATTTAGCGCGTGAAATGGACCATCACTTCTGTATGAAATATATAAAAATTTAATTTTGGTCCATATTTTAATTCCTGAAATCCGTCTGACCTAAACAACACGCAGTATCGCCAGGCGTCATTTGACATTTTTTTTTGAAAAGTTTGATGGTTTCTAGCCTAAGCGTACTTAGGACAGTTTAAGATGTGTTGGGTTGTTTTTAGTGGCTTGATTGAGACACCTCCAAAACATGGATCCCCAGTCAGGGATATACGGCGCATGGCCCATTAATTCCACGTTTTGTCTGGTCAAATAGGCGCTGGATTGAATCGATGTGTGAGAGCTCGCATTGTCATAATGCAGAACGATTCGATTTCTCTTGTTCGTTTTTCGAATTTCTCAGCAGACTTCAAGCAAACAAACTGTAGTGTAACACTAAGAATTAACCGTCCTACATATCCCAAGCCGTATAGTCACCACACGGTCAGTTTTGCCGAAGAAACAGGGGACCAATTGCTTCAAAGGTCTACTTCCATGAATAACTTTCGTTGGATTGGGCTCGCTTTCGAAGATCCAAATGGTCAATACCTGTTTTTTTGGGCTCCTATGCGTAGATCCAATATTAATCGTCTGTAACAATTTCACAATTTCTTTGCACAAATCCACAAAAGCGATTTTTGAGCGATTGACCAATTTTGCTGTATCCAGCGAAAAAATCCATTTTTACGACCAGGTGTTCATGCAATGTAAAATTTTGTTGGTGAAAGAAATGCCCAAGGATGCCTCTATCTTACGGTATATAACATGCAATCTTGCATTATCCGTTCAAGCACAGCTTAATATTTTCTGGCACAATTTCCGATTTTGGGAGACCTTCATGACCTTCGTTTTTTGCAAGTGTCGGCCACGATTGAATTCATTTTACAGTTTATCATAGTGGTAAAGGATGGCCCTTTATCGACATACACAGATTTAATTTGATCGATGCACTCTTGCCATGAATACCCATGTCGAAATTTGTGAAAAATTATAGGGCGAAAATGTTCACAAGTAAATTCAATTTTTTGCAAAGTGATTTTTTCAAGTCACTGTAAACAACACAACACATGGTCGTATGTCAAACTGTCCTGAGTACGCTTAGGCTAAAAACTGTCAAACTTTCAAATAAAAAAATCAAATGACGCGTGCGTGTTGCCTAGGAAAGAATGTTTTTTAGTGCCCCTGTATTTAGGGGGTTTCCAAAATTTTGGGCGTATGAACTGACAAAAATATGGATTGGATTAAAGCTCACAAATTTGCGGGGATATCGAAAAACATAATATTGTTGTAAACAGGGTCACTAGGAAAACCTTCGGTAAAAATGTCCAAAGGATCCTCGACCCACACAAAAATGTTGAACATTTGTGTGGGTGGTACCACAAGGATTGGACAGATATGGCCCAAATTTGAACATAAAATAAGTTTCAACAATATTTAGAGATCCAAAGTTTTGACAAAATCATTTGCTACGTCTATGAGAAATCGCGCGTGCCGTTTTAGCGAATATTTTCGAACTTTTGTTAGGGAGGTACCGGAAGGAGTGGATCTATAATTCTATATTACAATATCTAAAGTGTGGACGAACGCAGTATTCGGTTCGAGACATCCAGGCACTATATATGGTGCGATAGGGCTTTTTACAAGTTTTGGGCTGTTTTTTCAAGAAGTATGGACTTGCCCCTGAAAAAACTTTTTTTGCAATAATTGAGGCAGCGAATGCAAGTTGCTTCAACAAAAATCAAAGCGATTCGAAAACCGGTCTTAAATTGAACGTATCCGAAATTTTGTGTGAAAGGTACCCGAAGGAGTGGAAAAATAAAGTCCATATTCGAAGCTGATCTAAATCTGGTAGATATATTTGAATTTGTAACGTATGAACCAAATCGGTCACTCCCTTCAAGAGTTATTGTGCGCACAATTTTCAGAACATTTTTGAACTTTTGTGGGGGAGGTACCTGAAGGATTGGACCGATATGGCTTATCTTCGAGTTTCAACTATGTTTGGACAAAATATTATGAAGGCCAAATGTTGGACCGAATCGGCAGATCCCTTAGAGAATTATCTTGCGCTCCAACCACTACCCACGGTGTCATAGGGGCTTTTTGCATTTTTCAGGCTATTTTCTCAGGAAGTATGGACTTGCCCCTGATGAAATTTGTACCGTCGTATGGAGGGCAGTGAATACAAGTTTTTGCAAGAAAAATCGAAGCGATTCGAGAGCAGGTCCTATTCTGAACTTATCAGAAATTTTGTGTGCGAGGTACCCGAAGGCGTGGACCGATTGAGTCCATATTGGAACCTCATATATGTATGTTTGGTAGAAATTTCACGATGTGCAAACTTTGGACCAAATCGGTTACTCCCTTCATGAGTTATCATGCGCACAAATTTTCCGAACATTTTCGAACTTTTGTGGGGGAGGTAACGGAAGGAGTTGACCGATATAACCCATCTTTGAACTTAAACTAAGTTTGGACGAAATATTGCGAAGCCAAATCGGTTCATCCGTTCGAGAGTTATCGGGCGCACCAGTCAGACAGACGGACAGACAGACAGACAGACGGACGGACATTGCTAAATCGACTCCAAATTGTCTTGGGGCCAAACATACTTGGGGCCTAAAACCATTATTTCGATGAGGCACATTTTGACCGTATAAAAGTGTATATACCCTCGTTAGCATAAATGCTGAGGGTATAATTATTTTTTGTTTGTATTTTTATATTTGAATTATTGGCGCGTGATAATTTTTAGTAGATAGGACGATATAAAAACACCAAAACAAAAACGTTCACTTTTTGATAAAAATAGTTAAAAAACTGTAAAGTTTTACTTTGACCTTGAAGTCCTCTGCAACTACTAGCCCAAACTGTAAAACTTATTTTTGATAATAAAGAAATTGTCTGGCCTAATAATGAAAATGCAAATATTTATCATCAAAAATAGTTTTACACATTAATGACAAGTTACAGGTCACAAAATGGTATGGGCAGTTTGTTATAGCCTAGACAGACTGCAGTCTTAATTTGCATTAACAGCCTTAATTCAGATTAATTTCAACATTATCCACATCAATCTTTTTATGTTCCAGCAAGTTGTTTATTGGAATTTTAGGTACACTTTTGTAGTTGAGTGTATCCTTAATTTTTGGGCGGTTCGGTATCTGTGGGCAGGAATCGGAGTAAAAAGTATAAAAATCGAATATATTCAAAAGTTTTTGGATATTTTCACATTTAAGAACCGGTCGTAGACATTTCGTATGTCCCACAAAGTTGTTTGCTGATATCTTTGCTACATTATTGGGGTCCATTGTTTTCTTGAATTTAGAGGGTTTTAGTATCTATGGAGCAGGAACCGAAAAGAGGATAAAAATCGCATTTGATTTGCTATTTTGACCATTAAGAACCATTTATGCTGAGTTCGTATGTTCTAGAATTTTGTTTTATGAGATCTAAGGTAAATTTTTCTAGTTGGTTGTTTGCTTCAATTTTGATCGGTTTGATATCTGTAGACTAAAATCCGAGAAAAAAATTAAAAGGGAAATTTGACGTTAAGGATTTCGACCTTGAAGATAAGGTCGAATTGATTTTATGTGTTCACAGTTATTATTCTTTAAGACGAAAGTTACAACTTTTCTTCTACGAGTAAACCCAAATTCTTAGCGGTATGGAAGATATTTTTATACCCTACACCACTATGTGGGGAGGGTATTATAAGTTGGTTTTGGCCAAAAAGTTTGTAACGCATCGAAATAATGGTCGTAGACCCATACTTATATATACCAAAATGAATGTCTCGACGAGCTGAGTCGATCTGGCTATGTGTGTCCGTCCGTCAGTCCGTCCGTCTGTCCGTCTGTCCATCTAAACCTTGTAATCACGCTACAGGTCACAATTTTGATCGGATCGTCACGAAATTTTGGATGTTGATGGGGGTCCTGGAGGGGAAGGAGCCTATTGATTTTGGTGGTGGTCGGATAATATTTAGGGGTCGGAAAGGGCAAAAAACTTAGGTGGATAAAAAGACAACGTTTTTTTCCAAAGCCAATATCTCAGCTTCTATATGGGGTATACCAAAAACAAAACCTGAGAATGAAAGCAGAAAATATCACCTTTCTAATGATGTAAAGTAGGTGCTCGTAGGTGATCAAACAACGAAGATATCGCAATAGTTGCAAATAAACCCCCAATTTTCATTTTTGCGATTTTAATTATATTGACAAATATCACAGCTTTGGTTGAAAATTTTCCAAAAGCAAAGCTTGACTATGAAAGTTGAAGATCCCGTCTTTACAATGATGCAAACTAGGTCGGCGTAGATAACCAAATAACGGAGATATCGCAATAGTCGGTAATACATCCCATTTTTGTATTTTTTGGGAAATCACGCTACAGGTCGCAATTTTGATCGGATCGTCACGAAAATTGGAGGGTTAATTGGGGTCTCACAGATGAAGAAGCATATTGATTTTAGTGATGGTCGGATAATATTTAGGGGTCGGAATGGGCAAACACTTATTTGGAGAAAAGTCAACATTTTATTTCAAAGCCAATATCTCTGTTTCTTTAAGAGGTATATCAAAAGCAAAACCTGGCGAAGAAAGCAGAAAATATCACCTTTACAACGATGTAAAGTAGGTTGTCGTAAGTGGTCAAATAGCAATGTTATGGCAATAGTCGATAATGCGTCCCATTTTCCGATTTTTTTGTAATCACGCTACAGGTCGCAATTTTAATCGGATGGTCACGAAATTGTGGGAGTTAATGGGGGTCCCAAAAAGAAAGAAGCCTATTGATTTTGATGATGGTCGGATAATATTCAGGGGTCGGAATGGGCAAACTCTTATTTGGAGAAAGGTCAACGTTTTATTTCAAAGCCAATATCTCTGTTTCTTTAAGAGGTATATCAAAAGCAAAATCTGGCAAGGAAAGTAGAAGATATCACCTTTACAACGATGTAAGTTAGGTTGTCATAGGTGGTCAAATAGCAGAGATATGGCAATAGTCGATAATGCATCCCATTTTCCGATTTTTTTGTAATCACGCCACAGGTCGCAATTTTGATCGGATCGTCACGAAATTTTAGGGGTTAATGGGGGTCCCACAGAGGAAGAAGCCCACTGATTTTAATGATGGTCGGATAATATTCAGGGGTCGGAATGGGCAAAAACTTATTTGGAGAAAGGTCAACGTTTTATTTCAAAGCCAATATCTCTGTTTCTTTAAGAGGTATATCAAAAGCAAAATCTGGCAAGGAAAGTAGAAGATATCACCTTTACAACGATGTAAATTAGGTTGTCATAGGTGGTCAAATAGCAGAGATATGGCAATAGTCGATAATGCATCCCATTTTCCGATTTTTTTGTAATCACGCCACAGGTCGCAATTTTGATCGGATCGTCACGAATTTTTTGGGAGTTGATGCGGGTCCCACATAGGAAGAAGCCTATCGATTTTGGTGATAGTCGGATAATATTTAGGGATCGGAATGGGGAAAAACTCATTTGGAGACAAATTCAAAGTTTTATTCTTTGTGAATATATTGGCTTCTGTAGGGGTATTCCAACGGCAAAGCCTGTCAATGGAAGAAGAAAATATTACCTTTGGTGTAAAGCAGGTCGGCGAAGGTGGTCAAACAAGGGAGATACCACAAAAGTCGGTAATGCATCCAATTCTTCCATTTTTTGCAATCAAGCTACAGGTCGTAATTTTGATTGGATGATCACGAAATTTTGGTTGCTTATGGGGCTCCCAGAGACAAGGAGGCATATTATTTTTGGTGGTAGTCGGTTTATATTCCATAAAATAAATGTTTACCAGTGAAAAGCTTATGCACAGGGGTAGTGGTGTAGGGTATCACATGGTCGGCCCCGTCCCGACTATAGCCTTTGCTCACTTGTTTTATTATTATTTATTTAATGACTGCAACTAGTTCAATTAGACTAACAAGCAATTTTGTCCATTTCTGTATAGTTTTCGTATACATACTTATAAATATGCTATTTAATAATAAAATCAATATTTATAAAAAATACGATTCTAAAAGATTAGAATTCTAAAAGATCATATGGCTTTTTCCGGTTCAATCTCCGTCGTACACCTTCGGGGTTATTGAGGTTTACGGCTTCTGGGTTAACATGGGCTCTAATTCTGACGTCATGTATTTCGGCAATGAGATTTATTTCTTCATACACTGTTTTCGCGTGAAGATCTTTGGGAATATCTTTGTCTCTGACGTACCACGGTGCGTTTACTATATTCCTAAGAACTTTATGTTGGAATGACTGGATCATTTTGAAATTTTCATTTTGGGTACATCCCCAGAGTTGTATTCCATACTGCCATATAGGTTTCAGCTGTTGATTGTAGATTAATAGTTTATTTTCTGTTGATAACTCAGATTTTCTTTCAACTAGACATTTTAATTTAGACCTCTTAATGTTAAGTTCCTCAATTTTTTTTTTTAAATGCTCCTTCCATTTTAGCTTTGCATCTAGAGTCATTCCTAGATACTTGGCGTTGTTTGAAAAAGGTGCTCGATCTTATAAGCTTTTTTATAAGATGATGCGAAAAAAATAACAACTAGCGAAATGAAACAATTAGCAGCGAATTCTGCTTCCAAAAATTGATCTTCTTTATTTGCTGTTGCTATGCCAACTAAAAGTACAAAATGATCTTAAATTGCAAAAAAGGGAATTCCAAAAAGCAAATGCAATTTCTAATGATCATTAAACATCATAAAACTACCAAAAATATACATATTTACATTTATGGTTTTGTAATTTACATTAAGCCATACACACATCTCGCTACATAAATTTCTCTTGTTAAGCCATACATATTGACGTCTAGCCAGTGCGGATAAACAGTATGTAAATGCATACACACACTGAGCTACATATTGACCGGTGTCTGGATCAATGTATGTAATGCATACACACACTGCATTACATATTTATTCTTGTTCGTCAAGTGCTGGTTTGGCTTGGGCGAAGCACATACGTACAAAGGCATGTAAATGGGTAAACGCACTGACAAACATATTGATGCGTTTGATGACGACTGCTGGCTATTTTTTGGCTCTGCTTTGTGCGGGTGTTCTTAGGATTGCTGCTGTTTGATCAGGGGCGTAGCTTGACAAAAGGTATTTGGTATTCATCAATGTACACCGGAATATTTTGAATATGCTTATTTGTAAAGTTTGTATGAACTGATTTGTTGTGGTTTAATTTTATTCACCAGCCATTAGTCCATGATTTAATATTATTAAGCGCTTGTTATACCCTCAGCCTTTAGGCTAAGGAGGGTATATACACTTTGATACGATGAAAATGTGCCTCATCGAAATAATGGTTTTAGACCCCAAGTATGTTTGGACGAAATGTGTTTCAGACAATTTGGAGTCGATCTAGCCATGTCCGTCCGTCTGTCTGTCTGTCCTGCTGGCTGGAGCGCACGATAACTCTCGAACGGATGAACCGATTCGGTTCAAATTTTGGCTTTTGTAATATTTTGCCCAAACTTAGTTTAAGTTCGAAAATGAGCTACATCGGTCCACTCCTTCCGGTACCTCCCCCACAAAAGTTCGAAAATGTTCGGAAAGTTTGTGCGCACGATAACTCTTGAAGGTAGTGACCGATTTGGTCCATACTTTGTACAGCGTAAACTTTCTACCAGAGTAATATAAGGTTCCAACATGGTCTCAATAGGTCCACTCCTTTGGGTACCTCCCACACAAAATTTCGGAAAAGTTCAGTTTAGGGCGATCTCTCGAATCGCTTTGATTTTTATTTTAGCGACTTGTATTCACTGCCCCCCATACGACGGTACAATTTTTTTCAGGGGCAAGTCCATACTTCCTGGGAAAATAGTATGAAAGTTGCAAAAACCCCTTATGACACCGGTTGAGGTGGTTGGGGCGCAAGATAACTCTTAAACAGATCTGCCGATTCGGTCCAAAATATGGCCTTAGTAATATTTTGTCCAAACATAGTTTAAGTTTGAAGATAAGCCATATGGGTCCACTCCTTCAGGTACGTCCCCCACAAAAGTTCCAAAATGTTCGAAAAAAAATTTCGTACGGTAACTCTTGAAGGGAGTGGCCGTATTGGTCTATACTTTACACATCCTAATATATCTACCAGATATAGATCATGTTCAAATATGGACTATATTTGTCCACTCCATTTGTCCTCCCACACAAAATTTCGGATAAGTTCACTTTAAGACCTGCTATCGAATCACTTTGATTTTTGTTGAAGCAACTTGTATTCGCTGCCCCAATTACGATGGTAAAAGTTTTTTAGGGGCAAGTCCATACTTCTTGAGCAAACAGCGCGAAGAGTGTAAAAACCCCCTATGGCACCATATGTTGTGGCTGGAGATCCACTTCCATAACGGTCAATGTCGATCTATTCCTTTTAGTATCTCCTCCGCAAAACTTTTGATCTTTAAGTCGGCAAAGCCGACTGATACTTTCTTACTTGTTTTAGATTGTTATTAGCTTCCTGTTCTGAATCTGTCACTGTTAAGATAGCAGTATCATCGGCAAAAGTTGCAATTATAGAATTCTGACTGTTTGGTGTATAATAAATATAGGATGGGACCAAGAATACTTCCTTGCGGTACTCCTGTTTTAATTTTTCCCAGGCTTGTGTACGAATCTTCTATTTTAATTCTGAAAAATCTGTCTTCCAGATATGATTTCAAGAATTCGACGTAAATCTGCGGTAAGAACCCACTAACTTTTCTAATTAAGCCAGCGTGCCACACCTTATCAAATGCTTGCGCTACATCGAGGAACACAGCGGAGCATATTTTCTTAGTTTCGAATGATTGTTCAATGATATTTGTAATGCGGTGGACTTGATCAATACTTGAGTGGGAATTTCTAAATCCGAACTGGTGATTTGGAATGATATTGTTACGTGTTATAATGGGCTTGAGCCGATTTAAAAATAGTGAGATTGGTCTATAGGAGGTGACTTCTGTCGGAGGCTTTCTAAATTTTGGGATCATTTACACTTTGGAAGATATGTGCCTGACGAAATGATCCATTTTGACATCAAGGCCTCAGGTCTTTGGAGGCACATAAACGCGAAAGTTGAAGTGATATAGAACAAGTAAGAAAAGTGTTAAGTTCGGCCGGGCCAAACTTTTTATATCCTCCACCACGAACTGTATTGAAGTGAATACCGAAAATTGGGAGATATCGTCCTATGGGGGCTATATGAGGGAGTGGACATATACCGACAAATTTCAGGAGGAAAGTTGTATATCCTTAACAAAGACCTACTACAAAATTTCAGTAATTTCGGTGGGATATTGAAGTCACAATCTTCAAAATACCGAAAATCAGGAGGTACTGTTCTATGAGGGCTATATGAAGATGCGGACCTATACCGACAAATTTCAGGTGGAAAGTTGTATACTCCAACGAAGACTAACTACCAAATTTCATTCATTTCTGTAGGATATTGATGTCACAACCTTCAAAATACCGAAAATCGGGAGGTACCGTTTTATGGGGCTATATGAGGGCGTGGACATATACTGACAAATTTCAGGCGAATGTTGTATATCCTTAACGAAGACTAACTATTAAATTTCAGCAATTTGAAATTTGTGATATTGAGGTCACAACCTTACCGAAAATTAGGAGGTACCGTTCTATGGGGGCTATACTAAAGTGTGGACCTGCACTGACAAGTTTCTGGGGGAAAGTTTAATACCCCCAAAGAAGACTAAATACCAAATATCATTCATTTCTGAGGAATATTGAGGCCACAACCTTCAAAACACCAAAAATCGGGAGGTATGTTATATGAAGGGCTATATAAAGGCGTGGACCTATACCAACAAGTTTCATATGGAACGTTTAATACCCGAAATGAGAACCAAATACCAAATTTCAGCCATTTCGGTGGATTAATGTGGCCACAACCTTCAAATTACTGAAAATCGGGAGGATCCATTCTATGGGGGCTATATGAAGGCGTGGACCTATACTTACAAATTTCTGGGGGAATGTTTTATACCGCCAACGAAAACTAAATACCAAATTTCAGCCATTTCGGTGTGGTTATGAGGCTAAAATCTTCAATATACCGAAAACCGGCAGATATCGTCCAATGGGGGCTATATTAAAACGTGGACCTATATAAAAATTGTATGGCAGAAATGTTTCTTAGCGTCTGGGGACAAAAATACAAAGTAACGATCGATTCTGTGTTCAAATGGGACCAATACATTCAAAATATCTTAAAGTGACGCGTACTATATATGGGGCTTTATATGGGGGCTATACCAAAACGTGGACCTATATAAACAAACTTTGGTAGAAATGTTTTTTAACCTCTAGAAACACAAAATACCAAATTACAACTGATTCGATGGTAAAATGGGACAAATATCTTAACAATTTCTTTAAAACGACGACGCGTTACGCGTCACTTTGTATGGGGGCTATACGAAAACGTGGACCTACATAGCCCGCTTTCAATACGTACATATAATGGATTTTACCAAAATTTCATCGACCTACTTCAATCCGTTCGGACGCTAGAGTGATTTCCACAGACGGACATACATGGCTATAACGATGTAGAATTGCACGCTGATCAAGAATATATATAGTTTGTGGGGTCTACAATGATTATTTCGAGTAGTTACAAACTTAATATACCCCCATCTTATGGTGGAGGGTATAAAAATGCCGGGACACGTATCTTCTTATTTTTGATCTTCTGTCCCGCTGCGGTGTCAGAATATGGTTAATAAACCATGACTCAAAAAATTACACACAGTATTATTTAAACTTACTTTCCAAAGTTTTAAAATCAACTGAAAAATCTGTGATTTCACTTAAAACAAGACAATATTTTGTTTAATTTTCGCCTAGGGTTCTGTGATTTCATTGGATTACGTATGTATTTGTGAACCAATCAAAAATAGAGGACAAAGAGTACGTCCAATGAAAATACGATTACGTTAAAAAAAATAAAGTACGGACACCTGAAATAGAATAATAAAGTACGGTTTGGCACCGTAAGCATAGGTCACGAAGGATAAGGTCTGGTGAGTATCGTAACATTAGTTTAAAATCGATCACTTCGGGTTTTCAATGGGAAGACAGCTTTCGTACAAACCTTTTGAATATAGACAGTTATTTTTTGCACCCGTAAGTAATGGTTCCTTTAAAATTTTATTAAAAAGTGCGGTCATGTATTAAAAGATTTCCATTATTCCTATAGTGGAGGGTATACAAATTTCTGCCTGACTGTGTTTGCTTTTGATTAATGTCCATTAAAACAGTGTATTTTTTGTAGGCCTCGAATAATTAACATGTAGCTTAATTAGGTAATTTGGCATTCATTTGTGTGTGTTTTATAAGAAACATTTGAATACATAAAATGCCATAACAACATCTAGTTGACTAGTCTTGTTAGTCAAATAGAATATCTTCTTTTGAAAAATTACTAGTCGTGTATAAGATTTTATTTAATGTTAACTTAAATACAACAATATGTTTGTTTGCCTTCTTCTTAAATCCAAAGATTTAACTTGTTTTTTGCTACAAAAATAAATTCTAAACTGTCCACCCCTGCGTATGAATAATGTTAGCAATAAATGTAAAAAAGAAGGAAACATACGTACCCACCAACCACCACCATCAAGTAAGACCTGTTTATTCAAAAATTAATACGTTTCATTTTTTTCATTTCCTGTGATTCACTCTCCCTGAAAAGTAACATTAGCATCATGTCACGCTACTGTTCGTTCGTCTTTTTTCCCTTACATAAATAGCTACACATGGTGTGTGCGAGCGTATAAAACTTTCCATTATTTTAGTCTAAGGGTTTGTGTGTTGCTTTTAAGACAAAAAAGAAGGACAAAATAAAAGGAAAAAAATAACACAAAATAAGTAGTAACAAAACTGGGAGTTTTACATAGTCAATTCTGGGTAGGGTTTGGTAGTATGTGTACGAGTATAGTAGTAGATGTTGTTACTGCTAAAAGAAAGATAACATGAAAGAAACCATCTTATATTAATGAGATCTTTTAAAATGTTGATAGCAACCACTTACATGAGCTATTTGCATCATATTTCATATGTCAAGTATATATTTTCAAATTTTCATATCCAAACTGATGCCAACGAAACAGAGAGACAGACAACCAACCAACCAACTAAACATAACATGTGAATAAAGCATTGAAACCCTAGCTTAACAAAGAAGAAGAAGAGAAGCTCCAAATAAAATATCAGACTATGGAGTCAGTCACATTTGAAATAAAGACCAAATGCTCGTAATGAAACTAAAGATTGAGGGTAAGGGTCTGTAAACATCGTTGACATTTCCATTCTATATTTTTTGATATTCACAAGTTGTGTTTGTATGGGTGTTGTGTTATTTTTGTTTTTTATTACTGTAAGTGCAATGTGGTTTGTGGTAATAATTTTTATTATTTAATTTTTGTAGGATATGAATCCTTGCAGATGCTTTCTTGAGAACTTATTAAGGTCTCTTGCAGTAGTACTTATGCTTATCTTCCTAAGTCCTGGCTTGAGTATTAACTAAGACCTCTTGCAGTAGTTTCCTTATGTACACTTGCGTACCGTGGCATGAACATTTATTAAGGAATATTTCGGTAGTATAGTTGTTTGTGATCTTTGTTGTACCTATTCAGGTCTCCCATCGTAGAATCCTGTAGTACTATTTCATCGACAGAATTTCCCAAGGTACTCAGAGAGAACTTTCCCCATATACTTTAGGACTAGACTACTAACCAAGCCTCTGATCAACCACTACCCGGCTTTTCTGCCCTCTAGACACAAATACTTGTCTCAAATATTACCGTGCATTAGTTGAATAGAGTTTATTTCAGACTTTTGTTAGGAATAAGTAAATTATATAATGTTACTACCTGAACCGGTTCAGCATTGCTGGCCCGTCGTTTGCATTTCTGTCTAAACCTTAGTAATCTATATACAATTTATCTATTAATATTGATACCTCTAGATTTTCGAACCGAATTGACGATAAATCGAGGCTTTAGTCCAACCCTCATGCAATGGTATCTCCAGATGTGAAATAGAAAATTCCTTTAATTATACCCTCCATCATAAGATGAAGTGTATAATTAACGTTATGATTCCATTTGTAACATATCGGAATATTCGTCAGAAAACCTATAAAGTATACATATATTCGTGATCAACATAAAAAATAAGTCGATATAACGATATCCGTCTACCGAAATGGTAATAATTTGGTATTTTGTCTATTTGGAGGCATAAAACATTTCTGCAAAGAATTATCGGCATAGGTTTACGTTCTGATACAGCTACCCTAGAACGGTACCTCGCGAGTGTCGATATTTTGGAGGTTTTAGTTCCATTATCCCACCAAAATGGCTACAATTTGGTGTTTAGTCTTCATTGTGGGTATAAAACATTCCCGCATAGAATATTTGGTAGACATTTTTTATATAGCCTCCTTCCGATTTTCGGTTTTAGAGGCAATATTCAACATTATTCAATATAGTCATTTATATTTGGTATTTTGTTTCCCTTGGAGGTACCAAATATATTAGCAGAGAATTGTTGGCATAAACGATATAACGATACCTACCGATTTATGGTGATTTTGAACGTTTTAGACACATTATTCAACCGAAATGGCTGAAACCTGGTTTCAATATAATTCAAGTCAATTTAGGCCGAATATGTAGATAATAATTGTTCCACAAACATCCCAGATGGAACAAGGGAGACTTCTCTCATATCAATGAGTACACCCCGATTGATATTAGCTCAATGATATAGGACCTACTGTTTATTGCCGAATCCGAACGGCTTGTCTTACGGTACCACTTGTAGAAAAGTTTTAAATGGCCGAAATTCTCAGGAAATGTCGCCAACATCACTGAGGGTTATTTGCCACCGTTGAAAATTTGATGTTGCCTGGCCTGGGAATCGAACCCACGATCTTTAGCGTGCAAGGCGGGTGTGAATACCACTGCACCACGGTGGCAATGTGGTGTAAATGTGTATAAAAACTTTAAAATGCCTGAAATCGTGTGATACCGTTATATAAAGGCTATACCAAAACCTGGACTTTTGTCCATAATTTTTGGTGGGGAAGTTTCTGTGCCATTGAGAACTCCAAATGCCAAGTTACAGAAAATTCTGCCTAAAAATTAAGATTAAATCCTTAAAACACCTGGAATCGGGTCGTATCGCTATATGGGGGCTATACCAAAACCTGGACCTTTGTCCACAATTTTAGTTGGGGAAGTTTCACTACCATTGGGAACCCCAAATGCCAAATTATAGCCTATTCGGGTTAAAAATGAAGATAAAATCCTTAAAACACTTGAAATCGGTTGGTACCGCTATACAAAATCCTATACCTATGTCCATCATTTTTAGTGAGGAAATTTCTGTACCATTGGGAATCCCAAATACCAAATTATAGCCTATTCGGGTTAAAAATTAACATAAAATCCTTAAAACGCTTGAAATCTGGTGGTACCGCTTTATGGGGGCTATACCAAACCCTGGACCTGTGTCCACAATTTTTGGTGGGGAAGTTTCAGTACCATTGGGAACCCCAAATGCCGAATTATAGCCTATTCGGGTTAAACATGAAGATAAAATTCTTAAAACGCTTGAAATCGGGTGGTACCGCTATATGGGACTATACCAAAACCTGGCCCTGTGTCAAACATTTTTAGTGCAGAAGTTTCTGTACCATTGGGGACTCCAAATACCAAGTTACAGCCAATTCTGCCAAAAAATGAAAATAAAATCATCAAAATTCCTGAAATCGAGTGGTACCGCTATATGGGAGATATAGGAAACAAGTAAAAAAGTATCAGTCGGCTTTGCCGACAGAGATATACCCTCAGCCTGTATATATTGAAACAATTTTTTCCCAAAAAACGCATGTATTTAGGGAGTTTTAAAAAATTTGGGCGTTTGAACTGACAAAAATGTTGATTAGGATTAGAGATCAAAAGTTTTGCAGAGGAGATACTAAAAAGAATGGATCTCCAGCCACTACATATGGTACCATAGGGGTTTTTTACAACTTCAGGGATGTTTGCTCAAGAAGTATGGACTTGCCCCTGAAACAACTTTTACCATCGCAATTGAGGCAGCGAATGCAAGTTGCTTCAACAAAAATCAAAGCGATTCGAAAGCAGGTCTTAAAGTGAACATGTATCCGAAATTTTGTGTGGGAGGTACCAGATGGAGTGGACAAATATAGTCCATATTTGAACCTGATCTATATCTGGTAGATATATTAGGATGTGTAAAGTATGGCCCAATTCGGCCACTCTCTTCAAGAGTTATCGTACGCACAATTTTTCCGAACATTTTCGAACTTTTGTGGGGGAGGTACCTGAAGGAGTGGACCGATATGGTTCATCCGTTCGAGAGTTATCGTGCGCTCCAGCCAGACAGACCGACAGACAGACAGACAGACGGACGGACATTGCTCAATCGACTCCAAATTGTCTGAAACACATTTCGTCCAAACATACTTGGGATCTAAAACCATTATTTCGATGAGGCACATTTTGCCCGTATGAAAGTGTATATACCCTCGTTAGCATAAATGCTGAGGGTATAAAAATGAGCCCATATTCATGTATTGTCATCCAAATCTGAAAAGTGTGCAAAGTTTCAGTTCGATGGATCAACGGCAACTGTATGGAAAATGACTTACCAAATTTGAAAGCAACCTAAACTAAATAAAACACCGTAAAAACACTTCGAAAATGGACCAATATTGGTTTTCAAGTATTGTCATCCAAATCTGAAAAGTGAACGATTTGAACTAAACAGACACCAAAGCAAGTTAAATAAAACACTGTAAAAACGATGTCTTGCTCGAGTTGTTCCGAGCATTAAAGTCAATGTTCATAGCGGGTTTGCTGTCCCACTTACTAAATTTGTAAATCTAATCAGTAAGAATAAAGTTTTCAAAAATTGGACGCAATAGCGGTATTCTGCTTCCAAAACACCTATTAATGACAGATGCCACAATTGCTATTGTATTGAATACTAATAATATAAAAATTGTTCCACAAACATCCCATATGGGACAAGGGAGACTTCTCTCATATCAATGAGTGCACCCCGATTCATATTAGCTCAATGTTATGGGACCTACAGTTTATGGCCGAGTCCGAACGGTGTGTCCTAACACACCACTTGTAGAGAAGTTTTGCATGGCTGAAATACTCAGGAAATGTCGCCAACATCGCTGAGGGGTATTTTGCCACCGTTGAAATTTTTTATGTTGCCTGGCCGGGGTGGGTGTTTATACCATTGCACCACGGTTGTACCCAATATTAAATACTAATACGTCTAACAATCTCTGAGATTTCGTGATTTTTTTAATACCCGGGTTTCCCATCCCCTACATTTACGGTATTCTCCCACCTTATGAACATACACATAAAATTTCATCAAATTCGGTACATTTAGGTTGATTCTGGATACACCGCATTGTTGGCCCCTCTTGTACGTGACCAATGCACATTTTTTTGACGTTCTAGTAATTTAACTATCTTTGAAATATTTTTTTTTTTGAATTTCCGTCAAGCGGCATTTAACATTATCGGGGTTGTGCTGTATTCCAAAATATGGGGTTAATCGCTCTTTTCTACTTATTGAAGTCAGCGTTTTTGTAGTCACGCTTACTAAAATTAAGGATATTATCAATAATTATACATTTTTGAAAAATTGGGCTGACCGTGATATTCCATTTCCGAGATGACCATTCAGGATCCATACAGTTATTACCATAGTATTGCAAGCAATTTTGAAGCAATACGTTCAAAATATAAAAAATAGCTAAAAACCTATTCTCAGATCAAAAAACTCAACATACAAAATGTCATAGAATTCGGACCAGCCGTTTCGGAGGAGTTTAATTTCGAATATCATGGCAGTCTCGAAGAATTTTATATACATATACATAGATTATCATTACCCACCAGTTGCTTATCAATTCCATTTAAGCCGTCCCTAACTCTCACACCTACTATCCACCCCATGTTTTCTCCGTTTTTCCTTCAAAAATATTCTTTAAATATTCATGTTGTTTTAAGTTTGTTTGTTGGTATGTAACGCACTGAAATAAACATATACTGGCCTAAAAATTATATGCTTATGGGAATTTCTGAGTGAAATCAGACACTTTTTCAAAAAGTGGTTTTTAATTTCCATTATTTTTTGTTCAGTATATTTTCAGTTTTTATTTTTTTTTACTAACTGTTCCAGAAATATCAGACCTAGAAAAAGCCGAATTTTGAAAAAAACTATACGCAAAATATTTTGTTGTTTTATTGGCTATCTAATAAGAAATAGCAAAAAAATTCGCGATTTAATATTTAAAATCAAATTTTATCAACGATTGTACTCTTCTATTTTCTTAAATTTTTTTGTATACAACTACGACTAATTACAAAATTTTTAATTCCTGTTTGGTGGTGGGATTCGAATGAATAATTTTTTTTAAATTTAATTTTGAAATATGTCAAGAATACCACATTGCAAAATGAGTTATTTTTATTTTATTGAAAAATTTAGCTTAAACATCTTAAAAACTTCTTCATTGTGCGATTTTAAGAATGGTTTAGCAATTAGTGTAGCAGCTTTAGTGGGTGTTATTGAATAAAGTTTTTTTTTTTTTGCCCTCGATAAATTTGGGCATTTAATATTTAAAAAATATCACTTTATGCAATTGAAAATATCCCTTTATACAATTTTTTGTCGTCAATTTAGTTAGTTTAATGACGCAGTTTTTAAGATTTTTAAGATAAGATAACAAAAATAAAAGTACAAAACAAATATTGAAAAATTAAATTTTTCATTTTTTTGGTAAAATAACAAATGTTTCACGCTGGCATAAAGAAAAAAAATTATTGGCAAATTAAAAAAAATGTAATCATTCGAATCCCACTACTAAATAGGACTTACAATTTTTGTAATTATGCGTATTTTAATACAAAAAATTTCAAGAAGAGTACAGTCATTGATAAAAATTGATTTTAAATATTAAATCGCGAAAATTGCATCCAAGCCCACTGTGCAAAATTTGTTTCTATTTTTTATTAAAAAGCTGATAGAGCAACATAACATATGCAATTTTTTTCTAGTTGGACCAATATTAAAGAAGTTATGAATATATATGGCGAATAACAAAATTCCTTTACAATTCCATTTGAAAAAAATTAAAAATTTTTTTGCGAGCACATCAACGATTTTTGGTATAGAGGTAAAGGAAAAAAATCCGGATTCAAATCTGCTCGCGTTCACGAAATTGGCCAATGCGCGCAAAAGTTATAGCGGTTTTTATTCTCATATAAAGAAAAAATGGGTGCCACCGTGGTGCAATGGTATGCACGGCCGCCTTGCACGCAGAAGGTCGTGGGTTCGATTCCCCGGCCAGGCAACATCAAAAAAAAACATTTTTCAACGGTGGCAAAATACCCCTCAGTATGTTGGCGACATTTCCTGAGTATTTCAGCCTTGAAAAACTTCTCCACAAGTGGTGTCTTAAGACACGCCGTTCGGACTCGGCGATAAACAGTAGGTCCCATATCATTGAGCTAAATATGAATCGGGGTGCACTCATTGATATGAGAGAAGTCTCCCTTGTCCCGTATGGGATGTTGTGGAACAATGTTTGTTTAAAGAAAAAATATTTACAAATATATATTTTTTGTTGATATGAGAAAATGTATGCATAAATCGTTAACAGCATTCCATATCTATTCGTAGAAGTTTAAATAGTTATTAAATGTATTATTATTTTCGCGGAAAATCAGCAAATAATAAAAAATTTTTGAAGTAAATCCAAATTATCCTTTCCCAGAATCCGTACAAACCCTCAAAAAATAAATTAAACAAGTAAAAAAGCATTAAGTTCGGCCGGGCCGAACTTTTCATACCCTCCACCATAAAATATTCATTCCTGTCCCCAACTTTAAGTGAGTACGTTAAAATGTCAGATAATGTACATAAAATGCTTCATTCGGGAGGCCCTTTTTTATGGTGCCTATATCTAACTGTTGACAATTTTTGGTGGGCTAGAAATTGGGAGGTACTGTTATATAGGGGTTATAATAAAACATGGGCCTATGTTGACAGTTTTTGATGGGAGCCTTTAATGTCAAATAACTCCTAATTCGGTTAAAAAATTTAGCTAGAATCCTCAAAATATCGAAAATCGGTACATAACGTGGGAACTTCAAATGTCATTAACAGCTAGTTCGGAGGTATCTGGGCTATACGAAAATATGAACTTAAATGAACAATTTTTGTTGCAGAATTTTTGTTGACTTTTAAATTTCAAATTACAGAAAGTTCGTCCAAAAAATAAAGCTAAGGTACGAAAAATCGGGAGGTTTGTTTTGGGGCTATACAAAAACATGGACCTACGTTCGGTTAAACATTTTAAGTAAAATCCTCAAAGTACCGAAAATAGGGAAGTATCGTTATATTGGGGCTATGTTGAAAATTGTTGATGCAGATGTGTGGTGACCACTACAACCTTCAAATGTCAAATTACAGTTAGTTCTGTTAAAAATTGTAGCTAAAATTGCCAAATTACTGAAAATTGGGAGGTACCGTTGCATGGGAGGTATATCCGAACATGGACCTATGTTGACAATTTTTGATGGAGAGGTGTTGTGACCACTAAGAACTTCAAATGTCAAATTACTGCTTGTTCGGTTTAATATTGTAGCTAAAATCATCAAATTACTGAAAATCGGGAGGTGCCGTTATAAGGGGACTTTCTTGACAATTTTTGGTGGAGAGGTGTGGTGACCACTAAGAATTTCAAATGTCAAATGTTCAAATTACAGATAATTCGGTTAAAACTTGTTGGTAAAATTCTCAAAATACCTGAAATCGGGCGGTAACGTTATATGGGGGCTATTCCAAAACATGGACCTATGTCCACTAGTTATATAAGTTTATTGACATTTAAGAACCCTATATGTCAATTGATAGCTAAATCGGTCTGAAAATGTAGATAAAAACGTCAAAATGCCGTAAATCGGGGGTACCGTTATATGGGGGCTATACCAAAACGTGGACCTAGGTCCACAACTTTTGTTTTATAAGTTTAGTTACACTTAAGAACCCTAAATGTCAAATTATAGCTATATCGGTCTGAAAATGTAGCTAAAAACGTCAAAATGCCGTAAATCGGGGGGTACCGTTATATGGGGGCTATACCAAAACGTGGACCTATGTCCACAAGTTTTGTCACATAAGTTTATAGACATTTAAGAACTTCAAATGTCAAATTATAGCTAAATCGGTCTGAAAATGTAGCTAAACCCGTCAAAATGCCGTAAATCGGGGGTACCGTTATATGGGGGCTATACCAATACGTGGACCTATGTCCACAACTTTTGTTATATAAGTTTATTGACTTTTAAGAACCCTAAATGTCAAATTATAGCTAAATCGGTCTGAAAATTTAGCTAAACCCGTCAAAATACCGTAAATCGGGGGTACCGTTATATGGGGGCTATACCAATACGTGGACCTATGTCCACAGCTTTTGTTATATAAGTTTATTGACTTTTAAGAACCCCAAATGTCAAATTATAGCTACATCGGTCTGAAAATGTAGCTAAAAACGTCAAAATACCGCAAATCGGGGGGTACCGTTATATGGGGGCTATACCAAAACGTGGACCTATGTCCACAACTTCTAATCTATATGTTTATTAACACTAAAGAACCCTAAATGTCAAATTATAGCTACATCGGTCTGATAATGTAGCTAAAAACGTCAAAATACCGTATATCGGGGGGTACCGTTATATGGGGGCTATACCAAAACGTGGACCTATGTCCACAACTTTTGTTATATAACTTTATTGATACTTAAGAACCCTTAATTTCAAATTATAGCTAAATCGGTCTAAAAATGTAGCTAAAAACGTCAAAATACCGCAAATCGAGGGGTACCGTTATATGGGGGCTATACCAAAACGTGGACCTATGTCGACAAGTTTTGTTATATATGTTTGTTGACACTTAAGAACCCTAAATGTCAAATTATAGCCAAATCGGCCTGAAAATGTAGCTAAAAACGTCAAAATACCGTAAATCGGGGGGTACCGTTATATGGGGGCTATACCAAAACGTGGACCGATATAGCCCATCATCGAACTTGACCTGCCTGCAAACAAAAGATGCATTTTCCCAAAATTTCAGCGTCCTATCTCTATTTTTGTGGATGCTAGAGTGATTACCACAGACGGACGGACGGACGGACGGACGGACGGACGGACGGACGGACGGACGTGCTCAGATCGACTTAGAATTTTACCCTGATCAAGAATATATATACTTTATAAAGTCGCAAATGAGTATTTCAATGCGTTACAAACGGAAAAACAAACTTAATATACCCTCCATACTATGGTGGAGGGTATAAAAATATATGCGGAATCTAGACAATGCGTAGAAAAATATGATACCAAATTTATAGAGATTGGGTACATAAATTGCACATTATAGCAACAACAAAAGAGAAAAACTTATTGTTGGAAAATATTGTTGCAAATATTTTTAAATGGTTTTATTTAGCTCACCCCGTTTGTTTTATTATTTATTCTTGGGTCAAATTTAGTAACTCAAATTTGACCCTCTTCCTGTCAACCGATTAATCTGAAATTTGGTATACACTTTGGATTTTGGTGACAATACAATTATGTTTATTCATTATCATTATAAATTCAAGATGGCCGCCGCTACAAAATGGCGGATAACGTAGGTTTTATCAATCCCATCAATATGGGTATCAAATGAAAGGGCTCAACAAGCAGAAAACAATATACTATAAAAATTGAAATCCAAGATGGCGGCCGCTACAAAATGGCTGATAACGTAGGTTTTATCAATCCCATCAATATGGGTATCAAATGAAAGGGCTCAACAAGCAGAAAACAATATACTATAAAAATTGAAATCCAAGATGGCGGCCGCTACAAAATGGCGGATAACGTAGGTTTTATCAATCCCATCAATATGGGTATCAAAAAAAAGGGCTTGACAAGAAGAATACAGTGCACTATACAAACTCAATATTTAAGATGGGCGCAGCCACTAAATAGCGTATAATTAAGATTTAAATTTAGAAATTGAATCTGTAATTTAGGTATCTGATTAATCCAGCCTGAATCCACCACCCAAGTCAAGATTTTTTATCGTGTTGAGGACTGTGTGGCGTTAGGGTGGCTAAAAATGATACGTCGTTAGCGGTACACCACCCAAGTTAAGGTGAAAGGTTAAAACGCGCCGAGAACTGTATGGCATTAGGGTGGATAAAAATGATATGTCGTTAGCGTTTTCCCCTCAAGACTCAGGAGCATCTTGTTGTACATAGCCTTGCCCCCTTATTGGACCTCTGGGGGGGTCGACCGTTTAAATGTCCATTACTCGTGGGAACAAAATGGAAAAAAATATAAAAAATACAAACACAAATAAAACAGAAACTGCAACACAACGTAAACGAAGGCTTCAAAAAGCGAAAGAAAAGTATAAAGCAAAACGAGCTAAAGAAAGTGAAGGTGATAGAAATAGTCTATTACAGAAACGACGGGAACAATTAGTGTCAAAAACACCTGAGCAATATGAGGCCAGGTTAAAAAAGCAACGTCAACGATATACACAAATGACGGCGTCAGAAACGGCTGAAGAATATGAAGCCAGGTTAACAAAGCAACGTGAGCGATACACACAGATGATAGCGTCAGAAATACCTGAAGAATATGAAGCCAGGTTAACAAAACAACGGGAGCGATACACACAGATGTGTGTTGCCTTTAATACTATCATGGGCTTCCACAATACATAAAATGCAGGGCAGCACTGTGGATCACGCAGTCGTATACTTAGGTGCGAAACTGTTTGAAGAAGGTCAAGCCTACGTGGCTCTTAGTAGAGTAAGATCTTTGCAGGGACAACGTATGGAGGAGTGGGACTGCAATAAACTAACGGGCAAGAAACCTTGCAATAATGAAGCACTAAATGAATTAAACGGAATGCGAAATAAAAACTAAAAACTAGAAAATAAAAATAGGTAAAAAAACTTTTTAAGTTAAACGGTTTTATGTTAAACATACATTGCAATGTTTAAGATAAATGTACTAAAAACCAATAAATAATAAAATAGATACAGTAGTGGGAATTATAAACATATGCATAGACTAGACTAAAATAAAACCCTGGGGCACGTCAATTGTCTACAAATTATCGACTTAATGTGCGATAGAAGAATAGTTTAATTCGTCGTTAGGCAGTTGGCCCGCAGACGGTGAGAAAATTACTTACTATTTTCTTGCTCATGGAAATTCCAATAGTTATACAATCCATGTAAATAAAAGAGATGTTTTAACTAGTTTATCGTTGGACATTCACACTGCTGGCTGGCGAGGAATCGTTTCACTGCTCGTAGTTTGTCTTTAATCTACAAAGTACTACTCGCTCACCACTATGAAACCCTAAAACTCGCTTATAATCGAGCTTGCTAGCTTGTTTCCACATTCTAGCCCTACTTATCACACGTCCATCGTTATCGGTTGAACAACTGCCTAATTATAGTGTAACATTACAAAACAAACATTTTAATCAACAATTGTAGACAATTGACGTGCCCCACGGTTTTATTTTAGTCTAGTCTATGCATATGTTTATAATTCCCACTACTGTATCTATTTTATTATTTATTGGTTTTTAGTACATTTATCTTAAACATTGCAATGTATGTTTAACATAAAACCGTTTAACTTAAAAAGTTTTTTTACCTATTTATACCCTATACCACAATGTGGAAAAGGGTATTATAAGTTTGTTTTGGTAAAAATTCATGTAACACCGCGAAATATTCGTCGGAGACCCCCAATGTGGTATACCAATCTTCATATCTCGACGAGATAAAGCGATTTTGAGATGTGTGTCCGTCCGTCCGTCCGTCCGTCTGTCCATTATAAATTGTAAACACGCTCCAGGCCGCAACTATGGACCGATCGTCACGAAATTTTGTATGGAGGTCGGGTTCAGATCAGAATAGATCCCTATTCTTATTGGTGATGATCGTGAAATATTTAGCGGGTGAAATGGACCAAAAACATAATATTTATCCAATTTTCTAGCGGCTCTGTAGGTCTCAATAATAGTCCGATCAACGCTTAATTTTAAAAAAGGTAAGAGTATATCACAATGGAGAAGCTTGCAATTTGAGATGGCGATCGGATAATATTTAGAGGGTTAAATGGACCAAAACTTTTGTGTGAAAATTGTGAAAATTTTTAATATACAGCTTATATCTTAATTCCTGGAAGTGACATTCCGGACAAGTGAGATATACTTGAAAGTGGAACGCTTGACCTTTCAATGGATGCCAATTATGTTAATGTGCATGATCAGATAACAGAGTTACAGCCTAATATATTCCGTTATTTGTTTGTAGTGTAATAATAAACTCGCTAGAAGTCGCAATTATACATCAATAGTCACGAAATTTTGCACCGGGTAAGAGTATAGGTCGAAAAAGATGCCTATAATTTTGAATGATGATCTGATATTCTTTAGCGGGTGAAATAGACCATTACTTTTGTATGAAAAATATAAAAATTTTATTTTTGGCCGATATTTTAATTCCTTGAGTACATATATATTTCGCAAAGTAGCCTACATATGGAAAAAAACTACTGACCTTTCCTCTGATGTAAATTGCAATAAAGTGTTTGCTAGATAACGGGCCTACTGCCTAATATATAATGGGTTCTGTGTAGAGAACCACATTTTTATCCCATGCTACTTATTGTCTCTCCAAAAGTTTATTTAACACCACGAAATATTCGTCCTAGACCCCTTATTTGGTATGCCGAAATTCATATCTCGACGAGATAAAGCGATTTAGCGATGTGTGTCCGTCCATTAAAAATTGTAAACAAGCTTATGGCCGCAATTATGGACCGATTGTAACGAATTTTTTAAGGAGGTTGGGTTCGGGCCAGATTAGAAATGATTAGTTTTTGGTGATGATCGTGAAATGTTCAGGGGATGAAATGGACCAAAAACAACATTTTAACCAATTTTGTAGCGGTCCTGTAGGTCAAAATAATAACCCGCAAAATTTTAAACAAAGTGTGAGTTTATGATGAAGAAGAAGCGTACAAACCAACGTGAAGATCAGATAATACTTAGCGGGTTAAATGGACTGAAACTTTTGTGTGAAATTGGTAAAAATTTCAATAACGTAGCGGTTAAACAACGGAAGTAGTAGTACTACATAAGTGGGTTTCATGACATTTTAGTTTGTGTGAACTAAATTTTCCTTTCCTGCTGCAAAAATGTCTTTGTCATGCTAGATAACTTTTTGGTTTTGGTCATAAGTATTATACATTACATATCTGATATTTGATAATTAATATTTCACAATCATTGAAAAGAAGTTCCGTGGAGAGCGATTGTCCAGGGATAGTGGTATAGGGTATCCCATGGTCGGCTCCGTCCGACTATAGACTTTTCTTACTTGTTTTATTTTGGTTTGATTCTAAAAATTAAAAAAAAAAAATATTTGGGAGTTTTTCAACTATTTTGCTAAAATCCCATAGAATAATGAATGTATACTGTTAAAACTTCATCAAAAAATATGGTTTACCATCGCGAGAGTTTAACTGATTACTGTGATAACTTATAAGGGTAGGAAATTAAGAGTAATATTGAAATTACAATCATTCAATTAATATTAAAATTAAAAAGCCCGTTATTCGCGAATTAGTTAAAGTCGGTTGATGCGCATCCGTTTTTGGATACAGCGAATCAATCTCTTTCAAAATTTATGCATATTTCGATGTTTCATTCAGGGGCCATTGTGTGCCGCCAGTTGCATCATACACTGCAAAAAACCTTAAAGTTGGTAAAAGTCGCGCAAAGTGCATACGATTTTGATGCGCATCCGGTTTCATCAGCGCATATCAAAAATACGTCAAAATATACCAATTTTAATTAGATTCTTCAAGAACCGCGGATGTGCCTCCACATTAAATTTTTTGTGAAAGACCCATATTACTCGCGTATCTCTTTTCTTTTATGACACGCGTTTTCGCAAATATTATAATCGCCAGTAAAGGATTCCATTTATGTAAAAAATTTTAAAGAAAATCGCGATTTAGTACGCGGATTTGTCAAAATATATTTTTGCTGATTTACCGATTTTCAAGGTATCTATATCCGCGGTTTTAGTAGATGAATTCGATCGCGGAAGGCTTCATTAGAACCGTCGCGTAAAAAAACTAAATTCACGCGGGTTTCAAAGGAAATTGAATGACAGTTGTAAATTTTACACGCAAAAAATATGTTTTGTAAGAAAATTCACGCATGAAATGTTGGCCTTTCGACTCCAATTACTAGGATGCTGTAAGGAGCACACTCATGAGATATGCACCAAACGACGTAAAATCATGAGTTCTATAATCGTGTTATGAGTTTGGAATATTATCTTCTTGCGCGTCCGGATTATTAAAAAAATTCAAAAAACCCCGAAATTCCGGCTTCAAAATGTCAGCATCAATTTTAGGTGGATGCAGTGGATATATCGAAAAATCATACACTGCTATCTTATTGCCCATAGAGTATTCTGTGATTCATTCTTTGAGAATAGGTCTATAAAATGTAAGGTAAAGCCAGAAATCGCATGGGAACATAAAAAAACTTGTTGGCTTCAACCCATTTTTACCCATTCTTCTACATTGATGCCAACACAGCTTCCACGAAAATTAATTTTAATGGTCGACATTATGGGATCCCCCTAAAACACTTCATTTTAAAGAATTGTGGTCATACTTTATAGAATATGTTAACAGTTCGCGAATTCTGAAAGGGAGAAACTCGGATTCATCGATTGCAAAACATATTTGTTATTTACCATATATACACATAGTTTTTACAGAATTCGAGTTTTTCAAGGCGTGATATCTCTGGAACCGTTAGACAAATAATCTGTAAATATACTGAAATGTTTTGCTGATGAACAGCATCAAAACACCAAAAAGTAATGGATATCAAAAACCACTTTTTGAAAATGTCCGATTTCACTCAGAAATCCCCATAAGAATGAGATCAGGATAAAATTCTGAGTCGATCTTGTAATGTCCGTCTGTTAAAATCACTATAGCGTCCGCAATAATAGAGATAGAATGCTATATATAGACTCTATATAACTGTACCTCCCGATTTTCGGTATTTTTAGGGTTTTAGCTACAATTACACTGTGCAATAGAGTTGCGTAGTTCGCGAACGAACTAGTTCAATTGAACGTTCTTTATAGTTCAGTAGTTCAGTAAAAGAACGAAAGAAATGTCAGCTGTTTCAGCCGGCGTTTGCACCATACAATTTGTCTTCAAACTCTGATTTGCATACATACATACATTTGTCAGCTGTCCATCATTTTTTCACAGACAGTAGGGTTAACAAATTTTTGACATTTTTGTAAAACAAGTGATATAGTAATTGAAATGTGTTGAAAACAAAAGAACATGAACAAAAACAAAATATGTGAACGGAAAACAAAAACAAATCGACGATTTTCATTCATAATTTGACAACTGTTTTTGCAGTCGTCTAGACGCCTACGTCACACAGGCATGCTTTGGGTTTTTGACAATTAATACATGTACTCAACTGTCCTGTCATGTGTAAACGCAGGGTAAGACAATTACATTTTGCTAGTTTTTCTCAATCGAAGAGTGCAAATTTGTTCTTAGAAAGTAATATGTCTGAAAACAGAAAATATTGTGGAATTAGGATGCATTTTAAGGAAAATGAATCTAAAAGTATTGCAATGCAAGTATTGCCCCACATCCTGCTGGAGGGTACATTGGCAATTTAAGTAGACACATGAAGACAAAGCATCATCATATTCCTTTGGTGATGAAAAGGCAGTATCCGCCTCTTGAAACGGCAGCAAACACACAGGACTCTGAACTTGGAATCTGACGCGGTTGGAGTAGAATTGCCAAGTACAAGGTCTCAACATCCGGAGACCGCCTCCTATGAAAAAGCCTGAAGAAATTGATAGGCAAAATGGTAGCAAAAGGTCATCATGCGCTACACATAGTTGATGAGCCAGAATTCAAAAAAATTAATAGAACTTGTGTCACAATGTCCTGGGTATACTCTACCAACGAGAAAAACACTCTCCCAATTCATTATCAACAGTTTATAGGATCTTCGGTCAACTATATGGTAATGTGCAGCATTTAGAGAGTTTTATTGTAAAGTGCTTGCTGAACGACGAACTGAACTACTGAACTAAAAGAACGAACTAGTTCAATCAAAAGACCTGAACTAAAAAGATCGATCAGCTAAACGAACTAGAAAGCACAACTCTACTGTGCAACACTGGAAATACAAACATCTTTTAATGGGCATTTTCTGAAAGTACATATTGGGACTTCAAAACCCTTAATTGGGTTTAGTGTTCTTAGTAGATTTTATGGCCTCATCTAAGCCGACCTAAAATGAGCCTTTTTTTCGAGTGATCGGACCTTTATCTCCGAAACTAATAAGAATTTTGCTGTGCCGTCTTCAGCAATATTGTAGCCATAAAGTAGTAGAACTTATGTGTCAAACAGATGAACTAGGAAAAGCTGCATGTAGCGCATCAAACTCGTTAAAATATAGAACAGTTTACATAATTTCTGAAATTCTGGTCAGTAACAACTAAACTGTTGGAAGTTGAAACAAGTAACCATTCTAAACATTTTCCAAATAATGTGACCATCAATTCTTCAGGACATTCTGAAACTCTAAAATTGTTATTTCACGTTGTTTAAGGGGTATTTCATAAAATACCTTTTACAAAACTTATTTCAAACAATGTTCACACAGGCTGTTTATTCTCATGTTGGGGATTTCAGTGAATTTTTGAAATATTTACCAAATTGTTGTTGAAAAATTTGCTATAAACAAGGCGATAGAGAAATTTTACAACAATATAATGTTCTGAAGAGTTGTGTATTACATTCCAGAGAATATTTTCCCAAAAGGTAATATTAAGAAGAATTTAACATTTTGGGAGATACGCTGCGAAATATACACAAATTATAGAATTTGTAGATATATTATAAAATTTGAGGCAATAAATGCAATTTTTCGAGTTCACTATTCCTCCAAATATTTTCTTTTTGCTCTTATCACAAGTTTGCTGCAGATGTTAAAACAAGATTCTTATTGGTTTCAGAGATACAGCCCCGATTTGTTTTAAAAACTCGATCTTTAACCATGTTTAGATGAGGCCATAAAAACCAAACCCGATCTAAGAAGACAAAACCCAAATATGGTTTTTGCCTATTGGTCCTCTACTTTCATAAAATTATGGACAGAAGATGTTTGCATGCGATTGGCTCAAAAATGTTGCACAGTGTTATTAAGAAAACTAGAGATTACTAGTGGTCACGAAACTTCTTCACTAAAAATGTTAAATATATGTAGGTCCATGTTTTGGTATAGCCCCCATACAACGGTACCTCCCGATTTTCGGTATTTTGAGGATTTTCACTTCATTTTTGAACCGAACTAACTGCAATGTAACACTTGAGGTTCACAGTGGTTACAAAACCTCTCCACCAAAAATTGTCATCGTAGATCCAATCTTCGCTACAGGCCCCATATAACGGTTCCTCCCCGCTTTCAGTGTTTTGATATTTTTATCTACATTTTTACCGAACTACGTGTAATTTGGTATTTGAGATGACCAATGGTTACAAAACTTCTTCACTAAAATATTCAACATACTTCCTGAGAAAATATACTGAAAGGTGCAAAAAAAACCCCACGACACAGTGTGTAGTGGTTGGAGCGCAAGATAACTCTCGAATGGATCTGCCGATTCGGTCCAAAACTTGACCTTCGTAATATTTTGTCCAAATTTAATTTAAGTTCAATGAAAGCTAAATCGGTCTACTCCTTCAGGTGCATCCTTCACAAAAGTTCAAAAATGTTCGGAAAAATTGTGCGCACGATAACTCTTGAATGGAGTGACCGATTTGGTCCATACTTGACACATTCTAATATGTCTATGTCTTCGGGTACCTCCCACACAAAATTTTGGATAAATTAACTTTGAGGCCCGCTCTCGAATCACTTTGATTTCTGTTGAAGCAACTTGCATTCGCTGCCTCCTTGCATTCGCTGCCTCCTTCACGTCGACAAGAGTTTTTTCTAGTCCTAGTCTAGTTCTAGGCTAGTCCATACTTCTTGAGAAAATGCCCTGAAAGGTGCAAAAAACCCTATGACACCGTGTGGAGTGTTTGGAGGACAAGATAACTCTCGAACGGATCAACCGATTTGGTCCAAATTTAGTTTCAGTTCGAAGATGGGCAATATCGATATTTCCCCCCAATATTTAAAAAATGTCACTAAAAAGGTATGCACGATATATCTTGAACGGAGCAACCAATTTGGTCCAATCTTTTGACCTCCTAATATTCTGTCCACAGTTATGTGCATACCATTGCACCACGGTGGCACCCCCACAGTTAGTTTAACTTCTAAAATTCTTCATATCGGTCCTCTCCTTAGGGTACCTCCACACAAAAGTTCAACATTTATGTCTAAGTGCAGTTTAGGGTCTGTTCGAAGATCCGTGGGATCCGATTTCTGTAAAATTTTTCGGTCGGCAACGCCGTCAGATACTTTTTTACTTGTTTTTGTATGAAAAATGCTTGAAGATTTGTATTGAGTCTTTTTGGGCCTACAAAACTTTCCCCCGAAATGTGTCAGTACTTGTTCACGTTTTTTATTACCCCGCATAGAACGGTACTGCCCGATTTTCGGTTTTTTTTAGGTATTAAGCTTCATTATCCTACAAAAATGGAGGTAATTTAATACATATTTAGTATTCTTTTGGGCTACTAAACTTTCCTCCAGAAATTTGTTAGCACACGTTTTATATAGCCTCCATAGAACAGTGTTTTTATAGGGTTTAGAAATGGCTGAAGTTCAGTATTTAGTCTTCTATGCGGCTATAATAACATTTTCCCCCAAATTTGTCGGTACATTTCATTTTTGACTAAATTACCTGTTACTTAACATTTGATGTTCAGCTAAATTTTTGACCTGTATTTGAACTAAATACCAAACTTTAGCCATTTCGGAGGAATATTGAGGCCACAACTCTCAAAATACCGAAAATCGGAAGGTACTGTTCTATGGGGGTTATATGAAGGCGTGTACCTACACCGACAAAATTCTGAGGGAAAGTTTAATACCGCCAGCGAAGACTAAACACCAAATTTTAGCCATTTCGGAGGAATTTAAGGCCACAACCTTCAAAATACCGAAAATCGGGAGGTACCGTTCTATGGACACTATATGAAGGCGTTGACCTATACCAAAAGTTGTATACCCCCAGCAAAGACTAAATACCAAACTTTAGCCATTTCGGAACAATATTGAGGCCACAACCTTCAAAATACCGAAAATCGGGAGGTACCGTTCTATGGGGCTATATGAAGCCGTGGACCTATACCGAAAAAATTCCGTGGGAAAGTTTTATACGCTCAGCGATGACTAAATACCGAACTTTAGCCATTTCAGAGGAATATTGAGGTCACTACCTTCAAAATACCGAAAATCGGGAGGTACTGTTCTATGGGGGCTATATGAAGGCGTTGACCTACACCGAAAAAACACTGTGGAAAAGTTGTATACCACCAACGAAGACTAAGTACCAAATATCAGTCATTTCGGTGTGATAATGAAGCTAAAATCTTAAAAATACCGAAAATCGGGTGGTACCGTTTATGGGGGGCTATATCAAAACGTGGACCGATACAGCCCATTTGCAATACCAAACATCCTAGAAGTAACAGAAACTTCTATACCAAATTACAAAGCTCTATCTTAAAAATTGCGAGCTGTATCTTGATTTCAACAGAAGGACGGACGGACAGACGGACATGGTTATATCGACTTTTTATATCGAATTTTTTCCTGATCAAGAATATATATACTTTATAGGGTCTCCGATGAATATTTCGATGTGTTACAAACGGAATGAAAAATTTTATTATAACCTCCATATTATGGGTATAATAAGCTACAGTGTTTTATTTATCAAATATACTGAAAACTAGAAAATAATTCTTCTCTCAGCGTCAATAAGTATATTCTTCTTCATTATGAGATCTCCCAAATAAAACGCTTGCATTTAAATTAAAAATGGTGACAAAATTAAATGGCAATAAACGGCAAGCATTTAAATTGAGAGACCTTATCATGAAGAATATTGAGGCTGAGAGAAGAATTATTTTCTAGTTTTAGTGCATTTGTAAATAAAACACTGTAACTTATTATTTAATTATTTTTTTATACCCTACACCACACAGTGGTAAGGGGTATTATGTCTTTGTGCATTTGTATGTAACATACAAAAGGAAACGAAATATACCCACAGTTCCTTTTGGGGATATACATATATGGTAACATGGGGCGCCTTCGCCACGTTTTTGTTCAAAATGTTCTCATACCGACACCGTTAAAGTTTTTTCAAATATTATTTTTGGTAAAAATATTAGCATATCTTAACTATAAGTTTTGATATATAAATGGTTATAATTTTGTTTTTAAAATATTATTTTTGAGAATTTACAAAATGTGAAAAAAGTGGCGAAGCCTCCCCATCCATGGGGCAGCTTCGCCATCGATACTGAACATGCTCAAACGGACTCTAAAACTGTAATTTACCATACTTATTCCTTAAATATCAACATTATGCAAAAAAGGAACATGCTTTCTATTGAATAATCAAAAATTATTTTAAAATTCACAAAAAGTAACCGATATTAGGGGTTAATTGAAGTAGGTGCCTTGAATTTAGGTACAAAAATCATAATATAACTAAAACAAGATACGTTTAGGATAATATTTGATTTTAACTTCATATTATAGTGTGGTATATCTATGGTATAAAGAATTTAAGTTAAACATGACATATTTCGAACATTAACCCACCACGTCCCTATCATGGCGTAGGCGCCCCACCCCTTACATATTTCATAATAGTAATATATTGACATTTGCAATTGCTTTTTTCATGCGAGTTATTGGGATTTATATTCTTCAGTAGTTGCCTTCTAAAGGTATAAAATGTGTTTTTGATATCACAAAAGGTAAAGAAGATATCACAAAAAATACTCACCATAATTACTTTTCGCAATACCCTGAAAACACAAAACCGCGTGCGTCCGCTATCATACCTATGACACAACTGCCAACTTTTGGGAGATGATAGATCTTCATTAAACTCACAATTTTGCTTTTAACGGATTTTTTCTAGCACTTATATTTTGCGAGAAAATCGGCGCTGGCGAACCCGCCCCAGTGGCGAAGGCGCCCCATGTTACCATAATCACTTTCTGAGTCGATTTATGCGTGTCCGTCCGTCTGTCTGTCCGTCTGTCCATGTATTTTTGTTCGCAACATACAGGTCGCATTTTTTGTCCGATTCAGCTGAAAATTGGGGACTACAACTTTTTTAGCCATAGGAAGAACGCTATTGCTTTTGGTGAAAATCGGTTCAGATTTGGATATAGCTCCCATATATATTTTCGCCCGATTTCACGTATTTGCTGCTCCAAACACGCTATATACGTCCAATTTTGATGAAATTTTGAATGTGTAACTGAATTTTGGCTACAAATAAGTGTGCAAAATTATATTGAAGTCGGTCCGGATTTGGATATAGCTCCCATATATATTTTCGGCCGATTTCACGTATTTCCTGTACCACACACGCTATATATGTCCGATTTCGATGAAATTTGGAATGTGGGACCGAATTCAGTCTAGAAATAAATGTGCTAAATTATATCGAAATCGGTTCAGATTTGGATATAGCTCCCATATATATTTTCGCCCGATTTCACGTATTTGCTGCTCCAAACAGGCTATATACGTCCAATTTTGATGACATTTTGAATGTGTGACTGAATTCAGTCTAGAAATAAGTGTGCCAAATTATATAGAAATCGGTTCAGATTTGGATATAGTTTCCATATATATTTTCGGCCGATTTCACGTATTTTCTGTACCAAACACGATATATATTTCCGATTTCGATGAAATTTGGAATGTGTGACTGAATTCGGTCTGGAAATAAATGTGCCAAATTATATTAAAATCTGTTAAGATCTGAATATAGCTCCGATTTATATTTTACATATTCACAGTGGTGTGTGGTATCATATAGTCGGCCCCGCCCGACTTTGATCCTTTCTTTACTTGTTTTTATTTATTATCTGGTACTTGTAATGGAATCTTTAAAATAATAATTCCTACAATCAGCAATCAACAGAAAACCACTGTTCCACCTTGTGCGTTTGTTTAATGGTGACGTCTTTATTAAAACTGAAGAAGTAATGTTCGGAGCAAGAGTTGTTGACGTCCCTACATTTATCTCAACTCATTGTATTTTCATGCATTCCTGTGCTGCTGACTGGCACTGCTGACTGAATGGTGGCTACGTGGTTACTCAACACATAAAATCATACAATTCCATGTTGTAAGTCAGTCAGTAAATATACGAAGAAGCATACAGACTCTGTCATATGTATAGATGTAGGAAATAAATTCTATGGATGTTAAGTGTTTGTTGTCTTCTTTTTTTGCATTAAAAGAACTGATGATTGTGGGTTGAGAAATGACTCGCATCTTGCACAGTTAATGTTCACTCATCATTTTGTTCTTTGAGATTGAGATGTTCACAGAGATTATTATCAAATAATTTCAAACAATTCAAAGCATGCTGAGGACGAAGGTGCAATGGGGGGAAACCAACTCAACTAGCTGGGCATGACATGACATATAATACTTAACAAACACAAACACACACCAAGGGAGAGAGAGAAATGTTTTATGTGAAAAATTCAAAATGATGTTTTCAGTGTTTGTACCTTGTCTTGACTTACATTCAAGAGTCCATGTTATGGCTGCAGAATGTCATCTAAACGAGGTACACATGCTTGATTGCCTTCCTAACACACCTACGTAGTTACTTCATACAGAGGGTATTGTGTAATGTGACAGCAAAAAGAAAGTGAAAACAAAATGATCTACTCGTGCAATGATGAGGGTGTGTGTTAAATGGATGTGAAGTAAACAGCGGGTAAGTTTTTACTCAAGAAAGAGGCATGTAATCAAACTAGGTAAAGTCATGCTTTTAACGAATTTGCGTATTTAGTTAAATTTATTGTCGTAATTTGGGTTAAGTGCAATAGTTTTCTATATCTAATGAAATATATAACGAATAAATCATTTTCCACTTTAAAAAAACGCGATTTTTTACAGGGTAATAGTACAAATGAAAACACGTTATATGAGAGAACAATTGAATTTTTTCTTACCAGGAAATTTCGAAGGTCGAATTTCAGTGTGAAAAGGCAATAAGTCCACAGAAAAACCTAAATTTTGAAGGAATACTGTCGCTAATTCAGATCAGATTTATATAAGATGGAACGTTTTTCGTGCTTAGGATGGATGGATATACCTTTGGATCATATTTAGCGGACCCGTTGGACAAAAACGTTTGCATTAAAATCAACGGAAATTTACATTTGAGAGTTTTTCCTCAATAAGTGCACTGATTATGAATGATGGCCTGACCTTTTCATCGATACAAATTGTGAAGATCGATCTAGGTATGTGTAAGTCCATTTTAAACTTGTAATCACGCTACAGGTCGCAAATTTTAATAGGAACCCCATGATTGCCTTTACGGTACTGCCAAAGAGACAGAAGCCTATTGAGTTTGGTGATGGTCAAATACCATTCAGGGGTCGGTCAAAAAATTTCTATGGGGAAAATAAATTATTTATTCTTATGCGTATATCTATTGTGGTCCGTTTTGGACATTTGAACTTGTCGACAAAAATGTGGATTAGGATTAAAGCTCAAAAGTGTTGTGGAGCAGGTACCTGAAGGAATACATCAGTATAGTCCATTTCGGAATTGGATCTTATTTTGGGAGTCATTTCCTTTGGTCATTTGCTATCGCGACCTCCATCCATTTCAGCTGGTCAACGTAAAACTAAGGGCACGGTGCTCTTGAAGGAACTTTAAATGGAAGGTGGTTACACCTGGGAAGTTTTTGCGGATTCTGAAACTACAATGTTCATAGATGAGAAAAATCAAGAAACAAAAAGGTTTCCGGAGCGCTTTTTAAATAAATCGCGATTCAAATTGACATTATTAGGGTTTTTTTTAGGTTTTCACGATTTTACTTGGAAACCGCAAGTTCTATCGGAATGGGACAAAAGAACATGTTGTATCTATGAAAATTCTCTACATGATTGACCTTAATGATAATTTCGTAGGTTTTACCGTTGTTGAGATATAGAAGTTCAAATTGGAACAATGCATTGACTGTATCGCTACCTTATAAAACAAGTTCATACATGCTGCGCCTTAACTAACTTTAAGTGAACCCGCTTACACCTGGGAAGTTTTTGCGGATTTTGAAGCAGCAATGTTCATAGGTGAGAAAACAAGAAAAATAGCTGGATGGATTTTTAAATAAATCAGGGTCAAAAATTAAAATTTTTAGATTTATTTTAGGTATTCGCGATTTTGGTTCGAAACCGCGAGTCCTATCGAAATGGGGCTAAGGAAAATGTTGTACCTGTGAAAATTCTCTAGAGGATTTACCGATATGATTTGTTCATAGGTTTTACCATTTTTGAGATATATAGATGTTCAGGTCACATTTTTAACTTTTTGTTAGGTTCTCACGATTTGCTTGGAAACGGTAGGTCTTATCGAAATGATACTAGAGAGAATCATGTGGCTGTGAAAATTCTCTACAAGATTGGCTTTCGTAATGTTTTCCTAGGTTTTAACATGTTCGAGATATTTAAGTTTATGTTTAAATTGCAGTCATGACATTGTTTTATGAGGAGGCGCTACAGTCAATACATTATCCCAATTTGAACTTCTATATCTCAATAACGGTAAAATCTACGAAATTATCATAAAATTCAATCATATTCATATCTACAACATTTTCTTTAGTCCCATTTCGATACGACTTGCGGTTTCCAAGTAAAATCGTGAAAACGTAAAAAACCCCTAAAAATGTCAATTTAAATCGCGATTTATTTAAAAAGCGCTCCGTAGATTTGTTTTGTTTTTAAAGCTGCTTTAAGAGCACCCTGAGAGGTTTTGACTACTATGTCAGGAAGCATGGACATGCCCATATAAAATATAATATCGCTGTAACCAGGACCGCAAGCGTAACATCGGAATAAATTACCAAAGAATATAATGAACTTTTGTGTGGGAGGTACCCTAACGAGAAGACCGATATGGACCATTTTCGAAGTTAAACTACATTTGGAAAACTATTAGGAGATTCAAAGTTTGGTACAAATGATTTGTTCCGTTCAACATATATAGCGCGTACCATTTTAGCGGAAAGTTCGGAACTTTAGTGGGGGAAATACCCGAAGGAGTGGACGGATATGACCCATCTTCCAACTTATACTAAGTTTGGTGAAAATATTACGAAGGCCAAATTTTGGACAGAATCTGAAGTTGATCCGTCCGAGTGTTATCATGTGCTCCAGCCACTTTGGGAGCCGTTCGGGCCATGTTCTCAGAAAGTATGGACTTGTCACGGAAAAAATTGTACTGTCGTAATGGAGACAGTAAATTCAAGTGGCTATTCGAAATTTATCTAAAATTGTTTGAGCAATCATATTCTAAGAGCAAAATAGTGTATTTTAAAAATCTGAAAATATATATTGTTGGTGCATCAATATTTTTTGTGTCATTATGTTTCCTGACACAAAATATAGGCTTGAAACAACAATATTTATTTTAAAATTTTTAAAATACACTATGTTGCTCTTAGAATATGATTGCTCCCGCAATATCTCTTCTCTGCGTGTGTAGACCAAATCGGTTACTGACTTCGAGATTTATTGTGCGCATCATTTTAGCAAAAAGTTTTTAAATGTTTGTGACCGAGGTATCGGAAGGCTGATGTTTGAGAGTAATCGTGCGCTCCAGCTACTATGCATAGTGTCATAGGGATTTTTTTACACCTTTCGGGCCGTTTTCTCAGAAGTATGGCCCTGAGAAAACATGTATTGTCGTGATGGGGAGAGCGAATACAAGTGGATGCAACAAAAATTAAAGCGAGAGCAGGTCTTAAACGGAACTTTTCCGAAATTTTTTATTGGAACCTCATCTACATATGTCTGGTAGATATTTCATGATGTGCAAAGTATGCACCAATTCGGTTACTCCCTTCATGAGTTATCGTTCACACAATTTTTTTTTCGAACATTTTTGAACTTTTGTGGGGGAGGTGTCTGAAGGAGTGGACTGAAATGGCCATCTTCGAACTTAAAATAAGTTTGGACAAAATATTACGAAGGCCAAATTTTGGACCAAATCGGTTTATCCGTTCGAGAATTGCTGTGCGCTCCAGCCAGTTAGACAGACGGACATTGCTAAATCGTCTCAAAAATTTCTGAAACGGATTTCGTCCAAACATACTTGGGATCTAAAACCATTATTTCGATGAGACACATTTTGCCCGTATGAACATATTTATACCCTCGTTAGCATAAATGCTGAGGGTATAATTAATGATAAATGTATCAGCTTTTGTTGGGAGACGTCTGGTAGCTTGACGACAGGGCACGGATCGGGGGTACATATAATTAGCGTAGCCTGCGCAAACCGTCCATGCGTACGATGGCTCATCCGCTTACGACCAAATCATGGAAAACAAAATTAAACGCGGATGCAGTGTGGCAACTCTTCCGGAGGAGACCTCATCCTGCCAGGAGCTTGTATCTAGCCGATTATGTGCACTCAGTACTAGAATCAATTCTGGCACACTTCATCACCAAAATACTAAAAAAAGCAGTGATTATGTCTGTCCCGAAAAATGGAGATCCTACAAACGCCAAAAAAAGAATAGTAAAATCCGTCCGTACTGGTACTAAAATTATTGGCGATTATTAGAAAGCCAAAAATCTTGTAACGGCGATCTGCCTCTAAGTGATAATGTTTGCGGAGCAATAAAAAGAAAAAAATCAAAAAGAAGAAAAACACCAGTATCAATTCTTTTGATAATAAAATAAATAGAAAAAATCCTTTATTTAATATTGTTCGAAGAAACAATATTTTTACCTTTTATTTAACAAATGGTGCTGCTTAGTGGACGAATATCCAAAGAGAAGTGAGTGTACAAAGTAGAGGTGGGCGCGTGTCGTGCCGTGAGTAGTGCGTGTTCGTGCCTTCTCGAAAAACGCCGTGTTTGTGCGTGTGGTGCCGGAATAAATTTTTGGCCGTGCGTGATCGTGTTTTTTTTGTTCGACACGGTTTTGCACGACACGACTAAACACGATCTGCACTATGTGACACGATCGTGCTAAATTTTTGGTCTCCCTTTAGAAGTCGTGCAAGAGACCATATAAAACACGAAAAACAAACTAGAATATAAAACCGACCAAAAAATGCCTAAAATTATTTGATTTGATTTTGTAGTGTGGTACTTATTGCCATTTTGTTATGGAGAGGCCAGAGTATGAGAAAAACAAGTAAAAAAATATCAGTCAGCTTTGCTGACAGAGATATACCCTCAGCCTGTGTATATTGAAACAATTTTTTCCCAAAAAACGTATGTATGTAGGGGGCTTTAAAAATTTTGGATGTATGAACCGACAAAAATGTTGATTAAGATTAAAGATCTAAAGTTTTGCGGAGGAGATACTTAAAGGAATGGATCGACATTGACCATTATGGAAGTGGATCTCCAGCCACTACATATGGTGCCATAGGGGGTTTTTACACCCTTCGGGCTGTTTGCTCAATAAGTATGGACTAGACCCTGAAAAAAAATTTACCATCGTAATTGAGGCAGCGAATGCAAGTTGCTTCAACAAAAATCAACGTGATTCGATTGCAGGTCTTAAAGTGAACTTATCCGAAATTTTGTGTGGGAGGTACCCGATGGAGTGGACAAATATAGTCCATATTTTAACCTGATCTATATCTGGTAGATGTATTAGGATGTGTAAAGTATGGACCAATTCGGCCACTCCCTTCAAGAGTTACAGTACGAACAATTTTTCCGAACATTTTTGAACTTTTGTGCGGTAGGTACCTGAAGGAGTGGACCGATATGGCTTATCTTGTAACTTAAACTATGTTTGGACAAAATATTACTAAGGCCAAATTTTGGACCGAATCGGCAGATCCGTTCGAGAGTTATCTTGCGCTCCAACCACATCACACGGTGTCAAAGCGTTTGTTTTGCAACGTTGGGGCTATTTTCCCAGGAAGTGTGGACTTGCCCCTGATGAAACTTGTACCGTCGTATAGGGGGCAGTGAATACAGGTTGTTAAACCAAAATCAAAGCGATTCGAGAACAGGTCCTAAACTGAATTTATCCCAAATTTTGTGTGGGAGGTACCCGAAGGAGTGGACCGATTGAGTTCATATTGGAAACTCATCTAAGTCTGGTAGACATTTCACGATTTGCAAAGTATGAACAAAATTGGTTACTCTCTTCAAGAGTTATCGTACGTACAAATTTTCCGAACATTTTCGAACTTTTGTGGGGGAGGTACCGGAAGGAGTGGACCGATATAACCCATCTTCGAACTTAAACTAAGTTTGGACAAAATATTACTAAAGCCAAATTTTAGATCGAATCGATTGATCCGTTCGAGAGTTATCGTGCGCTCCAGCCAGCCAGACAGACAAACGGACGGACATTGCTCAATCGACTCCAAATTGTCTGCAACACATTTCGTCCAAACATACTTGGGGTCTAAAACCATTATTTCGATGAGGCACATTTTGCCCGTATGAAAGTGTATATGGCGAAAAACAAAATTTTTTACAATCGATGAGTCCGAGTTTCACCCATTTAGAATTCGCGAACTGTTAACATAGTCAATATAGTATGATATACATTCTTTAAAATGAAGTGTTTTAGTAGGGATCCCATAATATCGGCCATTAACATTAATTTACGTGGAAGCTGTGTTGGCATCAATGTAGAAAAATAGGTAAAAACGGTTTGAAGCCAAAAAGTTTTTTTATGCTCCCTTCCTATTTCTTAACCTTAACCTTACATTTTATAGACGTATGCCCAAAGAAAGACTCAAAGAATACTTCATGGGCAATATGATACTAGTGTATCATTTTTCGATATATCCACTGCATCCACCTAAAATTGATGCTGACATTTTGAAGCCGGAATTTCGGGGTTTTTTTGAATTTTTTTAATAATTCGGACGCGCAACAAGATAATATTCAAAACTCATAATAGGATTATAAAACTCGTGATTTTACGTCGTTTGGTGCATATCTCATGAGTGTGCTCCTTACAGCATCCTAGTAATTGGAGTCTAAAGGCCAATATTTGATGCGTGAATTTTTTTAAAAAACCTATTTTTTGCGTTTAAAATTTACAAGTGCCATTCAATTTCGTATGCATCCCGCGTGAATTTAGTTTTTTTACGCGACGGATCTAATGAGCCCATCCGCGATCGAATCCATCCACTAAAACCGCGGATATAGATACCCTGGAAATTGGAAAATCGGCAAAAATTAATTTTGACAAACCCGCGTACTAAACCGCGATTTTCTTTAAATTTTTTTACGTAAATGGAATCCTTTATACGCGATTATAATATTTGCGAAAACGCGTGTCATAAATTACAGAGATTCGCGTGTAATATGGGTTTTTTACCAAAAATAGAATGTGGAGGCACATCCGCGGTTCTTCAAGAATCTGTTTGAAATATGTGTATATAGACGTATTTTTGATGGGTTCTACTGAAACCGGATGCGCATTAAAATCGTATGCAAATTGCGCAATTTTTACCCACTTTAATGTTTTTTGCATTGAGTGATGCAACTGGCGGCACACTTTGACCGCTGAGTGAAACATCGAAATATGCATAAATATTGAAAGAGATTGATTCGCTGTATCCAAAACCGGATGCGCATCAACCGACTTTAACCAATTCGCGAATAACAGGATTTTTAATGTTCATATTTTTTGAATGATTGTAATTTCAATATTACTCTTAATTTCCTATCCTTATAAGTTATCACAGTAAGCAAATAAGCTTTCACGATGGTAAACCATATTTCTTGATGAAGTTTTAGCAGTACACATAAATTATTGTATGGGATTTTAGCGAAATAGTTGGAGAAGTCCCAAATATTTTTTCTAATTTTTCGAATCAAACCAAAAAATATATTTCCAACACTAAGTTTTTCTCTTTTGTTGTTGCTATAATCTGCAATTTATGTACCCAATCTCTATAAATTTGGTATCATATTTTTCTACGCATTGTCTAGATTCCGCATATATTTTTTAATTTATTTTTTGATTGTTTGTACGGAATCTGGGACAGGATAATTTGGATTTTCTTAAATTTTTTTGTATTATTTGTTGATTTTCCGCGAAAATAATAATAAATTTAATAACTATTTAAACATCTACGAATAGGTATGGAATGCTGTTAACGATTTATGCATACATTTTCTCATAACAACAAATAAGATATTTTTAAATATTTTTTCTTTATATGAGAATAAAAACCGCTATAACTTTTGCGCGCATCCTCCAATTTTGTGAACGCGAACAGATTTGAAAACAGAAATTTTTTCTTAACCTCTATGCCAAAAATTGTAGATGTGCTCGCAAAAAAAATTTTTTAATTTTTTTCAAATGGAATTGCAAATGATTTTTGTTTTTCGCCATATACCCTCGTTAGCATAAATGCTGAGGGTATAAAAAGATGATGTTTGTATGCAATTTGTTTTGTTCATGAGAGAAGCAAACACAAAAACTACCGAGAGGGTTAACGCAATATACTCTCTTTGCAAATCAGATGTTTATCTGACTGTATTATTTGTTATGGATGATGTTATTGAAAAACAAACTTTTCCCGAATTTGGAAAACTTATTGACTGCCCAGAAAACATTGTAAGATATTTTAAAACACTCGGAGTTAAACAACAAATTGTCGAAAACCTTAAAAAAAGATACAAGAACACGTTGCTTGAGAGTATATACCAAGTCCAGAATGAGATTAAGAGTATTTTCCCACAAAAGAATGAGTTGGATAGTATATCTGACTTAAAGTTTGCTAGAACCTCTATTGGGTTTTCATAAAATATTCAAAGAGTGTTCCGAAAAATTAAGCACGGAAAAGTACCCTACTATGCACATCATTGCCCTTTGTTCTAAAAAACTTTTGAAAGTCTGCTCAATTGATACCATTGACTCTCAATTCATGAAAGATTTGAAAGCTACATATTATCGAGTGCCGTATCTAGCCAGACTTACACTTTTGGAAACTGTCTAATCTAAAATATTTAAAACAATTAGCCAGGAAATGTTTGGCTATACCCGTCAGATCAGCAACGAGCGAGAAATTTTTCCACATATGGAAATATTCACAACGAAAGACGTACTAGACTTTTGAGTTCTAACTTGGACAAAATAATGTTTTTAAATAAGAATAGCAATTAAATAAGATTAGAAAAATTAGAAGTACATATGGGGATTTCTGAGTGAAATCGGACAATTTGTCAATAAGAGGTTTTTTATTTCCTTTATTTTTTGCTGTGGTGATGCTGATCATCAACAAAACATTTCAGTGTATTTTCTGATTTTTTTCGACCAAAGGGTCCAGGGATTCTATGAAAACTATATGCAAAGAAATACTCATAACTACTTTAATATTGGTCCAACTTGATAAAAATCTTTTTTAGTGTGTTTCGTTGTTTTATCACCTATTTAATACAAAATAGAAAAAATTGGCACAGTTGGCTTGGAAGCAATTTTCGCGATTTCATATTTAAAATCAATTTTTAACAATGATTGACCCCTTCGATTATCTTGCAAATTTTTTGTATAAAACTACGATCAATTACAAAAATTTTAAGTCCTACTTGGTAGTGGGATTCGAATAATAACTATTTTTTCTAATTTTTTTGAAATTTGTCAACAACGTTTTTCCTATATATTACTGCGCAAAGTATCTTATTTCACCAAAAACATAATACGTTTAATTTATTTACATTTGTGTTGCTGTTTTATTTAGGAATTTATCGTAAACCTCTTTATTTTGCGATTTTAAGAACGGTTTAGAAATTGGTGTACCAGCATTAGTGGGTATTTCTGAATGAAGTTTTTTTTTTGCCTGCGATATGTTTAAACGTTACGTATTTCATAATCAAATCCTCTTTCGTATCTAAATAATCTTCAGGCAAAAAATCCCTTTAATAATAGGTAGATTATTTGGCTCGGATGGTCAGTCATATAATCCCCTAGCTGTAGTTATTTGATCATCAGCTTAGTTAGTTTATTGTCCGGCTGGTACAGTAATCGCTAATCCATTTTCAAAATCTAAAAATAACTCTGTTTTACTATGTTTAAGATAAATTCCTAAATAAAACAACAAAACAAATGTTAAGAAAATATTTTTAAAATTTTTTGGTAATATAACAAATGTTTCACCCTAGTATAAAAGAAAAAAATCAAAGACTACGCTAAGCGTTTGTCATGAAAGCCATATAATGATTGAGAAAATATTCAGCGTTGTAAAAAACAAATTGCATTTGGAAGAGGAAAAGTTAGATGATAGCGAAGCCGTCCCACACCCGATATGTTTTTTCACTTGCATTATTGATCATCACGCTCGAAAGAGAAATTGATTAAAAGTTAATAATTAATACTAAAAATGATCTTCGCCTAAAAAAAAACAAAATTTTCTGAAAAATTTCAACAAATTAAGAAAAAATAGTAATCATTCGAATCCCACTACCAAATAGGACTTAAAATTTTTGTAACTGATCGTAGTTTTCTACAAAAAAAAAAAAAAAAAATCAATAAAATCGAAGGGGGTCATTGTTAAAAATTGATTTTAAATATGAAATCGCGAAAATTGAGTCCAATTCCACTGTTCCAAATTATTTTCTATTTTTTATTAAATACAGCAAAACATAAAAAAAGATTTTTTCAAATTGGACCAATGTTAAAGAAGTTATGAGTATTTCTTTGCATGTAGTTTTCATAGAATTCGACTTTTTCAAGGCGCGATACCTCTGGAGCCGTTGGTCGAAAAAAATCAGAAAATATACTGAAATGTTTTGTTGATGAGCAGCATCACCACAGCAAAAAAAGGATATCAAAAACTTCGTATTGAAAAAGTGTCCGATTTCACTCAGAAAACCCCATATGAATATTTTTTGAACAAATGTACACCTATATCGATTTCGCTTTTTTTTGTAATTTCGTGCGTGAGTGTGCGTGTTCGTGCCTTCTCGAAGAACTCAGTGTTTGTGCGTGAATGTGCATAAAAATTTTGGTCCGTGTTCGTGCATGTTCGTGCCTAATTGTTTAGGCACGCGCCCATCTCCAGTACAAAGTAACGAATCTAGCTTATTCGGACAAAGTGTGGCGCGAAAGTGTGTGCAAAGTGGCGCGAATTTTACTCGTTAGAATTTGACATCTATCACTTTGCGCGAATGCACAAAGTTGCATTTGTGCTAAAGATGTGCAAATTCTAACGGCAGAAGAAATCAACAATTTCCTAAAATGCGGAAACCATTTGTAATTAAACAGATAACGCTCCCGGACCGAGGACGTAAATCCCGATAAGTTGAAGGCACTAAAACACAACTCAACTGTCTTCTTAACTATGCTTTAGTTAACGATAAGAGAAAAAAAGCTGTCTTCTATCACAAAAGCGGAATGGAGTAAAGTAGAAACTAAGTTCTCCGAACATGGTATTTACAAACGAAGTTTCTGCTGTGCCCATTTTGACTCTAGCGAGGTGCATCATGCATCAATGAAAATAATTTCATTTAGTTTAAATCCTATTTTTTGTACTACCTCTCTTCCTGCGTGCAAAAAACACTTTAAAAATAAAAACACTTTGTTATATTAATAGCGTATACATACATTAATTTTCCTTCCTTTTGTTCACATTCATGCCATTGTTGTTAAAATTGGGCTTAAACGTCGTTCTCTATTAGGATGACAGAAATCCGCCTAAATATGAATTACATTCTACAGATTGCAGGCATTTGTCTGCATTTCCTTTTTGTCATTTTGTTTTTTTGGTTATTTTCGTTGCTGTTGTTTGTCTGATAATCTTGACACAGTGGCCATTTGGTGACTGCCCATGGTGGCTAACCCTTAACTTACATTTTGCTGCATTAAGTTGGGGTTGCAATGAACATATTTAGCATATTAAAACTTCATGTTTACTTGTTTGTAATTTATTTAAAAATGTTATTAAAAAGTTAGCGAATCGATCCCAAATGTTATTTATAGCAGACCAGGGTCCGCGTTGCTGGGCCGTCGTATTCAGTTTAAATTACAACTTTTTATGGACTTTACGCTTTACAATTAAAAAATAGGTAATTTCTGCCTCATTTTTTCGGGTCCATTCTCAAATCGAGTTATTCATTGAGGATTTTTAATTTACCAAGAGATTTTGTCTGTAACCTTCCTTTTCTCTTACAGACTTTGTTGGATTTTTTCGCCCATTGATGTTGTTTAGAATTTATTATCGTCCATGTCTCCTATCTTTATCCTAAAACGATATAATTATAAAAGTTAAAAAATGGTAAAGTCGAATTCTCCCACTTATTGAGACTTATTAGTTTTTAGTTTCTCGTGGCTGATTGACCGTTGAACCTCTCCATTTAAGGACATTTGTAAATATATAGTTTTTTTAATAGGGGAATACCGTGTCTCCTCCGAAATTCATGCCTACACATACCACGACATATTCCACAAATTGTTGCCGTGATCGGGACTTCGGACACCAAGAAAGAACATTTGATCGGGGCGCAATCACCGTTGTCTCTGAAATTAATCTGCATTAATATGTTTAGCATAATTAGCGATTATAAAACAATAGCCCCCGAAATTCATCAACAAATATATAGGATTTTGGACCACGGACATTTCTGAAAATTTTATAAAATTAGGTTGAGGTGTTTAGGAAAAATAATGTATTGAAAAGAGTGGGCGTGGTCATCAGTTTTCAAGATATAAAATATTTGAAAAAGTGGTCGGTATTTTGGCTCCAAACATGTACCTAGGGTCGGAGACATATCCCCATGGCCTCCCAAAAATAATGCTGAAACCGATATAATAATAAGTTTGGCTCATACCTATAGCGTTTAAAAAAGGCGTAGGGAAGCTACACCACCTCTCCCCAAAATTCATTAAACGGCAAATTTTGAGCAATTACTTAAAAGTTCATGGAAATTGGTTCAGTAGTTTTGGATATTTAAAAAGTAGACGTGGCTGATTAAGTAGTTTTGTAGATATAACATACTTAAAAAAATAGGCGTCAATTTTTATACATCAGCATTTATGCTAACGAGTGTAGTATATACACAAGGGTTATGACTTTTTTACAACCTCATATCCCTGTATGATATTTTGATGAGTTTTTACCTAAGATTACATAAAATCTTAATTATAAAGTGATTCGATAAAAAAGCTTCCGCACAAAAAGCTTTTAAAGTTTTTATTTTTCAGAACTTTTGAAAATTGTTTGAAGTCACGGTAAGCAGATATTTTACTGAAAGCAAGGTATAGGGATATACGACATAACTAAAATGACATAACCGTTTTTTCCAACAAATTTTATCACCGTATTATACCATATATGGCGAATAACAAAATTCCTTTACAATTCCATTTGAAAAAAATTAAAAATTTTTGTTACGAGCACATCTACGATTTTTGGTACAGAGGTAAAGGAAAAAAATCCGGTTTCAAATCTGCTCGCGTTCACGAAATTGGCCAATGCGCGCAAAAGTTATAGCGGTTTTTATTCTCATATAAAGAAAAAATATTTAAAAATATCTTATTTGTTGTTATGAGAAAATGTATGCATAAATCGTTAACAGCAGTCCATATCTATTCGTAGATGTTTAAATAGTTATTAAATTTATTATTATTTTCGCGGAAAGTCAACAAATAATAAAAAAATGTTGAAGTAAATCCAAATTATCCTGTCCCAGAATCCGTACAAACCCTCAAAAAATAAATTAAAGAATATATGCGGAATCTAGACAATGCGTAGAAAAATATGATACCAAATTTATAGAGATTGGGTACATAAATTGCATATTATAGCAAAAACAAAAGAGAAAAACTTATTGTTGGAAAATATTGTTGCAAATATTTTTTTGGTTTGATTCTAAAAATTAGAAAAAAATATTTGGGAGTTCTCCAACTATTTTGCTAAAATCCCAAAGAATAATGAATTATACTGTTAAAACTTCATCAAAAAATATGGTTTACCATCGCGAGAGTTTAACTGATTACTGTGATAACTTATAAGGGTAGGAAATTAAGAGTAATATTGAAATTACAATCATTAAATTAATATTATAATTAAAAAGCCTGTTATTCGCGAATTAGTTAAAGTCGGTTGATGCGCATCCGTTTTTGGATACAGCGAATCAATCTCTGTCAAAATTTATGCATATTTCGATGTTTTACTCAGGGGCCATTGTGTGCCACCAGTTGCATCATACACTGCAAAAAACCTTAAAGTTGGTAAAAGTCGCGCAATGTGCATACGATATTGATGCGCATCCGGTTTCGTCAGCGCCTATCAAAAATACGTCCAAATATACCAATTTTAATTAGATTCTTCAAGAACCGCGGATGTGCCTCCACATTCTATTTTTGGTGAAAAACCCATATTACACGCGAATCTCTGTAATTTATGACACGCGTTTTCGCAAATATTATAATCGCGTATAAAGGATTCCATTTACGTAAAAAAATTTCAAGAAAATCGCGGTTTAGTACGCGGATTTGTCGAAATAATTTTCTGCTGCTTTTCCTATTTTCAGGGTATCTATATCCGCGGTTTTAGTGGATGGATTCGATCGCGGAAGGTCTCATTAGATCCGTCGCGTAAAAAAACTAAATTCACGCGGGGTACAAAGGAAATTGAATGGCACTTGTAAATTTTAAACGCAAAAAATAGGTTTTTTAAAAAAAATCACGCATCAAATATTGGCCTTTAGACTCCAATTACTAGGATGCTGTAAGGAGCACACTCATGAGATATGCATTAAACGACGTAGAATCATGAGTTTTATAATCCTAATGTGAGTTTTGAATATTATGTTGTTGCGCGTCCGAATTATTAAAACAATTCAAAAAACCCCGAAATTCCGGCTTCAAAATGTCAGCATCAAGTTTAGGTGGATGCAGTGGATATATCGAAAAATGATACACTAGTATCATATTGCCCATGAAGTATTCTTTGAGTCTTTCTTTGGGCATATGTCTATAAAATGTAAGGTTAAGCCTAAAATCGGAAGGGAGCATAAAAAAACTTGTTGGCTTCAACCCATTTTTACCTATTTTTCTACATTGATGCCAACACAGCTTCCACGTAAATTAATTTTAATGGTCGACCTTATGGGATTCCTCCTAAAACACTTCAGTTTAAAGAATGTATATCATACTATATAGAATATGTTAACAGTTCGCGAATTCTGAAAAGGTTAAACTCGGATTCATCGATTGTAAAAAATTTTTGTTTTTCGCCATATATATATATCAATTTTATATTATATATAACTTTATATCATATATCATAAAAAATTAAAGTGGTTTGTGCGTGACCTTTTTTAAAATTTAACTGCAACAAAAGTTATGTTATTCATTAGTACGTAAAATACCATTCATTCGTGCAACAGGAAATAACTTCTTGAGAATTTTTTTTTATCTCATAGAATTTAAAAACAAAGTCAAAGGTTTGTATAATAAAGTGGAATGAATGTTATTTTAGGCTTTAAAAAAGGCATTCTTGAGAAAAAATTTCAAAAATCATAACCCTAATATTCACTTCATGGTTTTAGTCCCCAAGTATGTTTGGACGAAATCCGTTCCAGACAAATTGGAGTTGATTTAGCCTTGTCCGTCCATCTTTCTTTCTGTCTGTCTGGCTGGAGCGCATGATAACTTTCGAACTCATCAACATATTCGGTCCAAAATTTGGCTTTCGTAATATTTTGGCCAAACTTACTTTAAATCCGAAGATGGGTTTTATCGGTCCAAACCTTCAGGTACCTCCCACACAAAATTTCAGAAAAGTTCCGTTTAGGACCTGCTCTCGAATCGCTTTGTTGTTACAACTTGTATTCGCTGTCCTCCATACGACGGTACAAGTTTCATCAGGGGCAAGTCCATACTTCCTGGGAAAATAGCCTGAATGCTGTAAAAAAAACCTATAACACCGCAAGAGATAACCGCGCAAGATAACTCTAGAATGGGTCTGCCGATTCGATCCATAATTTGGCCTTCGTAATATTTTGTCCAAACTTAGTTTAAGTTCGAAGATAAGCCATATCGGTCCACTTCTTTAATTATCTCCCCCACAAAATAACAAAAATGTTCGGAAGAACTGTACGCACGATAACTCTTGAAGGGAGTTACCGATTCGATCCATACTTTGCACTAATATACACGCAGAAAAATATATGTTAGAAATATGTTTAGATCCAAACAAATATTTGTTTGGGACTGATTGCAAACAAATATATGTTTGGATCCAAACATAATTTGTTTGTGTCTAAACAAATATATGTTTGCAACATTTTGTAACGTATCTCAATTTTATTTGTTTGGGTACCAACATATCTTTTATGTTAGAACAAATTTTTTATGGGTGGAGAGAGGATTTTTGTCAAAGAGAGTAACAACAGGGCTTTCGCGGATGCGGAATGCTGTTTTATAATAAAGAGCTGTATCCATGGTGTAGTAGGGGACGCAGGAGTTTTGGTGATGTGTATGCGGTAAAACACGTGTGATTCGTTAGCGCTTACTGAGAGCAAGTGAGCATACATTTCAATGTGTTTCACACAAGGGTGCCAAGTTGGTGGTTTTCCCGCTACTTGTGGTGATTTTTGACTTACAAAAAACACTGTTTAAGCAGGAATGTCAACTGTTTTAACGTAAAAATCGCTACAGACCTATGGTGCGTATGTGTATGTAGCGATTTTTACCTCGGAACAGTTGGCATCGCTTGAAACTTTCACATTGAAATTTACGCTCCCTTGCTCTCAGAAATCGCCCACTGGCGCATGTGTTTGTTTGTTTGCAAATATATGTTTGCATATATTTGTTTGCAAATATATGTTTGCTGCAAAATATGTTGGGGACATACATATTTTAGAGGAGCATTTTTTTCCTCCTTGCATCTACCAGATATAGATCAGGTTCGAATATTTGCCCTCTCCTTCGGGTACCTCCCACACAAAATTTTGGATATGTTCACTTTAGGACCTGATCTCGAATCACTTTGTTTTTTGTTGAAGCAACTTGCATTCGCTGCCTCCATTACGACGGTAAAAGTTTTTATAGGGGCAAGTCCATACTTCTTGAGTAAACAATCCGAACGGTGTAAAAAAACCATATATAGGGGCAGGGGAGCACGATAACTCTCGAACTGATAAAGCGATTTGATCCAAAATTAGGCCTTCGTCATATTTTGTCCAAACTTAGTTTCCGTTCGAAGATGGGCAATACCATTCCACAACTTTCGGCACTTCACCCCCCCCCCCCCTATAATTAAAAAAATTTCACTAAAACGTTATCTCGTGAACAGGGCAACCAATTTGGTCCAAACTTTGGGTCTCCTTATATTTTGCTCAAATTTAGTTTAACTTCTAAAATGGCATATATCGGTCGTCGCTTAGGGTACCTCCCCCTCAAAAATTCAGCAATTGTGTATAAGTGCAGTTTAGGGTCTGTTCGAAGATCCTTTGGAAATATATGTCGATGCTGTTCTTTGTGGTCCTGTTTACAGCGATATTATGTTTTCCGTGGACAATCCATGCTTCGTGGCATTCGGTCCAAAAGTTATACGATGACCCACTGAAATGACAAGAGGAAGCTATATCTATCAGAAAGATATGACTTCCAAAATAAGATCCACTTTCATAATGGACTATATCGGACCATTGCTATAAGTACCTCCTCCTCAACACTTTTGAACTTTAATCCTAATCCACATTTTTGTCGGCAAGTTCAAATGTCCAAGAGGAGCACAAAATTATGAAAATACATTCCTAAATACATTCGATCTGTCCGTATATGAAAGTTTTAATTCACATAGGCTGAGGGTATATTTCTGCCGACTGATACCTTTTTACTTCTTCTTTCCATAAAAATCTAAGTTTGGTTAAGACGAAAATTAAAAAAAATATTTTTATTTATAAAGGCATAGAATTTTTAAAAAATAGGGTATAGGGGAAGTCCCTCGCCCCTCCGAAATACATTATAAACATTTTAGCATATTGTTAAAATTCCTCCGCTTATTGAGACGAATATGTTTTTAGTTTTTGTTTGCAGATTGACAGATCTACGCTTTTTGTACCGTTGAATTTTATCTTTTAATGCAATTTGTAAATATGTCGGTTTTCTTAATAGTGGAGATACCGTACCACCTCCGAAATTCATGCCCATGTGTACAACGGGACATTCGAGAAAATTTCATGAAAATCTGTTCGTAATTTTCCGTGGTCGGGACTTCGGGCCCCAACTAAGAACATTTGATCGTGGGCATAATCACCGTTGCCTCGCAAATTAAATTGTAAGCAAATATATAACTGATTTTCATCCGCCACGTTCCTATATAATTTCTGCAAATTTCATGAAAAACGGTTCAGTAGTATTGTCGGGTCTTTTAGCTCCAAAAAGTGCCTAGATTCTGAGATGCAACCAGCATCTTTTGGCAAATTAATTTTCAAGCCGATATGTCTCTAATTTTCCCAAATATAGCGTTTTAAAAATAGGCAAAAGCAGACGTACCCAACCCCCTCAGAAATTCATCAACATATATTTTCTATTTTCACCATGGGACAACTTTGAACATTGTCTGCAAATTTCTTGAAAATCGTTTCAGAAGTTTTGTATATACTACATATTAAACAAGTAAAAAAAGTGTCAGTCGGTTTACCGACAGAGATATACCCTATGCCTATGTCTGGGATCTTTTCAGAATTTTGGACATTTGAACTTGCCGACAAAAATGTTGATTAGGATTACAGTTACAAAATGTTGCGGAGGGGGTACTTGAAGGAATGGACCGACATAGTCCATTATGGAAGTGGATCTTATTCAAGGAGTCATATCTTTCGATAGATATAGCGCATACTAGTTATTTCAGTAGGTTACATGTCCACGGAAAACATAATCAAACGTTTTTAACAGGACCACAACGAACACCATCGGTATACATTTACAAACGATGTTCGAACGGAACCTTAACTGCACTTAGGCACAAACATTGAACTTTTGTGTTAAAGGTACCCTAAGAAGAGGAGCTATATAGACCATTTTAGAACTTAAACTAAATTTGGAGAAAATATTAGAAGATCCAAAGTTTGGACCAAATCGGTTGATCGGTTCGGGATTTATCTCCAGACACTACTTATGGTGCCATAGGGGTTTTTACCCCTTTCGGGCTGTTTTCTAAATAAGCATGGACTTGCCTCTGAAAAATACTTTTACCGTCGTAAGTCCATATTTATATTAGGCAATTTTCCTTGCGGCAATTGTCAAATCGGTTACTCAGTTCAAGAGTTATCATGGCCACAATTTTCCAAACATTTTTGAACATTTTTGTACCTGAAGGATTGGACCGATATAGCTTATCTTCGAACTAAAACTAAGTTTGGACAAAATATTGCAAAGGCCAAGTTTAGGACCGAATCCGCAGATCCGTTCGACAGTTATCTTGCGCTCCAACCACTACATACGGTGTCATAAGGTTTTTTTTTTGCAACGTTCAAGCTGTTTTCTCAGGAAGTATGGACTTGCCCCTGATGAAATTTGTACCATCGTATGGGGCAGTGAAAACAAACTATTACAACAAAAATCAAAGCGATTAGAGTAGAGGTCCTAAACTGAACATTTCCAAAATTTTGTGTGGGAGGTACCCGAAGGAGTGAACCGACTGGGTCCATATTGGAACCTCGTCAAACGCTGGTAGAAATTTCACGATGTGCAAAGTATGGACCAAATCAGTTACTCTCTTCAAGAGTCATCTTGCGCACAAATTTTCCGAACATTTTCGAACTTTTGTGGGGGAGGTACCAGAAGGAGTGGACCGATATGGCCCATCTTCGAACTTAATCTAAGTTTGGGTAAAATACTGCGAAGTGCAAAATTTGGTTCGAATCGGTAGATCCGTTCGAGAGTTATCGTGCGCATCAGTCAGCCAGACTGACAGACGGACGGATATTGCTAAATCGACTCCAAATCTGCATCGAAAAACTTGCCCTCGAAAAAAATTACAATGACGTAACGGGGGCCGCACGAACATCCCGTTACAAAAAAAATTCATGACGATTCGTGAAGCGTCACTAAACTGCACTTATTTCAAATTTTATGTGGGAGGTACCTGAAGGAGTGGACCGATATAATCCGTATTCGAACCTGATGTATGCCGAGAGGTAGTATTACCATATGCAAAGTTTGGTTTTATTCGGTTACTCCCTTCGAGATGCTGCGCACAAGTTTTGCGACAATTTTTGAACATTTGTGGGGGAGGTACCTGAAGGAGTGGACATATATGGTCCATATTCGAACTTAAATCAAATCTGGACAAAATATTTCGATACCTAAAATTTGAACCGAATCGAATGATCCGTTCGAGAGTTATCGTGCGCACCAACCAGGCAGACAGACAGACGGACGGACATTGCTAGATTTACTCAAAATTGTCTGAAACGGATATCGTACAAACATACTTGGGGTCTAAAACCATTATTTCGATGAGGCACATTTTTGGTCGTATCCTAGCCTAAAGACTGAGTGTATAAAAACCAAAGCGATTCGAGAGCAGGACCTAAACTGCACTTTTTCGAAATTTTGTATGAGAGTTACACGAAGGAGTGGACCGATTGTGTCCATATTGGAGGTATCGGAAGGAGTGGACCGATAGAACCCATCTTCGAAATTAAACTAAGTTTGGAAAAAATATTACGAAATCCGACAGACGGATGGACATTGCTAAATCGACTCCAAATTGTCTGAAACGGATTTCGTCCAAACATTTGGGTCTAAAACCATTATTTCGATGAGACACATTTTGCCCGTATGAAAGTGTATATACCCTCGTTAGCATAAATGCTGAGGGTATAAAAAGTGGGCGTGGCCGCGTCTTCTTATTTTAATTTGTATAGAAGACTCTATTACTCCTAGGATGTTTGGTATTGGAAATGGGCTAAATCGATCCACGTTTTGATACAGCCCTCATAGAACGATACCTTTTCGGTATTTTGAAGGTTTTGGCCTCAATATCCCACCGAAACGGCTGAAATTTACTATTTAGTCCTCGTTGGGGGTATAAAACTTTCCACGTGAAATTTGTCGACATGGTTCACGTCTTCATATAGCCCCAATGGATCAGTACCTCTCGATATTCGGTATTTTGAAATATCCCACCAAAATGTCTGGAAATTGGTATTGAGTCTTCGTTTGGGGGTATAAAACTTTCCAACTGAAATTTGTCGGAATAGGTCCACGACCTCATATAGCCTCCTTAGAACGCTACCTCCGATTTTCAGTATTTAGAAAGTTGTATCCTCAATATCCCACGGAAATGGCTGAAATGTTGTACTTAGTCTTCGTTGGAGATATAAAAATTTCCACCTGAAATTTTTGGGTGGAGATCTTTACCTTCATATATCCTCCATAGAACAGTACTTCCCGATTTTCGGTATTTTAAAGGTTGTGGCCTCAATATCTCACGGAAATGGCTGAGGTTTGGTATTTAGTCTTCGTTGGGGCTATAACATTTTCCACCTTAAATTGGTCAGTACAGATCCAAGTCTTCATGTATTTTCATATATTTTGAGCGCTGTGGCCTCAATATCCAACCGAAATGGCTGACATTTGGTATTTAGTCTTCGTCGGGGATATAAAAATTTCATCCATTAGCCACATTGTTCAATAAAAATGACTAAATCGGAACATCATTTGCAAACAACCACATTTTGGTAGGTTCCTCCCGGTTTTCGGGTATTTTTTAATGGCCTAAGCATTAAGCATATCTTTATGGTGGAGGGAATAAAAAAGATTTACCTGAACTTAACGCCGTTTTCAATTGTACGTTCTACGTACTTATATTTTCAACTAATAACCATAACTTTGTTCTGATACTCTATCCTAATTTTCTATTTAAATATCGAAATATGTTTAAAATTTACAGATGTATTATATTATTATTTTGCGTAAGTAGATTATCTCAACGATATACATATATAGAGTATTTAGAATGTAAATGCTTATAGCATTAAGCAACCTTTATTGTAATTTACTTACTAATACCTTTAGTGTTTTCAAACTTAAGCCAATCAACATTTTGAGATATAAACCTATAATAAACACTTATATTAATGCCCATAATTCTTAATAAATTCTCATGTCTATTAAATCCATAACAACACCCATACTCTGAAATGGCTAACAAAATGGCCGACGGTATAGATTTCTGGGTAATCCCGCAATTAGATCAAATCAAACATAAGTGTATTTTATGGGAATTGCTTAAATTAGGGTTCGACAATGAAAAAAAGAAAAAACAAAAACAGTTTATTTGCCCCTTTAAAATAATCGAGCCTGAAGCACAAAGAAAACCACAAAAAGTGGGGGAGGGGGACTAACAAAAGCCAATAAACGATGAAATGAAAACAGAACAAGAAAATCAAATGTGATATGCGTGAGAAAACTATCAAAATAATTTCATCGAATTTCATATCATAACGAACATTATTGGACTCATCATTATTGGACTAACAGTGGTTAATGCGGAGAACATCAACAGCAACAACAAAAACTGAAACGATAACAATATAGCAGCATCGACATCATATATATCTACATTATTTGCCATCTTCTGACTATCAATGAATGACTCCATAACACTAATAGAATGAAAAAAAAGCACAAGAACGCAGTAAGGGAATTATCAGCAGCCAAGTAACCACATACGCACTATTCCTTCCCTCTCCGTGATAACCACAAGCACCAATACTATCACCGGCCCAACCAATCACATACAACAGCATATGTACATAGTACTCCCATTCTATGTGGTATTTTGGCCAAAATATAGCGATTCATTATGATTTAGAAAATCCTCTTATAGCCAGCGGAGTTAAACACCCTCTGCACCCACACGAACGCAGCACATCAACTTTGCCATACGTATACGCTTTTTGTCCACAACCACTCGTGCCTTCATTCATTCAATTATTGAATGAATGCGGTGATAATACAGATCCAAACACATAGATAAGCAGACGGCCGGTACCACTTCGATGACTAGCATATAATGATGGCTGGTGGTGATGGCGATGCTGATAACCATCCATACTAACTGACAATGGCCGCGTGAAAGTATCAATAATGGCATCGTATAAACTAAACTGCTCACACTTCGACACATACCTTTCGATGATGGTAGACGAAGTACAACGAATCAATGCATATAACACTTCGGCATAGTTCGTATATTAGGGTGAAGAGAACTATATTTAATTTTTTTTCAGGAATATCCCTAAGGTATAAAGTTATGGTGAGTAGTTGAAAACATTTTCAGAGGAGGATTTAGATAGAAAAGCATTGGTCGTCAATTGCAGTGAACAGCTGTGATTGAATAGAATTTGGATGAATATTAAAATTTTCAAGATTTTTTAGAAAATGCATGTCGGGCCACTCTTTCGTGTACCTCCCCCACAAAAGTTCAAAATATTTCCCTAGAATAGTGCGCACGATAACTCTTATAGCCAGTAACCGATCTGGTCCATAAGGTATATATTCTTAATCAGAATTAAATTCTAAGTCGATATAGCCATGTCCTTCTGTTGTAATCACTGTAGTGTCCAAAATAATTGAGGTAAAATGCTATATTATGCACGCGAGTTTCTTTTTTTCCATAGGCTGGCCAAGTTCCCTGTGGTCAAGAAACTTCTCCACCAAAAAACTTTGAAGATGGATCCGGGTTTTGGTATAGCCCCATATAACGGTACCTCCCTATTTTCGATATTTTGAGTTTTTTACATTTTGTGACAGAACTATCTATAATTTGACATTTGAGATTCCAAGTGGCCGCAAAATATCTGCACAGAAAATGGGCAAGATAGGTCCATGTTTTGTTATAGCCCCCACATAACGGTATCTTCCGATTTTCCATATGTTTAGTATTTTACCTACATTTTTTACCGAACTATCTGTAATTTAACATTTGAGTTTCCCATTGGCCACGAAACTGATCGATCAAAAAATATAGGTCCACGGTTTGAAATAGCCCCCTTACAATTTACCTCCCGTGGTCAAAATATTGATTATTATTATTATTATTTTTTTTTGAATAGGCCCATAAATTGCTGCCTCCTGATTTTAAGTGTTTTTTGGAGTTTAGCTACATCTTTTGAACGAACTATCTGTAATTTGACATTTGAGGTTTCCAGTGGTCACAAAACTTTTTCACCGAAACCTGTCAACATAGGTACACATTTTAATATAGCCCCCATATAAAGATTCCGCCCTGTTGGGGACATTTTTAGATACATTTACTGATGCATAAATAAGCAAAGAAAACTAGCTAATAATTATTAAAAAGTTCGGCCAGACCGAACTTAATGCTCTCTTACTTGCAGGTTGTACTCGATGTCATTATTACGATGTTGCAAGTTGGGGCCCAAGACCATATTTTTTTGAGAAAATGACCCGAAAAATGTAAAAAACGCCTGTAGTGATTGGTTAGCACGACAACTCTCGAAGCGGATACTGCGTTGGTCCAAACTTTGCATATTGTAATATTTCTTCGAAAATCCGAAGATTGTGCTTATAATTTAGTTTAAAAGGGACACATCGATCCACTTCTTCAGGTAAATCGCTCACAAAATATCAACATTTTTGTTTAAGTGCAGGTTAAGTTTTATTTGATGATCTTTTTTAAATTTTTACCGAAGGTACATCTTGTGGTCATGTTTACAGCGATATTATGTTTATCGTGAGCAAGTCCATACTCCCTGATATAATGGTCGAAAAGCTTTAAATAATACGCTGGCCGCCTGTAATGACTGACTAGGGCGCCATCTATCGAAAGGATCCATTTCCTCCGCAACACTTTTGAGCTTTAATCCAAATCCATATTCTTGTCGGCAAGATACGTCCAAATGGGCCATAAAATTCTGATAATTCCCTGAATACATAATTTTTGGGGGAAAATATTATTTGGTTGTACAGCCGGTATTCAATCTGTCCATAAATGAAAGTTTCAATTCGCACAGGCAAATCCTACTGATACTTGTTTACTTGTTCAAGGTATCAGTTACTTTTTTTACTAATCGATCCATGATGTCAATTTCGTCAGCATAAGCAAGTAACATGTGGCTATTGGTGTTATATTGTATAATTTCTTTTAACGTTTGCATTTTGTATAACCTTTTTTAGCGGGATGTTGAAGAGGTCACACGAAAGGATGTCTCCTTGCCTGAAGTTTAGACTTGGTTTGAAATATTTTTGAACGCAAGGAACTGTCAAAGGCTGCTCTATATTTGAAAAACAAAAATAATTAAATAACAAGTAAAAAAGCATTAAGTTCGGCCGGGCCGAACTTTTCATACCCTCCACCATAAAATATTCATTCCTGTCCCCAACTTTAAGTGAGTACGTTAAAATGTCAGATAATGACCATTTTTGGTGGGCTAGAAATTGGGAGGTACTGTTATATAGGGGTTATAATAAAACATGGGCCTATGTTGACAGTTTTTGATGGGAGCCTTTAATGTCAAATAACTCCTAATTCGGTTAAAAAATTTAGCTAGAATCCTCAAAATATCGAAAATCGGTACATAACGTGGGAACTTCAAATGTCATTAACAGCTAGTTCAGAGGTATCTGGGCTATACGAAAATATGAACTTAAATTAACAATTTTTGTTGCAGAATTTTTGTTGACTTTTAAATTTCAAATTACAGAAAGTTCGTCCAAAAAAATAAAGCTAAGGTACGGAAAATCGGGAGGTTTGTTTTGGGGCTATACAAAAACATGGACCTACGTTCGGTTAAACATTTTAAGTAAAATCCTCAAAGTGCCGAAATCGGGAAGTATCGTTATATTGAGGCTATGTTGAAAATTGTTGATGCAGATGTGTGGTGACCACTACAACCTTCAAATGTCAAATTACAGTTAGTTCTGTTAAAAATTGTAGCTAAAATTACCGTTACATGGGAGCAATATCCGAACATGGACCTATGTTGACAATTTTTGATGGAGAGGTGTTGTGACCACTAAGAACTTCAAATGTCAAATTACTGCTAGTTCGGTTTAATATTGTAGCTAAAATCATCAAATTACTGAAAATCGGGAGGTACCGTTATATGGGGGCTTTCTTGACAATTTTTGGTGGAGAGGTGTGATGACCACTAAGAATTTCAAATGTCAAATGTTCAAATTACAGATAATTCGGTTAAAACTTGTTGGTAAAATTCTCAAAATACCTGAAATCGGGCGGTAACGTTATATGGGGGCTATTCCAAAACATGGACCTATGTCCACTAGTTATATAAGTTTATTGACATTTAAGAACCCTAAATGTCAATTGATAGCTAAATCGGTCTGAAAATGTAGATAAAAACGTCAAAATGCCGTAAATCGGGGGTACTGTTATATGGGGGCTATACCAAAACGTGGACCTAGGTCCCCAACTTTTGTTATATAAGTTTAGTTACACTTAAGAACCCTAAATGTCAAATTATAGCTATATAGGTCTGAAAATGTAGCTAAAAACGTCAAAATACCGTAAATCGGGGGGTACCGTTATATGGGGGCTATACCAAAACGTGGACCTATGTCCACAAGTTTTGTCACATAAGTTTATTGACATTTAAGAACTTCAAATGTCAAATTATAGCTTCATCGGTCTGAAAATGTAACTAAAAACGTCAAAATACCGTAAATCGGGGGGTACCGTTATATGGGGGCTATACCAAACCGCGGATCTATGTCCACAAGTTTTGTTAAATAAGTTTAATGACACTTATGAACCCTAAATGTCAAAATATAGCTAAGTCGGTCTGAAAATGTAGCTAAAACCGTCAAAATACCGTAAATCGTGGGGTACCGTTATATGGGGGCTATACCAAAACGTGGACCTATGTCCACAAGTTTTGTCACATAAGTTTATTGACATTTAAGAACCCTAAGCGTCAAATTATAGCTACATCGGTCTGATAATGTAGCTAAAAACGTCAAAATACCGTATATCGGGGGGTACCGTTATATGGGGACTATACCAAAACATGGACCTATGTCCACAACTTTTTTGATATATGTTTATTGATACTTAAGAACCCTAAATGTCAAATTATAGCTAAATCGGTCTAAAAATGTAGCTAAAAACGTCAAAATACCGCAAATCGGGGGGTACCGTTATATGGGGGCTATACCAAACCGTGGACCTATGTCCACAAGTTTTGTGATATATGTTTATTAACACTTAAGAACCCTAAATGTCAAATTATAGCCAAATCGGTCTGAAAATGTAGCTAAAACCGTCAAAATACCGTAAATCGGGGGGTACCGTTATATGGGGGCTATACCAAAACGTGGACATATGTCCAGAACTTTTGTTATATAAGGTTATTGACATTTAAGAACCCTAAATGTCAAATTATAGCTACATCGGTCTGAAAATGTAGCTAAAAACGTCAAAATACCGCACATCGGGGGGTACCGTTATATGGGGGCTATACCAAAACGTGGACCTATGTCCACAACTTTTGTTATATAAGTTTATTGATACTTAAGAACCCTAAATGTCAAATTATAGCTAAATCGGTCTAAAATTGTAGCTAAAAACGTCAAAATACCGCAAATCGGGAGGTACCGTTATATGGGGGCTATACCAAAACGTGGACCTATGTCCACAAGTTTTGTTATATAAGTTTACTGACACTTAAGAACCCTAAATGTCAAATTATAGCCAAATCGGTCTGAAAATGTAGCTAAAAACGTCAAAATACCGTAAATCGGGGGGTACCGTTATATGGGGGCTATACCAAAACGTGGACCGATATAGCCCATCATCGAACTTGACCTGCCTGCAAACAAAAGACGCACTTTCCCAAAATTTCAGCGTCCTATCTCCATTTTTGTGGATGCTAGAGTGATTACCACAGACGGACGGACGGACGGACGGACGGACGGACGGACGGACGTGCTCAGATCGACTTAGAATTTTACCCTGATCAAGAATATATATACTTTATAGGGTCGCAAATGAGTATTTCAATGCGTTACAAACGGAAAAACAAACTTAATATACCCTCCATACTATGGTGGAGGGTATAAAAAAATTAAGTTACAGCGTTTTATTTATAAATGCTCTAAAAAGTAGAACATATTTTTTTTTAGCCTCAATAAGAATGTTCTTCTTCATGATGAATCTATCAAATAAAACGCTTCCCGTTTATTGCCATTTAATTTTGTCACCATTTTTATTTTAAATGCAAGCGTTTTATTTGAGCGATCCATTATGAAGAAGAATATATGGTAACATGGGGCGGCTTCGCCACTGGGGCGCCTTCGACAGCACAGATTTTCTTGTTAATTATAACTGCTACAGAAATGCCGTTAAAGGGAAAATTGTGAGTTTAACGAAGATCTTTCATCTCCCAAAAATTGGCATTTCTATCAAATATATGATTGCTGATGCACTCGGTTTCATGTTTTTGGGGTATTGCGAAAAATATTCATGGTAGGTATATTTTGTGATTTCTTGTATACCTTTTGTGATATCAAAATTATATTTTATACCGTTAATAGACAACTACTGACGAATATAAATCCAAATAATTTGCATTATAAAAGTAATTATAAATGTCTATATAGTCATATTATGAACTATGTAGGGGGTGGGACGGCTACGCCATACTAGGGGTGTTGTGGGTTAATGTGAGAAATATGTCAGGTTTAACTTAAATTGTTTATGCTATTGATACACCACGCTATAATGTGAAGTTGAAATCAAATATTGTGCTAAACCTATCTAATTTGGCAAAAAATTAATTTTTATGCCTAAATTCAAGGTACCTACTTCAATTAACGGCTAGAATATGTTTCTTTTTGTAAATTTTAGAATCATTTTTGATTATTAAATGGAAAACATGTTCCTTTTATGCATAATGTTGATATTTGGGGAGGAAGTATGGTAAATGCCAGTTTTAGAGTCTGTTGATATATGTCCTATTTCGATGGCGAAGCTACCCCATGGGTGGGGAGGCTTCGCCACTTTTTAGACATTTTGTAAATTCTCAAAAATAACATTTTAAAAACAAAATTATAATCATTTATATATCAAAACTTATAGTCAAGACATGCTAATATTCTTACCAAAAATAATATTTGGAAAAACTTTCATGATGTCGATATGAGAACATTACTTATACTTATTGAGGCTTAGAGAAAAAATATTTTCCAGTTTTTTGTGCATTTATAAATATAGCGCTGAAATATTTTTTATTTTTTAGTAAATAGGTTTTACTATTCCGAAGTTCGGAGGAGGTTGAACTTCCGAACAACCTCCTTCGAATCTCCGAACCTCCGAACAACCTCCTCCGAACTTCCTCTTCTCAACTTGCCCTTTCCAGCTTCAACGGAACGCCATAACCAAATTACAGCCAATTCAGACCGAGAATGTTGATAAAAACTTCAAAATACCTCAAATCGGGTGGTACCGCTCTATGGATTAGGGTAAATATCTGATCAAGTGTTGATTTGCCCTGTCTAAAGCTGCCTTGGTACGGCCAATTATTTCATTGATCATATGCTTTAGTTGTTTGCACAATATCCCAGACACTATCTGGTAAGCAATAGAGAACCAAATTGTGCCCTTATAGCAGTATCGCCCAAGAATTTCCATCAATGTTTTAGAATGTGTGTATGTATGAGTGAAGAAAACAACAACCACATGATGTTTATTGTTTGTTTTCATTCACTTACACCGTAAGTGAGAGAGAGAGAGAGAAGCAAATGCAAAAACAACTCAGTGGGCGCCCTCACTATACTGTCTTTGCAAAGAAGCGCGTCCATGCCTTATAGACACCGGATGCTCAGGTTCCAGATGGTGACAACTATCTGATGAATACACCTTATCAGCGTGTCACCTCCTGTTTTGCCGGTTCATTGCTTCCTTTACCTCACCCTGTCCGAGCCGTTGATACCAACAGTTTGGAAAAATCCTCTTTCCATATCCTGAACACACTGTCTGTATCATTTACCAAATTACCTTGCTGTTCTCTACAGGAGGTTGTGCCTGTATTAAAGCCACCTGTTTGATGTTTCACTCTTTGGTGTATCTTTAGGACTACATTCTGACTCCTGTTCGTCTCTCTCTCTTTTCTTGCTCTCTTTTTCTTGCGGAAAAGACACTTCCCCTCTCTCTTTTTCTCCCGATACCTCTCTCGTGCACAACGCGTTGCTACTGATTGTAGAGTAGCCCTATGTGCCGCATTTTTCTCTTCGGTAGCAGCACGACACTCCTGGTCATCATACCATGGATTCCTTGGTGGAGGTCTCTGGAATCCAAGTATGGATTTTGCTGCTGTTTGCATGGAGTGGGCAATAATTTGTCATTGTGCTGATATGTTATCGGGACGAGGAGTGCTTTGATTAAGCAATTGATTCTGTTGAGTGGAATATGCGGTGGCTATCTGTTGTGATTGCAGCTTACCGATGTCTCACGTTCGTGTTGTGTCTGTTTGTACTTTATTTGCTACGTTAAACCGAGTCTATGTTTGCTCCTCGAAACGAACGTACATCCAACATGCTTGATGAATGTCTCCTATCTATCACAACTTGAACAATTTGATTTCTTGTTTTCTGATCCGGAGACAGCAAGGTGCTCTTATGAATGTCGAAATGCTTAAATCTGGTGCTGCTAACTACCATGTTTCTTGCCGCTGCGAAGTCTATCAGCCTAATACTGTGGAGACTGAATTTCCCGAAGATATTAACCTTCAACATTTTTTTGCATAAAAAATCACCTAGAATATTTTTATATCGTGGGCAGGGCAACGGTCATATTTTTCTTCTAAGCGCTCGTAAAATTTATCTTTGGTGTTTTAACTAACCTCCGCTTGCTTTATATCATGACAGCTATAAAACAGTGCGCCACCTTTAGGTGCTGTTGTGACGCCTTTCACAATCCATCGTATTTTCTGTATAGCAGTAATATCGGCCGTGTACTTTTCAAGTACATCTGTCAATGCATAAACTGCACCTTCTCCATAAATATTCCAGGTGCAGATTCGCAGATCATATCCCTTCAAACGTTTGCGGGGGTCGTCAACTTTAGAGGGGTTTGTTTTTCTTTTCCTTTGTTTTTTTCATAGAAGGATGCTTTTTTCTAGGTTAGGGTTACTAAACAGACGCCCCAACCCAAGTTTTTAACGTTCTTATGGGTGAACACACGGCACATGTTAGCTCAATACCTTTAACGGGTGTTAAAGGTAGCTCCCCAGGTGACACCACGCGGAGGTCAGTGTCCACTTGAGATGAAAGAGACACAAAGATAACTTTTGGGCTTTTCCATGTTAATGCCGGTCAGGAACTTTGCTTGGTATCTTTCACTCCCTACGTCACCCAGCGTTTGTTAATATCTATATAAAATCGAGAACTGTCGTCACATGGCGCCTTTTTTTAACTTGAACCTACACATTCTTCCTTCGATACACTTTCTAGTTTTCAAAAACATAACACACTTTTAATTGCTAATTCTGATAAATACCTTTGTCATAGAATATACATATTAATTTCTAATTAATAAATTATAATTTTCATTGAACATAATTTTAATGCTAAAACATATTCCCCACACCCTAATGTAATGTAACGTATTACAAATCGATAGAACAAAAATCCCATCAGCACAGCCAAGCATAGACTAAACCACACCATACCTCAGGCAATGAAGTGATTTTGAATGCTCATTTATACAAAGATCGCTAAAGGCAAGATTTCAATGTTCATAAACTGTTAACTATCGCAAGAAATTGTCGATATTGTTTTTATGCATCGAACACAATTTTTATGATGATTTTCTTGGCTAGAACATTTCCTCGTGAAAACCATGTAATCTGGTAAATGCATAGAAAACATGGAGAATGTGTAATACGGATTTTTGAGAGTATGAAATAATTAAACTTTATTTTCAAAATAAAGTAAGAAATTGTTTCTGCTTTGTTAACTTTTCACTCATGTAGGTCGGTGTAATTACACATGATTTCCCCGAATTAACGAAATTTCTCACAAATGTTGCAATTCGTCGGTTTCCCAACCGCTACGTTATAGAGAAGTTCGACTCCACTTTATTTTAAACATTTTACCAAGAATTGGACTAAATTTCAAATGTATTGCGGTGAATTATATTAATAAGTTAATAGAATAATTTAGGTGAAAATATTTTGCATACCAACATGCTGTAAATATTTTAAAGTACAAATGTATGGAAAACAATGTTTTTTCTAAAGTCCTTCATAAACTCAAATATATATGATGCATGTAAAAATGGTTCACCATAGTAATGTATTTCAAAAAAAAAAAAAAAAAAAACATTCCGCAATAGAGTGCCACTCAGGCCCTTTTGAAATACTCTTAAAAATTAAATTCTAATAATACCCCCTATCGTTGACCTCGTTGCATCCATGTGCATCTACAACAAAAACAACTAAACTCGTTATGAAGCAACCACCAGCATACAAAGGAATCCATAAACCCAAACACACAGAAAAAATCTATAAAACAAATATTTTCATTTTCGTTCATAGTTGCTTTGCAGTTTGTCCTCTCAACCAAAATATTATCGAATCTTTAGAAAAAAAAAAAAACTTTGAAAATATTTAAAGTTGAATATGCACTAGTGCTCTTCTCTCTGCATACCAGCCAGCCAACTAACTAACGTACACATAAACTCGTACATACATACATCATATCCGTGAATAGTTTGAATATTTTACAAAACGGGTTATTAGAATTGTAATTTAAAAGTACGGTAAAATCAGTAGGTAAATGTAATAGATCTACGATCAGTAAACCGTGGACACACACTACAACTAGCAACTTTTATTTCGAGTAGCCCATTTTGTCTCACAATTGTCTAAAAGGGATTTCGTCCAAACGATTTTTTTCCGACGAAGTGTATTTTTGTTCGTATCAAATTTTGAAACACTGTGCGGTACTAATGCATAGAGGTTATAGTACTTTCGTCGAATATTTGGTAAACTTTATTTAATTACCCTCTTTGTCCTTCACTAACGAGCATTTGTTTTCGCATGGTTCTATTATATACTTGCTCTGTTCCTCTTCTTGCCCTCTACACTTAAGAACCACATTCAACTAGTTGTCCTTGCACTGGCATAACCATACCAGACTTAAGTACAAAATTGAAAATCCATTGGAGGAAACCCACAAACATCAATTTTAATAAATGATATCTGTACATAACCTTGAGAATTTCAATATCCGGATTGTGAGTTATGCACAAGGCCATCATACGGGAGAGCAGTTTCTGGATTTTTTTCACTTTTTAAATGTAAAAGCCTTCATTAAAATTTGTTGTTGGTAAGCCTTTTGCCATAAAAATTGAAAAATGTTTACTTTTGAAATATTTTCAAATGAATATTTAAACAATTCGACTGGGCATCCTGTGAATTTCTTTGTTATTTGAAAGTTGTATTAAACTAACAACGCTAACAAGACTTCTTCCAGAGTGGAAGAACAGCAACATCTTCACAAAAAAGATATTGACAAACTTTCGATCTATAGCGTGATTACAAGTTTTAGATGTAGAGACCAATGGACACACTTAGTCAGTTCCACCCACTTTATCAGAACATTAATTTTGCTATTTCCGTACGATGGGTAAGATGGATTATGTCCACGAAAAAACTTATATTGTTGTAATCAATGGACGCATTGCGCGTCGACACCATCAACTTGGTCTTCTCACCGTTTACCGCCAGACCCACTTTAGCAGATTCTCCTTCGACCTTTATAAAGGTATCAGTTACTTCTTTTACTGATCGGCCCATGATGTCTATATCATCAGCATAAGCAAGTAACATGTGACTATTGGTGTAGATTGTGCCACTTCTTTTGACGTTTGCCTCTCGTATAACCTTTTCTAGCAGGATGTTGGAGAGGTCACACGAAAGGCTGTCTCCTTGTCTGAAACCTCTCTTGGTACCAAACTCTTCGGAGAGGTTCTTTCCTATTTTAACTGAGGAGCTCGTGTCAGTTAAAGTCATTTTACAAAGCCGGATGAGCTTTGCTGGGATACCAAATTCAGACATGGCTTGGAATACCTTTGAACGTAGCGGGCTGTCGAAGGCTGCTTTATAATCGAACTGCATCTCCTGGGTCATCTCCAGGATTTGCCGCAGGGTAAATATCTGGTCAATGGTGGACTTGCCAGGTCTAAATCCGCATTGGTATGGTCCAATTATCTCGTTGACCATAGGCTTTAGTCGTTCGCACAATATCCCTGACACGATCTTGTAGGCAATAGGGAGTAGACTTATGCCCCTATAGTTAAAGCATACAGTCTTATCTCCCTTCTTGTGGACGGGGCACAGGATACTCAGGTTCCAATAGTCGGGTACTCGTTCTTCCTGCCAGATGGTGCTAACTAGCTGATGAATACACCTTATCAGCGTGTCGCCTCCGGTTTTGAACAGCTCGGCTGGTAAGCCATCGGCCCCTGCTGCCTTATTATTCTTCAGCCGATTTATTGCTGTCTTTACCTCATCTTGGCTGGGCGGTGTACATTCAATACCATCTTCTGGGATTGGGACTGTGGTATCTTCGTCGTCTTCGCTGCTATTGGATACCAACAGATTTGAAAAATGTTCTTTCCATATCCTGAGTACACTATCTGTATCAGTTACCAAATTACCTTGCTGGTCTCTACAGGAGGATGTGCCTGTACCAAAGCCATCAGTTTGATGCTTGACTCTTTGGTAGAATTTTCGGACTTCATTCTGGTTCCTGTACATCTCGATTTTTTCACACTCCCGCTTTTCCATCTCTCTCTTTTTCCTGCGGAAAAGACGTTTCTCCTCTCTCCTTTTCTCCCTGTATCTCTCTCGTGCGCTACGGATTGTAAAGTAGCCCTATATGCCGCATTTTTCTCTTCGGTGGCAGCACGACGCTCCTGATCATACCATGGATTCCTTGGTGGAGGTCTCTGGTATCCAAGTATGGATTTTGCGGCTGTTTGCATGGAGTGGGCAATGCTTTGCCATTGCGCTGATATGTTATCGGGATGAGGAGTGCTTTGATTAAGCAATTGGGCTAGTTGAGTGGAATATGCTGTGGCTATCTGTTGTGATTGCAGCTTACCGATGTCTAACTTTCGTGTTGTGTCTGTTCGTACTTTGTTTGCTACCTTTAAGGGGGTGCGTACCTTTGCTGCAACAAGGTAGTGGTCCGAATCAATGTTTGCTCCTCGGAACGATCGTACATCCAACACGCTCGATGAATGTCTTCCATCTATCACAACATGATCAATTTGGTTTCTTGTTTTCTGATCTGGAGACAGCCAGGTGCCCTTATGAATATCGAGATGATTAAATCTGGTACTGCTAACTACGATGTTTTTTGCAGCTGCAAAGTCTATCAGCCTCATACCATTGTCAGATGTTTCACTGTGGAGACTGAATTTCCCGACTGTTGGGCCAAAGATATTCTCCTTTCCAATTTTGGCATTAAAATCGCCTAGAATGATTTTAATGTCATGGCCAGGGCAACGGTCATATGTTTCTTCTAAGCGCTCGTAAAATATATCTTTGGTCTGTTCGTCCTTTTCTTCAGTGGGAATATCTCCAATTTTTAGCGTGGTCCAACATTAGGGTGTCCCAAAAATAAAATAAGTTATTTGTTAAAGTGAATACCCCCATTTTTTTTTTCTTTCGCGAGTTTTCATTACAGCTCTAAGGTACCATGACCATAGAAATCGCTAATAGCACAAAAAACATTATATTGAAACTTATTGTAAGAAAGGACAGTAAAATTACTTAAAAATATTCCAAAAAATATTAATTCAGCAACTAAACAAGTTAGTTAAACTTTTGGTCATAACTGCCAAAACCGCAAATTTCCGCAAAAAGTCAATACAGTTTTGAAATCAACTTCAATTTGGTACTAGTGGCCATTCTTGCGAATTTTTGGAAAGTAACTTAATCTTTAAGAAAATCCATACATAATATATATATGAAGAAAAGACAAAATTTTTTAGTTTTTCATCGAAAAAAAATTAAAAAATTTTTTTAAAGCTACATGAATGATTTTTGGTACACGGCTTGAGAAAAAATTCCCATTCTCAAATCTGTTCGAGATACTAGTTTCGGTTATTGCGCGCAAAAGTTATGGCGGTTTCAATTTTGATAATAAGAAAAAAATCTTTAAAAATCATTACTCATTATATTGAGAAAACCTGTTAACTAATGGCTTCCTACGTACTATATGATTACTGAGGTGCTTTAACATTAGTAAAAATTTTGTAAATTTTCGCGGAAAATAAGAAAGAATTAAAAAAAATGGTAGTTTGCAATATGTTTTAATAGAATTCAAGCTGTTTATGCATCCTAAAAATATTTTAAAAATATGTGCGTAATGTAAACATCACGAGTATTCAAATGAAACCAAAACTTTACAAATCTATTTAGCGGTTCGCATATTATAACAAAAAAAAATTATATTGAGCAAATTCAAAAAAGAAAAAAATATTTTTCAAATTTATTTTATGAAATAGTTGAAGAAAATATAGGAAAAATAGGTTGGAGTTCTTTATCTATTTTAGGTAAAATTCACGCGAAAAGGCACATTTATTATTGTAATCACTTCAGTACACACGCTTACACCTTGAGGAAGATATGGAAGACCTTCAAATAAATGATGGGTTCCCTTAAATAGGGAATAATTTTGAAGGAAAACTGTATCAGGTAATATACATTTTGAAATGCGTGAAAATAGCGAAATCCTCAAAATCAGTTGATGCGCATGCGGTTTCCCGATACAAGGAATTGTTTTCTTTTCTTTGTATACTTTTAACAAGATTTACTTTGGCGGCTGCGATGTAGCATCGTCTACAGTTTAGTGTGCCAAAAACTGTATAATGCTCATAATTTGCACAAAGTGCATACACTTTTTATGCGCATCCGATTTCACTATCAACCGTGAAAAAATACATCGATCTAAACATATTTCAATAAAATCCATCAAGAACCGTGGATGTAGCATCACACAGTATTTTTTGGATAAATCGGATACAGCTCCATGCCACTAAATTTTTTAAGCCGCTGTTTTCGCACAAACGCGAGTGATGATTCAGTTTCTTCATTGAAATGGAAACGATCCACATAAAACGCTAATTAGTCAGCGATATTTTGAAAAACATTTTTCGCAAATTTTTCCATTTTTGCAGTAGCCATTTCCGCCGTTCTAGTAGATGGATTTTTACGATCTGTGATTCATATGATCCGGATCGTCGAAAAACTAAAATATCGCGGGGTACCAGCACACTCAAAACGATATTGTAAATACTGTACCCAAAAAATAGGTTTTTTAGAAAAAATATCACACTAAATTTTGGCCGTTGGCAGTAGATTACTCTGCTGCTGTGTGGGCTACATACTCAATATACGTATCAGATTATGCGAAATCGCGAGTTCTTTAATCCTATTATTGGTTTTTCGAAATATCCGGATGCGCGTCCCAGTTACATAAAACATACAAAAAACACCTGAAATCCGGCTTCAAAATGTCAGCATCCATAAAAGGTGGATGCAGTGAAAATTTTGAAAAGTGATACATTAGAAGTGTAATCTTCATTTTGTATACTCCTACTTTTACTTTGGACAGATGTCCGTCATTTGAATGGTTTAATCAGAAATCGAATAACAATGTAAAAAACCAGTTTGGCTTCAACGGGTTTTTACCTATGTTTTTCCTTTACGCGGTCGTAACTACCACGTAAATTAATTTTTTTTGCTAAATTTTTGAACTTTGTACAAAAACAACTAACTTAATCCAGCAATAGTCATAGTTACTGGTAAACTACAATAGTTCGCGTATTATAATAGTGCAAACCTTGGCTTCATGGAAACTAAAAAATTTTGACTTTTCCTCATATATATATAATATAATTGTTCCACAAACATCCCATACGGGACAAGGGAGACCTCTCTCATATCAATGAGTGCACCCCGATTCATATTAGCTCAGTGATATGGGACCTACAGTTTATCGCCGAGTCCGAACGGCGTGTCCTAAGACACCACTTGTAGAGAAGATTTACATGGCTGAAATACTCAGGAAATGTCGCCAACATTACTGAGGGGTATTTTGCCAACGTTGAAAATTTTTTTTGATGTTTGACTGGCCGGGGAATCGAACCCACGACCTTCAGCGTGCAAGGCGGGTGTGCTTACCATTGCACCACGTTGGCACCCATATTAATCCATACATCCATATTAAATATTTTCATTTTGACCGATATTATAACCAAAATATATGGCCTTGCAATTTAGAAGAATTGTCATAACTAGAAAAATTAAGCTAAGGCAATTTACTAAATGATTCAACTTAAGTTAAGGCGTTAATAATAGTCCTTTGTTTCATAAAGACGCTTAGAATACACTACGGTTCATTTGAATAGAACCAGCCAATATTTGTCTACAAATACCGTTATATCTGACGAAAGGAGAGTAATTGTAAATTACAATTTTGTGGACATGTAGAGTATATAGTAGCCGATATTTTCAATACCTAACATGTTTCACATATGCGTTATAACGGTACTGTTTGCGGAGCAATAAAAAGAAATAAAAAACCAAAAAGAACAAGTAAAAAAGCATTAAGTTCGGCCGGGCCGAACTTTTCATACCCTCCACCATAAAATATTCATTCCTGTCCCCAACTTTAAGTGAGTACGTTAAAATGTCAGATAATGTACATAAAATGCTTCATTCGGGAGGCCCTTTTTTATGGTGCCTATATCTAACTGTTGACAATTTTTGGTGGGCTAGAAATTGGGAGGTACTGTTATATAGGGGTTATAATAAAACATGGGCCTATGTTGACAGTTTTTGATGGGAGCCTTTAATGTCAAATAACTCCTAATTCGGTTAAAAATTGCAGCTAGAATCCTCAAAATACCAAAAATTGGTACATAACATGGGAACTTCAAATGTCATTAACAGCTAGTTCGGAGGTATGCGGGCTATACGAAAATATGAACTTAAATGAACAATTTTTGTTGCAGAATTTTTGTTGACTATTAAATTTCAAATTACAGAAAGTTCGTCCAAAAAATAAAGCTAAGGTACGGTAAATCGGGAGGTTTGTTTTGGGGCTATACAAAAACATGGACCAACGTTCGGTTAAACATTTTAAGTAAAATCCTCAAAGTATCGAAAATCTGGAAGTATCGTTATATTGGGGCTATGTTGAAAATTGTTGATGCAGATGTGTGGTGACCACTACAACCTTCAAATGTCAATTTACAGTTAGTTCTGTTAAAAATTGTAGCTAAAATTGCCAAATTACTGAAAATTGGGAGGTACCGTTACATGGGAGCTATATCCGAACATGGACCTATGTTGACAATTTTTGATTGAGAGGTGTTGCGACCACTAAGAACTTCAAATGTCAAATTACTGCTAGTTCGGTTTAATATTGTAGCTAAAATCATCAAATTACTGAAAATCGGGAGGTACCGTTATATGGGGACTTTCTTGACAATTTTTGGTGGAGAGGTGTGGTGACCACTAAGAATTTCAAATGTCAAATGTTCAAATTACAGATAATTCGGTTAAAACTTGTTGGTAAAATTCTCAAAATACCTGAAATCGGGCGGTAACGTTATATGGGGGCTATTCCAAAACGTGGACCAATGTCCACTAGTTATATAAGTTTATTGACGTTTAAGAACCCTAAATGTCAATTGTTAGCTAAATCGGTCTGAAAATGTAGATAAAAACGTCAAAATGCCGTAAATCGGGGGTACCGTTATATGGGGGCTATACCAAAACTTAAGAACCCTAAATGTCAAATTATAGCTATATCGGTCTGAAAATGTAACTAAAAACGTCAAAATACCGTAAATCGGGGGGTACCGTTATATGGGGGCTATACCAAAAGTTTTGTCACATAAGTTTATTGACATTTAAGAACTTCAAATGTCAAATTATAGCTAAATCGGTCTGAAAATGTAGCTAATACCGTCAAAATACCGTAAATCGGGGGGTACCGTTATATGGGGGCTATATCAAAACGTGGACCTATGTCCACAACTTTTGTTATATAAGTTTATTGACATTTAAGAACCCTAAATGTCAAATTATAGCTATATCGGTCTGAAAATGTAGCTAAAAACGTCAAAATACCGTAAATCGGGGGTTACCGTTATATGGGGGCTATACCAAAACGTGGACCTATGTCCACAAATTTTGTTATATAAGTTTATTGACACTTAAGAACCCTAAATGTCAAATTATAGCTAAATCGGTCTGAAAATGTAGCTACAAACGTCAAAATACCGCAAATCGGGGGGTACCGTTATATGGGGGCTATACCAAAACGTGGACCTATGTCCACAAGTTTTGTTAAATAAGTTTAATGACACTTAAGAACCCTAAATGTCAAAATATAGCTAAGTCGGTCTGAAAATGTAGCTAAAACCGTCAAAATACCGTAAATCGGGGGTACCGTTATATGGGGGCTATACCAAAACGTGGACCTATGTCCACAACTTTTGTTATATAAGTTTATTGACATTTAAGAACCCTAAATGTCAAATTATAGCTACATCGGTCTGATAATGTAGCTAAAAACGTCAAAATACCGTATATCGGGGGGTACCGTTATATGGGGGCTATACCAAAACGTGGACCTATGTCCACAACTTGTGTTATATGTTTATATATGTGTTATATGTGTTATATGAATATAAGTTTATTGACATTTAAGAACCCTAAATGTCAAATTATAGCCAAATCGGTCTGAAAATGTAGCTAAAACCGTCAAAATACCGTAAATCGGGGGGAACCGCTATATGGGGGCTATACCAAAACGTGGACCTATGTCCACAACTTTTGTTATATAAGTTTATTGGCACTTAAGAACCCCAAATGTCAAATTATAGCTAAATCGGTCTGAAAATGTAGCTAAAAACGTCAAAATACCGTAAATCGGGGGGTACCGTTCTATGGGGGCTATACCAAAACGTGGACCTATGTCCACAAGTTTTGTTATATATGTTTATTGACACTTAAGAACCCTAAACGTCAAATTATAGCCAAATAGGTCTGAAAATGTAGCTAAAACCGTCAAAATACCGTAAATCGGGGGGAACAGTTATATGGGGGCTATACCAAAACGTGGACCTATGTCCACAACTTTTGTTATATAAGTTTATTGACACCTAAGAACCCTAAATGTCAAATTATAGCTACATCGGTCTGATAATGTAGCTAAAAACGTCAAAATACCGTATATCGGGGGGTACCGTTATATGGGGGCTATACCAAAACGTGGACCTATGTCCACAACTTTTGTTATATAAGTTTATTGATACTTAGGAACCCTAAATGTCAAAGTATAGCTAAATCGGTCTAAAAATGTAGCTAAAAACGTCAAAATACCGCAAATCGGGGGGTACCGTTATATGGGGGCTATACCAAAACGTGGACCGATATAGCCCATCATCGAACTTGACCTGCCTGCAAACAAAAGACGCATTTTCCCAAAATTTCAGCGTCCTATCTCCATTTTTGTGGATGCTAGAGTGATTACCACAGACGGACGGACGGACGGACGGACGGACGGACGGACGTGCTCAGATCGACTTAGAATTTTACCCTGATCAAGAATATATATACTTTATAGGGTCGCAAATGAGTATTTCAATGCGTTACAAACGGAAAAACAAACTTAATATACCCTCCATACTATGGTGGAGGGTATAAAAACACCAGTATCAATTCTTTTGATAATAAAAATAATAAAAACTCTTTATTGAATAAATATTGTTGGAAACAATATTTTTACCTTTTTATTTACAGTGGTGTTGTTTGGTGGACGAATATCCAAAAAGAAGTGAAGTTACAATGCAACGAGTAAGCTAGGTGTTGCAAAGTGGGGCGAATTTTACTCGTTAGAATGTGACATCTATCACTTTGTGCGAATGCACAAAGTTGCATTCGTGCTAAAGATGTACAAATTCTAACGGCAGAATTTATTGAAAGTTTTCTAAAATGCGAAAACCATTTGTAATTAAACATTTCTCGGCCACCTTGGAACATCCAGCGATGTTACAACTAAGAAACTTAATATCTAGTGATGATGGTATATACGTATATGAAATTCAAGGGTAGAACCGTCAATGGTGAGCATTTGGTTTTAATTCATTTATTTATTTTTTCATAAACATTTGGCTCGGAGAGCCCATGCCTTTTCAGAGGCGCTACATTTTCCACTACAAATTATAGGGGCCCGTTATAACCCACCCAAAGATGGTGAGTTGAGCCAAGGGGAAACCCGGGTTCAAGAAAGTCTGAGGCTTTACAATTTTTGGGTACACGTCGGAGCCCAAAATCATTCCAATGTGTCCCGCCTTAAAAAATTCTGGATCCGCCAATTGGAGACCGTCATATCGTTCCTTGAGGTTCGACGGAGCTGACATGGTAGGCTTTATTATATGTTCTAATGGCATCGCTTGCGCACAAACCGTTATCTTATTGTCTTTGTTAAACAAAGACTCGACATGGACCGGACAAAACATCCCATGTCCCATTGGCACAGACTCCATATTGAGTTGCTGCACGAGCGACTGACAAATGCGACTATGCCCCGCACAAGGGTCAAGAAGAGCCCGAACATGTGTTCCGCGGTCACTAAAACTAAGCCGCAATATTATGGTGGGGGCAAGGGCAACGGTAGGCTGAAAGCTAAGCATGGGAGTGGACGAGGATGGAGGATTTTGGAAAGGTATGACTGGAGAGAAGTTGGAAGGGGAAGATGGGATGGAAGGAAAGGAGGCTAGCTGTTTGCCCTTTTGACTCCTCGTATTTGAGTTCGGAGCACTGTTGGTGGGATGCAGCAGGGTATGATGCTCCCGGTGACATATTTGGCATCTTCGTGGATTTGGGCAGTTTCGGTAGAAGTGGTTCCCGTCAAAGCAATTGGAACACAAGCGCTTGGAAACAACTACACGGACTTTAACATCATGAGACAACTTTTTAAATTTAAAACAATCTCGCAGTTTGTGGCTCTTACTGCAATATGCGCATCGTTGCTCATTCTTTCTCGAACCTGAGTTTGTCCCCCCTTTCACAGTCGACGATGCCGACTTGGCTGGTTCCGCGGATACGGAAGGTACCAAGGTAGCCCCGGAAGAGTTTGGAGCCTCCCGGATAGGAGCTGCTTCCGAGCTGTCTACATCCAAACTTGAGGCACAAAGTGTTGGTGCGGTCTCCCGGATAGGAGTCACTTTGGCTCTATTTGCCTGAAGGGCACTAACATCATCTACTGGAGGACGGGGTGCAACCTCCCGGATAGGAGCCGCCTCCGTTTTATCCGCACTATCAATCGGATCTGAATTATCAGTTTCCTTTTCAGGAGCCATCTTTACGTCGAAGTCCCTCTCCTCATCAGACATCAATAGCTCGTCCTCAAAGTTGGGGAGGGTGGCGGCAATCTTGCTCATATTTTCCATTCTATGAAAAAGGAGAGATGCCGCGATAATATTATAACAAACAATTACTCGTTGGCCAGAATGACCAACTTGACTACCGGCCGTCTTACAACACCGTTTTCTGTACGGACATCCGCCACGCGTACGTGTCCGTCGACACCCGGAAACACGTTGATAACCCGACCTAGTTTCCACGAAGTGGGGGGTAATTGCTCATTACGAATAACGACTAAATCGTCCGTCTGTATATCGCGTTCCGGATATTTCCACTTATACCGTTTGTGGAGGCCTTTCAAATACTCTTCCTTCCACCGGAGGCAGAATTGTTGAGTCAAGGCTTTCATTTTTCTAAACCGATTAACGATATGCATAGGAGATTCATTGATTGTTGGCTCCGGAGGAGCAAGAATTGGAGATCCTATCAGAAAGTGACCCGGAGTAAGTGCCACTTGAGAGTCTGGACTGTCGTTCATTGGACACAGAGGTCGCGAATTTAAACATGCTTCTATCCTACATAGAAGTGTTGACAGTTCCTCAAACGTATATTTAATATTTTTTGCATGCTTCTTAAAATGCAACTTGAAACTTTTCACAGCTGCTTCCCAAAGGCCACCCATATGTGGAGCCCCAGCAGCTATGAAATTCCATGTTATTTCCTGATAACTTAATTCAGAACAAACACGCTCACGACTTTCCCTCAAGAAACCTTTGAAATCTTCCTCTAGTTGTCGCGAAGCTCCAACGAAGTTGGTGCCGTTGTCTGAAAACATTGTCTTAGGGCAACCTCGGCGCGAAATAAATCTATGAAATGCTGCTAAGAAAGTTGTCGTAGATAAATCTGAAGCAGCTTCTAAGTGTATGGCCTTGGTCGAAAAACAAACAAACACGCAGACGTACCCTTTAGTAATCTTGCAACATCTGCCCGTGAATGACTTTATGTCAATAGGCCCTGCAAAATCTACCCCTGTGGTAGCAAATGGCCTAGTGAAAGTTGTTCTCTCCGGAGGGAGAGCTGCCATGATTTGAGTACAAACTCGACTTTTGTACAATGAACAACGCTTGCAACGACTAATTACTGTACGAATCAATGTAGTGAGACGAGGTACCCAATATTCACTACGAACTATACGCAACATTAATTGAATTTGTCCATGGATTGAACGAATGTGAATATCCTGCAATAACAAATAAGTAAATCGACTATTATATGGAAGTAGTATAGGATGTGTTTCCGAAGGAGTAAGAGTTGGCGACCTAACTAAACGCCCATTAATTCTCATGACTCCTGCTTCATCTAAATACGGATTTAAGGACAAAATCGAACTCTTAGAATGCAAGGGCCTTTTATTTAACAGATTATTATATTCTTCTACATAGTGAACCTTTTGAGCTAACATTGCTAAACGTAGTTTAACAAAGTGGACCTCAGAACTCGAAAGAGCTATTTCCTCAAAATTATGATTTCCCCTATGCAGAGGATGAGTGCGGTGGAAAAACCTAAGCATGTATCCAATGGCTCCTATAGCCGTTTTCAGACACGAAAATCTTTCTAAAATGTCCGAATATTCTGAAAAGAATGACGCATGACTTTTTACACCTCGCATCTCTAGATCAGTATCCAGAGATGATAAATCTGGAAGATTCCATTGCGAACTATCTAAGCGCAACCACGAAGGACCACACCACCACATTTCAGAAGCAGCTAAGTCCGCCGGTGAAAGTCCACGACTACCTAAATCTGCGGGATTGTCTTCTGACCGCACGTGATACCAATTTTCTTGACCAACGTTTTCATGAATTCTGTTCACCCTATTGGCAACGAACGTTGTCCAAGTTGAAGGGGTTTTTTTAAGCCACGAGAGGACGATCGTAGAATCTGTCCAGCAATATATCCTATGAAAATCTATACCAATCTCAGAAATAATTGATTTCACCAACTCGGAAGCCAAAACTGCACCACATAGTTCCAACCTAGGCAATGAAATCGACTTAAGCGGAGCAACCTTGGTCTTACAAGATAGTAAATTTGTGTAAATTTGCCCATTCGGTGTGACAATACGAATATATATCACCCCCGCGTATGCCTTTACTGAGGCATCAGAAAAAACGTGAAGTTCGGCTTGACAATCTGGGGCATAATTAACCCATCGAGGAATGTTAATGTAATTAACATCCTTATAGGTGTTCACAAATCTTTGCCATTCACTTGCCGTCGAAGATGGTAGTGAATCATCCCAGTCAATTTTATCTTGCCAAACCTTTTGCATTATAATTTTGGCTACCACTATCACTGGTCCTAACCAGCCTACAGGATCAAACAACTTTGCGATAGTGGATAAAACTTCCCGTTTGGTATATTTATCTTTGTGAGCGAGAGGGTTCACACTGAAATAGAACAGATCTGTTTGCGCGTTCCATCGAATCCCTAGAGGTTTGGAACTACTCGCTTCTACGAATGTAAGAAGCTTTGTGTCGTACAAATGTTCAGGGGGCAAATTTTCTAATATGGCACGGTCATTTGACGTCCATTTTCTTAATTCAAATTTGGCAGATAATAATGCTTGAATAAGTTCATCACGAGCCTTTTGAGCGGAGCCCAAATCGTGATACCCTGCCAAAACGTCATCCACATACATACACCTACGTAAGATGTGGGCTGCAAGCGGAAATTCCCTTTCAGTATCGTCAGCTAATTGTAATAAAGTCCGTATAGCTAAATACGGTGCACAGTTTACACCGAAAGTTACTGTTTGGAGCTCATAGTCTTGAATGTCTTGGTCGGGAGAATCCCTAAAAACTATTCTTTGAAGAGGTGTGTGTTGGGAACAAACTCTAATTTGGCGATACATTTGAGTTATATCGCAGTTAAAGACAAACTGGAAGAGTCTCCATCTTAATATAAGCAGGACTAAATCTAACTGCAAAGTAGGACCTACATACAAAATGTCGTTAAGACTTTTGCCACTAGAAGTTCCGCTAGAGGCGTTGAAAACGACTCTTAATTTGGTAGTGGGCTTCTCTGGATTTATCACAGGGTGATGAGGCAAATAGCAAACCATGGAAGTGGCGTAAGATGAAGAAACAGGCTTCATGTGACCTAACTCTAAATATTCCTTTACTACCGCATCGTACACCTCCTTAATTTCTGGTTTTCGTAAGAGGGAAGCCTCGTTACGAAGGAATTGTCGTAAAGAATTAGTTCTTGAATGTCCTAACGCTGATTGACCTAAATATTCTGGCTTAATGGGAAGGGTGACCACATATCTGCCCTCAGAGTCCCGGACAGTAGTGGACTTGAAATTCTCCTCACAAAATTTGTCCGATGGAGACAAAATTGACCGTTTAGGGGGTTCCTCTAATTCCCAAAAACGTAACAATGCCTTATCTACATTTGCCTCTTCTGAATAGTTAAGAGTAGTGGAATGTACCCTCACACTGGAATTTGGAACTGGGCCTGTAACTATCCACCCGAAAACTGTCTTCTGCGCCACTAATGAATCTAACAGATTAATATGAGTTCCCTGCAATAAAATTCGTGGGTATAAATCTGCTCCTATTAACATATCTACCGGTCTACAGTCGAATAACTGTGTATCTGCCAAACGAAGATTTGGCAATCGTGAAGCGAACTCAGGACTAACCAAAAAGGATGGTAAATTGCCTGAAATACTAGGAATCACTAGCGCCGTTAACTGAAATACCAAAGAATCCTCTATAGGAGAGGCAATATTCAGCGAACATATCTTCCTAGAAGTAGTGGCCACTGTCTGATTTACCCCTGACACCGTGGCAAGAGTCGAACTTGCGGAGATACCTAACTGACGCTGCAATTTTTCGGTTATAAAAGAGGCTTCAGACGCTGGATCGATAAGAGCACGAGCAGGATAATTAATACCGTGATGAATAATGTTCACCATGGCCGTGCCCAATAAAACATTTCTATTTTGTGAAACATGGAACGATTGTCTATTTGATTGACCCGACGTTAAACCTGACGAAGTCGTTGGTAAATTTGGATCAATTGCAGAAGAAGAAGGTGGAGCAAAAGAAGAAGATGGAGCCGAGGAAGAGTTCGAATTTCTTTGTAGTGGAGGAGCAGCTCTAGAACCATCTGAAATATTTGAAGCTGCTCTATGAAGCAGCGTGTGATGCCGCTTATTACACTTTCCACAACTATGCTTGCTAATACATTTCCTTACTTCATGTCCAACAGTTAAACAATTTAAACAACACTGATGTCTGCGGATCACCGAATAGCGACTTTCAACTGTCATTTTTATGAACTCTGGGCATAAACGCAAAGAATGAACAGATCTGGGACAGAGAACGCAACACTTTTGAGAAGGAGCGGAAGAAGACTTAGTCGAGGCTTTAGTTACGTGAGAACGAATCTTTTTATCACCCTTTTTGGAAGAATCTATACCCCTTATATCTCGAAGACATGTTAATGTTTGAATTCTTTCCGAAAGGAAACAATCCAAATCTTTCCAAGTTGACAATGCGGATTTGTCCTTTACTGTATGTTCCCACAAAGTCACAGTAACTTTGGGCAATCTTTGAATGCAAATGAAAACCAGTATTGGGTCCCAATCAGCAGTAGAAACATCATAAATGGACATTGCAGAAATGCAACCATTTATTCCTCTTTGTAAATTTTTCAAGCCTGAACAAGATTCGTTTTCAAGGACCGGAAGGTCAAATAATAATTTCAATTGATTATTGACAAGTATACGGACATTGTCATAAGTGGCCTTTAATGCCTTCCACGCTAAGTCAAAACTCTTATGGGTAAGAGGAAACTTGGAAACTATATCCTTCGCTTCGCCACTTGTCTTTTTCAATAGGTGACATAACCTTTCAATGTCACTTAGACTGTTATTTTTAATGAAAACAGCGGAGAAGAAATCTCTAAATGTCGGCCAGGAAAGGAAATCCCCGTTGAAAACATCAATATCGCAAGGAGGTAGATGCAAATTATGAAAATTACTTTCACCTAAGTACGCTGACGCCCCCATTGTTGCTCCCGTGCGATGAGAAACCTGAGAAATAGGTAAACTATCATCGGAACCATTGTACTCCGACCGCAGGGTACTATTTCCATTGTGCCCAATATTGGCCGAAGAGGTCTTCGGTGTTCTAACTTTATCCAATTTCCTATTAATCATGGCAATGCTATTTATGAATGCCTTAAACGCTACCTGGTATTTACTCTCAGCCGAGGTAACATCTGTAGGATCAGGATGATCAGAAGTTTTTAGGTAATTAAGACATTCATCATACCTATCTTTGACTTTTCCCCACATTTCCTTTACTTCAACGGCTTGCGCCTCAAGAATGTAAACATCAAAATCTTCATCTCGGAGAGCAGATAGATTTTGATCGAAAGTGATAAGGAAATCAGTGGCTCTAATGAAAAAGTCCAAAGGAGTAAGCGACATTTTGATTAGAATTTAAATTAATTGAACCGAAAGCACAAAAAAATCCAAAAAATATACAAATCTTTTAAAATCGCTCGAAAAAATTAGCCAAACACCAAATGAATTCGAATAAATTCACTAAATTCTGTTTTCGAATAAAAATTCTAAGACCAGAAACACCAATGTAAATAACAAATTATAGAAAAACTTCAACAATTTCCAAAAAATATGCTTGAATCCAACGATCTTTAAAATCGGAATCGAAAAATACCCAATTTTATTTTTAATATATCGAAAAATATACCAAAAATCATGAAAATCCAAAACAATTACGAAATATTTTTTTTCACATGTACCGAAAAGTCCCAAAATTTCTCACTGTGTATCAAAAAATTGGTTAAATGTATCGAAGAATACTCAACCCAATTATTTCTTGCGGAGAAATTGAAATAATTCAACGGAAATTGCGAAAAAAAAGTTCAAAAAAGCTTTTAAATCTAGAAATTCGTAAAAATTTCAACCAAAGTAGGGTGTACGGACTGTAAAATACACCCGAACGACCAACAACAACAATAAAATTTCAAAAAATCAAATAAATTTTATAAGAATGTTAAAAAAATATAGAAATATATTTATAATTAATAAAATATTCGCGCAAAAATCACTTATTTGAGTTTACTTTACTTAATATCGAGTGTAGGGTGCACCGGAAGTCGACCCGTTTGATAATATTTTCACTCGAATAAATTTTTTCTCCAAAAAAAATCGATAAACAATTTTCAAAAATTTAATTTAAATTCAATGTAAACTTTTCAACCGACCGTCGTATAACTGCCTTGTGTACCGGCCCTCGTATATCAATAATATGTGTGTATGTGTATATAACCAACAAGCAACGATAATCGAACAAGCAGTGACGATGGTTGGCAGGTATATTTGTTAGTGTTTTTTTCCTTCTTTTTCCCTTTGCTTCTATTTAAAATTTTAAAATTGGGCACTTTAAATAGGGATAAACAAAACACTAACAACACTATGAATCTTATTTAAAAGAATTTTGCCACCAACAAGTATTATTGAAAGTTCACTGCACTTTTTGCTTTTAGTTATTTATTACACTTTCACACTTTCTTGTATTATTCTCGCCTACTGAGAATATGCAATGTAGTTATTTGCAAAACTATAACAACAACGAGCGGCGATAGAACAACCCTAAGAATTTGATTTAGAAGATATCGCATGACATGGAAAGCACAGAAACAAAGGCGCTCTTTTTTTGTGTAATAACGGATCAGAAATATTTTTCGGTACTTATAATATGAGTAAAAGATGTGTGAACATCATAACGATCGAAATTAAACCCTTTCCTTTCCAAAAAATTAACGTCTGCCTTCCCCTATCGCCAAGCTGTTTCTTCACATCAAATGTCTTAGAACCTTTTGAAATTCCAAGGACTTGATGGTGACATGGAGCGTTCGGCAGTGGGATTTTCTTTATTTTTTGGACCTGTAGATAAAATATCAAATTTTGGATTGGAAAGGTAGAATTTTGAATTATCTTTACCATATTCCCTCTGTTTCGGACACATAAACCTATCAAATGCGACCTTTTTGTAATTTTATTGTAGTATAGAAAATTTTGAATATAATTCAATATAAAATTGTGTCTTTATAAATTGTTTCTACCGATTTCTTCATAAAAATATTTTTTGGAGCTCTAAGCATCGATGTTCATCAAATTTCAAGACCCTAATACAAATTTTTGCACAATATTTGATAGCAATTAACACTCACGGCATTTATTTATAATTATAAATAGTTTTTTGTTAAAGTTTACCACATCTAACAAAGGATTTGTGTAAATTCTTAGGGTGGTTCTATCCTGGCGAACCATTAAAAAATGCTAATATTATGACATTTTTCATAAAGCGAGTAAAAAGTACCGTTATTACGCATATGTGAAACATGTTAGGTATTGAAAATATCGGCTACTATATACTCTACATGTCCACAAAATTATAATTTACAATTCCTCTCTTTCGTCTGATATAACGGTATTTGTAGACAAATATGGGTTGGTTCTATTCAGATGAAACGGAGTGTATAACCATTTTTTTCTTATTATACCCTACACCAATATGTGGAAAGGGTATTATAAGTTTGTTTTGGGAATAATTCATGTAACACCGCGATATATCGGTCGTAGACCCCCAATGTGGTATACGAATCTTCATATCTCGACGAGATAAAGCGATTTTGAGATGTGTGTCCGTCCGTCTGTCCATTATAAATTGTAATCAAACTCCAGGCCGCAATTATGGACCGATCGTCACGAAAGTTTGCATGGAGGTTGGGTTCAGACCAGAATAGACACCTATTGTTATTGGTGATGATCGTGAAATATTTAGCGGGTGAAATGGACCAAAAACATAATTTTTATCCGATTTTGTAGCTGCTCTGTAGGTCGCAATAATAGTTCAATCAACGCGAAATTTTAAATATGGTAAAATCATATGACAAAGAAGAAGCTTGCAATTTGAGATGCCAATCAGATAATATTTAGAGGGTTAAACGGACCACAACTTTTGTATGAAAATTGTGAAAATGTTTAATATACAGCTTATATGTGTATTCCTGGAAGATACATTCCGCCCACGTAAATAACATTTGGAAGGTCATTTCTTGACCTTTCCCTTGATGTCAATTATGTTGATTTACGTGCTCAGATAACAGAGTTACAGTCTAATATATCCAATTATTTGTTTGTAGTGTAATCAGAAACACGCTAGAGGCTGCAATTATAGATCAATAGTCACGAGATTTTGCACGATGTTTAATGGACCATTACTTTTTTATGAAAAATATAAAAATGTAAAATTTGATCAATATTTTACTTCCTGGAGGGCATATACCAGCAAAGTAGCCTACATATGGAAAAATACCTTTCCCCTTATGCAAATTGCAATAATGTCTCCTGGGTAACTGACGGGCCTACTGCCTAATATATAAAAGGTTTTGTGTAGAATACAACATTTTCCTCCCATGCAACAATTTCTCTCCATCATGATAGAGATTCCCAGCACTATTGCAAATTACGTGGAGCCCTAGCATATTAATTGTCCAATTGAATTTTTTATACATATGTATATTGCAGCATGGGGTCGCTTCGCCACCTTTTTTCCAAATGCACTGGGTGTCGCTACCGTTAAAGTTTTTTTTTTTTTTTAAATATTAATTTTGGCGAAGGCACCCAAACCCTCCTGGCATATAATTAAATATGAATACTTTCATAAATTTGTTTGCATGCAAATTATTTGAATTTATTTATTTGTTTTTTTTTTACAAATGAACCTGATATTCAAAGAATATTTATAGATGTATCAGCAGGGGCTACCAATGCCCATTTTCCAATTTTGGAACTTTTATTACAAATGTGTAATGATATACATAATTGTTCCACAAACATCCCAGTAGGGACAAGGGAGGCTTCTCTCATATGAATGAGTGCACCTCGATTCATACTAGCTCAATGATAAGGGACCTACTGTTTATCGCCGAGTCCGAAGGACGTGTCCTAGGACACCGCATGTAGAGAAGGCTGAAATACTCAGAAAATGTCACCATCATTACTCTCGGGCATTCAGCGTGAAAGGCGGGAGTGCATACCATTGCACCACGGTGGCACCCTATTATATATGTCAAAACATGGAAATTTTAAATTTTTGAAGAATATACTTCGGAGGCATTTAATATGCTCAAAGCAAAAAATCATTAAATATCTTCGTTTCTAATATTATTCCATACAGTGGAGCTATATTTCAACATCACATTCGCCTTGTACGCAGAATGTCGTGCGTTCGGTGGCAAAATACACTTCAATAATGGTGGCGACATTTTCTGAGTATTTCAGCTATATAAAACTTCTCTAAAAGTGATGTCTTAGGGCACGCCGTTCGGACTCAGCGATAAACTGTAGGTCCCAAGCTTAATGTGAAAAGGTGGCAGAATCGACAAAGTTATTTCGTACAATACGCTTATTTGTTCCATAAAGGAATTTTGATTTGCTGAAAGCTAATTCCCAGGGGCAGTGGTGTAGGCTATCACATGGCCCCGTCCGACTATAACCTTTGCTTACTTGTTTTTAAATACAATTTTTTCTTCAGAATTAGTCATGTTTGTGAGGCTTTTTCTCCTTAAGAACCGCAAAAAATGGAAAAAATAAGTTGAGTTTCGAAAAATTTTGAATGTTTTTAAGCGATTTGCATTTTTGGATTTTTAAAACGATGTCATGAATTTTTTGATTTTTGTCGTTGGGCGCATCCACTGTGCATTGCAGCATGGGTCCCTTTGCCACTTTTTTCAAAACGATTCCCCAGCCATGCAACATCAAATTTTCAATGGTGGTAAAAATACCCTTTAGTAATGTTGGCGACATTTTCTGAGTATTTCAGCCCTGTAAAACTTCTCTACAAATGGCGTCTTAGGACACGCCGTTCGGACTCAGAGATAAGTTGTGGATCCTATATCATTGAGCGAATATGAATCGTTGTACTGACTCATTGATATAAAAGAAGTCTCCCTTGTCCCTTCTGATATGTTTGGGAAACAATTATTATATTATTATTTAAGCTTGGTGTGATACAGTGCCAGAATCCGCTACAGCCTTGGCTTACTTGTTATACCCTCAGCATTTATGCTAACGAGGGTATATACACTTTCATACGGGCAAAATGTGCCTCATCGAAATAATGGTTTTAGACCCCAAGTATGTTTGGACGAAATGTGTTTCAGACAATTTAGAGTCGATTGAGCAATGTCCGTCCGTCTGTCTGTCTGTCTGGCTGGCTGGAGCGCACGATAGCTCTCGAACGGATCAATCGATTCGATCCAAAATTTGGCTTTCGTAATATTTTGTCCAAACTTAGTTTAAGTTCGAAGATGGGTTATATCGGTCCACTCTTTCCTACCCTCCCCCACAAAAGTTCGAAAATGTTCGGAAAATTTGTACGTACGATAACTCTTGAAGGGAGTAACCGATTTGGTCCATACTTTGCAAATCGTGAAATGTCTACCGGACTTAGATGAATTTTCCATATGCACTCAAACGGTCCACTCCTTCGGGTACCTCCCACACAAAATTTGGGATAAGTTCAGGTTAGGACCTGCTCTCGAATCGCTTCGATTTTTGTTTTAGAAACTTGTATTCACTGCCCTCCATAGACGATACAAGTTTCATAAGGGGCAAGTCCACACTTCCTGAGAAAATAGCCCCAAAGTTGCAAAAAACCCCTATGACATCGTGTGAGGTGGTTGAAGCGCAAGATAACTCTCGAACGGGTCTGCCTATTCGGTCCAAAATTTGGCCTTAGTAATATTTTGTCCAAAAATAGTTTAAGTTCGAAGATAAGCCATATCGGTCCACTCCTTCAGGTACCTCCCCCACAAAAGTTCAAAAATGTTCGGAAAAATTGTTCGTACGGTAACTCTTGAAGGGAGTGGCCGAATTGGTCCATACTTTACACATCCTTATATATCTACCAGATATATATAAGGTTCAAATATGGACTATATTTGTCCACTCCATCCCGTACCACCCACACAAAATTTCGGATAAGTTCACTTTAAGACCTTCAATCGAATCACTTTGATTTTTGTTGAAGCAACTTGCATTCGCTGCCTCAATTACGATGGTAAAATTTTTTTCAGGGGCAAGTCCATACTTCTTCAGCAAACAGCCCGAAGGGTGTAAAAACCCCCTATGGCACCGTATGTAGTGCCTGGAGATCCACTTCCATAATGGTCAATGTCGATCCATTCCTTTAAGAATCTCCTCCGCAAAACTTTTGATCATTAATCCTAATCAACATTTTTGTCGGTTCATACATCCAACATTTGTAATTTGACATTTGAAGTTGGCAGTGGTCACAAAATTGCTCACCTAAAATTATCAACATAGGTACATGTTTTGGTATAGCACCAAAGAACGGTAGCTCACCATTTTCGGAATTTATAGAATTTTAGCTACATGTTGTACCGAAATAGCGGTAATTTGTCATTTAAGATTGTATGCAGTTACGAAACTTCTCCACCAAAAATTCTGCCCGGCCGAACTTAACAACTTTTGCTTATAAATTTTTGGAACTTGTTTTAAATTTCGCGCCATTTGCCATTTTCATACATTTGTTGAGCTCACAAACATATGTACGAAAGGGAAATTTTCTCACTCAATATAGATTAATATCTTAAATGATGAGATTTTTTCCATCTAAAAATCACTCAAAGCCAATATTCAACTTCCAGTTTGTTTTCGTAACTAAAGCGCATGTCACTTCCAGCCTCTTAGTCTCAACTCAAAATCAGCTGTTCTTTTAATGGCAACAAATTTTCTTACAATTAACCATTGGAATTGTTGTTTACAACATTCTCATACATTGTTTGGGACAGAATGGCTTGGACCTGCAATGAAAGGGGCATTACAAACAGACACCATGAAAAGTCTTCCGTGCAGAAAAGTCAACAACCTATTACTGGCATTTTAATGTAAGCATTACCCAACTGCCTAGCTGCCATCCTATGTATTCTATGCTTCTTACATACATCTCAAATTGTATTCAACTTAAATGATAGCGGGTTGGAGCTGAGCTATATGTACAATGTATGAATGTTGATGTAGCCAAGATATGATGGTGTTGTGTTGTATGGGAGGAATAACAAATGTTCTACCTTTTGTTTGTGGCTAACTTAAAAGAAAAACAAAAAAACAACAAGAAAATACAACGTCAAAAACAAAAGCCTATACAAAATGCGCGACATAATATGTCTCAGACGTGTCAATTTCTTAAGGAATGAGAAAAAAGAAAACCAAGACTATAAACAAAAGTGTGAAAAACAACACCAAAGGCGAACTAGGTAAAACAAAATATACGCCTTGGTTCTTAGAATCCCTCTCAATTGACTGACAGTCCATGTTCTGGAAAGAGAATTCACACTTACTTGTATGCAAAGGAATGTCATAAATTTTCAAACAATAGCATATGGCGTGAAAGCGAATGTTATTTCAGACGTTATTGACATCGAAGAATATTAGTAACCGAAGACTTAACAGATTGAATTTGAATTACTTTAATGCAGTTTAGCAATTTTTATTCCCTCAGCTAAAGAGGGTATTTACACTTTGATACGACCAAAAATGTGACTCATCGAAATAATGGTTTTAGACCCCAAGTATGTTTGTACGATATCCGTTTCAGACAATTTTGAGTAGATCTAGCAATGTCCGTCCGTCTGTCTGTCTGGCTGGCTGGTGCGCACGATAACTCTCGAACGGATCAATCGATTCGGATCAAATTTTGGGTATCGAAATATTTTGTCCAGATTTGATTTAAGTTCGAAAATGACCCATATAGGTCCACTCCTTCAGGTACCTCCCCCACAAATGTTCAAAAATTGTCGCAAAACTTGTGCGCATGATAACTCTTGAAGGGAATAACCGATTTGGTCCATACTTTGCACATCGTGTAATTTCTACCAAACATAGATGATATTCTAATATGGACTCAATCGGTCCACTCCTTCGGGTACCTTCCACACAAAATTTCGGAAAAGTTCAGTTTAGGACCTGGTCTCGAATCGCTTTGATTTTTGTTTACGCAAGCTGTATTTGCTGTCCTCTATACGACGCTGTAAGTTTCATTAGGGGCAAGTCCATACTTCCTGAGAAAATAGACTGAAAGTTACGAAAAACCCTATGACACCGTGTGTAGTGGTTGGAGCGTAAGATAGCTCTCGAACGGATCTGCCGATTCGGTCCAAAATTTGGCTTTCTTAATATTTTGTCCAAACTTAGTTTAAGTTCGAAGATGAGCTATATCGGTCCACTCCGTCCGGTACCTCCCCCACAAGAGTTCCAAAATGTTCGGAAAATTTGTGGGCATGATAACTTTTGAAGGAAGTAACCGATTTGGTCCATACTTTGCACATCGTGAAATTTCTACCAGACTTAGATGAGGTTCCAATATGGACTCAATCGGTCCACTCCTTCGGGTACCTCCCACACAAAATTTCGGATAAGTTCAGTTTAGGACCTGCTCTCGAATCGCTTTGATTTTTGTTGCAACAAGTTGTATTCACTTCCCCCCATACGACGGTACAAGTTTCATCAGGGGCAAGTCCATATTTCCTGAGAAAATGGCCGGAAAGGTGCCAAAAGCCCCTATGACACCTTGTGTTGTGGTTGGAGCGCAAGATAACTCTTGAAAGGATCTGGCGATTCGGTCCAAAATTTGGCCTTCGATATATTTTATCAAAACATAGTTTAAATTCGAAGATGGGCTATATTGGTCCACTCCTTCAGGTACCTCCCCCACAAAACTTCCAAAATGTTCGGAAAAATTTTGCGCACGATAACTCTTGAAGGGAGTGACCGATGTAATCTATACTTTGCATCCTAATATATCTACCAGATATAGATCAGGTTCGAATATGGACTATATTTGTCTACTCCTTCTGGTACCTGTCACACAAAATTTTGGATAAGTTCACTTTAGGACCTGCTCTCGAATCACTTTGGTTTTTGTTGAAGCTATTTGCATTCGCTACCTCCATTACGACGGTAAAAGTTTTTTTAGGGGCAAGTCCATATTTCTTGGGAAAACAGCCCGATAACTCTCGAAGTGTTCAATCGATTTGGTCCTACATTTGGTCTTCGTCATATTATATCATGGGCAATACCGGTCCACAACTTTCGGTACTTCTCCCCAATATTTAAAAATATCACTAAAATGCTAGGACGATATCACAATGGTGCAACCAATTTGGTCCAAACTTTGGATCTCCTAATATTTTATCAAAATTTAGTTTAACTTCTAAAATGGCCCATATCGGTTTTTTACTTGTGATTTAAGCGTTCTATGTGAGAAAATCTATTTCATGGTTAAATCGAACTGTACCGTTATGTGGAGGCCATGTCCAACATTTTGGGTGCAGAACTCTTCTGATGCAATTTGGGCGACAAATGTAGCTAAGAACTTCAAAATACCTGAAATCGGCAGGTACCATTATATGGGTTACTCCCACACATGCTCTCGAATCCCTTTGATTTTTGTTGAAGCAACTTGCAGTCGCTGCCTCAATTACGACGGTAACAGGTTTCTCAGAGGCAAATCCATACTTCTTGAGAAAACAGCCCGAGAGGTTAAAAATCCCCAATGGCGCCGTATGTAGTGGCTGAAGAGCTCGAACCGAATATTGCGTTCGTCCACACTTTGGATATCGTAAAATTTTTCAGAATATTAGAAGAAATTCGAAGGTGGTGCTTGGTTCCGGTACCACCCCCAGAAAAGTTCGAAAATATTCGCTAAAATGGTACGCGCGATATCTCATAAACTTAGCAACCGACTTGGTCCAAACTTTGGATCTCTAAATATTTTATCCAAACTTAGTTTTTGTTCAAATGTGGATCCTGTGGGTCCATTTCTGGGGCTACTACCACACAATTGTTCAACATTTTTGCGATATTATGTTTTTCGTAGGCAACTATGGTACAAAAGCCCTATCTAGCGATACCCCCACAAATTTTTGAGCTTTAATCCAATACATATTTTTGTTGGTTCATACGCCCAAAATTTTGAAAACCCCCCTAAATACATTAGTATTTTTTTTTTTTGGAAAAAACCGTTCAATCCACACGGGCTGAGGGTATATCTCGGTCGGCAAAGCCGACTGATACTTTTTTTCTTGTTTGTATTTTTATACTTTTATAAGCTAAACAAGTAAGCAAAGGCTATAGTCGGACGGGGCCGACCATAATATACCCTACACCACAATCTGTAGGAATTAGCTATGTGCAACCGCCTTGCACGCTGAATGTCCGGGTTCGATTCCCATCATATTGTCTCTACAAGTGGCAACTTAGGACACGCCGTTCGGACTCGGCTATAAAAACTAAGTCACGTATCAATAACATAATATGAATCCATTGATATAAGAGAAGCCTCCCTTGTCTTTACTCGGATGTTTGTGGAAAAATATATAAATTATACATTTCTAAGTAATATTCGAAAATTGGAAAACTCACATTGATTAGCCCCTCCTGCTACATCTTCAAATTGTCTTTGAATATCAGGTTCCTCTTTGGAATACACCTAAAATAAATATATATACCACGCAATTTGGTATATTTGATAATTGGGAAAATTGGGAGTTTATTGAAGATCTATCGTCCCAAATTGTGCACTTGTACCTCACATATGTTTCGAAAATAGTTCATTGTTGGCATATATTGTGGTATCTAAAATATATTTTATACCGGTAGAAATAACTAGCAATGAATAGAAATTCAAAAATTTTGCATACAAACAAATTTATAAATCCCAAAATTATTCATATTCAATTATACAGCAAAGAAGATAATATAAGTCACCTCAGCCTCTAAAAATATATTTATTTTGTAACACGAGTTTGCTTCAAAATACGTGGAATCTGTAGGTATCATAATATCAAATAAATTTTAGTAAGCTAAATTCTAAGTTTTGGAAATATTTGAGAATTATGTTTTCGGATTTGAAATTTTAGTTGGAGCCGGCAGGGGTTCTTGGAACTTCTGGACTATTATCTCAGAAAGTATGACTTACCCCGGGAAAGGGACCAGAATAGGGACCGTAAACAGAACCTTCTTAAAAAAATAATAATCAAATAGATCCGATACGGGTCCTCAAACTGCACTTTTCCCAAATTTTGTGTGGGAGGTACTCGAAGGACGGACCGATATAGTCCCTATTCCGACCTGACACATGACGGGATGAAATAATACGATGTGTAAATTTTCGACCAATCAGAAAATCCCCTTGAGAGTTAACTTGCGGATTTGCGGCGCAAGTACAATCTGGTGAAAAAATTAACGATTCGAGAGGACTCTTAAATTTCCTAAGGACGGATATAGTCTTATCCGATCTATATCTGGAAGGAATAATAATATATGGAAAGTTTGGAGCAAATCGATTGCTCACTTCGCCAGTTATCGTTCACACAATTTTTCGAAAACAATTTTGAACTTTTTTGGGGGAGGTGTGGACCGACATAGCCTAAATTCGAACTTAAACAAAGTTTGGGCAAAATATTACGTTGTATAAAATTTGTTTCTGATCGGTAGATCCGTTCGAGGGCTACCGTGCGCACCAGCCAGCTAGACATTAAGAGAGACAGATGAACGGGCAGCGGTAAATAGACTCCAATTTGTCTGAAACGAATTTCGTCCAAATATACTCAGGGTCTAAAACCAATATTTCGACAAGACACATCTTTGGTCGTATTTTGTTTGTATCCCCATTGCACTAAATTCTGAGTTATAAAATAGGTGGCGAGGCGACCTCATGTTGCAATATTTGTACAAAAATCCAATTTGACAACTGAACTGAAAATTTCTCTGTCATGATAGAGACAATTTGTAGCATGGGAGGAAATTGTGGTTCTCTACAGAAAACACATTATATATCAGGCAATAGGTGCGTTATCTAGCAGACACATTATTGCAATTTGCATCAGGGGAAACATCAGTAGTTATTTTTGCATATGTAGGCTACTTTGCCGGTATATGCTCTCCAGGAATTAAAATATGGACCAAAAATAAAATTTGTATATTTTTCATACAAAAGTAATGGCCTATGTCAACCGCTAAATAATATCAGATCATCATGCAAAATTATAGGCATTTTCTTCAACCTAAACTCTTACCTCGTGCAAAATTTCGTGACTATTGAGCTATAATTGCGACCTCTAGCGGGTTTATGATTACACTACAAACAAAAAAACTGGATATATTAGACTGTAACTCTGTTATCTGATCACGTACATCAACATAATTGATATCAATTGAAAGGTCAAGGGATCGTCTTCCAAATATAACTCACTAGTGGGGAAGGTGTCTTTCAGGAACAAAGATATAAGCTGTTTATTAAAAATTTTCACAATTTTCACACAAAAGTTGTGGTCCATTTAACCTTCTAAATATTATCTGATCGCTATATCAAATTGCAAGCTTCTTCGTTGTCATATACTCTTACCTTATTTAAAATTTCGAGGCGATCGGACTATTATTGCGACCTACAGAGCAGCTACAAAATCGGATAAAAATTATGTTTTTGGTCCATTTCACCCACTAAATGTTTCACGATCATCACCAATTAAAATAGCGATCTATTCTGATGTGAAACCGACCTCCATACCAAATTTCGTGACGATCGGTCCATAATTGCGGCCTGGAGTTTGATTACAATTTATAATGGACAGACGGACACACGGACGGACGGACGGACGGACACACATCTCAAAATCGTTTTATCTCGTCGAGATATGAAGATTGGTATACCTCATTGGGGGTCTCCGACGAATATTTCGCGGTGTTACATGAATTTTTCCCAAAACAAACTTATAATACCCTTTCCACATAGTGGTGTAGGGTATAAAAATAAAAAAAATTCACAGAGGGATGCAATTTTTGCGATTTAATTTTTAAAATCATTTTTTGTCAATGATTGGACTCTTCGATTTTCTTGAATTTTTTTTGTATTAAACTACGATTAATTACAACAATTTTAAGTCCTATTTGGTAGTGGGATTCGAATAATTAATATTTTTCTATATTTATACCCTACACCACAATGTGGAAAGGGTATTGTAAGTTTGTTTTGGAAAAAATCATGTAACACCGCGAAATATTCGTCGGAGATAAAGCGATTTTGAGATGTGTGTCCGTCTGTCCATTTTAAATTTTAATCAAAGTCCAGGCAGCAATTATGGACCGATCCTCACGAAATTTTGCAAAAACATAATTTTTATCCAATTTTGTAGCGGCTCTGTAGGTCGCAATAATGGTCTGATCAACGAGAAATTTTAAATAAGGTAAGAGTATATGACAATGAAGAAGCTTGCAGTATGAGATGGCGATCAGGTAATATTTAGAGGGTTAAATGGACTAGAGCTTTTGTGTGATATTTTTGAAAATCTTTATTCCTGGAAGAGACCTTCCGGACAAGTAAGCTATATTTGGAAGACGTTCTCTTGACCTTTCCATTGATGTCAATTATATTGATGTACGTGATCAGATAACAGAGTTACAGCATAATATATCCAGTTTTTTGTTTGTAGTGTTATCATAAACACGCTAGAGGTCGCAATTATAGCTTAATAGTCACGAAATTTTGTAAGAGTTTAGGTCGAAGAACATGCCTACAATTTTGAATGATGCTCCCATATTATCTAGTTGGTTAAATGTACCATTACTGTTGTATGAAAAATATAAAAATTTAATTTTTTGCCTATATTTTAATATCGGCAAAGTAGCCTATATATGGAAAAATAACTACTGACATTTCCCCTGATGCAAATTGCAATAAAGTGTCTGTTAGATAACGGGCCTACTGCCTAATATATAATGGGGTGGGTGTAGAGAACCGCAATTTCCTCCCCCTACAAATTTTCTCTATCATGACAGAGAAATTTTTATTTCAGTTGTCCAATTGGATTTTTATAGATCGACTCAGCTCGTCGAGACATTCATTTTGGTATATATAAGTATGGGTCTACGACCATTATTTCGATGCGTTACAAACTTTTTGGCCAAAACCAACTTATAATACCCTCCCCACATAGTGGTGTAGGGTATAAAAAAACTGGTCGGAAACAGATTCTTCTTCGTCAAAATCCCAACAAGTATCAATCGGCTTTGCGGACAGAAATGTACCCTGAGCCTGTGTAAACTGAAACTTTTATCTATGGAGAGATTGAATAGCGGCTTCATAACCAAAATCCTTTAACCCGAAGCTATGTATTAGGAGATTTTCAGAATTGTGTAGCCATTTGCGGACGTATGAATTTGCCAACGAAATATAGATTTTATCATTGATCACAAGTGTTGCGAAGAAAGTACCTGAAGAAATGGACCGGACCAACATAGTTTATTTTGGAAGTAGATATTATTTTGGGGGTCATTCCTTTTAATAGATATTGCGCCCATCAGTCATTTCAGTTCTTCACCAATGTGGTTCATTTTCGAGCTAAAACTAAGTTTGGACAAAATATTACTAAATCCAAAGTTTGGTCCAAATCTGTTGCTCCATTCAAGAAAAATCGCACATTTCGCTTTAGCTAAAAATCTTGACATTTGAGGTGAAATAGCAGAAGGAGTAGACCGAAAATCACCATCTTCGAATTTTATATAAGACTCGCAGAAATATGGCGATAAACAAAGTTTGGACCAACGTAGTATCCGGTTCGAAAGTTGTTGTGCCCAGATGGTAGGTGCCGTAGGTGTTCTTTACAGCTTTCGGGCCATTTTCTCTGGAAGTATGGACTTGCCCCTGAAAAAACTTTTACTGTAGTAATAGCGGACCCGAGAACGCTTGTTGCAAAAAAGCAAAGCGTTTATTTATTTCATATTTTTACTTATAGCTAAATTATTAGCATAAAGAAAGTGAAACCATATTTACTAATTATCTAGAGAGGTCTTAAACTGCACTTCTCTGAAAATTTTAGAAATACTCTGTGGAAGGATATCGAAAGAGTGGATCGAAATTTGGACAAAATATCACGAAGGCCAAATTTTGGACAGAATCGGTTGATCTGTTCTAGAATTATCGTGTTCTTCAGGCAGCCACTCAGATGAACGAACATATATAAGTAGACTCCAAATTTTCTGAAGCACTTTCTTCCAAACACTCTTTGCCCTTAAAACCATTATTTCAATGAGGCACATTTTGACTAAATGCTAAGAGTATTAAAAAATGTAGATCGGGGAAAATTGTGTTTATGGATTTGTATACATGTATAGACTTTGGATTGGCGCCAGAATTTCATTTTAAAAGAATTCAAGACTGGTTGCCAGAGTTTTCGTAGTTCCTGATCAACTTATGAGAAGATCCACGATAGGAAACCAGAATTTCTATAAGAGAAGCCCGACGATTGTCCCGCGATTGGGTGCTAGAATGGCATCATGGATAGACTTACTATTGCTCAACATTAGTTCTCTATCAAGAAAACCACTATCAGCCTTCAGAAATTCTTTGCGATAAGATCTACGGTTGGACACCAAAATATACTTAGGGAAATAACTACAATTGGTTTCTTTATGACAGTAGCAACGATTTAATTTCCGAAATTGACCATATTGTGACACGGCAGCGTGATAAAAGACAAAAAGAAGACACGTGTCTCGGCGTTTTTTCCTTTATTTATATAACTGCTAAATATACCTGTAAATATGAAAAATACTACTGGCTAACGTCATGATATCCGAACGCTCCCTCTGCATAAATCAATTCTCAACTAATCTCATTTTCTATAAAGTACTCAATAAAATTGGAGTGGAAAATTAAAGCCGTGATTGTATACTCCGTGATTGTCTTACCGAAGTGATATCACTAAATTACATAACATTCACTGTAGTTGTGAGTTATTTGATAAATGATACACCCAAAAATATATGCGATGATTAATATATCCATTGTTTTGAACATATATTAACTCCGATATATTGTCAAAAAGACAAGGGACATTGGCCAAGAAGTCTTACGTCATTTTATTTAAAATATAGTAATGAACATTATTTAATCAGTAATATAAGTCTAAAATAAGGTTTACGTCTTTGCTAAATAAGAAATTTTCGCTAACATGAACTTTCAAAATTTTCGGTAAACCAATTTGGCTATCCTTTAAAATGCCCAAATTCTATAGGGCCTATATCAAAACATTGATCTATCCGACAAATTTCTGGCGGGAGGTTTTTAGACACAAAGAAGACTAAATACCAAATTTCCGATATTTCGGTAAGATAATGTGGCTAAAACCTAATAGGAACACGCGGACCTATACGAACAATGAAAGGCTTAATAATAAAGTTCAGTCATTTCGGTGGGATATGACGTCACAACCTTTAGAATTATGAAAATCGGGAGGTACCGTTCTATAGGGCTATATCGAAAAGTGGACCTGTACCGACGAATTTCAGTAGGAAAGGGTTTTACCAATACCAAATTTTAGCCATATCGATGGGTTGTTGTGGCCACATCCTTCAAAATATCGAAAATCGGTAGGTACCGTTCTATGGGTGCTGTATGAAGACGTGAATCTGTACAGACAAATTTCTGGGGGGAAAGTTTTATACCCCAACGAAGACTAAATACCAAATTACAGCCATGTCGGTGGAATATTAAAGTCACTAACTTCAAAATACCGAAAACCTATACCGACAAATTTAGTGGAGAAATTTGAATATCCCCAACGAAGAGTAAGTACCAAATTTCAGCCATTTAAATGGATTATTGTGGCCATAACCTTCCAAATACCGAAAATCGGGAGGTACCGTTCTATGGGAGCTATATTAAGGCGATGATCCCCAAAATTTTAGCCATTTCGGTGTGAAAATGAACCTAAAACCTTCAAAATACCGAAAATTGGGTGGTACCGTTCCATGGACCTATACCGACAAAATCCTGGGGGAAAGTTTTATATCACCAACGATGACTAAGTACCAAATTTCAGTCATTTCGGTGTGATAATGAAGCTAAAACCTTCACAATACCGAAAATCGGGTGGTACCGTTATATGGGGGCTATATCAAAACGTGGACCGATATAGCCGATTTGCAATACCAAACATCCTAGGAGTAATATAAACTTCTATACCAAATTACAAGGCTCTATCTTAACAATTGCGAGCTGTATCTTGATTTCAACAGACGGACGGACAGACGGAGATGGTTAAATCGACATAGAATTTTACCCTGATCAAGAAAATATATACTTTATATATACTTTATATATACTTTACGATGAATATTACGATGTGTTACAAACGGAACGACAAATTTAATTATACCCTCCATATTATGGTGGAGGGTAGAAAAAAAAATTAAGCTACAGTGTTTTATTTATGAATGCACTAAAGGCTAGAAAACAATTATTCGCTTAGCATCATTTAAATTAAAAATGCTGACAACATCAAACGGCAAGCGTTTTATTTGAGAGATTCCATCGTAAAGAAGAACATACTACTTGATGTTAAGCGAAAAAATATTTTCTAGCTTTTAGTGCTTTTATATATAAAACACTGTAGCTTGATTTTTTATACACTCAGCATTTATGCTAACGAGGGTATATCGTCACCATAAATGCCGGAAGACGTAACCGACATGAAAATCGAAATTCGTTTTTTGGTGGAATCTGATACATAAAGCTAAAATACATGATCTGGCAAAATTTCAAGCTTCTACGTTCAAAAACAACGATGCTATTCCAGAAATGGCATTTTGGAAAATGGGATAATATTGCCGATTTTGTTGTAATGGAGGATCTCAAAACTAAGCGCTTCAGCGGTTTTGGTTTCACTACTAATTCCCCTTCGTATATGATCGATAATATCCCATATACTCGCCTTCATAAGATTAATATTCCATAAAACAGTTTTTAATTTTATAACGTTTTTTGCTTCTCCTGTAAAGTTTTATTTTTGTGGGTTACGTCTTCCGGCATTTGTGGTGACGATATACACTTTCATACGGGCAAAATTCGAAATATTGGTTTTAAACTCCAAGTATGTTTGGACGAAATCCGTTTCAGACAACTTGGAGTTGATTTAGCCATGTCCGTCTTTCTGTCTGGCTGGAGCTCACGATAACACTCGGACGGATCAACCGATTCGGTCCAAAATTTGGCTGTCGTAATATTTTGTCCAAACTTAGTTTAAGTTCGAAGATGGGTTATATCGGTCCACTCCTTCCGGTACCTCCCCCACAAAAGTTCGAAAATGTTCGGAAAATTTGTGCGTACGATAACTCTTGAAGGGAGTAACCGATTTGGTCCATACAGTGCACATCGTGAAATGTCTACCAGGCTTAGATAAGGTTCCAATATGAACTCAAAAGGTCGATTCCTTCGGGTACCTCCCACACAAAATTTCGGATAAGTTCAGTTTAGGACCTGCTCTCGAATCGCTTTGATTTTTGTTGTAACAACTTGTACTCACTGCTCCCCATACGACGGTACAAGTTTCATCAGGGGCAAGTCCATTCTTCCAGAGAAAATAGCCTGTAATGTGCAAAGAACGGATCTGCCGATTCGGTGCAAAATGTGGCCTTCGTAATAGTTTGCTCAAACTTAGTTTAAGATCGAATATGGGTTATACTGGTCCACTCCTTCAGGTACCTCCCCCACAAAAGTTCAAAAATGTTCGGAAAAATTGTACGCACGATAACTCTTGAAGGGAGTGACCGATTTGGTCACACTTTACAAATCCCAATATATCTGGTATAGATCTGGTTCAAATATGGTCTATATTTGTCAACTCCTTCATGTACCTCCCACACAAAATTTCGGATAAGTTCACTTTAAGACCGGCTCTCGAATCTTTTTGATTTTTATTGAAGCAACATGCATTCGCTGCCTCAAGTATGACGGTAAAAGTTTTTCCAGGGGAAAAACCCTTCTTCTTGAGAAAACCCCACCACATACATATAGCACGATAACTCTCGAACTGATCAACCGATTTGGTCCAAATTGCCTTCGTCCTATTTTGTCCAAACTTAGTTTCAGTACCACGATGGACAATACTGGCCCACATCTCTTGAACGGTGCAACCAATTTGGTCCAAAATTTGGATCTCCTAATATTTTGTTTAAATTTAGTTTATTTCGCCCCGTATCGGTCCTCACCTTAGGGTACCTCCCCCATAAAAGTTCAACATTTGTGTCTAAGTGAAGTTTAGGGTCTGTTCGAAGATCCTTTGGAAATGTATACCGATGCTGTTTGTTGTGGTCCTGTTTAAAGCGATATTATGTTTTTGAAAAAAAGTCTTATCTCTTTCGTTATCGGCGGAACATTGAATTCCTCCAGTTCGAGAGTACTTTTTAGCTGATATAATTTCTCAGCGTGTTCTGTACCAATGCCCACAAATTCAATTTCTATCATTGACATCAGAGGCTGTTTATTTAATTTGCTGCTGGACGACAAATGTTTTCGCCGCTCCAACCAGCCTGAGAGTCCATTAGTCCAAGAGAGGTAGACACATCATCGATTTCGGATTTCGGAGAATAAAAAGTTGTTGATTTTAAGGTTCAGTGGTCAGGTTAATTCGGAAAATTTTTGTATTTATAACCATCGATGAGGTTTTTCACAACCAACGGGTTCTCTAAGTCGCCCTCATTGAAAAGAAAAATCCGTTCGTTTAGACACTTGTGGGTAGCTGCAGTTATCTGAGCTGACTGACACCTTAAATTGACATTGTTCTGCATGAAGAATGAAATATGTATAAGTGGTTGGCTGGTTGCTTGATGTGTTTATGACATGTTATTCTAGCATATTTTCCATTTGGTTCTTTTGTTATTTAATATTCACACAACTTTCGTTTGTTCGACGCTACCACCATTGCTATCATCAACATAACCACCATCGTAAGCATAACCACCCACACGGACACTATTCATATTGTATTGTATTCCATTCTAGCATTGTGTTATGACCGTTGTTGTTGGTTGGCGCAAAGTGAAATGATGTCAAAGTAATGAAATTAGGCTAATACTAGGGTTGGGTGTCACTGCACCCACATCAGTCACTCGTTGACTCTATTGTCTTATGTTTTTTTCTTGTCTTTAAGTAGCTTTGATCCACTCACACACACTCCTACATTTGTTCAAACTCACACAGATATTTATTTGCAAATGTTATTAGTAGAATGCCTAACCAAATGAATTCCCCGGAGAGCTAATTTCCTAGAAAATAACACCAAAAACTATAGTCGTCCCATTATGACAGTGAAGAATTTGGGAAGAAGAAAACATTAAATTATCGAAGAAATGTCATGGAATTGGATGATGTTTCTTAAACATCATCAGAGAATTCACAGGCGAAGGCACGTGTTCATTTAGAAATCAAAAGTTTAAATTGAAAATCTCCAATGAGGAAATGTTTACATTTTCATGTGAACTAATTAATCATAATTAGGAAATTTGTAATTATAATGAACTGTTTGCCATTTAAACTAACTTCTGTCTACAAATTGCACGTGGTATGGTGTTGAGTATCACGTGCCTCGTTTCGTCGAGTTTTTGTTACATAAATCATGGGAGTCATCAGAACTAAGTATACAAGGTTATGTGTACCTGTTCGTACTGAGGCACAGGTAGTACCAACGCACGGTGGAAAATATAGCGATATAGCGCGTAGAAAATAAAAAAGTATTTAACTCCAGTGTTGACTGTTCTTAACTGTACATATAATAATTAGATTTATTTACTCAGATCGAAATAACAGCACATTTAATACAGATATTTTGCTCACAGTGTTCACAATGAAGTTTTTTAGTTGTAAAATTGTAGGATTATGTCTTTTTTACCTTTTTTCTCAAGAAAAGATTTCCTGTAGCGAGAACGAATGAACTTTTGTCTATTCATGACAAAAATAAAGTTCATTACATTTAATTATTAACGCACAAACCACTTTGAAAAAAAAAACGAGTAAGCAAATGCTATAGTCGGACGGGGCCGACCATGTGATACCCTACACCACTACCCCTGCAATTAGCTACTAGCAAATCAACATTCCTTTATTTAACATATCAAATTATTGTAATAAATAACTTTGTGGATTCTGCCACTTTATCACGTCAAGCTTAAATGACACTATGCAACACTGAAAGAAACAACTTCTAGTATGAATTTTATGAAAGTACATATCGAGACTACATAAACTCAGGTAGGGTTTTGTCCTGTCAGATCCAGTTCGGATTTTATGGCCTCATCTAAACCGGGCTTAAACTACAGTTTTTTGCATTTATTTCAGTAAAGATTAGGACTTTGGCCTTGCTGTCTTAGGCAATATTGTAGCCCTAAACTAGTATAACTTATGTATCAAAATCGGTAAAATATAGAAAATTTTACAAAATTGCTGAAATTCTGGTCAGTATCAGCTAAGCTATTTGGAGTTGAAGTAACCTTTTGCAAAAATCATCCAAATAAAGTTCTAAACAATTCTTCAGAACATTCTGAAACCGAACATTGGAGGCGTCGTTTTTTATTGGGATAGCTAATACAATTTTGTTTTTGTTTTTTTTTTTTTTTCAAAATAGTCTGGCTTAATCCAATTATTTTAAAACAACTAATTTATTAGTGGAAAAAGGTTCGAAACTAGTCTTCCCTGCCTTACCCCTTGGCGAACGATGCCAACCTTTTTCCACTAGGGTATTTTATTTTCATGTGTAAGTCATATATTATTTGCCTTGTAGTAATTTAATGATGAAAATATAATAGCATACCCATAATTTGTGTCCCGATTATTCGTAATTCTTGATCATTTCCAGCAAGCTGCGGGTCGCGATTATTCATAATAACTACGTTCATATATGTACGTATGTATGCCTCTATAACCATGGTGCCACCGTGGTGCAATTGTGAAACCTTGTACACTAAAGCTCAGCCATGGAAAAATTTGTTATAAACGAATTTGTTTATATTACCCACAAACCCTTTGAACCATAAGAAGAACGTCCCATATCGTTAAGGTTAAAAGTATAATCAGACAGCACTCTTTGATATGAAGAAAGGCTTTTGCTAGGATGGTCGTGTGAAACGCAAATTAGTCAGGAAGAATTGGATTTTGGGCGCATACATATTGATATTCTTGAACAGCTGCCATAAATAATTTACTTTCAAGATTTTGGCGCAACGTCGTTTAAGATATTTGCCATTGCAATTTCATCCTATTGCTATTTTACCCTTAATAATGTTCCAAAGGGATAACTAATGACACAACTATACAAAAAAAAAACATGTAAAAACGTGTTAAGTTCGGCCGGGCCGAACTTTTTAAATCCTCCACCATAAAATATTCTCAAGTAAAACGGAATAGTTATTTTCTTTCCTGTCCACAATTTTAGGAGGAGATATTCCGTGACCATTTATACCTAAATAAGGTAAAAAAGTCATAAAAAATTTATTCAATCGGTCGGGAACCTTATATGGGGCTATATCAAAGTATTGACCTATGTTTGTGGTGGAGAAATTTTGCGACCACTGGGAAACTCATATGTCGAATTGCAGATACTTGGATCAAAAATTGTAGCTAAAACCCAAAAAACCGAAAATCGGGAGATACCGTTGTATGGGGGCTCTACCAACACATGTATCTATGTGGACAGTTTTTCGAATTACAGATAGTTGGGTCAAATATACCGAAAATGGGGAGGCACCGTTATATGGGGGCTATACCAAAACATGGACCTACGTTGACAATTTAAAAAGGGGGGTGGCTATACAAAACATGAACCTATGCTGACAGTTTTTGCTGGAGATGTTGTGTGACCACTGGGAACCTCAAATGTCGACTTACAAATAGTTCGGTCGAAATATGTAGATAAAATCTTCAAAATACCGAAAATCGGGAGGTACCGTTCCATGGGGGCTATACCAAAACATGGACCTATATTGACAGTTTTTGCTGAGATGTTTTGTGACCAGTGTGAACCACAAAAGTGAAATTACAGGTAGTTCGGTGAACATTTTTAGCTAAAATCCTCAAAATATCAAAAATCGAGAGGTACCGTTATATGGATGCTACACCAAAACATGGACCTATGTTGACAGTTTTAGGTGGAGATGTTTTGTGATTACTAGGAACCTCAACTGTCAAATTACAGGTAGTTTGGTCAAAAATTGTAGCTAAAATCTTCAAAATACCGGAAATCGGGAAGTACTGTTATATGGGGGCCATACCAGAACACGGACCTATGTTGACGGTTTTTAGTGGAGATATTTTGTTACCACTGGGAACCCCAATAGTGAAATTACAGGTATTTAGGTCAAAAAATGTAGCTAAAATCCCAAAAATACCGAACATCGGAAGGTACCGTTATATAACAGACGGACAGACGAACATAGCTAGATCGTTTTAGAATTTTATACTGATCAAGAATATATATCGTCACCATAAATTCCCGAAGACGTAATCCACATGAAAATCGAAATTAGTTTTTTGATGGAATCTGATACATAAAACAAAAATACATGCTCTGGCAAAATTTCAAGCTTCTACTTTCAAAAATAACGATCCTATTCAATAAATGGCATTTCGGAAAATAGGATAACATTGCAGATTTTGTTGTAATGATGGATCCAAAAACCATGCATTTTCGCTGTTTTAGTTTCATTACTTACTCCCATTCATACATGATTGATAATACCCCAAATACTCGCCCTCATAAGATTGATATTCTATAAAACAGTTTTTATACCCTCCAGCATAGTATGGAGGGTATATTAAGTTTGTTTGTTTTTCCGTTTGTAACGCATTGAAATACTCATTTGCGACCCTATAAAGTATATATATTCTTGATCAGGGTAAAATTCTGAGTCGATCTGTGCACGTCCGTCCGTCCGTCCTCCGTCCGTCCGTCTGTGGTAATCACTCTAGCATCCACAAAAATGGAGATAGGACGCTGAAATTTTGGGAAAATGCGTCTTTTGTTTGCAGGCAGGTCAAGTTCGATGATGGGCTATATCGGTCCACGTTTTGGTATAGCCCCCATATAACGGTACCCCCCGATTTACGGTATTTTGACGTTTTTAGCTACATTTTCAGACCGATTAAGCTATAATTTGACATTTAGGGTTCTTAAGTGTCAATAAACTTATATAACAAAGCTTGTGGACATAGGTCCACGTTTTGGTATAGCTCCCATATAACGGTTCCCCCCGATTTACGGTATTTTGACGTTTTTAGCTACATTTTCAGACCGATTTAGCTATAATTTGACATTTAGGGTTCAAAAGTATCAATAAACTTATATAACAAAGCTTGTGGACATAGGTCCACGTTTTGGTATAGCTCCCATATAACGGTACCCTCGATTTACGGTATTTTGACGTTTTTAGCTACATATTCAGATCGATATAGCTATAATTTGGCATTTAGGGTTCTTAAGTGTCAGTAAACTTATTTAACTAAAGTTGTGGACATAGGTCCACGTTTTGGTATAGCCCTCATATAACGGTACCCCCGATTTACGGTATTTTGACGTTTTTAGCTACATTTTCAGACCGATTTAGCTATAATTTGACAATTAGGGTTCTTAAGTGCCAATAAACTTATATCTGAAAACTTGTGGACATAGGTCCACGTTTTGGTATAGCCCCCATATAACGGTACCCCCCGATTTACGGTATTTTGACGTTTTTAGCTACATTTTCAGACCGATTTAGCTATAATTTGACATTTAGGGTTCTTAAGTGTCAATAAACTTATATAACAAAGCTTGTGGACATAGGTCCACGTTTTGGTATAGCTCCCATATAACGGTTCCCCCCGATTTACGGTATTTTGACGTTTTTAGCTACATTTTCAGACCGATTTAGCTATAATTTGACATTTAGGGTTCTTAAGTGTCAATAAACTTATATAACAAAAGTTGTGGACATAGGTCCACGTTTTGGTATAGCCTCCATATAACGGTACCCCCCGATTTAAGGTATTTTGACGATTTTAGCTACATTTTCAGACCGATTTAGCTATAATTTGACATTTAGGGTTCACAAGTGTCAATAAACTTATATAACAAAGCTTGTGGACATAGGTCCACGTTTTGGTATAGCTCCCATATAACGGTACCCCCGATTTACGGTCTTTTGACGTTTTTAGCTACATATTCAGATCGATATAGCTATATTTTGGCATTTAGGGTTCTTAAGTGTCAGTAAACTTATTTAACTAAAGTTGTGGACATAGGTCCACGTTTTGGTATAGCCCTCATATAACGGTACCCCCGATTTACGGTATTTTGACGTTTTTAGCTACATTTTCAGACCGATTTAGCTATAATTTGACAATTAGGGTTCTTAAGTGCCAATAAACTTATATCTGAAAACTTGTGGACATAGGTCCACGTTTTGGTATAGCCCCCATATAACGGTACCCCTCGATTTACGGTATTTTGACGTTTTTGGCTACATTTTCAGACCGATTTAGCTATAATTTGACATTTAGGGTTCTTAAGTGCCAATAAACTTATATAAGAAAACTTGTGGACATAGGTCCAAGTTTTGGCGTAGCCCCCATATAACGGTATCCCCGATTTACGGTATTTTGAAGTTTTTTAGCTACGTTTTCAGACCGATGTAGCTATAATTTGACATTTAGGGTTCTTAAGTGTCAATAAACTTATATAACAAAACTTGTGGACATAGGTCCACGTTTTGGTATAGCCCCCATATAACGGTATCCCCGATTTACGGCATTTTGACGTTTTTAGCTACATTTTCAGACCGATTTTGCTATAAATTGACATTTAGGGTTCTTAAATGTCAATAAACTTATATAACTAGTGGACACAGGTCAATGTTTTGGAATAGCCCCCATATAACGTTACCGCCCGATTTTAGGTATTTTGACGTTTTAAGTCACATTTCTAGACCGAATTAGATATAATTTGATATTTAGGGTTCTTAGTGACCAAAAAACTTATATTCGGAAAAATTATGAACATAGGTCCATGTTTTGGTATAGCCCCATATAACGGTACCTCCCGATTTTCGGTATTTTGAGAATTTTACCTACAAGTTTTAACCGAATTATCTGTAATTTGAACATTTGAAATTCTTAATGGTCACCACACCTCTCCACGAAAAATCGTCAAGAAAGGTCGATGTATTGATAAAGCCCCGATATAAAAGTACCTCCCGATTTTCAGTAATTTGATGATTTTAGTTACAATATTAAACCGAACTAGCAGTAATTTGACATTTGAAGTTCTAAGTGGTCACAACACCTCTCCCTCAAAAATTGTCAACATAGGACAATGTTCGGATATAGCTCCCATATAACGGTACCTCTCAATTTTCAGTAATTTGGCAATTTTAGCTACAATTTTTAACCGAACTAACTGTAATTTAACATTTGAAGGTTGTAGTGGTCACCACACATCTGCATCAACAATTTTCAATTTAGCCCCAATATAACGATACTTCCCGATTTTCGGTACTTTGAGGATTTTACTTAAAATGTTTAACCGAACGTAGGTCCATGTTTTGGTATAGCCACAAAACATGATTAGTTCGATGTGTTACAAATAGAAAAACAAACTTAATATACCCTCCATACTATGGTGGAGAGTATAATAAGTAGGTATTTAATTTTTATTTGCTCTATGTCACGTCTATGTCCCGAGAATTCGATTTCGAATAGTCCCGGGAATTCCCGGGAATGAGAAATTTTGAGATGTATGTCCGTCCGTCCGTCCGCCCGTCCATTAAAAATTGTAATCACGCTACAGGCCGCAATTATGGACCAATCTTCACGAAATATTGTATGGAGATCGGGTTCAGACCCGAATAGACCCCTATAGTTTTTGGCGGTGATTGTGAAATATTTAGAGGGTGAAATGGACTAAAAACAAAATTTTTATCCGCTTTTGTAGCTGCTCTGTAGGCCACAATAATAGTCCGATCTGCACGAAATTTTAAGTAAACTTAGGATTTACAATAAGGATGAAGCTTGCAATTTAACATGATGATCAGACATTATTTAGCGGTCTAAATGAACCGAAAGTTTGTGTGAAAATTGGTAAAATTTTTAATAAATATTTTATATCTTCATTCCTGGAAGACACACTTTTATTTTTAACTTTTCCATTGGTGTCAATTATGCTGATGTACGTGGTCAGATAACAGAGTTATAGCCTAGTATATGAAGGGATTCCACAGTTATAATTGTGTATAGTGTAACGATAAACACGCTAGAGGTCGCAGTAACAAATCAAAACTGAAAAAATTTTCCACAAGGTAAGAGTTTTAGTCAAGACGATACCAATAATTTTGGGTAAAATTGGCCATAACTTTTGTGGGAAAAATATACTTGTTTAAATTTTGGAACATATTTTAATTTCTGGTGATCATATTCCGGCAAATTACGAATACGAAATTTGAAAACCAATCTTTGACTTCTCCCTTAATGCAAATTACATCAATTTTGGGTTTAGATAACGGAACTACTGTCTAAGGTATACATAAGTGGGTTCCTTTATGCTTTGGCTTGTTTGCAAGGAAATACATTTACCTTATATTCTACAAAATGTCGCAATCATTATAGACAATTTTAAGTCATGATAGAGAAATTCCCAGTTCTTTAATTGAGGTAAATTACGATGATGCACGGGGTCTTGAAGTTTTTGGTGGTTTCGTTAGGGTGGTTTTAAAAAATTGATGTCAGATTTTTTTGGCGGCACTTTTTTGGGGGCACTTAAAAATTCGACTTAGATTTTCCCCTTTGAATTAAAACGAGCCTAGTTATAATATTTGTATGTCAACTTATGGCTAAGATATGTGGCAGTCATATAAAATAACTTCCGTGAGAAATAAGTACCCAGGATTAGTGGTGTAGGGTATCACATGGTCGGCCCCGTCCGACTATAGCCTTCTCTTACTTGGTTAGAAAACTATTATGTGCATTTCCAAGCCATTTAGCGAAGTAAATCGGCAAACTGACTAAGTGCTATTTACGGTGGGATACTTAGCTAACGATTGCAATACAAATATAATGAACTTTGTGTACTTTAAAATTTCCTTTAAGTTTCACTAAACTTCCCGATCATGGGATACCCTATACCACTATCCCTGGACAAACGCTCTCCACGGAACTTCTTTTCAATGATTGTGAAAATTTAATTATCAAATACCAGAGATGTAATGTATAATACTTATGACCAAAACCAACAAGTTATCTAGCATGACAAAGACATTTTTGTAGCAGGAAAGGAAAATTTAGTTCACACAAAGTAACATGTAATGAAACCCACTTATGTAGTACTACTACTTCCGTTGTTTAACCGCTACGTTATTGAAATTTTTACCAATTTCACACAAAAGTTTCAGTCCATTAACCCGCTAAGTATTATCTGATCTTCACGTTGGTTTGTACGCTTCTTCTTTATCATAAACTCAAACTTTGTTTAAATTTTGCGGGTTATTATTTTGACCTACAGAGCCGCTACAAAATTGGTTAAAATTTTGTTTTTGGTCCATTTCATCCCGTGAACATTTCACCATCAAAAACTAATCATTTCTATTCTGGCCCGAACCCAATCTCCTTAAAAAATTTGTTACAATCGGTCCATAATTGCGGCCTTAAAAGCTTGTTTACAATTTTTAATGGACGGACACACATCACTAAATCGCTTTATCTCGTCGAGATATGAATTTTGGCATACCAAATAAGGGGTCTAGGACGAATATTTCGTGGTGTTACATAAACTTTTGGAGAGACAATATGTAGCATGGTATAAAAATGTGGTTCTCTACACAGAAACCATTATATATTAGGCAGTAGGCCCGTTATCTAGCAAACACTTTATTGCAATTTACATCAGAGGAACGGTCAGTAGTTTTTTTCCATATGTAGGCTACTTTGCGAAATATATATGTCCTCAAGGAATTCAAATATCGACCAAAAATAAAATTTTTATATTCTTCATACAAAAGTAATGGTCCATTTCACCCGCTAAAGAATATCAGATCATCATTCAAAATTGTAGGCATCTTTTTCGACCTATACTCTTACCCGGTGCAAAATTTCGTGACTATTGATGTATAATTGCGACTTTTAGCGAGTTTATTATTACACTATAAACAAATAACGAGATATATTAGGCTGCAACTCTGTTATCTGATCATGCACACCAACATAATTGGCATCAATTTAAAGGTCAAGCGTTCCACTTTCAAGTATATCTCACGTGTCCGGAATGTCACTTCCAGGAATTAAGATATAAGCTGTATATTAAAATTTTTCACAATTTTCACACAAAAGTTTTGGTCCATTTAACCCTCTAAATATTATCCGATCGCCATCTCAAATTGCAAGCTTCTCCTTTGTGATATACTCTTACCTTATTTAAAATTACGCGTTGATCGGACTATTATTGAGACCTACAGACCCGCTACAAAATTAGATAAATATTATGTTTTTGGTCCATTTCACCCGCTAAATATTTCACGATCATCACCAATAAGAATAGGGATCTATTCTGATCTGAACCCGACCTCCATACAAAATTTCGTGACGATCGGTCCATAATTGCGGCCTGGAGCGTGTTTACAATTTATAATGGACAGACGGACGGACTGACGGACGGACACACATCTTAAAATCGCTTTATCTCGTCGAGATATGAAGAATGGTATACCACATTGGGGGTCTCCGACGAATATTTCGCGGTGTTACATGAATTTTTACCAAAACAAACTTATAATACCCTTTTCCACATTGTGGTATAGGGTATATACGCTATACGCTTTTTTGTGTAAATCTCTTGCTATTGGTCCTCAAAACAATATTCCTCCAAAATAAGCAACGTTTTTTTTTGTGATTTATAAAAATACGGTCAAAAATAAGAATTAACTACTAGTTGGAGTTGACAATAAATGTGTTGCAAAAATTAACAAATCTACGGTTTTTTGGAGAATTACCAAAGTTGTGTTCCTTAATGAGTTGTCTATCCACTTTGGACATTCATTGGAGCATTAATGAGCTTATGGGGTTTCTACACGGTATGTTTATATTTCTATAATCTAGAAAAAAATTGCACGGGGTCGAGTTATTTTTTCGACTCAGACTCCGACGCCAGCAAAATTGCTCGACTCCGACTCCGCAACCCTGGGGGGAACCCAGACGAGGATTAAACAAAGGAACTACTTTTAATGAGTAAAAAAGACATTAGTAGACTGAAAGGAATCCTTACGGGACACCTAGGCGCTACAAGCGCACCCGCACAAAATTGGTTGTGCAGGAAGCAGTGAATGCAAAGCATACGGAGAGAAAGAAATCAATTTCTAGGAAATAACACAATACAAAAACTCAGCCAAATGAGGGCAAGAGAGTTCAAAAACTTAAGAGATTACGTCAATAGAACAGAATTTCTAAATTGACAAATTAATTTTTTTTAATAAATTAACCAAAAAAAATCTCTACTTTGGGCCTCCGAAATAATAGCGCACAACAGGCCTCCTCTGGCTTAAGTGTATATACGGGCATGTGGTGATTCCTATATCGCTGTTCTTTTTCAACCTAACCTAACCTTACAGTCCAAACTTTGGATCTCCTAATATTTTGTCCAAATGTAGTTTTACTTCAGAAATGGTCAATCTCGGTCTTTATCCACAAAAGTTCAACATTTTTGTTTAAGTACAGTTTCGGATCTGTTCGAAGGCCCTTTAGAAGTATATTGCCGGTATTACATTTGACATTGTCAATATTAATTCACACAGGCTGAGGCTATATCCCTGTCGACAAAACCGACTGATACTTTTTTACTTGTTAAAGCATTTTTACTTGTTATGTTATGGAGTAGTTTTTGGTAAACAACAGTTATTGGCGTTTTGAAATTCTGTGACTCGTTATATCTTCCGAGCAGTCAACACCCAACCGGAGCCAACAGCTGACAAACATTTTAAAATAAAAATTGCCTGCAACCTAATGGAATGCATGTGTGCATAATTAAGAAATCCAAAAGAAAATTTTCTCAATCTTAGCACAGATATGTACATAGATAGGAGTAGATACCTCCGCTTAATGCACCCATCTTATATGGTGGAAAGGGAATAAGCACTTACGTGTAATGAAACACTTGTCTCTTGTGTGTACTGTATGCTGTGAAGAAGGTGTATTGTTGCTGTTGTTGTTTTCATCATTCCTGTGTTTATTTTCGTAAATTGGATTTTTTTGCATAATTAGTCATTTTTAATAGCAGCGGCAGCACAAACAACAACAATTCGATATGAAATTTATGAACTGTGGGAATTTTATTAATTGCCTACTCTCTCCCTTTTGCTCTCATTATTTTCTAAGTGTTATACAAAATAACCTTCGTTAAAATTTGCCATGTTCTCTTAAACTTTGTGAAATTCTCTCTTAAGAAATATGTGAGAAATTTTCGAAAGTGCAACCATGACCATACTTAACCGCTATTTTTTGTTTTGTTTTTTTTTTTTATTTTTGTTCTTATGTACAAATAATCGAAATCGAATAACGGAAATATTCGAAGAGTAATAAAATGTCGCTCAGAGTACAAACACGAGAGTACAAGTGGAGCATATGTTATGTTTTGTTATGCCTCGTTGTTGTCTTCCCAACGAATGGGTACAGACTTTTTGTGGATTTGTGATAGGTTATTGTTGTCGTAGTCGTCGTCATCATTGTCGTGACATAACTCTCTTTTTGGCTCTTTCATCTCCCATGCTCACGACTTAATAAATCGAATTTAGGTTTTTTTTCTGTTCTTAATTTCGATTTTCGAATAGGATGCTCGCAAATGTTTCGTGTTAGCCAACCGACAAGTAAATTGTTGTTGTGACTCGTTAACGTTTTCGGTGTTGTTACTACGATTTGGGCGAGATGTGGCCCAAAGTAGTTGTGTAGTTTCGTCAGTAGATGTCTTGCGAACGTTGTATTTAACGGTACGTGTTGTGTTCAGTGTTCTGTGCAATAAGGCGTCGCTCTGTGTTTGCGGATTAAATTCTCGGTCACAATTGTTACCTACATTGTGGGAAAATAATAAGAATCATAAAAATACCCACAAATAATCGATGAATGTAATGTGGCTACGCAGTATTGCGGTTAACGTGGCGGTTTAATTTGTTACTTCGTTTCTGTGTCGTTAAGCATTTAAAACCAAAAAGCATTTACTATTTCAAATTATTCCTTAGAAAATATACCAATATCATTATAGTTCTCGAGATTGTGTGGAATAAAACACCAAACAAATTGTGGAGTTTAAAAATATTATCTTAAAACAGCAATATTTGAATATTTTGTATAAAAAATAGAAAGAAAACAAAATATAAGAAAATCCTTCAATTTTGTTGTGTTCTTGATAAGAAAAGTGTTGTTGTGTGTTTCTCTAACTAAAATTTGTGTCAATATTACTATTGCTAATATCCTGGAAGCATCTGGATCTGGCCCACATATGTTTCGTCATCATCACCATCATCAAGAAACGTTCTAATCAAGTAAATATCAACTTATGTAGCTTAAGTTTGTTTTATTACGAAACGTCTTGATGCCTTTTAGATTGTTGGCGGAATTTTACCTCTTGTCACCCCTCGTCTTACATACATACACACATTCGTATATAACTAAACTCTTTTGACTGTCCGTCCCTTCGTCCGTCTTGTTGAAGAGAGAAATTCGTTTGTTATTTTTACTTAAAGACTTTTTTGGGTGCTGATTATGCGATTTTTTTCTTCTTCATCTTTTTCATTGCTTTTGGCTCTTCCTGTTCCTCGTGAGTCAAGGAGAGTGTGTGTGTCGGTCGGTGTCTGTATCGGTATGCTGTATTTCGTTGTTTCATTTTCTTCAAGTGAAATAATGTTACTTTTGTGTGGGATAAATGGGCTATGGACTAGCTTTCATTTTTCGTGTCTGTTTTTTTTTGCATTGGCCAAAAGAAGAAGGTACTTATCCACATGATCATCATCAACTGTCTACTTGACATGTGGCCTTTATTTATGCCACTCATTTAGCCCCCCTATCGTCGTCATTCCTTCCCTTTATCTCATACATGATGGATTTTCTTCAAGGCCTTTTCCCGCAAAACATAATGACGTTTATTTGAAAATATTTTTCTCGGTTTTTTTTCTTGCAACTTGCTTGGTACGTGTCCTTGTCGTCCTGGACAACTTGTTCAAGTTTTCTTCAATATTTGTATATGAAATATGTTCATAAGTTTGTTATTGTTTGTCTTTGATATGCTATGTATGTATGTGTGTATGCGTATAGCTAGTGTACTAATGGCCTGTTTAGGCTTTGTAGCTTGAAAGAAATCAACAATTTTACTTTAGATTCAAAAAGTAGTATGTGGATCTAATAATGTACCTCATCATAAGAAACAATTCCCCCTTGAGCATAAAAATTAAAAATTGAGTCTAAAGAAAACATTGATATCATGTTTACGCCTTAAATTTGGTTAAAAATAAATAAAAAATATTCATATATTTCAAAAGCGGTTTTCCATAACGATTACTTTAAAATTCCCAAGTTTTGAATAATTGTGTTTGAAGAAAACTAGTAAAAAAGGCTAAATTCGAAATTTGTTTTAAAATGCTCGGTATATAGGCTAAAAAGGCTATATACACTATGAAAATGGTTTCAGATCCCAAATTTGGACTAAATCCGTTTCTGTCAGTTAGGAATCGATTTAGCTCTGTCCGTCCCTTTGCCTGGCTGGGTAGAGCACCCTACAATTCTCGAACAGATCAACCGATTTGGTTTCGTTTATAATTCTAAAAATTCCAGTTGTAATTTTATTATTATACCCTCAGCATTTATGCTAACGAAGGTATATACTCTTTCAGACGGGCAAAATGTGCCTCATCGAAATTATTGTTTTAGAACCAAAGTATGTTTGGACTAAATCCGTTTCAGACAATTTGGAGCCGATTTAGCAATGTCCGCCCGTGCGTCTGGCTGGCTGGAGCGCACGAGAACTCTCGAACGGATTAACCTATTTGGTCCAAATGTAGGCTTTCGTAATTTTTTGTCCAATCTTAGTTTAAGTTCGAAGATGGGCCACATCTGTCCACACCGTCGAGTACCGCCCCCACAAAAGTTCAAAATTTTCCGCAAAAATTATGCGCACGATCACTATTTAAGGGACCAACCGATTTCGTCCATACTTTGCACATTGTAATATATCTACCAGACATAGATAAAGTTCGAATATTGACTATATGGGTCCACTCCTTCGGGTAACTCCCACCAAAAATTTCGGAAACTTGCAGTTTAAGAACTCCTCTCGAATCATTTTGATTTATGTTGTAACAGCTTGTATTCGCTGCTCCCATTACGACTGGACAAGTTTTTATACCCTCAGCCTTTAGGCTAAAGAGGGTATATACACTTTGATACGATGAAAATGTGCCTTATCGAAATAATAGTTTTAGACCCTAAGTATGTTTGGACGTAATGTGTTTCAGATCTAGCCATGTCCGATCTAGCCATGTCCGTCCGTCTGTCTGGGGGGAGCGCACGATAACTCTCGAACGGATGATCCGATTCGGTTCGAATTTTGGCTTTCGTAATATTTTGCCCAAACTTAGTTTAAGTTCGAAGATGGGCTATATCGGTCCACTCCTTCCCCCACAAAAGTTCGAAAATGTTCGGAAAATTTGTGCGCACGATAACTCTTGAAGAGGGTAACCGATTTGGTTCATAATTTGCCCATCGTGAAATATGTACCAGACTTAGATGAGGTTCCAACATGGACTCAATAGGTTTTCTCCTTCGGGTACCTCCCACACAAAATTTCGGATAAGTTCAGTTTTGGACCTGCTCTCGAATCGCTTTGATATTTGTTTTAGCAACTTGTATTCACTGCCCTCAATACGACGGTAAAAGTTTCATCAGGGGTAAGTCCAAACTTCCTGAGAAAATAGCCTGAAAGTTTCACAAAACCCCTATGACACCGTGTGAAGGGGTTGGAGCGCAAGATAACTCTCGAATGGATCTGCCGATTCGGTCCAAAATTTGGCCTTACATAGTTTAGGTTCGAAGATAAGCCATATCGATCCACTCCTTCAGGTACCTCCCCCACAAAAGTTCAAAAATGGTCGGAAAATTGTTCGTACGGTAACTCTTGAAGGGAGTGGCCGAATTGGTCCATACTTTACACATCCTAATATATCTACCAGATATAGATCAGGTTCAAATATGGTCTATATTTGTCCACTCCATCCGGTACCTCCCACAAAAAATTTCGGATAAGTTTACTTTAAGACCTGCAATCGAATCACATTGATTTTTGTTGAAGCAAAAAAAATGGTAAAAGTCCATACTTCTTGAGCAAACAGCCCGAAGGGTGTAAAAATCCCCTATGGCACCATATGTAGTTGCTGGAGATCCACTTTCATAATGGTCAATGTAGATCCCTTTCTTTTAAGTATCTCCTTGGGAAAACGTTTTTGGGAAAGCATTGTTTCAATATACACAGGCTGAGGGTATATCTCTGTCAGCAAAGCTGACTGATACTTTTTTACTTGTTTTAAACTGTAAAAACCCTATGACCACCATGTGTTGTGGCTGTGGTCCACACAGAATAACATATGAATTTCAAAGATAGTGCATATAGGTCTACCCCTTCCGGTACCTCCCCCACATAAGTTCGAATATATTCTCTAAAATGGTAAGCGAAATATCTCATAAACGAAGCAACCGTTTTGGTCCAAACTTTGATCTCGAAATATTTTGTCCAACTTAGTTTATGTTAAAAAGTGGACCCTATCGGTCCATACCTTAGGGTACCACCCACACAAATGATCAATATTTTTGTTGAATTGAGAATCCTTTGGAAATTTGGAAAGGTACTTCTAGTAAGTCCAAGTCCTATCGAGAGGAATGACTCCCAAATTAAGACACACTTCCAAAATGGACTATGTCGGTCTATTCCTGTAGGTACCTACCCCACAAACTTTTGAGATTTTATTCTACTCCATATCTTTTTTACGACAAGTTTGAATACCCCCTAAATACTTACTGGAAAATGGTGTTTCAATTCATACAGGCTGATGGTATACCTCTGTGGGTAAAGCCGACCGATACTTTGAACGTGTTTGTAATTCGAGATAATTCGGGATAATGCTAGATCGTCATGTTATATACCGCGATATAGAGACATCCTTGGGCATTTCTTCCACTAACTAACATTTGCATGAACACCTGTAGTGGAATTCTGTAATTAATTTTTCGAGTTACCGACAAAAATCCGTAAAATTAAAACGCAAAATTATGAATGAAAAGTAGCAATAAAAGTTGAAAACATTATTGTTTCGGTAGGAATTAGCGACAACTTTATTATAAATTGTAATCAAACTCCAGGCCGCAATTATTGACCGATCGTCACGAAATTTTGCATGGAGGTCGGCTTAAGACCAGAATGGATCCCTATTTTTGTTGGAGATGATCGTGAAATATTTAGCAGGTGAAATGGACCAAAAACATAATATAAACTGTAGGTCCTATCAACGCGATTTTATGTATGTTAAGAGTATATGACAAAGAAGTAGCTTGCAATTTGAGATACCGATCAGATAATAAAATTTTAATATACAGCTTATATCTTTATTCCTGGAAGAGACATTCCGGGCAAGTAAGCTATACTTGGAAGATAAACGCTTGACCTTTCTATTGATGTCAATTGTGTTGTGTACATGATAAGATAACAGTGTTACAGCCTAATATACCCTGTTATTTGTTTGTAGTGTAATCATAAACACGCTAGAGGTCGCAATTATAGCTCAATAATCACGAAATTTTTTACGAGGTTAGGAAGATGTTTAAAATTTTGGATGATGATCTGATATTATTCAGCGGTTGAAATAGACCATTACTTTTGTATGGAAAATACAAAAAAATATTTTTGGTCTATATTTTATTTCCTGGAGGGCATATCAGCAAAAATGTCTAAAATCGTCTTTTCCATTTCAAAAAAATCAAAAAAAAATTTTGATACTACATCTATGATTTTTGGTACATAGATTAAGAAAAAAATCGTCATTCCAAATCTGTTTTCGTTACCAACTTTGATCGTTGCGCGCAAAAGATATGACCGTTTTAATTATGCTAATTAGAAAAAATTCTAAAAAAATCGCGGCTTAATATAGTAAGCTGTTATATCCAATTATCGTTAACTGAATTCGCACCCTTTGAGAGTATGCAAAAAAAATTCAAAAAGTTTCATTGGATTCGCGAAAAATTAAATTTTTTAAATAATTTCACGTATTTACAAACATATTTTTGAAACACTAGCGCTTATACTTACAAAAAATATATATAAAAAAATTATAGCAGCATCCAGACATTGTGAGGAATAAAATGAAACCTAAGTCGTGAATTTTGGAGCTATAGTATTCATGTTATTTGCAAAGATACAAAGAAAATATGACGAAAAAAATAAAAATTATGTTATTCTAATTTTATTTTTTTATGGTTTTATAGGAAAGGTTGAAGAAAAAATGATTGAGTTCTTCGTCATTTTCGATCAAATTTCACGCAATAATGAAGATATTCCGTTGCAACAACTTTTTCACTTATAGTTTTCCTATTGGCGAATATTTTTAGAACATTATTTTAAATCACAAGGAATTCCAATTGTGGCATAACATTAAAATAATGTTATATTGAATATTACAACATTTGAAACGCATAGAAACCGCGTAATAGTGGAAATCACAAGATGCGCATCCGATTCTCCAAAACAGCGAATCAATCCCTCTTATTTGATATACACTTTGTGAAATTCCATTTGGCGACCACGATGTAGCATCAGTTGCATGTTAGGGTGCAAAAAACAGTAAAATGCCCATAATTTCCACGAAGTACATTTGCATTTTATGCGCATCCGATTTCAGTGATCACCATTAAAAAATACATCATCCTATGTCATTTCAATGCGATCCATCAAGAACCGTGGATGTAGCATCGCACTCAGTTTTTAGAAAAAATCTATTATATCTCCGGATTCGCGAACGTTTTTCAATATCTGTTTTCGCACATTTTAAATATGCGTTTCGCTCTATTTATCTAAGTAGGAATGACACATCTAAAACCCGTCTAAATACGCGATATTTTCAAAAATATTTTTTGCAGATTTTCGAAATTTGAGGGGTATCATATCCGCCGATCTAGTGGATGGATTTAGACGCGAAAAGGCTTGTTAGATTCAGAACGTAAAAAACTAAATTCACGCGGGTTTCCACTGAAATCGAATGGCATTTGTAAATTTTGAATCCAAAAAACTGGTTTTTTAGAAAAATTTACGCACAAAAATTTCGACTTTAAGCTGAGATTGTTGTGAACCTTTGAAGGCTACACGCCCGAGTTATACATCAAAAAATGCGTAATCGCGAGTACTACAATGTCATAATCAGTTTTTAAACGAGTACAGTTGCGCGTCCCGATTAGAGCAAAAATTCAAAAAACCTAATTTTTTAGTCTTCAAAATGTCAGCATCCATTTGAGATTGATGCGGTGGTTATATTAAAAAATCATACATTAGAAACTTCATCTCTGAAGTGTATTCTTTAACTTCTTCTTTGAACATTATACTCTACATTGCATTGTAAAGCCACTAATTGAAAATTGACTTAAAAAAACTCGTTTCCTTCAACGATTTTTTCCTATTTTTTTTACATTAATATGACCACAGCTTCCGCTCAATTTATAATTTAAAAAAAATCCATCGGTGAACCGTGCTAAAACAGTTTATTTTACCTAAATGCGTTCAAAAGTTATGATATATTAAAACAATTCGCGAGATACAATACCCCATACCTCAGTTTCAACAGAAGTAAATTTTCTACAAAAAGGCCGATATACCGGCAAAGTAGACTACATATGAAAATATAACTACTGATCTTCCCCCTGATGAAAATTACAATAAAGTGTCTGGTAGATAACGGGCCTACTGTTTAATATATAATGGGTTTGTGTAGAGACAGTTTACCATTCCCAGTTGTTGCATTATTGCAAATTACATGGTGCCCTAATGTTTTAATTGCCCAATTGGACTTTTATACATACATTGCAGCATGGGTCGCTTTGCCGCCTTTTTTTTCAAAATTGCAAAATATACTTCAGTTTCACCGGTTGCAAAATATACTTCAGTAAGGTTTGCGACATTTTCTGAGTATTTCAGTCATGTAAAACTACTCTACAAGTGGTGTCATAGGACACGCCGTTCGGACTCGGAGATAAGCTGTGGGTTCTGTATCATTGAGCGTTGTCCCTTTTGGGATGGTTGTGAAACACTTATTATGTTATTATTTAAGCCTGGTGTGATACGGTACCAGAATCCACAATTTTACTTTTTACAATAAGTTTATTTGTTCCATAAAGAAATTTTGATATGTGGGAAGCTAATTCCCAACGTTAAAGGTGTAGGGTAATACATTGTCGGCCCCGTCCGAATATAGCCTTGGCTTACTTGTTTTTCTATAACGCTGTGGTGAATTTTTTCGTGTTGCACAGTATAATGTGACAAAAAAAAAAAAAACCTTCGAAATACATAAAATCGGCCGTACCGCTATATTGTGTTGTATTTAATCTTAAACCTATATCCACAATTCTTTGCAGGAATGTTTTATACCCCTTTCGATTACTATATAACAAATGTAAGGCATTTCGGTTCGACAATGAGGTTAAATACGGAAAAATCAGTTATTACTATTATATGGTTATTACTACTATATATATCAAAACGTGGGCCGATATAAACAATTTTTAATACCAAACAAATTAGGAGTAATGTAAACTTCCGTACCAACAGACAGATGGAAAAACAGTCATATTTATATTTATAGGATTTCCGACGAATATTTCGATGTGTTACAAACGGAACAACCTTAGTATATTATGGTGAAAAGGGTCTATTGTGTACCACTTCAAAACGAATACAAGTAAAACCAACGTTAAGTTCGGCTAGGCCGAACAGAGAATCGGAAATGATTAAATAGACATAGAAATTATTATATCCACCATCCTGTAGAGGTAATGTACATAACTTAGTGACGATTTGTTAAAAAAAATTTCCTTTTGGTCACATCAATTATAACTCTATTATGTAATACATATTTGTTGTATTTAAATTATAGTCTTTTACTGATTTAAAGAATTTTTTATTTAACAAATTTTTGGTAAATGTAGAACAAATTGTTGCCCGGAGTCGAGCTTTTTTCAAGACTTGGGCTCCGACTCCAGCAAAATTTGCTAGACTACGACTCCGAAACCCTGGTAGTACTCACTATTACCTTCTACCACATATAAGTTTCGCGGATACGTCGCGATACCGAGCGCTATATTAAAAAAAAAAAATCATATAAACTACAATGCAGACATCACATGTCTACACCTAAAATTTCTTATCATATCTAACATTTTTAATTCTTTATCATAACCTTATTTAGCATATCCTCCCACGCATTTTCCATTTTAAAAAGCCTTATATAAATTAGTGGCGTTTAATTGTCGAGCGATACAATTTTGTTCCTCCTGTGATTGAATTTTATAAAATTTTACAATATAAGGTGTACTATCTATGACAGAGCGGTATACCATCATGAAGCGTAGACAGATTGAAAAGTTTTTCTCTTTAATTGGTCTAAAGTGTTAAGAATTTAATCCCGTTACATTTTAATTAATTTACTATTTTATTCAAATATATGGCTTGAAAATAGACTTTTTGTCTCAGAAACCTGCCGTTGGACCCATTGTGCATTCCATAAATTTTAAGCAATTTTATTGATTGTAACAAGTAAGAAAGTATCAGTCAGCTGTACTGACGGAGATATACCCTCAGCCACTGAAAAAAAAAACAATCACAATAATCATGCCTTATATAAAATATATTGATTTTGTATCAAGAGTTTCCTTAAAAATCTGTAGGCAGCCTAGTGCGGCTATACCAAATTATTGACATATTAACCAAACTTCTTCACAAAGGACTCAAAATATTAAACAACGTTAAACTCAGTTTAAAAGAAATTTTTGAAAAATGTTAAAGTTATCTTGTTCCACAGCCTTTTTAGTATGTGCAGGCAGGGTTTTGGAGCTTTTGGGCTATTTTCTCAGGAAGTACTGACTTACTCCGAAAAAAAATTGTACCGTTGAACTTACCTACTGAAAAAAGCATAAAACAATGCGAGAGGAGCTTCTAAAGTTTACTTTTTCCAATTTTGTGCGGGAAATACCCGCAGAAGTGGACCGATATAGCCCATATTCCAATCTGATACATGACTGGAAGAAATAATACTAAGTGTAAAGTCTCCACCAATCAGAAACTGCCTGCAAGAATTATTTTGCGGCTTTGCCATTTTGGTTGATGCCGTCAGCTTTTCATGGAGCTTTTAGGCCAATATCTCAAAGTATGGACTTGCTCAAGAAAAAATTGTACCGTCGTAAAGGAAGCCGCAAGGACAACCTATAGAAAAAAATTCGGAGCGATCCGAGAGGTGCTCTTAAACTTCACTTTATCCGAATTTTGTGTGGGAGGTACCCGAAGGAGTGGGCCGATGTCCGTCCATATTCCAACGTGATACATGACAGGATGAAAAATACGATGTGGAAAGTCTGCACTGCGAGAATTATCTTGAGTTGAGTTGGTGCCCTCAGGGTTTCTTGGAGCTTTTAGGCCAATATCTCAGGAAGTATGGACTTGCGCAATAAAAAGATTGTACCGTCGTAAATTGAGCCGCAGGGACAACTTACTGAAACATATTTCAAAACGATCCGAGTGGGGCTCTTAAACTTCACTTTAACCCAATTTTGTGTGGGATGTACCCGAAGGAGTGGGCCAATATATTCCATATTCGAACCCGACCTATATCTAGAAGGAATAGTACGATGTGGAAAGTTTGGACAAAATCGATTGTTCCCTTCGACAGTTATCGTTCACACCATTTTACAGACACATTTTTAACTTTTGTGGGAAAGATACCCGAAGGAGTGGACCGATATGGCCCATCTTCGAAATTAAACTAAGCTTGTGCGCACCAGCCAGCCAGACAGACGGATGGACATGGCTAAATCGACTCCAAATTGTCTGAAACGAATTTCGTCCAATTACACTTGGGGTCTAAAACCGTTATTTCGATGAGGCACATTTTTGGTCATATCAAAGTGTATATACCCTTTCTAACCTTAAGGCTGAGGGTATAAAAATCGGTAATTTTACTAAGTGTTACTGGAACCCTTTTTTACCAACTTTTCAGTTATACAACTGTCAAAATTCAAAACATTTGTAATAATTCGAAAAAAAATGTTCGAGTACACGGACAGGAATCAAAAAGGAATCCTAACATTCCATACATTTTTAGCATTTTTATTGATTGTAAAATAACTGAAAATTTCTACCAACTGGCAGTATGGTAAAAAAAAACACACTGCTGTTCACTGATTTGGATACCAATCTGAGGAAGATGGGGAACGGAGCGATTCTATCATGATTACCTGTGGCCTGCTTCAAAAGTAAGTAGTGGAAGTACTACTACGTCATCATTAGATAGCGGAATCCTATGCAAATGCATATATTGTTAGTATGGTCGTAGAGAAAATCTGATTAGAGAGAAATTCGTTTTATCACAAAATAAAACGAATTAGGCCCAGACATTTTTGCATATTTTGGCATATTTGCATAAGATGAGCATATGCAAAACCATATGTAAAAATATATACAAGGATTTGTGGTCTAAATATCCCACCGAAATGGATGTAATTTGATATTAAGTCTTCGTTAGGGGTATGAAACTTTACACCTGAATTTTGTCCGCATAGGTCCACGTCTTCATATAGCCCCCATAGAACGGTACCTTCCGATTTCCGATATTTTGAAGGCTGTGGCCTAAACAACACACTTAAATGGCTGACATTTTGTATAAAGTCTCCGTTGGGAGTATAAAACTTTCCACCTGAAATTTGTCGGCATAGTTCCCCGTCTTCATATAGCCCTCATAGAACGGTACCTTGCCGATTTTCGGTATTTTGAAAGTTGTAGCCTCAATATCCAACGGAAATGACTGAAATTTGGTATTTAGTCCTCATTGGGGGTATAAAACTTTCCACATGAAATTTGTCGGTATAGGTCCACGTCTTCATATGGCCCCCATAGAATGGTACCTCCGGATTTATGGTATTTAGAAGGTTGTGGCCCCAATATCCCTCCGAAATGGCTGAAATGTGGCATTAAGTCTTCCTTGGGGGTATTAAACATTCCACCTGAAATTTTTCGGTATAGGTCCACTTCTTCATATAGCCCCCATACAACGATACCTCCCGATTTTCGGTATTTTGAAGGTTGAGGCTGTGGTTATACATTTCTCTATTTTATTGACTTGAGAATTTTAAACGAAAAATTGTACATACAAACATTTTTGTAACTATTATTGAAATATTTGTTGCATAAGAAAATATGTAAAATGCATATATTTTGCAGATGCAAAAAATTATGCATTTTGCATAATATTGCGTATGTCATATGTTTCGATTGCAATTTAATCAGAAGCCAAAAATATGCCTAGTCCCAAAATTTGACATGAATCTGACCAAAAAGACGGGTTGCATAAAATTCCGCTGTCTAGTCATCATGAATTAGATAAAATTTTGATGTAAATACTTAAAAATTTACTGTACGATACATTTGGTAGGCTTTTCAAAATTGTTGGCGCACCCCTTATAAACTTGGTTATTTTGTCTGTTGGTTTCCAAGGTTATTTTTTTAAGTTTTCTTATTATTTTATGAAATACTAGGGGACCCGGCGAACTTCGTCTCGCAGTTTGTTAGGTACAGAACTTTATGGCTTTGGTTCAAACCTATAACACTATTATTGCTATCACTTTGTTCAATGGCAAATATTTCTTTGTTTTGAACGATCTTTGAAGCAGATGCACATTAGACAATTGTACATTCGACAATTGTCAGTTTGACGAAGAGAGAAGGTACTGAGAGGCAAAGTGTTTCTATTATCCTCGACTCTCTCTTCTATAAACTGACAATAGCCGCGAAAAAAATTAGGTAACTCTAAATCGGGACTAAGACATATTTTTTAAGCAAATAACACGTTTTGCGATGTAAATAAAAATATTTGGTAGCGCAGTTGAAGCAAAATAATATCATAAGGCCCTACTCGTTTCATAATCGATGGTTTTCTGCAATTTTTGTTTGCACCACTAAACACGATATTTCACTAAAGCAATTGAATATGAATTTGAATTTAATGCTGAATATAGTACTTCTTTAAATTTTCGTTTTAATCAATTAACCCATTTTAACCTATTTACCCATTTTGATCCGATCGTTATCAGGTAACCACCTTCGTCTGTTTTTATACCCTCCACCATAGTATGGAGGGTATATTTAGTTTGTTTTTATGTTTGTAACACATCGAACTAATCATTTGCACATATATTCTTGATCAGGATAAAATTCTAAGACGATCTAGTCATGACCGTCTGTCTGTCTGTCCGTCTGTTGTGATCACTCTAACGTTCGCAATAATTGATCTAGAGCGCTATATTTTTGCACCCGAGCGTGTATTTTTCCATAGGCAGGGTAAGTTCGAAGATGGGTTATATCGGAACACTTTTTGGTATAGCCCCCATATAACGCTACCTCCCGATTTTCGGTATTTTGGGGATTTTAACTAAATTTTTTGACCGAACTACCTGTAATTTTACGTTTGGGGTTCCCAGTGGTCACAAAACATCTCCACCAAAAACCGTCAACATAGGTCCATGTTTTGGTACAGCCTCCATATAACGGTACCTCCCGATTATCTATATTTTGAGGATATTAGCTAAAATTTTTAACCGAACTACCTGTAATTTGACAGTTGAGGTTCCTAGTAATCACACAAACATCTCCACCAAAAACTGTCAACATAGGTCCATGTTTTGGTAGAGTCCCTATATAACGGTACCTCCCGATTTTCTGTATTTTGTGGATTTTAATTACATTTCTTGACCGAACTATCTGTAATTTCAGGTTTGGGGTTCCCAGTGGTTCCCAAAGTATATCCACTAAAAACAGTCAAGGTCCATGTTTTAGTATAGCCCCCATATAGCGGTACCTCCCGATTTTTGGTATTTTGAGTATATTAGCTAACATTTTTGATCGAACTACCTGTAATTTGGCCGTTGAGGTTTCTAGTAATCACAAAATATCTCCACCAAAAACTGTCAACATAGGTCCATGTTTAGGTATAGTCCCCTATATAACCCGATTTTCATTTTGATATAGCCCCATATAAGGTTCCTTATCGATTGAATACATTTGTTATGTTTTTTACCTTATTTAGGTATCAGAGGTCACAAAATATTTTCGTCTAAAATTGTGGACAGGAAAGAACATAATTATTCCGTTTTAGTTCAGAATATTTTATGGTGGAGGGTATTAAAAGTTCGGCCCGGCCGAACTTAACGCTTTTTTACTTTTTTTTCTGACTTCTCTATTTAATGTGATCTCCCGAATTCTACTTGCACTGCACGGTATTAGGTGCAATGGCTCTGGTAACATGGACAGATCTATTCTGTTAGTTGCCGTTCTTTGTGTGTTTCGGATGCTTGAAGTCTTGTCACACTACCACCTGACGGTTGTCGATTACTTGGTCACCCTATATTTAATTTCGACGTAAATAACATAGTCAAATTAATATCACAAACTAATTAACGATTAATAAGTATTTACCTACTTATGTCGCCGATAAAGAATATTTGTCAGATAATTCGACCAAAAAACTCCAGTACCTCCGATTTCTTGTTTTTTCCAATTTTGAATATCATCCTTTTTCGAATGACATACATACAGTGTACCAACAGTACCAATGTACATATGTATGTTTGTATGTATGTATTTGGCCGTTTGTAATTGCCTTTTTTGTATCATGACAGAATCTAAACAGTATCAAAGTATATCTGGTACAGCTTAAATATTATACCGCATACATCGGAAGTTTATCTTTCGAAGATGTTTTTACCTACGGTTTAAAAGTATACATATATGCCACAACTTCACTTCCAATGAAATTACCTCGAAGCTCTTGATGTTTCAATTAACCCACCAATTTTGTGGATTTGTACCTTTTTCCTCAGTCTTTCAATCGATATCGGACCGAAGCCACCACTAATCTTTACAAACTCTAAACTAAGCCCTTTTAACCATTTTTCGCTGTTAATTTCCTAAAAACACGCTTGAAAATAAATGAAAATCGATTTGATTGTAAATAAAAAATTCTATACAACTTTCAAAAATTGACAAAGGCGTACAATGGACCCTCACAGTAGGTGCAAATACAATTTTCCCCAAAAACAGCCCAAATAAGTGCCAAGATTTACTCCAAACGCGAAGCTCGATAGAAATTTGTGGAAAAATTGACTTTATTGAATAAATATTTTTGTAAATTTTTCGTAAATTTTCGCGATTTTTTTAGGTTTTATCCTTTTCTGACATGAGACCATTCCAAATTGGTGCGAATTGTCAAAATCTGTTCAGCCGTTCTTGAGTTATAAGCGTAGTAACTAACATCATCCTTTTTTATATATATAGATTATTTTTTTTTGTTTATCTTTGCTACTTATTTCGTGTCGTTTCATATTTTCCTCATAAGTTGTCCATCATTTTGGCTTCTATTCTTGTTTTTTGTCTCAAACATTTCATTTATGCTTTGCAGGCTTGTTTTTTACTTAATCTTTTGTTGAAGCTTTTCATCATTTTTTGCTACTTACTGTCCTACCGAGTAACTCAGATTTTTTTGCTCTAAAGTAAATTTGTTTTGCTTGAAGTTAAATCACATTTGTAGGATTTATGTTATTATGAAATGTTCGTTCTAGCCATCATCATTTGTCTGTTTTCACTTTCGGTGTAATGTGATTTTTGTTTTTCACGAAAAACAAGAAATGTTTTTTTCTACATTCTACAGTACAAGTTTTATAGTTTTTTATAACTTTTCTCCTGTTTTTTATTTTGCTATTTGCCATTTGTTTTATGTTTAAAGTGAATGCTTAAAAATTTGAAAATGACCTTAAGGTTGTGTGTGTGTGCGTCGTGAAAGATTACATCTTATGACATTTTTTTGAGTTAATTTCATGTCTATAACTTTAATGGGTTTTGTTGTTATTGCTGTTCCTGCTAGATATTTATTGTGAGAAAATAAAGTCCGTTATAAAGTAAAGTCGTCCAGAAGGTCAAATGTAGTTTATGATACTGAAGATGCTTTCAACATGTGAAGGTTATTAATGTTGATAACGATGATGATAATTCATTTATGTATAAAAGGACACAAGTAAAAAGTGATGTCCTTAGCTTTAGCAGGGGATGATATTTTGGATTTTATTAGTTTTTTTTTTAAAGGACTTTCATATGAATCAATAAAAAATCAGTTTTAGTAAGTACTTACAGTGATACAAATACAGTATACTTTATAGCACTTCAACTTCTGAATTCAATTTTTTTATAGAATAGGTTATTTGTAATTTCCGACTAAGATAAATTATAAGGGAATGTCGATAGTTATATTAACTTTAAATGTTACCATTTCTAAATATTTTTATTTATAAATATAGGCGAAATGAAGACTTTCTCTACGCGTTCAGTTCTGTGTATTGAACTTATGATATTGTATTTTTGTGTGTTGCAGGAGGTAACACTCCTACTAAATCCTTTTAGTACGTTACGTTGGAGGATAGTTGCAATTTATTTTATTCAAGGAAATATTTTTGCATGTACATATACAGTGTCGACAAAACTAAAGCTCCGCCTCAGTACATTTTTTTAAAATGATAGTTTTTTAAAAATAACAAAGCTGTATTTTTTGTATTTTTCTCTTTATTTATATCCTTATTATTAAAAAAAAACACAAATTTCTGAATTTATTAAAAAAGTTACAATTAAAAAAAAAAAAAATTAAAATAAGTCGCAAATATAAGTGGACAAAAATAAGCACCCACCAATTTAAGGAACAAAAACTAGTGAAATTATTTATTGTAGCTTAAATCCTCAATATACTGAAAATCGTGAGGTACCGTTATATGGGGGCTATAGCTAAACGTGGACCCAGGTCCACAATTTTTGTTGCAAAGGTTTTGTGACCACCAGGAACCCTAAGTACCAAATGACAGCTAATTTGTAGGGAAATGTGGCTTAAATCCTTAAAATACCGAAAATCAGGAGGTATCGCTATAAGGAACGTATACCAAAACATTAGTCGATATTGTTCATATTCATCCACAAATGATGCTACAGCATCTTCTGGTCAAATGCAAAATCGATTAAATTTAAAAATTGGCGAAAGAACGATTTACAGAAGAGCGGTAGAGGTCGGCTCATTTAGTCGACGACCAGCAAAAAAAACTTTCATATCGACAAAAAATTGAAAAGCCAGCCTTGAATGCGCCAAGTCCCATCTGGACTTTCTGATGAATCTAAGTTTAATTTAAAGGATTCGTATGGCATAAGGCGTCGATCAAATGGGCAATGGTTAAATCCTAAATATTACAAGGACACTGTAAAACATGGAGGCTTAATGGTCTGAATTTTTTTTCGGGGAAAGGGATTGGACCCATTCATAAAATAAATGGAATTATCAAGTATCGTAATGTCTTAAATAACGTGATGGTGCTTTATGGGCATTAGATGGGCATTCCAGGAAGATAACGAAGTGGTTAGCCCATTTCGTACTTGGTGTTCGACGTTCGAACAATAAAATCACTTTTTTTCAAAAAAAAATATTTATGGACGAAAATTGTAAATTTTTAAACAGGTTTATATATGAAAACTCCCCTCCCCTCGATGTAGGGGTATATTTTTGAATCCTATATTTTTGGATACTTTTTAAATAAATTTTAAAAAATTGTAAAATAAAAAATTATTAAAAATATTAAGTTACAGTGATTTATTTATAAATGTACTTAAAACTAGAAAATAATTTTTCATGATGGAATCTGAATTAAAAATTGTGACAATGTTAAATGGCAAGCGTTTTATTTGAGAGATTCCACCATGAAAAATTATTTTCTAGTTTGTAGTGCATTTATAAATAAAACACTGTAACATAATCTTTTTAATTATATTTTATTTTTTGACCACTGACCATTTTTGAGCATAACCAAATTACAGTCAATTTAGGCCGAAAATGTAGATAAAACTTTAAATTGCCTGAAATCGAGTGGTACCGTTATATGGGGATCACACCAAAATCTGATCTATATCCACAATTTTTGGTGCGAACTCCAAATGCCTAGTTACAGCCAATTCGGACTAAAATGAAGACCAAATCCTCAAAACTTTTGAAATCGGGTGGTACCGCTATATGGGCGTTATAGGAATAAATGGACCCATATTGGTTTTGCTTTCATATGCATGTATTGTCATCCAAATCTGAATAGTGTGCAAAGATTTAGTTTGATTGGTCAACTGCAACTGTGTTAAAAATGAGAACTAAAGCGGTGGCTATACCAAAACTTGGAAATGTTATGTGTCAGTACAAATATTATTTTAGCCCAATAGAAGACTAAATACTACACTTAAGCCTAATGTGTAGGATAGTGCGGCTAAAAACCTAAAAAAGCCTAAAATCGGGAGGTACTTTTCTACGGGGGCTAAATAGAACGAGGACCTTACTTACTTACTTAGTTGGCCCATTACAGAACATTTGTTCCATAGACCGAACTAAGAAAAGATCTCCATTCCTCTCTGTTTTTCGCTTGACTTTTTGGAATACCGCGCCTTTCCATTTCTTCATCCACTTGTTTGCTCCATCGAAGCTTAGGTCTGCCGATTCTGCGTGCACCGCCATGTGTCATGTATTCATGTAGAACGAGGACCGATACTGATAAATTTCTAGAGTACCAGGACTCACACATTTCGGGGAAAAGTTTTGTAGGCCCAAGGAAGACTCAATACCAATCTTCAACCATTTTTTCAAAATGATAAAATAAATCAATAAAACAGCAACTAAATATTTTTTTACTTCTATTCATATAGGATAAGCGCCATTGTTCGAAATTTCGAACACAATTTTCCGGAAAAACAGAAATCGGAAATTTTTTAGTAGATTTTTGACATCATCATCAAAAAAGTTTTTTTTTTCTTAAAAAATAAATAAAAAAAAGTGAGTCAAGGCTATAGTCGGGTCGGGGCCGACTATGTGATACCCTACACTTACACCTGTGCATAAGCTTTTGACCGGTAAATTTCAAAATATTAAAATTGGGATAGCTTAGCGCCTTTGCTCTGAATGTGTTCATTAGTACAGGTCAATTTTGTTGAATCGCATTTCAGTGCATGGTCAGCACAACTCAAATAAAAAAATGGAAAAGTGAGATGTACGCCAACCATGAATAGGATTCTTTCTCTGTGAGACCGCATCAACCCCCAACATTTTCTGAAGAACCGTTCAAAATTTCGACCTGCAGTTTGATTGCACAAAAATGGAATAAGGGATACATTACCGACTATTGCGACATCTCTGTTGTTTGACCACTTATGACAACCAACTTCACTTAGTTGTAAATGTGATATTTTCTACTTTCTTTGCCAGGTTTTGCTTTCGATATACTTCTTAGAGAAGAGAGATATTCGCTTTGAAACAAAACGTTGGCCTTTTCTCCATGTAAGTTTTTTTCACATTCCGACCCCTGAATAATATCGGACCATTACCTAAATCAGTGAGTTTTTTCCTAGGTAGGACCCCCATTAACCCCCAAAACTTCGTGACGGTCCGATCAATATTGCGACCTGTAGCGATATCTCCATTAATTGGCCACTTACGCTAACCTACTTTGCATCATTGTAAAGATGGGGTTTTCTGCTTTCATAGTCAAACTTTCTTTTTGGAAGGTCCCCAACCAAAGCTGCGATATTAGTCATTATTATTAAAATCGCAAAAATGAAAAGTTGGGTTCTATTAGCGGCTATTGCGATATTTTTGTTGTTTGACCACCTACGACAACCTACGTTACATCGTTGCAAAGGTGATATTTTCTACTTTCATTAGCAGGGTTGCTTTTGATATATTCCATATAGAAGCGGAGATATTCGCTCTGAAATAAAATGTTGACTTTTTCTTCAAATAAGTTTTTTGCCCATTCCGACCCATGAATCAATAGGATTCTTCCCCTCCGGGACCTTTATCAACACCCAAAATTTGGTGACGATCGGATTAAAATTGCGACCTGTAGCGTGATTACAAGGTTTAGATGGACAGACGGACGGAAACAAATAGCCAGATCGACTCAGTTTGTCGAGACATTCATTTTGGTATATATGTGTATGGGTCTACGACCATTATTTCGATGCGTCACAATCTTTTTGACCAAAACCAACTTGTAATACCCTCCCCACATAGTGGTGTAGGGTATAAAAATATCTCGGAACGAAATGGCCTTACCTTCGATTGGGACTTGTGGAAGATCGTTATCTCAAAAATCAATCGAAAAAAAATTGCAAAACCAAAGACAATTTATTTGAAGACGAAAAAGTTGTCTTAGAAGCAACATCGCCTGCAATAATTAATGATTTAATATCCTTTATTAGACATGCATAGCGTGTTTGGTGCATAAAATACATGAAATTGGCCGAAAATATATATGGGAGCTATATCCAAATCTGAACCGATCTCAATATAGTTTGGAAAATTAATTTCTAGACCAAATTTCGTCACACACTTCAAATTTGTGGACTGTATCTGTAACCGTTTATTAGATATCAGCATACAAAATCTACATTTTTTGGGGGTACTCCGATCCTGAGGCGGAATTTCAAAAATTCATATGTACTATTTTACTTCCAGGCGATGTTGCAATATACCCTCAAATTTTCAGGAAGATCTGTTCAGTGGTCTTCAAGTCCATAAATTACAAACAAACGTACAAACATTTTTCTGTTTTATACTAGCAGACCCCGGTTTGCATTGCTGGTCCGTTGTAATGAGTTTAAATGATAAATGTGTATGGATTTTATGCTTGACAATTCAATCGGTCGATTGACAAACCGAGGAGGATTTTAAATGTATCTACAGGTTTTGTGTGTAACCTTTCTATTCTCATACGGACTTTGTCGGATTTTTTCGACCATTGATGCTGTTTAGGATTTATAATCCAAAATTAAAAATCTGATTTTTATACCCTCAGCCTTTAGGCTAAAGAGGGTATTTACACTTTGATACGACCGAAAATGTGCCTCATCAAAATAATGGTTTTAGACCCCAAGTATGTTTGTACGATATCCGTTTCAGACAATTTTGAGTAGATCTAGCAATGTCCGTCCGTCTGTCTGTCTGTCTGTCTGTCCGTCTGTCTGTCTGGCTGGCTGGTGCGCACGATAACTCTCGAACGGATCAATCGATTCGGTTCAAATTTTGGGTATCGAAATATTTTGTGCAGATTCGATTTAAGTTCGAAGATGGGCCATATAGGTCCACTCCTTCAGGTACCTCCCCCACAAATGTTCAAAAAATTGTCGCAAAACTTGTGCGCACGATAACTCTTGTAGGGAATAACCGATTTGGTCCATACTTTGCACATCGTGTAATTTCTACTAAACTTAGATGAAGTTCCAATATGACTCAATCGGTCCACTCCTTCGGGTACCTCCCACACAAAATTTCGTAAAAGTTCAGTTTAGGACCTGGTCTCGAATCGCTTTGATTTTTATACCCTCAGCCTTTAGGCTAAAGAGGGTATTTACACTTTGATACGACCAAAAATGTGCCTCATCGAAATAATGGTTTTAGACCCCAAGTATGTTTGTACGATATCCGTTTCAGACAATTTTGAGTAGATCTAGCAATGTCCGTCCGTCTGTCTGTCTGTCTGTCCGTCTGTCTGTCTGTCTGGCTGGCTGGTGCGCACGATAACTCTCGAACGGATCAATCGATTCGGTTCAAATTTTGGGTATCGAATTATTTTGTCCAGATTCGATTTAAGTTCGAAGATGGGCCATATAGGTCCACTCCTTCAGGTACCTCCCCCACAAATGTTCAAAAATTGCCGCAAAACTTGTGCGCACGATAACTCTTGTAGGGAATAACCGATATGGTCCATACTTTGCACATCGTGTAATTTCTACCAAACTTAGATGAGGTTTCAATATGGACTCAATCGGTCCACTCCTTCGGGTACCTCCCATACAAAATTTCGGAAAAGTTCAGTTTAGGACCTGGTCTCGAATCGCTTTGATTTTTGTTTACGCAAGTTGTATTCGCTGTCCTCTATACGACGCTGTAAGTTTCATTAGGGGCAAGTCCATACTTCCTGAGGAAATAGCCTGAAAGTTACAAAAAGCCCTATGACACCGTGTGTAATGGTTGGAGAGCAAGATAACCCTCGAACGGTTCTGCCGATTCGGTCCAAAATTTCGCTTTCGTAATATTTTGTCCAAACTTAGTTCAAGTTCAAAGATGGATTATATCGGTCCACTCCTTCCGGTACCTCCCCCACAAAAGTTCGAAAATGTTCGGAAAATTTGTGCGTACGAAAACTCTTGAAGGAAGTTACCGATTTGGTCATTACTTTGCACATTATGAAATTTCTACCAGACTTAGATGAGGTTCCAATATGGACTCAATCGGTAAACTCCTTCGAGTACCTCCCACACAAAATTTCGGAAAAGTTCAGTTTAGGACCTGCTCACGAATCGCCTTGGTTTTTTTTGTAACATCTTGTATTCACTGTCCCCTATACGAAGGTACAAGTTTCCTCAGGGGCAAGCCCATACTTCCTGAAAAATAGCCTGAAAGTTGAAAAACAAACCCTATGACACCATGTTTATGGGTGGAAACGCAAGATAATTCTCGGACAGAAATGCCGATTCCGTCAAAAATTTGGCCTTCGTAATATTGTTTCCAAACTTAGTTTAAGTTCGTAGATAAGCCATATCGGTCCATTCCTTCAGGTACCTACCCCACAAAAGTTCAAAAATATTCGGAAAAATTGTGCGCACGATAACTCTTGATGGGAGTGACCGATTTGGTCCATACTTTACACATTCTCATAATATCTACCAGATATAGATCAGGTTCGAATATGGACTATATTTGTCCACTCCATCCCGTACCTCCCACACAAAATTTTGGATAAGTTCACTTTAAGACCTGCTCTTGACTAACTTTGATTTCTGTTGAAGCAACTTGCAATCGCTGTCTCAATTACGACAGTAAAAGTTGTTTCAGTGGCAAGTCCATAATTATTGGGAAAACAGCCCGAACGTTGTAAAAAACCCCTAGTAGTAGCTGGAGAGCACAATAACTCTCGAACTGATAAACCGATTTGGTCCAAAATTTGGCCTTCGTCATATTTTGTCCAAACTTAGTTTAACTTCAAAAATGGCCCATATCGGTCCTCTCCTTAGGATACCTCCCCCACAAAAGTTCAACCTTTGTGTTCAAGTGCAGTATTGGGTCTGTTCGGAGATCCTTTGGGAATTTATACCGATGATGTTCTTTGTGGTCCTGTTTACAGCCATATTATATTTTCCGTGGACAAGTCCATGCTTCCTGGCATACTGGTCCAACAGGTGTCGATAACCCACTGAAATGACTAGTGGGAGCGATATCTATCGAAAAGATATGACTCTCAAAATAAGATCCACTTCCATAATGCACTTTGTCGGTCCATTCCCTCCTCCGCAAAACTTTTGAACTTTAATCCTAATCCACATTTTTGTCGGCAAGTTCAAATGTCCAAAAAGTGCCAAAAAATTCAGAAAAGGGCCTAAATACATTCGATCTGTCCGTAGATGAAAGTTCCAATTCACATAGGCTGAGGGTATATCTCTGTCGGCAAAGCCGACTGATACTTTTTTACTTGTTGTTTACTCAAGTTGTATTCGCTGTCCTCTATACGACGCTGTAAGTTTCATTAGGGGCAAGTCCATACTTCCTCAGAAAATAGCCTGAAAGTTACAAAAAACTCTATGACACCGTGTGTAGTGGTTGGAGCGCATGATAACTCTCGAACGGACCTGCCGATTCGGTCCAAAATTTGGCTTTCGTAATATTTTGTCCAAACTTAGTTCAAGTTCAAAGATGGATTATATCGGTCCACTCCTTCCGGTACCTCCCCCACATAAGTTCGAAAATGTTCTGAAAATTTGTGCGTGCGATAACTCTTGAAGGAAGTAGCCGATTTGGTCCATACATTGCACATTATGAAATTTCTACCAGACTTAGATGAGGTTCCAATATGGACTCAATCGGTAAACTCCTTCGAGTACCTCCCACAATTTCGGAAAAGTTCAGTTTAGGACCTGCTCTCGAATCGCCTTGGTTTTTGTTGTAACATTTCGTATTCACTGTCCCCTATACGAAGGTACAAGTTTCCTCAGGGGCAAGTCCATACTTCCTGAAAAAATAGCCTGAACGTTGAAAAACAAACCATATGACACCATGTTTATGGGTGGAAGCGCAAGATAATTCTCGAACGGAAATGCCGATTCCGGCCTTCGTAATATTGTTTCCAAACTTACTTTAAGTTCGTAGATAAGCCATATCGGTCCACTCCTTCAGGTACCTACCGCACAAAAGTTCAAAAATATTCGGAAAAATTGTGAGCACGATAACACTTGATGGGAGTGACCGATTTTGTCCATACTTTACACATTCTCATAATATCTACCAGATATAGATCAGGTTCTAATATGGTATATGGAGTGGACAAATATCCACTCCATCCCGTACCTCCCACACAAAATTTTGGATAAGTTCTCTTTAAGACCTGCTATTAAATCACTTTGATTTTTGTTGAAGCAACTTACATCCGCTGCCTCAATTACGATGGTAAAAGTTGTTTCAGGGGCAAGTCCATACTTCTTGAGAAAACAGTCCGAAGGGTGTAAAAACCCCCTATGGCACCCCCATGGTCTATGTCGGTCCATTCCTTTAAGTACCTTTTCCGCAAAATTTTTGAACTTTAATCCTAATCAACATTTTTGTCGTTTCATACGACCAAAATTTTGAAACCCCCTAAATACATAAGTTTTTTTTGTGAAAAAAGTGTTTCAATTTGCACAGGCTGAGGGTATATCTCTGTCGGCAAAGCCGACTGATACTTTTTAACTTGTTAAATTTGGTTTTAAACTTGTAGGTTATTAAAATATTAATTTTATATCTGGAAAACCCTTATGCTTCCTCTTCGAAACGTAGATACCTCGGAAACTAGATCAGATAGGAAAATGCCGACCAAAAAATCTGAAAGAGCATACGCGAAAACCCTAAAAGCCACCTATATCTCAAAAAGTAAAAAATGGCATATGGATCACTTAAGCACGACACCGACGATATATATTATATATTCAAACCTCATCTATGTCTGGTAGAAATTTTACGATGTGCAGATTATGTAACAAATACGTTACGCCATTTAAGAGTTATCGCGTTCCCAATTTTTCCGAACATTTTTGAACTTTTGTGGGTGAGATAACTAAAGGGGTGGACCGACATGCTTCTTCTTCAAACTAGGTTTGAAAAAAATATTACGAAGGCCAAAGTTTGGACGGAATCGGCTGATCCGCTTAGCAGCTCTTAAGTATGTTGTATGCCCTCCACCATAGCATAGAGTGTATTACTAAGTTTGTTTTATTTATAAATTCTCGCTCAGTTTAAAATTCGGAGTCGGTGTAGAGACATGGCCATCATAATTGACCCAGAAAGCTATATTTTTCCCATATGCAAGCCATGTTCAAATATGGGTATATCGGTCCAAGTTTTGGTATTACTCCCATAAAACGGTACCACCGGCTTTTAGGTATTTTGAGAATTTTAGTTGCATTTTTTCCGAACTAGCTGACATTGTCATTGAGGATCCTAGTGGTCACAAAACCTAGCCACCAAAAATTATCAGCAAGGTCAATGTTTTGGAATAGCCCCCATATAACGGTACCTTCGGATTTTAGGTAGTTTGCAGATGTTTGTTAAATTGTTCTGCCAAAATATCTGTAGTTGGGCATTTGAAGTTTCCAGTGGTCACACAAACCATTTCCACCAAAAAATGTCGACACATGACCACGTTGTGTGTAATCTCTCGATTTTACGTCTTTGATATATTTGCTACATTTTTTAACCGAACTATCATTAATTTGACATTTGAGTTTACAAACACAATCTTTACTTTCCGATTTTTTATGTATTTTTAAGTTCTTAGCTGATTGAATTTGCTAAAATTATGAATGTGTGGCCCCAAGTGGTAAAAAATGTCTCCTCCAAAAATTGTGGGCATTGACACTTTGGTAATAGAAACGAAGTTAGTTATTTTATATAAATTCTAGCCCCGCCAAACTTAACGCTTTTTTACTTGTTAATAGCTCTGATTGTCCTTCACTAATAACAACCGTGATGACTTTGTCACCCTCTGGATGCAACTAATATATTTAATTCTACAAATCCTGACGAAAATATATCAACTTAATAATAATCCTCTAAAAAATATTTCATTTTAAATCCATAAGTTTTCGAATCTCATCCACTACCAAGTCCCATAAATGCATTGCATTCACTTAACACAACCATTTGTCTCATTATAAATAACTTAGACTTAGTTGTGGAAAACTGAAAGCAATAAATGCATAAAACAGTTTTCAATTTTCAACTTGTTATTTATTTTCTTTTTCTTGTTCTTCTGCCTTGGTATACTATTTATTTTTATTTTTCTACAAAAAAGAAAAAAACGGGGAGTGTAAAGTTAAAATAAATAGTCGAGAATTTTGTTTTTTATTACACACTTGATAATTTTAGCAATAACTCATGTAGCTAATCACCACATAAATAACCCTCCTTACATACTTACTAACACACAAACGCATAGACAAATAATTGCACAAACACACATAAGCATGTTTGTCTCTAAAAAAAAAAAATAGAGAGACGCTGAACTAGCCAACAAATAAGTGGAACCAAAAATCACAGTCTACAAAATGAATGAACCCATTGCTGCAGCATTAGCCGCAGCAACACCAACTTCAGCAATTCCAGAACATTAAACAAACGAAGAGGAGTTATGTGTGTGGACATTACTATACAAAATAAACTATACATAGATTCGCTTACATATACGAGTACATATATTCAATACATAGTACAATAAACAAAAAATATGTGACTTAAAATACGAAGTAGAGAGGAGGAAAAAAAATTAAAATTGTAAAATCGTAAAAGAGTGTGTAAATATCGCGAAAGAACCCATTTGATTCCTTGACCCCCCATATAAAGCACTTAAATGAAATAAAAAATTCTTTGAAATTGGAAAACTTGATAGAGATATTTGGCGTTTTTATATGAGATGAAAACTTATATTTTTATACCGTTAGCCTTTGGTCTAACGAGGGTATACACACTTTCATACGACCAAATGTACTTCATTGAAATAATGGCTTTAGACCCTAAGTATGTTTTGGACGAAATCCTTTTCAGACAATTTGGAGTCAATTTAGTCGTGATCTGTCCTCTACGACTGTCTGGCTGGATGGGTGGAACGCCCGATAACTCTCACACGGATCTACCGATTTGCTTCAAAATTTACCGAATTTATGTACCTTTCTTTCAGGTACCTCTTACACAAAATTTTAAAAAGTTTTCCCTAAAATGGTGTCCACTATAGCTCTCGAAGGCAGTAACCGAAGTGGTCCCTTAGTACATATTTACTTAGCACATACAATTTCTACTAGACACAAATCAAGTACGAATATGGACTATATCGGTCTACTCCTTCGGGTACCCCCACACAAAATTTGGGAAATTGTATTGTAAGACGTGTAGTGCGATTCTCTAACACATTTTTGGAGCTACCGGCACATAAAATTGAAATCCTTATAAATTCGTTATTTATTATTAGATATTATTCGGTAAGTTGGCGACCAATAAAAAGTAGTCCTGAAGTTCTACCGATAGCAACAGTGTTGTCAACTTTTATTTGAACTTTTCATTCATAATTTTGGTTTTTTAAAGTTACCGATTATGAGTTAGAGAATCGCACTACTGGTCTCGAATCTCTTTAATTTTTGCAGCAACTTATATTCGTTGTATTCCCCATTACGACAGTACAAGTTTTACAGGGACAAGTCCACACTTCCTTATACAGTACAATGACCAGAAAGTTATAGAAATAACTCTACCGCCACCATGCGTTGTGGCTGATGCGTATGACAACTTTCCGACCATATGGTCAAAATTCGATTCCCAGGCCAGACAAAATCAAAATTTTCAACGGTGGCAAAATGCCCCTCAGTGATGTTGGTGACATTTCCTGAGTATTTCAGTCATGTAAAACTTCTCTACAAGTGGTGTCTTAGGACACGCCGTTCGGACTCGGCAATAAACAGAAGGACCCATATCATTAAGTTAATAAGCCTGTCTGGTTACTCTTCCAACAAGAATTGTCCAACAAGAACTTTCTCAGAGAGTAAGGAGTTTTTATTCTCTTTTGCTTGAAAATTATAAAAAGTAAACTGACACCTCCCTAGCAAAAATCAGCAAGCAATCAGCTGACTTGCCAAAACAGAACAATTTGTCGGCCAATGGAAGCAAAAATGTGTATTTTATTAAAAATAAAAAAAGAAAATGACCCAAAAATGGATTTTTCCACTTTGCAACTTTGTTCTACAAAAAATAATACAATTGGACTTGATATTTCCGCAATAAAATTGTTTTTTTTTATTTTTACAAACATAAATCAAAAAAATTAAAAACAGATGATTGTCCCAATTTACATTAGGCGAGTTTACTTGCGGCAATTGTCAGTTTATAGGTGAGAGAGGGTGCTGAGAGGCAAAGGGTTACCATATGCCTCACCTCTCTCTCCTATAAAATGACAATTGCCGCAAGTAAACTCGCCCAATGTAAATTGGGACTAAGATCGTTTTCAGGAAGAAGAAATTTGTCCAGCAAGAATTTGCAAACTCTCAGTAAAAGAACTGTCAAAATATCTCTCTCGAATTGCTCACTTTTGCTGGTTTTTTTTGTGTTAACAGACGACTTCCAGCAACAATTGGTACAAATTGTTAAAAATTTTAGTGTAACCAGACAGACCTAATATGAATCTTGGTGCACTCATTGATATGAGAGAAGTCTCCCTTGTCCCATCTGGGATGTTTGTGGAACAATTATTACTATATTTTCACCAAACTTAATTTAAGTTCAAAGATGCGTCATAACGAATACCCACAAAACTTACAAATTTTTGCTAATATGGTGCGCAAGAGTCACAGATTTCTGAACTAAAATGGAATAATCAGATGTCTTCCTGTCCACAATTTTAGGTGGAGGTATTTAATAAACATTACCTAATTTAAATCAGAAAATTTACCTAAAAATTTCACCAATCTGGCGGCAACTTTATATGATGCCTATATGAAAGTGTGGACCTATGTTGAAAAATGTTGAAGGAGAAGTTTTGTGACCACTGAGAACCTGAAATGTTAGATTACAGATAGTTCTGCCAACAAATTTAGTTAAAATCCTGAAAATACCGAAGGCCTGAACATAGCGTTATAGGAAGGGGAGGGCTATACCAAAACATGAACCTATTTTGAAAATTTTTGGTGGATAAGTTTACTTACAACTGGCAACCTCAAATGTTAAATTACAGATAGTTCGCTCTCAAAATTTAACAGAAATACTCAAAATACCTAAAATCCGTAGGTACCGTTATAAGGGGGCTATACCAAAACATTTACCTATGTTGACAATTTTTGGTGGAGAAATTTTGTGACCCCTGCGAATCTCAAATGTCAACTTACAAGTAGTTCGGTCACAAAAAAGAAATAGCTAAAATCCTGAAAATGCCGAAAATCGGGAAGTACCGTTATATAAAGGCAACACCGAAACATTTGAACATTTTTCGTGGAGAAATTTTTTAACTGGGAACCTTAAATGTCAAATAACCGGTAGTTTAGTCAAAAAATATATATAAAACCAAAAATAGGGAGTACCCTTATATGGGTATGGATCTATGCTGACAATTTTTGTTGGAGGGGTTTTTTGTAAATCTGATATGTCAAATAACTGCAAGTTCGGTTAAAAATTGAAGCTAAAATCCTGGAAACAGGGAACCTCAAATGTGTATATCTAAGACCCTCAATATACCGAAAATCGGGAATTTACTATTGAGGCTATACCAAAACATGGACCAATGTTATTTATTTTTAGTGGGGAAGGTTTGTGACCACTGGGCATATTAAATTTCAAATTATAGCAAGTATGGTTACAAATTGTAACTAAAATCCTCTAAATACCGAAAATCGGTGGTATCCTTATATGGGGACTATACCCAAACATGGACCTTAATAGACAATTTTTCGTGGAGAAGTTTTGTGACCACTGCACAGTGCGAAATATGAGCACTTTAGCGGAACTTTACTAATAACTTTTAAAGGAAAAGGTGTAGATTCCTAAATTTTTGCACAAATGTTTCTTATATTAGTGGACAGTGTGGGACTCAAATTGGGCCACATGGACCCGCGGTTTCCTGTAGCGGTCATGTAACGGTGGCTGCCGTTTTTACGTTTTACATTCATTTTTCAATCGATTTTGATGCAAATTGGTATATTGAGTTTTCAGCGGATAGAAAACTTATGTACAAAATATTTTCAATATAGGTTCGCGTTTTGGAATAGCCCCACATGCCGGGTTCCCTCATATTGGGTATTTTAAAGGTTAAAGACAAAAATTGCAGCCGATTTTGATGCAAATGTAAATTTTAAGATATTAGCGAATAAAAAACCTCCTTACACAAAAGCTGTCAACATAGGTCCACTTCTGGGTGAAGCCCCACAACCCTACACATCTATTAAGGAGTAAAATGTCAATATTTTTTGTTTTCGTTTGTATATATTATGTTTATTTGTCTATTCAGCAGGCCTGTACCATTAATTTTATTAATAATATTTCTCAGATCAAGTTCAGGTTGGCACTGCATAACAATTTTTAACGTACATATATAGGTATTTACTACAAGTTAATATAATAATAAAATAAAAAATATAATGTTTATTGGCCCATTCAGCAGGTCTGTACCATTAACTTTGTTAATAATGTCTTTCAGATCAAGTTCAGGTCTGCACTGCATTACAATTTTTAACGTATTTTGGTATTTGCACCGCAGCATCTAAAAATGTTGCACTATATGTAAATCACCAATATTTAGAGGTCAAAACTATCAAAAATTGCGAGAGGTATCTTAATTTTACAGAAATTATCACTGTTAGAATTAGTGAGTCCATTTCTTCAAAACACAGTCAACAATGGCGTTCATTGTCGCGTTTACCTTCCACTTTTGGAAAATGCAACTGAATGAAATTCCCGAAGTCTTTTTAGAAAATCTTAAATATCTCCAAAGACCGCGCGATACCGCACAAGTTTTATAGCTTTGCGAACAGAGGAGAATCCAATCTTTCATATTATATATATCTTAGCACGTGAATATACGTAATTCACTTTTGAAATTACCACGGAAAATAAAAAATTCCAATTTTGAAAACTTCAAAAAATCACTTCTTTCCGACTAAAATTGCACGAAAACAAAAAGGTTTTTTGCATTTTTTTAAGTGTAAAATATCATAATTATTTTGTAAAATATTAAGAAAAATTAATCATGGCATACTGACTTACCATTTGTCAGCGCCACTCCATTTTTTTAATGAATCAAAAATACATTTCTTACAAAAAAAAAAAAAAAAAAATTATTAAACAAAAGTGCAACTTTAAGTGCATTTTTTAGTCGTTTCGTGGAGTAAATCGGTAAACTGAGTATAGATCATTTGCAGTGGAGTACTTAGCTAACGAATTCAATAAAAGTTTAATTAATTTCATTTCTTTGAAAATCCCTTAGAGTTCCACTAAACTTCCCAAATTTCGCACTGTGCACTGGGAAGCTCAATTGTTAAATTAAGGACAGTTCGGTAAACAGATGTGGCCAATATCCTTAAAAATATCGAAAATCGGGAGCATGGAAATATGTTGGCGATCGCTGGAAACTTCCATCAAAAAATGTGCCCAAAACGCTTAGAAACCGAAAATCGGGAGGTACCCTTTTGAACATTTTTGATGGAGATGTTTACTGATCACTGGGAATCTCAAATGTCAAATTACAGGTGGTTCGGTTAAAAATTTTTATCTTAAATCCTAAAATATACCCAAAATCCGGAGGTACCGTTATATGGAAGCTGAATCAAAAGATGGACCTATGTTTCCAATTTTTTTATGGAAAATTTTGTGATCACTCGGAGCCTAAAATGCCAAATAACAGGAAGTTTGATCAAAAAATTAAGCTAAAACCCTCGAATTATAATTAGTACCATTATATATAGGGGCTATACTAAAACATGGACGCATGTTTACAATTTTTTGATGGAAAAGTTTTGTGATCACTCGTAGCCTCAAATGATAAGTTATAGGGAGTTTAGTCAGAAATGTAGCTAAATCCTCAAAATATCGAAAATCGGGAGCTCCTGTAGGCTGCAGCAAAACATGATCCTATGTTGACATTTTTTGGTGGAGAAGCTTGGTGACCACTAAGAACTTCAAATATCAAATTACAGCTAGATCTGCTAAAATTTTAGCTGACATCTTTAAAATACCGAAAATCGGAAGGTACCTTTATATGGGGGCTATACCGAAAAATCGACCGATATATCCCATCTTTGAGCTTGACCTGCCTAAAGACACTCGGGTGCAAACATATAACGTTCTAGTTCAATTATGGGGGACGCTAGAGTGATTGCAATATACGAACCGATGGACGTGGGTAGATTGACTTAGAATTTTATCCTTATCAATTATATATACACTTTATAGGGTCCCAAATGATGATTACAATGCTTTAAAAACGGAAAAATGCACCTAATATACCCTCCAGACAATGGACGATACAATTCTTTTTTTCGGGGACAAGTACATACATCCTGAGAAAATGGTCCAAAAGCTGTTAAAATCTCTGCCAGCACCAATTAAAATAGCTGATGGGCACTATAATATAGGAAATGAGTATCCGATTTGACCGAAACGTTGCACATCCCAGATGACCTTATTTGACGACTCTCTTTCACAAAAGTTTAACATTTCGTTTAGGTGCAGTACAGTCTAAAGATCGTTTTAAAATTTTTGCCAAGGTACTTCTGCTGATTCTGTTTTCAGAGATATTATGCTTTTCGTGGGAATGCTTCCTCCATCTTTCCTGAAATAATGGCCCATTCGATCTTAATTCTACGGTGACCTACACATATGGCTGATGGGCGCGATAAATAAAAAGGGAAAGATTATATAATTTACGAAATAAGTATTCGATTTGACCGAAACTTCGCACATCGTAAAATTTCTTCCAAATGTACGTCTATCTCCCAGATGGTCTACATTGGACGAAATCTTCGGATACCTCAGTTATAGAAGTTAAACACTCCCCTTATGTGCAGTTTAAGGGCTATCTAAAAATCGTTTAAAAATGTTTACCGAATATACTATGGATGAACGAAAACTACCAGACATAGGCAACACCGCACACTGCTAAGCGCCATTTGAAACTTTTTTGGGATAGTTTGACAGTTTTTAGCCTAGATTTACTCAGGACAGTTTGTCCTACGATCATGTTATGTGTTGTTTATAGTGACTTGAAAAAATCTGTTCGCCCAAAAAGAAAAATAGAATTTACTTGTGAACATTTTCGTCCAAGAATTTTTCACAATTTTTGACGTAGATAATCACCGCAAGAGTGTTTCGATCAAATTAAATCTTTGTATGTCGATAAAGGATCATCCTATAGGACTATGAGAAACTGGTTAATTGAATTCAATCGTGGCCGGCACTCGCCAAAAAACGATGGTCGTGAGGGGCGCCCAAAATCGGTCGTTGTGCCAAAAAGAAATATGCCGTGCATGAACGGATAATGCGAGATCACCATGTTAAATACCGGGAGATAGAGGCAACCTTGGGCTTTTCTTCCACCAACTAACATTTGATATTGCATAAGCACCTGGCCGAAAAAATTGATTTTTCTCATTAGATCCAGCTAAATTGGACAATCGCTCAAAAAAAGCTCCTGTGAATTGGTTTACAGAAATTTGGGTCTTTGAATGCGAGCCAAATCAAACGAATGTTGTTCATATAAGAAGCACTTCGAAGCAAAAGGTTGCCTATTTCTTCAGAAAAGCTGACCGTGTGGCGACTATACGGCTTGAGAAATATAGGACGGTTAATTCTGAGTGGTACACTATAATGTGTTTGCCTGAAGTCTCCAGAGAAGTTCGAAAACATGACAATGTCGGCTCTCAAACATCGATTAAAACCAGATCCTGTTTGACCGGACGAAACGTGGAATTGATGGGTCATCCGTGGTACAGCCATGACTGGGGATCCAATGACTTAATTTGATTCCAGCACATCAAGAAAAAAGGCGTGGTCAACGATTTTTGTTGCCTGGAGGTGTCATCCGGTATTTAATCTATCGGTAAATGCAAGTCTCAATTCACACAGGCTAAGGGTATATCTCTGTCTTAAAAGCCGTTTGATACTTTATTGCTTGGTACTCAATGCTTACCATATTGTAGTTCGTCTTAAAGTGCCGAAGGTTTTCTGGAGATCGATAAGCAGTGGGTATGGGGCGCCCAATTCTATAGATTACCCTATTATGAAGCGTGGGTCTGGTCTATATTAGAGCTGTTAAATCTAGTGGTCTAGTTCATTACCATAGTTCGTTTACGTTTGAGTTATTTCATAAAAACAAAAGGATGAATTGCCTCATACGCAGTTCGTTCATACAAACAACCGGTGTCCACGGAACTTTATATTAAACTAGGTGGTTCAACCGAACTTGATTTAAAGAACTCTAGTCAATAGAGCTTCTAGGAAACTCCATTTTTCCTTTAGAAGGCTTTATATATTTTTTCCCAAAATATAACTTTGTTATAAATTACACTGTGCAACAAAATGGAGGTGAAAGTCTGGGGCACGGAAAATTCCTCTTAGGGAAGAAAAACCTTGGTGAGTATATTAAAATCCCCGAAGGACAGATCCGCCATGAGTCGAATTTCCGCGTTATGGTGTGATGAAGTTTTTGCGAGAGGCCCTGTAAACCATCAGGAATTATCGCTATATCTTTGTTCTCTGTTGCTTTAGCTTATTTTTCAGATGACATGTCGATTATTAGTTTTGCAGAACATTTCGAAGCTGAAAAACGTCATCTTGTGGTACTTTTATAGCGGCTCTTAAAATAAAGGACGAAAAGGACATTGAAGGAAGCGAGTTAGAAGGTCGAAGTGTTCTACGAAAATAATCCACATTCGGTTTGACTGAAGACATGTCATCTCATAAATAAGCTAAAACAACAGTTAACAAAGATATAACGCTAATTTAAGATGCCTTACAAGGTCTTCAGCAGAAACTTCATCACGCCATAACTCGGAAGTTCGACTCACGGCGGATCTGTCCTTCGGGCTTCTTAATATACTCACCAAGGGCTTTCATCTCCAAAAGGAAATATCTTTGCCACAAAATTTGTGTTCACAGTGTTATTTTTTGAGAAAGGAGAAATGAAATTGGAGACTTATTAGAACAACATTCAACACAAAATACTTTTCCACATATTTAAGACACAGCGCAATAGATTCCGTTTTCTGTGCCTACGCCATAAAAAAAAGTTAATATTTTCGTTTAGTAAATACTTCCTTCCCAAATAACATACAGTGGTATACTGGCATAATGTGTGAACGATGGTCATGTTTCTCTGGTGTTCAATGAGCGTAACAAAAAGCCCCGAATCAATTTCATAGCAATTCAACACAACGCAACGAAATGCTGCCAGGACAACACAAACAATATTGTCGCATTAGTTTCTCTATTTTGTTGGCAACTAGCCTTAAGGATCTCAGCCAAGTTTTTTGATTTTTATGTGAGTTTTAGTAGTAGTGGTGGTGGTAGTATTAAAACACAAACAGAGGATTTTGTATCCGGGTACATATGTGTGTGTAAGAGATATGTTTTTTATACGTTCCGTTTTTTGGGACTCATATGTTTGCAACTTTAAGCTAGCTGAGATTTATTAAGGGAGTTAGTATAATAGCGAATTTCGCTTTAGTAGAGATGCGTATAAATTTTAATTATAATGTTTTCCCAATAGATTTCAATTTATATAAGTTTTTTTTTGTCCGAGGGTAAAATGGTTGTTTTTTTGCTTTTACTGGTGAAGTTAAAAATAGGAAATGTGTATTTGAAATTTGTATGGGTGTTATTTTATATTAATAAGAATTAACAAATATTTATTTCCAACATACAACTTCATGATTAAAATACATTTTCGTAGTTTTGTTAAATCTGTACAAATAAAAATCAAGTTTAGTTCGTTGGTAATGGCATCAGTTGAAAACGGCTGGACCGATTTGGATAATTCTTTTTGTGAAATGTTCGCCATAACCCGACTGAGCCCACTTTTTTCAATTTTCAATTTTTATTTTTTCTACAAAAATTACTGCACCGATTTTTCTGAAATTGTCAGGGAATGTGCAGGCGTGGCCCCCTATTAATATGGGCTACGAATTTTGTTGAATTTTGGAGTGGGCGGGATACTTCCCCTATACCCTATTTTTAAAAAAAGGCTATATCTTCTTTATAAATAAAAATCAAATGTCGTTCGTTGGTAATGGCATCAGTTGAAAACGACCGATAACTGGACCGATAACCCCACTTAGGTTTTTATGCAAAGAAAATTTGACCATTTCCACTTTTATATAATTGTTCCACAAACATCCCATAAGGGATAAGGGAGACTTCTCTCATATCAATGAGTGCACCCCGATTCATATTAGCTCAATGATATGGGACCTACAGTTTATCGCCGAGTCCGAACGGCGTGTCTAAGACACCACTTTGTAGAGAAGTTTTACATGGCTGAAATACTCAGGAAATGTCGCCAACATTAATTACTGAGGGGTATTTTGCCACCGTTGAAAAGTGTTTTGATGTTGCCTGGCCGGGGAATCGACGACCTTATGTGTGCAAGGCGGGTGTGCATACCATTGCACCACGGTGGCACCCTTCCCACTTTTACGCCCACTTTTTCAATTTTTATCTTTTCTTCAAAAACTACTGAACCTATTTTTTCTGAAATTGCCAGGGAATGTACAGAGGTGGCCCCCTATTAAAATGGGGTTCACATTTTGTTGAAATTCGGAGGGGGCGGGGAACTTCCTTTATACCCTATTTCTTTAAAAAAATGCTATCTATATAAAAAATTGAGTAATGATGACTCACTGACTGACTGATAATCAACGTTCAGGCTAAACGCCTGGAGCTAGAATCTTGAAATTTTGTGTGAGGGTCACTCTTGGTCCGAATAGTCTGGGTTTTTTGGAAATTCGAACTAGATGGGTACGAAAAGTACTAAAAGGTACTAAATATGGTTCCATTTGTTTTTGGCAAAACGGTAGAACTAGAATTCTGAAATTCGGAATGAGGGTCCCTGATGAAGAGTTAGAAAGGTGTACCAAAGAATTTTTGGAAATTCGACCTATAAGTGTACGAAAAGTTACTAAATTTTGTACCAATTGTATATTTTGAATGGACATAGCTACAATCTTGAAATTTGGTGTGGGTATAAAGGATGGGAAGTGATGCTGATATCAGGAAAAAGAAAAGTTCTAAATGGTACTAAATTTGGTACAATTTTGATTCGGATGAACCGATAGAGCTATAAATCTTAAATTTGAATTTAGGATTACCGTTGGAGTGTAAGATTGAGATATGGTGGCAGTTTTTGAAGTACAGTTTTGAAAGTACTAAGTAGTACTAAATTTGGTACAATGTTGATTTGGGTGAACGGATGGAGCTGGAAACCTGCAATTTGGAACTAAGATTGCTGTTGGGGTGTAGAATTGAGATATGGACGTAGTTTTGGAAATTCGTACTTATGTTTACGAAATGTACTAAATGGTACTAAATTTTACACTTCTTGGATTTGGGTAAACGGATAGAATTAAAATCCTGAAATTTGGATTTAAGATTACTGTTGGAGTATAAGATTGAGATATTCAGGTAGTTTTGGAAATTTGTACTTATGTGTACGAAAAGTACTAATTTGTACTAAATTTGGTACAATACCGATTTGGGTGAACGGATAGAGCTGGAATCCTGAACTTTCGAATTATGATTAATGTTGGAGTGTGGGATTGAGGTAGTTTTGGAAATTTGTACTTATGGGTACGAAAAGTAATAAATTGTACTGAGTTTGGTACATTTTGGAATTGGATGAATAGATAGAGGTGGAATTCTGAGATGTGAAATTAAGATTACTGTTGAAGTGTAGGATTGAGATATTGAGGCAGTACTAAATTTGGTACAATTTGAGTTTAGGTGAACGGACAGAGTTGGAATCCAGGGATTTGGAATGAAGATAACTGTTGGAGTTTAGGATTGAGGTAGGTTTCGAAATTCGTATTTATAGGTACGATGAGTACTACATGGGACCAAATTCGGTACAATTTGGTCTTAGGAAATGTTGGGAAATGTAAATAAAATATTTACAGTACCCTAAACTGAAGTTAACATTTTTTTAATTTAAGGTTTTATATCCTCTGAGAATTCAAAGTCAAAATTTCCGGGCGATTGAAAAATGTTGATTTGTTCCATTTTTAAAATAGCCTAAGTGAAGTGTATACAGTTAACGTGACTTCTATGGCCATTTTGAATACCGGACGTTTTATGGAAGTATTAAGGGTCTTGGCAAAACCGCTGAAGCTAGAACCTTAAATTTGGAATGTGAGTTACAGTTGGCGAGTTTGGGCTAGTTAAGGTTGGGTGTTTGGAAATTCTTACTGGAAGGGTAAGAAAAGTACCAAATCCTTTGTTAATGAATTGTTAGAATCGAATGGGTAAAACAATAAATCTGATATTTAAAATAGCTATTAGTACAAAAATCATCATCAGTGTTGTTTATTTGTATTTTATTCCTTTTTCGCATACGAAGTAGGGGGCACTTTGCTAGTAAATTTAATATAAATTGAAAGACAAAATTGAATTATTATAGATATTAATAATGAAGTTTATTTTTCTATATCTACACTACAATTAATGTTAATTTTGTTTCTATTTTCAGTTTTACGTGTTAACATTTCGGGTAAGTTCGTTTTATTGGAATGAAATGGTATTTGCCTGTTTACCACACTAACTTTTTTTTGTCAGGAGTTTTGATATTATAGTCGAAATTGAGAGAGATTACCACAATGTCTTTCGCCTTACCCCATGTGGCATAAACTAAATATATTTCAAGTTTTTTTCTAGCATTACATCGAAGTTTTGGCCTTCCCGTTCAGTGTTAACTGGTTTAAATTCAAAGTATTCTTTAGTACGGTGCTCTTGAAGCAACTTTAAATGGAACGTGCTTACATCTGGGAAGTTTTTGCGGAATCTGAAACTACAATGCTCATAAATGAGAAAAATAAAAAAAAAAAAAATGACCGGAGCGCTTTATAAATAAATCGCGATTCAAGTCGGCATTTTTAGGGGTTATTTAGCTTTTCACGATTTTGCTTGGAAACCGCAAGTCCTACCGAAATGGGACAAAAGAAAATGTTGTAGCTATGAATATTTCCTTTATGATATTTTCGTAGGTTTTGCCGTTATTGAGATATAGAAGTTCAAATTGGGACAATGCATTGACTGTATCGCCTTCTTATAAAACAATGTCATGACTGCAATTTCCTCGAAAATGGTACAACCTAGGAAACAATTTCGAAACCCAATCTTGTAGAGAATTTTCAAAGCTAAAAGATTCTTTATAGTCTCATTTCGATAAGACTTACCGTTTCCAAGCAAATCGTGAAAACCTAACAAAAATGCTAAACATGTAACTTTTCAATTTTGGGAATAAGTTGTTCAAGCTCGAGGTCGTAATGTTTGATATATTTAAATCATTTATTTATTTGTATATCAATATTTCGCAATTACTTGAATTGCATCTTCAGGATAAGTGATCTACAATAAATACACAATATTTGGTTATCACAGAGTTGTTTCAATTCTTAAGGCTATTCGTAAAAATAAACATACCTAGTTCGCAATAAACACGTCAAATATAAACTTAAAATATTTACTTAAAAACAAGCGTAGTTTAACTACCATCGTCATGCGTTGTAAATATTGCACTGAGTTTCGTTTTGTATTGCGATCTATTTTTATGTTTTGCTTTGCCTATCAATCCTCTGTAACTTAAAGCGCTGTTGTCGACGTCGGTTTTAAAGTTCATCCGTTTTGTTGTTGGCACATTGAGAATATGCAGCATCTCCATAGTATACCGTTTGCTGTGATGTGTTTCTCTCTCTAATACTCGCACACTTTCAAAGTCTGGTTGATGTGTAGAGTTGGCACAGTGGCTCACGAGTGCTGTTTTTGGTTTATCAGTTCGATGTCTTAATTTTATATCTGATTTATGACCGGAGATTCTTGTTTTTAACATGTTTTTTGTTGTTCCGACATATAACTTTTCACAACTTTCTTTTTCATTTCCTCCACATGGAATTTCGTATATGATATTACTTCTTTCGCTTTTGTCTATTTTTGATTTTGTATTTGTAAATAGATTATTAAGTGTATAATTGCATTTATGGGCTATGTTGAACTTGTTTTTGTCATATATGTTCGATTTTTCGAATCTTTCCGATATATGCGGTACATATACCATCGATTTGAATATTCTTTTCTCATCGGTTTTATTATCTTTCTTTGGTTGTTTTTCATTTTTGTAATCATTTATGAGTCTATAGATTAATTTTTGTGGAAAATTATTGTTTCGCAAGATGTTTATTATTTTGGCTTTGTTCTTTTTGTAAAAAATATCATCACTTATAGAAAACACTCTATGAATGAGATTTTTTGCAGTATTTATGACAATTCTTTTTGGATGTTTAGAGAAGAAATTTATAATTCTTCCAGAAGCTGTGGGCTTCTGGTACCAATCTGTTTTTATATGTTTATTATCCCTTATGACCATTAAATCCAAATATGGCAGTCTGTTGTTACTTTCTTTTTCAATTGTGAATTTAATATCCTTGTGGAAACTGTTAAGGGTTTTTAAGGTATTTTCTATCTCACTTTCTTTCATAATTGCAAACAGATCATCAACGTATTTGGTCAAAAAGGTAGGTTTTGTTGTTAGGTTGTTTATACATGTATCTAGCAGTTTCTCCATGACAATGTCTGCAACTACCGGAGAAGCTGGAGATCCCATGGGAAGACCTCTTTTCTGTTTGTATATTTTATTTTCAAATGTGAAGTACCTGTTGTCTTTGATACAAAAGCAAAGAATTCGTACAAATAGGCTTCTTGACATATTCGTATATTCTTTAAGCTCATCCCATTTACTTTCAATGATATTAACTGCCAAATCCACTGGTATACTGGGAAAGAGTGACACTACGTCAAATGATATCAATTGTTCATCGTCTTCAATGGTGAGGTTTTTTAGTTTATTTTTGAATTGTAGTGAGTCCTTGACGTTATATTTTGAGTCCTTGGTCAATTTGTTCAATATATTTACTATATATTTGGACATTTCATATTTGGATTTAATGGTCATAAGGGATAATAAACATATAAAAACAGATTGGTACCAGAAGCCCACAGCTTCTGGAAGAATTATAAATTTCTTCTCTAAACATCCAAAAAGAATTGTCATAAATACTGCAAAAAATCTCATTCATAGAGTGTTTTCTATAAGTGATGATATTTTTTACAAAAAGAACAAAGCCAAAATAATAAACATCTTGCGAAACAATAATTTTCCACAAAAATTAATCTATAGACTCATAAATGATTACAAAAATGAAAAACAACCAAAGAAAGATAATAAAACCGATGAGAAAAGAATATTCAAATCGATGGTATATGTACCGCATATATCGGAAAGATTCGAAAAATCGAACATATATGACAAAAACAAGTTCAACATAGCCCATAAATGCAATTATACACTTAATAATCTATTTACAAATACAAAATCAAAAATAGACAAAAGCGAAAGAAGTAATATCATATACGAAATTCCATGTGGAGGAAATGAAAAAGAAAGTTGTGAAAAGTTATATGTCGGAACAACAAAAAACATGTTAAAAACAAGAATCTCCGGTCATAAATCAGATATAAAATTAAGACATCGAACTGATAAACCAAAAACAGCACTCGTGAGCCACTGTGCCAACTCTACACATCAACCAGACTTTGAAAGTGTGCGAGTATTAGAGAGAGAAACACATCACAGCAAACGGTATACTATGGAGATGCTGCATATTCTCAATGTGCCAACAACAAAACGGATGAACTTTAAAACCGACGTCGACAACAGCGCTTTAAGTTACAGAGGATTGATAGGCAAAGCAAAACATAAAAATAGATCGCAATACAAAACGAAACTCAGTGCAATATTTACAACGCATGACGATGGTAGTTAAACTACGCTTGTTTTTAAGTAAATATTTTAAGTTTATATTTGACGTGTTTATTGCGAACTAGGTATGTTTATTTTTACGAATAGCCTTAAGAATTGAAACAACTCTGTGATAACCAAATATTGTGTATTTATTGTAGATCACTTATCCTGAAGATGCAATTCAAGTAATTGCGAAATATTGATATACAAATAAATAAATGATTTAAATATATCAAACATTACGACCTCGAGCTTGAACAACTTATTCCCAAAATTGAAAACCAAAACAGGTCGAAGAATCAAAACTAATAAACATGTAACATCTATATCTGAAGATCTATATATATCAAGAATGGTAAAAGTTACGAACAAATCATAACGATCAATCCTCTAGAGAATTTTCACAACTTTTTTTAACCCCATTTTGATAGGCCTTGCGGTTTCCAAGCAAATTCGCGAAAACCTAAAATAAACCTAAAACTATGAATTTTAACCACGATTTATTTAAGAATCCCTTCAGCGATTTTTCTTGTTTTTAGATTTTTTCTCCCCTATGAACATTGCTCTTTCGTTGCAGTTGTAAGAACCGTGTTAGTTGAAGGATAATGTGGTGAGACTTTATGATGTATTATTTTAGTATACTGTTGTCGCCACTGATTTCTACTTACTTAGGTGGCCCTCTACGGAACCTTTGTCCTATAATCCGAAGTAACAATAGATTTCCACACTTTTCTATTTGTTGATTTTCGTTCCCAATTTTTTGATGTCATCTTTTACTTGCTTACTCCATCGGAGCGCTGGACTTCGCCTTCTGCCATGCGGTTCCTATTTATAGGCCTTTTTAGGGGGTTCATCATCGTTCATTCTCACGATATGACCTAGCCAATGTAATCGCTATAACGCTATATGTTTAACTATGCTACGCTATACATTTTATAGTCGATACAGCTCTGGGTTTACCATGTACACAGATTTGCCTGTAGATTCCTCAAATAATTTTTTTTCTCAAGTACCCATGCTTCGGTACCATACATTTCGTCGGTGTCATACTTAAGTGTTCCATACGCCATTTTTGACCTTTTGAGATATATGTGTTTTCTAGAGTTTTTCGATATGCTCTTTCTGAATTTCTAGTCGGCTTTCTCCTATCTGCACTAGTTTCCGAGATATCCATGCATCGACGCGAAGGCTTAAACTTTTTTCAGTTATGAAATTAATATTTTAAAAACTTACTAGTTTAAAAACAAATTTCAAAAATTAGAACGTGAATTTTCGTTTTAGAAGTATTTAATCTATTGAGGCAAACATGGAAGCAATTTTTGTCACTTATTCTATGTGATTTACAATATTTCGCATTTATGTCATAAAAAAAAAATCTCTATAAGTTTTATATTCCAATATATATTCTTCTATATTCATGCAACTATGTTCTATATACTATTATTAATATTTTAAGACAAAAATATAAACATTTTCTTTAGTCAGCTAGGGGTTTAGGGGGGTTTTCAAAATTTTGAGCGTATGCACCGACAAAAGTATTGATAGGATTAAAGCTCAAAAATTTGCGGGGATATCGATTGATAGGGCTTTTTAATCACACTAGCCTGCGAAAAACATAATATCGCTGTAAACAGGACCATTATGAAACCCTTCGGTAAAAAAGTCCAAAAGATCCTCGAACCACACAAAAATGTGTGGGTGGCACAACAAGTATTGGACAAAGTTTGGACCAAATCGGTTGCTAAGTCTATGAGAAATCGCTCGTACTATTTTAGGGTCCAAAGTGTGGACGAAGGCAGTATTCGGTTCGAGCCCTCCAGCCACTGCATATGGTGCCATAGGGGTTTTTTACAACTTTCGGGGTGTTTTCTCAAGAAGTATGGACTTTCCCTGAAAAAAACTTTTACTGCCGTAATTGAAGCAGCGAATGCAAGTTGCTTCAACAAAAATCAGAGTGATTCGAGGGCAGGTCTTAAAGTGAATTTATCCAAAATTTTTGTGGGAGGTACCCAACGGAGTGAACAAATATACTCCATATTCGAACCTGATCTATATCTGGTAGATATTTTAGGATGTGTAAAGTATGCACCAAATCGGTCACTCCCATCAAGAGTTATCGTCCGCACAATTTTTCCGAACATTTTTGAACTTTTGTGGGGGAGGTACCTGAAGGAGTGGACCGATATGGATTATCATCGAAATTAAACTAAGTTTGCACAAAATATTACAAAGACCAAATTTTGCACCGAAGCGACAGATCCGTTCGAGAGTTATCTTGCGTTCCAACAACTACACACGGTGTTATAGGGTTTTTTTTTTGTAACTTTCAGGCTATTTTCTTAGGAAGTATGGACTTGCCCCTGATGAAACTTATACCGTTATATGGGGGGCAGAGAATATAAGTTGCTACAACATAAATCAAAGCGATTCGTCCACAGGCCCTAAGCTGAACTTTTCCGAAATTTTGTGTCGGAGGTACCCGAAGGAGTAGACCGGTTGAGTCCATATTGGAACCTCGTCTAAGTCTGGTGGAAATTTCACGATGTGCAAAGTATGTACCAAATCGGTTACTTCCTTCAAGGGCTATCGTGCGCACAAATTTTGCGAACATTTCCGAACTTTTGTGGGGGAGGTACCGGAAGGAGTGGACCGATATAACCCATATTCGAACTTAAACTATGTTTGGACAAATTTTAAGAAAGCCAAATTTTGGACTGAATCGGTTGATCCTTTCGAAAGTTATCGTGCGCTCCAACCAGCCAGACGGACAGACAGACGGACGGACATTGCTCAATCTACTCCAAATTGTCTGAAACACATTTCGTCCAAACATACTTGGGGTCTAAAACCATTATTTCTATGAGGCACATTTTGCCCGTATGAAAGTGTATATGGTAATATTCAAAAATGTTTTACAATCGTTGAAGTTGAGGTTCACCATTTAATAAGTCGCGAACTGTCAATATATTTTATACAATATGAATATATTTATATTAATTGAAGTGTTTTAGCCGGGGCCGCATAAAATGAACCATAACAAATAATTTATGTGGAAGCTGTGTTGGTGGTAATATTAAAAAATGGGTAAAAATGAGTTGAAGTTTACAAGTTTTTTTGTGTTCTTTCTTGATTTCTGGTCAAACCACGGAAAATTCAGACCTGAGCTCAAAGAAAGAATTGAAAAATACCCCTTGGGCAACATGGTTCTAATGTATGACTTTTCGATATATACACTGAATCCCCCTAAAATCGATGCTGACATTTTGAAGTTTTGAAATCTGGGGTTTTTGAATTTTTCTTATAATTGGAGGGCGCAACCAGATAATTACCCAAACTATTTATTGGATTGTAGAACTCGTGATTCCACGTCGTTTGATGTATATCTCATGAGTGTGCTTCATACAGCTCCCTAGTAATAGGAGTCCAAAGTCGAAATTTTGGTGCGTAAATTTTCTTTAAAAACCTATTTTTTGGCTTCAAAATTTACAACTGTGACTCAGGTACCCTTGAACCCCGCGTGATTTTAGTTTTTTTACGCGCCGGATCTAATGAACCCTTCCGCTTTCAAATCCACCCACTAAAACCGCGGTTGTACATACCTTGAAATTAGGAAATTCTGCAAAATTATATTTTGATGATTTCGCGCATTGAACCCCGATTTTCTTTGGTTATTTTTACATAAGTGGAATCTTTATACGCGATTATATTATTTTCCAAAACCGTGTGGCATAAATTACCGAGATTCTGGAGTACTATTCGTATTTCGTATAAAATAGAATTTGGTAGCACATCCGCGGTTCTTGACGAATTTGTTTAAAATTTGTTATAATGACGTATTTTTTATAGGCGGCCACTGAAATCGGATGCGCCTTATAATCTTATGTACATCTCGCAATTTTTACCCACAAAAAGGTTTTTTGAACAGTAAGATGCAGCTGACGGCACACTTTGGCCGCTGAATGAAAAGTGGAAAAATCGCACCATATTGATAGAGATGCACTCGCTGTATCTGAAACGTGCATGCGCCTTAACTGATTTTAACGAATTCGCGAATTATACGTTTTTTTAACTTTTTTGTTTTTTCTTTGGTTGTAATTTCAATATTACTTTCTATTTCATAATCCTATTGTTTATCAAAGTAAGCAAATACACTTTCGGGTTTGTCATCGCATTTTCCCTGAAGAATTTTCAGCAAAGTCCGTCAGTCATTGCATCGAAATTTAGCGAAGTAGTAGTAACTCCCAAAAATATTTTTTCTATTTTTCGTATTGACCAAAAAAATATATTTTTGAAATAATATTCCAACAATAAGCTTTCGTATTTTGTTGTTGCTGTAATATGGCAGTTATAAATCCTATCTTTAAAATTTTGGTCTCATATTTTTCTACGCATTGTCTAGAATCTGTACGTATTTTTAATTTATTTTTTCGTTTATTTGGACTCTAAATTAGAATAAATTAAATTTACTCCAAGATTTGTTCAGTATTTCTTGATTTTCCGCGAAAATAGAAATACATTTAGTAAATATTTAGGCATCTACGGATAGATATTAAATGCTGTTAACGCTTTATATATAAATTTTCTTATTACAGCAAAAATGGAATGTTTAAATATTTTTTCTTTATAAGGGAATAAAACCCCCCATAATTTTGGAGCGCAGCATCCAATTTTGTGAACGCGATCAGATTTGAAACCGCGACTTTTTTCTTAATCTATGTTCCAAAAATTGCGGATGTGCTCGCAAAAATTTTTTTAACATTTCTTCCAATGGAATTGCAAAAGAAATTTGAAATTTACCATATACCCTCGTTAGCATAAATGCTGAGGGAATAATGACAACTTAAATCGATTGGAATTGCTAAATCCAGCATAGTCTAAATGGGCTATAATCTCTGTTTACAGATAAACCGACTTTTTTAACATCATAAGCGGAGCACATTGCTGAGAATGTCAACTGTTAGTTTTGTACTTGGGAAATTTAGACTTTCTTTGTGTGGACGCTATTGGATCTGCCATTTGGCAGTTGTTTACGGTATTTGCGATTCATATTACACTGACTCGGGAAACTCGAAAATTTTCACTATATAGTAAATGTTATAGCCTTCGTCATAAAAACTATCAGCCATTTCACTGAGTCTGTTGTTATACGCTTTGTTCCAGATATTTTTAATAAGAATTAATATCAAAAGCTCTGTACAGTATATCACACGTGGTGACCCCACTGATTACTTTGTTTTTCTACAATTATTTGTAAATTTAATTTCATTTTCACAAAGTAATATAATATTTATTCGATAAATAAATATAATTCAACCACAATATTTAATTTTGCCAATATACATATGTACCGATGTACAGAACCTCTAATTGGTATGTGTTTACGCGATGTACATACATGTGAGTGTATGTACATATACCAACAAACACTTACCATGGCATGAAATGAAATCAATTTAAATTTATGAAAATGAATTCTAATTAAAACGCAAATTGTACCTTTAATAATTACCATTGCAGAGAAGTGGAGGTTTTCACCCCCCTCTCTCTCTCTCACTCTCTGCTGATTTGCAATTAGTAACAAATATAGCAGCAACGAATGAATGCATGACCCTCCGACACGACCGCCAAACACTCAGCCATATCAATGAACAAAAAACAGCACTAAACGAACTGAACGCCTATTAAGGATATATACAAAATAACCACAAAACAATTATAAACTTAATAAACGTGTTAGTTTTCCATGTTTCTACACACCCACATGTACTTCCTCTCTATGCCACAACGGAGATGAGGTCTAGTTTGGCTGATTTTTCCCTGCCTTGTTCACCTGCTTGCTCACTCATTTACGTCTGTGTACAATTTGCGAAATTAATTTTACGTTTGTATGTTTCACACACACACACCTCTTCTACAAGGACTCTACAATCATTTTGAAGACTACTTTAAATTAATAGTTTGCAGAAAATATTTGATTAAATAGAAAAATATTGTGGATGATGGTCAGAAAAGTGGTTTAATGCAATAGTCGCAGGCAGTACAATTAATTGATTACCAGACGGTTTAGATAAAGTTTTGATTTTGCCTGCACTCGGAAAAAATCGATTGCCACTGACTGCATAGATATAATTAATTATTTCAACAGAAAACAGTGTCTGGAATGGTATTTTATCAAAGAATAACTGTTTGGTTTTGTTTCTTCATGACTGAATGTGCAGTTTATTGGCCTTCATTTCTCACATTGAATTCAGTCGACAGATTGGAGGTTTTAGTTTCATTATCCTACCAAAATGGCTACTATTTTCTTTTAGTCTTCTTTGTGTACTGTTTCATTGAACACGTTTTTATACCCTCAGCATTTATGCTAACGAGGGTATATACACTTTCATACTGGCAAAATGTGCCTCATCGAAGTAATGGTTTTAGACCCCAAGTATGTTTCGACGAAATGTGTTTAAGACAATTTTGAGTCGATTTAGCAATGTCCGTCCGTCTGTCTGGCTGGCTGGCTGGTGCGCACGATAACTCTCGAACGGGTGAACCGATTTGGTATCGATCTCGTGATATTTTGTCCAAACTTAGTTTAAGTTCGAAGATGGGTTATATCGGTCCACTCCTTCCGGTACCTCCCCCACAAAAGTTCGGAAATGTTGGGAAAATTTGTGTGCACTATAACTCTTGAAGGGAGTAAACCGATTAGGTCCATACTTTGCACATCGTGAAATTTCTAGCAGACTTATATGAGGTTCTAGTATGGACTCAATCGGTCCACTCCTTCGGGTACCTCCCACACAAAATTTCGGAAAAGTTCAGTTTAGGACCTGTTCTCGAATCGCTTTGATTTTTGTTGTAGCAACTTGTTTTCACTTCCCCGCTTACGACGGTACATGTCTCATTAAGGGCAAGTACATACTTCCTGAGAAAATAGCCTGAAAGATGCAAAAACCCCTATGACACTGTGTGTTGGAGTGCAAGAAAACGCTCGAACGGATCAACCGATTTGGTCCAAAATTTGGCCTTCGTAATATTTTTTCAAAACATAGTTGGAATTTACATCATAAGCCATATCGGTTCACTCCTTCAGGTACCTCCCCCACAAAAGTTCAATAATGTTCGGAAAAATTGTTCGCACGATAACTCTTGCAGGGAGTGACCGATTTAGTCCATACTTTACACATCTTAATATGTCTACCAGATATAGATCAGGTTCGAATATGGATTATGTTTGTCCACTCCTTCGGGTACATATCACACAAAATTACAGATAAGTACACTTTAAGACCTGCTCTCGAATCACTTTGATTTTTTTGAAGCAACTTGCATTCGATGTCTCAATTACGACGGTACATTTTTTTTCAGGGGGAAATCCATACTTCTTGAGGAAACAGCCCGTAAGGTGTAAAAAATCCTATAGCACATATGTAGTGGCTGCAGAGCACGATAACTCTCGAACTAACCGATTTGGTCCAAAATTTGACCTTCCTGATATTTTGTCATACTTTCAGTTGGAAGGTAGGCAATACCGGCCCACAACTTCTGGTAGTTCCCCCGAATATTAAAAAAAATTCACTTAAATGGTATGCACGATATCTCTTGAACAAATTTGGTCCAAACTTTGGATTTCATAATATTTTGTCCAAATTTAGTTTAACTTCTAAAATGGAGGTACCTTAGGGAACCTCTTCCACAAATGTTAAACATTTGTGTTTAAGTGCAGTTTAAGGTCTGTTAGAAGATCTTTTGGAAATGTATCCCGATGCTGTTTGTGGTTGCCCTGCTTACAACGGTATTATGTTTTCCGTGGACAAGTCCATGCTTCCTGGCATACTGGTCCATAAGTTATACGATGACCCACTGAAATGACTAGTGGGCGCTATATACCAAAATAAGATCCACTTCCATTATGGACTATGTCGGTCCATTCCTTTAAGTACCTCCTCTGGAACACGTTTGAACTTAATTCTAATCCAAATGTCCAAGAAAGGCCACAAAATAATGAAAATACCCTAAATATATTTGATCTGACCGTAGATGAAAGTTTCTGAGGGTATATCTCTGTCGGCAGAGCCGACTGATAATTTTTTACTCGTTATTTTATTATCCTAAATATGAAACCTTCAGTAATTCTAAAAAAATTACCTTTAAATGTAACTTGGAATTGTGGAGCCGACTGATACTTTTTTGCTTGTTATTTTATTATCCTAAATATGAAACCTTCAGTAATTCAAAAAAAAAAATAAATTTAAATGCAACTTGGAATTGTGGAGACCGCGATATTTCCCTTCTGCGATGACTTTTCAGGGTCAAGACAGTAATTACCATAGTATTGCAAACTATTTTTAAACACTCCGTTAAAAAATATCTTTGATTTTATGTTTTCTTAAAAAGTTTGTGTTGGGAGGTACCCTGGTCATTTCACTGACCAGTACAAAAAGTAGCTAAACACCTATTATCAGATCTAAAAACACCAATAAATTCGGTCCAGCATTTTCAGAGGAGTTTAATTTCGACTTGAAGAATATTATATATACCGATGTTCACCGAAAATTTTACGTAGGATCTGGTAAAAGTAATAAAAGACACCAAAGTTCAAAATGCGCGCACTGAATTTTAGTTTATGAGGTTATCCCCACAATTTCTGAAAAAAATTATAAATATTCTATGATATTATATATGGTCAAATTTTCAAGTCAATCGGAACAATATTGCCCTAGATGAGGGTGTTTTTTCTCGAAATGACATTTAGAAATCGGCCACAAAAATATATTCCAATCGGTTAATTAGTTTTCGTGCATGAAAAATGGCTTTTATTGGGCATTACAACTTATTCGTGCCCTATATTTTATACCTAATGACTTAACCATTTTTTCTGTTACACTATCGGAATGAAGGTATTATCCTAATCGTTCATCGATTACATCAACGTTATATCCTAAAGAACTGACCTATTAATAGTCTGTGTGTATTTAAAAATTAAAATCTTCTGAAATCTTTGATTAAAGACGGTAAAATTGCAGAAAATTTAAAGTCTTTGTTGCTTGCGGTTTAACAGTATGAAGGCTTCTTCGTTGGGGGTATAAACCGTTATCCCAGAAATTTGTCGGTGTAGACTTATACTATTTTATATCCCCAACGAAGACTAACATCCTGTTTATGTATGTCGACCGAAGGATAACTCTTGAAGGGAGTAACCGATTTGGTCCATACTTAGCACATCGTGAAATTTCTATTAGACTTAGATGAGGTTTCAATATGGACTCAATCGGTTCACTTGTTGGGGTACCTCCCACACAAAATTTCGGAAAATTTCAGTGTAGGACCTGCTCCCGAATCGCTTTGATTTTTGTTGTAGCAACTTGTATGCACTGCCCTTCATACGACGGTACATGTTTTATCAGGGAAAGGTGCAAACAACCACTATAACACCGTGAGTAGTGGTTGGAGCGCAAGATAACTCTCGAACGGATCTGCCGATTCGGTCCAAAATTACGCCTTCGTAATATTTTGCGCAAACTTTATGTTCGAAGATAAGATAAATCTGTCCACTTCTTCATGTACGTCCCCACAAAAGTTCAAGAATGTTCGGAAAAATTTTGAGCACGATAACTCTTGATGGGAGTGACCGATTTGGTCCATACTTTACACATCTTAACTTAGGTCAGATATAGGTCAGGTTCCAATATGGACTCCATCGATCCACCTCCCACAGGTACCTCCCACACGAAATTTTGGATAAATTCATTTTAAGACCTGCTCTCGAATCACTTTGGTTTTTGTTGCAGCAATCTGCATTCGCTGCCTCAATTACGACAGTAAAAGTTCTTTCAGGGGCAAGTCCATACTTCGTGAGAAGACAGCCAGAAACAGGACCATGTGTAGTGGCTGGAGAGCTCGAAACAAATACTGCGTTCGTCCACTCTTTGGATATCGTAATATTTATTCGAATATTAGATGAAATTCGAAGATGGTGCTTATAGGTCCACTTCTGCCTCCACCAGGGCTGCCAGATTACTTTTGTGGGAAATCGTCAAATCTATTTTATAAAATCGTAAAAAAATCGTCAAAAATTAAAATACGCACTTTTAGATATAATTTAATATATTTCTTATTAAAAGAAACATAAAATGGATATTCAAGTTATTAAACATGTTTCTACTTCAATCAGTAAATTGAAGATTCTTCAATGAAGTTATTTATTTTATAAATAAGAATGTGAATAAACATTTCCTCATTAAGTTATTTATTTTTTAAATAAATATTTGAGTTTATAATTTTTAAGAGATCTTACTTAGCTGGCCCATTACAGAACATTTGTTCTATAGGCCGAACTAAGAAGAGATCTCCATTCCTCTCTATTTGTTGCTTTGCACTCTGGAATACCGCGCCTTTTCATCTCATCATCCACTTGTTTGCGACGTCGATATTCACCGTCAACGCAGATTGGTCCGTAGATCTTTCGAAGAATTTTTTTCTCAAATACACTAAGCACTGCCATGTCTGCTTGCGCAAGTACCCAGGCTTCGGAGCCATACATCAGCACGGGTAGTATCAGTGTTTTGTAGAGCGTTATTTTTGTTTGACGAGATGTGGCTTTGTTTTTAAACTGCTTACTTAAACCAAAGTAGCATCTGTTGGCCAATACAGATTCTCCTTCGACCTTTATAAAGGTATCAGTTACTTCTTTTACTGATTAGCATAAGCAAGTAACATGTGACTATTGGTGTAAATTGTGTCACTTCTTTTGACGTTTGCCTCTCGTATAACCTTTTCTAGCAGGATGTTGAAGAGGTCACACGAAAGGCTGTCTCCTTGTCTGAAACCTCTTTTGGTACCAAACTCTTCGGAGAGGTTCTTTCCTATTTTAACTGAGGACCTCGTGTCAGTTAAAGTCATTTTACAAAGCCGGATGAGCTTTGCGGGGATACCAAATTCAGACATGGCTTGGAATACCTTTGAACGCAGCGGGCTTTTGAAGGCTGCTTTATAATGGACAAAAAGGTGGTAGGTGTCGATCTGCATCTCTTGGGTCTTCTCCAGGATTTGCCGCAGGGTAAATATCTGGTCAATGGTGGACTTACCAGGTCTAAAGCCGAATTGGTATGGTCCAATTATCTCGTTGACCATAGGCTTTAGTCGTTCGCACAATATCCCTGACACGATCTTGTAGGCAATAGGGAGTAGACTTATGCCCCTATAGTTAGAGCATACAGTCTTATCTCCCTTCTTGTGGACGGGGCACAGGATACCCAGGTTCCAATCGTCGGGTAATCGTTCTTCCTGCCAGATTGTGCTAACTAGCTGATGAATACACCTTATCAGCGTGTCGCCTCCGGTTTTGAACAGCTCGGCTGGTAAGCCATCGGCCCCTGCTGCCTTATTATTCTTCAGCCGATTTATTGCTGTCTTTACCTCATCTTAGCTGGGCGGTATACATTCAATACCATCTTCTGGGATTGGGACTGTGGTATCTTCGTCGTCTTCGCTGCTATTGGATACCAACAGATTTGAAAAATGTTCTTTCCATATCCTGAGTACACTATCTGTATCAGTTACCAAATTACCTTGCTGGTCTCTACAGGAGGATGTGCCAGTACCAAAGCCATCAGTTTGATGCTTGACTCTTTGGTAGAATTTTCGGACTTCATTCTGGCTCCTGTACATCTCGATTTTTTCACACTCCCGCTTTTCCATCTCTCTCTTTTTCCTGCGGAAAAGACGTTTCTCCTCTCTCCTTTTCTCCCTGTATCTCTCTCGTGCGCTACGCGTTGCTACGGATTGTGCTGCATTTTTCTCTTCGGTGGCAGCACGACACTCCTCATCATACCATGGATTCCTTGGTGGAGGTCTCTGGTATCCAAGTATGGATTTTGCGGCTGTTTGCATGGAGTGGGCAATGCTTTGCCATTGCGCTGATATGTTATCGGGATGAGGAGTGCTTTGATTAAGCAATTGGGCTAGTTGAGTGGAATATGCTGTGGCTATCTGTTGTGATTGCAGCTTACCGATGTCTAACTTTCGTGTTGTGTCTGTTCGTACTTTGTTTGCTACGTTTAAGCGGGTGCGTACCTTTGCTGCAACAAGGTAGTGGTCCGAATCAATGTTTGCGCCTCGGAACGATCGTACATCCAACACGCTCGATGAATGTCTTCCATCTATCACAACATGATCAATTTGGTTTCTTGTTTTCTGATCTGGAGACAGCCAGGTGCCCTTATGAATATCGAGATGATTAAATCTGGTACTGCTAACTCCCATGTTTTTTGCAGCTGCAAAGTCTATCAGCCTCATACCATACCATTGTCAGATGTTTCACTGTGGAGACTGAATTTCCCGACTGTTGGGCCAAAGATATTCTCCTTTCCAATTTTGGCATTAAAATCGCCTAGAATGATTTTAATGTCATGGGCAGGGCAACGGTCATATGTTTGCTTCACTGGGGTGAAGCTGGATACCAGATGTTTTAGTCTCCGACTAACTACGAATCCACAACCAAACTCATGCTTTACGTCATGGCAGCTATAATACAGTGCGTCACTTTAAGGTGTTGTTGTGACGCCTTTCCCAATCCATCGTATTTCCTGTATGGCAGTAATATCGGTCTTGTTCTTTTCAAGTACGTCTGCCAATGCGAAGACTGCACCTTCTCTATAAAGAGTGCGAACATTCCAGGTGCAGATTCGCAGTTCATGGTCCTTAAAACGTTTGCGGGGTTCGTCAACTTTAGAGGGGTTTGTTTTTCTTTTCTTTCGTTTTTTCATAGTAGGCTGTTTTTTATAGGGGAGGGTTACTAACCCGACGCCCAAACCCAAGTTTTTAACGTTCTTATGGGTGAACGCGCGGCACATGTTAGCTCACTACCTTTAACGGGTGTCAAAGGCAGTTCCCCAGGTGACACCACGGGGAGGTCAGTGTCCACTTGGGATGAAAGAGGGACCAAGATAAATCCTGGGCTTTGCCATGTTAAAACCGGTCAGGACCGTTGCTTGGTATCTTCCATCCCCTACGTCACCCATTTTTTTAAGAGATCGGGCTTAATAAATACGTCATAACAATATGTTTAGTTAAGTTTTAAATCATCTTTGGTTTCAAGTATACCCTCATTATGAAGAGAATTTTGATATTTTATTTTATTAAGATTTACTTGGCTGAGAACACATTCAACATTTCCTGGCGAATGAGGTAATACCTATCATTACCTCCCAGCAAAAATATCCCTTACTTACCCTTTATTTTAACAAGGGCATGTCGCGCCAAATAAGTAGTTATTATTTGACCATTGAAATAAGTAGTTCAAAAAGTAGTCGCTTAAATTCGTGACTACTTATTTAGCTACTTATGTTAGTGGTAAAAAATAAACACCAACTTCGCGCGACAGGCCCTTCTTAAAATAAAGGTTTAGTAAGGGGTTTTGTATGGGGTATTTTTGGTTGGTTTCTTTACAAATTTTGTTCTTATAGGAAATGCATTTGAGACATCGACACGTTTCAAACTGAATATTTCATTCCAAAAGCGAAATAAATCTGTTTCATTATTTTCAAACATTTCCGCAATATACGAAAATCTTAGTTCACGAAATTTTGAATCCAGTCTTTGTTTTTCCTCCATGTTTACGAAATGTAAAAATTCTTTAAAGATTTCGAAAAACTAATTGCTCTGTTCCAGAACTTGCAAGAGTCTACTATTATTGAAATTTTGACCAATTTTCTTTCATAAATTTTCCAAAAAATTAAAAAAAATAGATTTTTGCAGGCTCTGAAGCCTAGCAATTGTATATTTTGCTTGTTTCACTTGAATCCTGTTTTGTTTTTTGTTAACTATTTCTTTGTGTATACACATAAATATATTTAATTATTGTCTACGAATTAATTATTAAAATCAACTAAGAATATTTGAGCAGTTTTTAGAAAATCGTGTTTTACAAAATTTATTATGACTTAATTAGCAAAAATCGTCATTTTTTGGGCAAAAGTCGTCAAATCGTCATTTATCAATTTTTGACCAAAAAATCGTCAAAATGACGATAAATCGTCAAATCTGGCAGCCATGGCCTCCACCACAGAATTTCGAAAATATTCGCTAAAATGGTACGCGCGATATCTCATAGACGTAGCAACCGATTGGTCCAAACTTTGAATCTCTAAATGTTGTCGAAACTTAGTTTATGTTTAAATTTAGGATCTATCTGTCCAATCCTTGGGGTACCACCCACACAAATGTTCAAAATTTTTGTGTGGTTAAAGGTCTGTTCGAGGATTCTTTGGAAATGTTTACAGAAGGTTTTCCTAGTGGTCCTGTTTACAGCGATATTATGTTTTTCGTAGGCTAGTATGGTAAAAAAGCCCTATCTATCGATATCCTCGCAAATTTTCGAGCTTTAATCCTACCCATATTTTTGTCGATTCATACGCCCAAAATTTTAAAAACCCTCCTAAATACATAAGTTTTTTTTTTTTTTTTTTTTGAAAAAAGGTATTTCAATGCACACAGGCCGAGGGTATATCTCGGCAAGGCCGACTGATACTTTTTTACTTGTTATTTCTCATTTGGCTCTTAATTATGGACATAGTTGTACAAATGTACATTCTAATAAGTAGTATTTAGGATACGTAACGGCAGTCGCACGATAGTTTGTGAAATACATGAACGAATTCTTAGACAGCAGTGAGTGACTGCTTTCCTTTCGTACGGGTTTTCGTGCGACATACTTAAACAGGCGGTAAGTACCAAATTTCAGCCACTTCGGTTTGATAATGAGGCTTAAGCCTTTAAAATACACAAAATAGGGTGTTACCGACAAATTTCATATGGAACGCTTAACATCCCAAATGAAGACAAAATACCAAATTTCAGTCATTTCGGTGGAAGATTGAGACCACATTCGTCAAAATACCGGAAATAGGGAGGTACTGTTCCATGGGGGCTATACTAAGGACATGTACCGACAAGATTGTGGGGGGGGAAGTGTTATACTCCCACGATGAATAAATACCAAATTTCCGCCATTTCTGAGGAATATTGAGGCCACAACCTTCAAAACACCGAAAGTCAGGATGTACGTCTAAGCACAGTGGTGGCACTTACATGGGAAGGTGTGACAAAAATACTTCTAGATAATATATCAAACTGAAATTCTTATCAGTGGGTCCTCGTGGCGTAAAAACACTGTAACAAAATTATTGGAGTCCTAGGTACACGTTTTCGCGTGGTTCCCATATAACCAATCATCCTGAATTGTGCTACTTTACTGTTAGGGACTCATTGTTCAACCGAATTCGCTGTGATCCGGTACTAGGTGTTCTTATAGCATAGTAAAACTCCCCGAGATAAATTGTCAGTATTGGTCCATGATTCACTATACTCCTTACATGATTTCTATCTGTATATTATATATATTAACCGTTTTTTTAACGGAATATGCTTTAATAGTGAACTCAGAGTTTAGAACATCGCCAATTCTGGTCCATAGATACCAAACCGTCCAAAACTTAAGAATACAGTCAACTACAAAAATGTACCTCAGATTTCAATAAACAACTTTGCAGAACATATGAACGTTCTTGGAATGACGCTTTAAGCTGAAGTTAACAAACAAATCAATTATTGTTAACATTTTCCCCTACTCAGGTCTGTAAATAACAAAACCCCTAGTGAAGGTGTATCCGCAGAAAAAGGTTTTGAACATTTTTTAATTTTTGTATTATTTTTGGTCATCGCAGTACAGTGACCACTTTATAGTGTTCCCTTTTCTCGTTATGTATGGATTAAGTGATTGGAGACAATTTTCGCCTTTTAAATCAATTCTTCTTCAAATAATCTGTATTAGTACCTTCGACAACATAGTGATGTTACTGCGAGGCCAATTAGTCTCATTTCGTACGCTACTTCCCATGATGCACTCAGAATGTTCAAAAAACACTCAAACCTCCACGGAAAATCGAATGAAAATTTGCTATCCCTGCCTAGTTATGTAGAATTGATTAATTGATTCCTTTTGTTGTTAAATTTCGTATTACTGTGCAGCATTTTCGTGACCCATTGTATTCTCAAATAACGACCAGGTGTGCGCTTCCATCATTTGTTGTCTTGTTTCGTATTGTGCGGTTACATATTTAGGATTCTGTCGAAGTTTGTAAACTTCGACGAACTTTATTCATTTCTAAAGTTAGAAGTATACTCACGAAGTGTTTTGTTTCCTTCGAACAAATGATTACAAATTATTCCTTTTTGGGTAGTTTTTATTGCGCAGCCTATATTGATTGAATTATTTATTGCCGTTAGTTGTTTGTTTTGTTTTTTTTTTTGTTCAGCTTGTTGTGTTTTGTTTTTCGTCTTTACTTTGTGTTTTTCTTGTGGCAAATAAAAGGAAACAAGTTGGCCTTGTTGTGTATAGAAAATTTAATGGTGCTGTTGTATTAAAGTTTTTCATTGAAAAAAGGAAATCTGTTTTGTGAAATCTTTTTTTCGTGGAAGAATGATTTAATTATTCCAAATGAAATAATAATGTTTAGGTAAAAATTATTGATTTTAGGTTCCTTAGTGCGTATGGGTGTTATTGTTGTAAATTATACGCAACAGTGTAATTGATATTGAGATTTGCATTGGTTGTTTTAAAGGTTCCAAAAGGCACGATTATTGGTCAGCAGGTCGTTATACAAAATGTAGTCACAAACGGAGTTTCTTAGATTTTAAAATTTAAACAGGTTTATCTCTTTTTCACAACAGATTTTTATCATTCTTTTTTTGTTTAGAAAGTCGAATATTTTCATTCAAATTAGAAAACACAAGAAATGTTTTCCTTTGTACTCTATGTTGCAAAAAAAATATAAGTACTGATTATTAACAGACATAATAAGTCTAATAATAATTGTTCCACAAAATCCCAGACGGGACAAGGGGAGACTTCTCTCATATCAATGAATGCACACCGACTCATATTAGCTCAATGATATGGACGTGCTGTTTATCGCCGAGTCCGAACGGCGTGTCTTACGACACCACTTTATAGACGAGTTTTACATGGCTGAAATACTCAGGAAATGTCGCCAACATTACTACGCATAACTAAATTACAACAATGTAACAAACCTTTAGTGTGAAGGAGTTATGAAGAAGTGGCCCTAAATATTAAGTATTTTAAGATCCATATCTGAGGAAGCATTGCATTCCTCTAGCAAAAAATAAATAATATAATGTAGTAGTCATGACTGCAATGAGTACACGCTATTATTTTTGTATATCTTGGAAGTGGATATGATTTTATTTGTCACTTCATCAAATTATCGCGACCAGCCATTTAAGTTGGTCACCGTACGAATTTTTATAGTATTTCTACCATTACTTCTTGATGCATGGACCTGCGCACGAAACACATTATATCACTGTCGTGTGAGGTTACCCGAGGAAATTTTACGATTTGCAAAGTTTTAGCCAACTCGGATAGTTAAGTGACGCCGGCAATGTTTTATAGTGCGGACTTGCCGATCGAAAATTGTACGGTTGTAATAGGGACCGCTAAGGCTGTAAAAAATTCAAAACGAGCCGAGACATGTCCTTTTAGTGCACTTGTGTTGATGGCGTTCTTTAGTAAAACATTTTATTACATTTTCAGATTTTTTTGACTAACGGTTACAAAGATATCGCCCCTTGAAAAAGTCGAATTAAGTCAAAACTATATGCAAAGAAATACTCATAACTTCTTTAATATTGGTCCAAATATAATTTTTTTGTATCTTTGAGTTTTTATAAGCTATCTAATAAAACATTTTGCACAGTGGGCTTGGATGGTATTTTCGAGATTAAATATTTAAAATCAGTTTTTATTTTCATGAAATTTTTATAGCCTCAGCCTTTAGGCTAACGAGGATATACATATACACTTTGATACGACCAAAAATTTGCCTCATAGAAATAACGGTATTAGAGCCCAAGTTTGATTGGACGAAATTTCTTTCAGACAATTTGGAGTTGACTTAGCCAAGCCCGTCCGTCTGGCTGGATATTTGGTGCGCTCGATAACTCTCAAACGGTTCAACCGATTCGAAACAAATAATATTTTATCTAAACATTATTTAATTTCCAAGATGGGCTATATCGGTCCCCTCTTTCGGGTACCTCCCCAAAAAAGTATACGATAACTCTCGAAAGGAGCAATCGATTTGGTCCAAACTTTGCACATCATACTATTCCTACGTGATATATATCGTATAGACAAAATTAGGAAAAAAAGTGAAGAATAGTAGAGCAACCCTCGGATCCTTGCGGGCCGCCTTACGAGGGTACATTTTTTAACGCATGTCCATACTACCTGAGATAATGGTCTAAAAGCTCTAATAAACACTGACGGCACCAACCAAAATGACAATTTCGAAATTCACGCATGGAGTTTCTGGTTGTTCCAAAATTTGCACATCGTACTATTTCATCCAGTCATGTATCAGGTTGGAATATGGGCTGTATCGGTCCAGTCGGGTAACTCCCGCACAAAATTCGGAAAAAGTTAAGTTTATAAGCTCGTCTCGGATTGTTTTGATTCTTTTTCAGTACGTTGTCCGTGCGGCACATTTACAACGGTACATTTTTTCCGGAAAAAGTTGCTGAAATTATGTCCCAAAAACGGCACATACTAAAATGGCTATAGTGCAAGAGAACTCTAAACATTTTTCAAAATTTTCTTCCAAAATTATAATATAAATAAATATAAATATAATATAAAAAATATAAACAATTATAAAATAAATAATAAACAGATCAACCTATGCTTTTGTGGGATCGTTCACAGCCTAATAATTCAAAAAATCAATTTTTAAAAAAAAATTGAACTGTCAAAGTCAAAATTTCGATTTTATCTAAAAACAAGTATGAAAGTGTTAAGTTCGCCCGGACCGAACTTTTTATACCCTCCACCACCAACTGATGATAGACACTTTATGCAGATAATTTTTCTTTTTAGGGGTTGTCTACCCATTGAGATCCCAAAATAGGAAGTTACATCCCCTTCAGAAGGAAAATGTAGCAACACTCATTAAAAGAGCTAATCGCTGTTCTCTCTATCCTCTGACTAAACACAATATAAAATTACAGCAATCTCTGTTCCAAAATTTGACAAAACTCCTCGATATACATCAAATTCGGCAATACCGGTCCATTAAGGCTAAATTAATCGTACATATATTTGAATGCGTAGTTTTTTGCGAGTATCTTTTGAGAACACAAAATTCCAATTAACAACCAATTCGATAGGAAAATCTTCAAACTAATTTTAAATTTGCAAAACTTGGACGTATGCTGTCTGATGTTTTGCAAGGAATGTTTTGTACCTGTTATAATGTTTTTAAAACTTTCAAAATGTCATAAATTTATGAGTTCCGTTCTAGGGGACTATATAAAGACCTATACGGACAAATTTCTGGCAGAAAGTTTTATACTCCAATTCCAGTGATATATTGAGGCAACAACCTTCAAAATACCGAAAATCGGCAAGTACCATATGAAGACATATACCAAAAAATTGCAGCCATTTTGGTGGGACATTGGGGCTAAATCCTTCACCATACCGAAAATCGGGAGGTACTGTTATATGGGGGCTATATGAAAAGGAGGACTAAATACCAAATTTCAGCCACTTGGGTGTGATAATGAGACTAAAACCTTAAAAGTACCGAAAATCGGGATGTATCTTTCTATGAGGGATTTATCAAAACGTGGACCGATGCCGACAAATTTGTGAGAGAAAGTTTTGTGGTCCCACACCAGACTAAATACCAAATTTCAGACATTTCGGTGTGATAATCAGGCTTAAACTATCAAAATACCGAAAATCGGGTGGCAACGTTCTATGGGAGTACATCAAAACGTAGACCGATACCGACAAATTTCTGGGGAAAAGTTTTGTTGCCCAGAAAAAAAACTAAATACCCAAGTTCAGCAATTTTGGTGTTATAATGAGGCTAAAACCTTCAAAATACCGAAAATCAGGATGTACCGTTCTAGGGAGGTATATCAAAACCGATAGCCACACATTTCCGTGAGAAAGTTTTGTAGCCCAAAGGAGCACTAAATACCAAATTTCAGGCATTTTGGTTGGATAATATAGCTTAAGCCTTCAAAATACCGAAAATCGGGAGATAACGTCCTATGGGAGCTATATCAAAATGTAGACCTATAGAAAATATTTTTTGGTAGAAATATTGCAATCAAGTCGGTGGTCAAATGGGACTACCACCTTCAAAATACCCTTAAATGACGTATACTATAAATGGGGGCTATACCAAAACATGGACCAATATAAACAAATTTTGGTAGAAATGTTTCGTAGCCTCTGGAGACACAAAATACCAATTCGGTGGTCAAATAGGACAAATATCTTAAAAATTTCTTAAAACGACGACGCGTTATTTGTATGGGGGCTATACGAAAACGTGGACCTACATAGCTCGCTTTCAATACCAAAAGTCCTACGTACATACAATAGATTTTACCAAAATTTCATCAGCCTACTTCAATCTGATCGGACGCTAGAGTGATTTCCACAGACGGACGGACATGGCTGCATCGATGTAGAATTGCACGCTGATCAGGAATATATACAGTTTGTGGGGTCTACAATGATCATTTCGGGTAGTTACAAACGGAATGACAAACTTAATATACCCCCCATCTTATGGTGGAGGGTATAAAAATGATAGCCTCTCGCTTAAGTACAAGCTTTTTATGTGTGTAACAAACCCACTAAAAGATATGAAGATTGGATCATCCGTAATTTTTGTGTGATTTGCTCGAATTTTTTGCAAAATATTCTATTCTACCTGTAATTTAAGATGAGCCAATAAAAAGTTTTTCGATTTTGTAAAATTTATAAGTGGCCATAACCCCTAAACGTAATATAGTACTTCGAGTTCTCTATTAACCAGTAGTTTGCTTAATAAAAATGTTTCGTATATGTCAATGATTTACCTATTTGAAGCAGACTCATGATACAAAATAAATATATGTATTTTTATACGACAAAATTATTTGTCAGTGGCTGAGGGTATACATATATCCATCAGCTGACTGATACTTTATTACTTGTTTTGGGTTAAACTACGATTTAAGTCCTACTTAGTAGTTGGATTGGAATAATTACTATTTTTTTAATTTTTCAATACAATTTTCCCTTTACGCCAGTGTGAACAAAAAAAAAAAAAAAATAATAATAATAAATACATTTTTCACATTTGTTTTGCAATGGCCTCCACATCACGGTACCACCCGATTTCAGTTATTTTCAATGATTTTATATAATTATATGCCTGAATTTGAGGTCATTTGACATTTAGGGTTCAAAATAGTCAAATAAACCTCTTCACCAAATGTTGTAGACATGGTCCACGTTTTAGTATGGTTCCCATGTAACTGTACCGCCCGATATCAGATATTAACAAGTTTTAGCGTACCGTCCGATATCAGATATTAACAAGTTTTAGCGTACCGTATTAACAAGTTTTAGCGTATGTTAACAAGTTTTAGCGTACCGTAGCGTTTTAGCTTCAATTATGCATTAGTTCGTCAAATTAATTATTCTCCTACAATTTTGGCTATTGGAAAATGTTTTGGTATTTCAAAGTTTTTATCTAAATTTTGTGTATAAATATGCTGTAAGTTAGTATTTAGGGTTCCTAGTGACCAAAAACATCTCCGACGAACATTTTAGACATAGGTCTACCTTTTGGAATAGCAGCCATAAAACGGTTTAAGGTACTAGGATCTCATTAGTCATTTAAGGTTCAAAGTGGTAAAAAAACTTCTCAACTAAAATTTTTCGCACAAAAACCCACGTTTTGGTATTTTCAAGTTTTTTTGCTGAACGATTTTACTTAAATTTGTATTTGGGGTTCCCAGTTGTCTACACCTAAAGTTGTGGACATTGGTACTTTCGAAACAGAATGAAAACTAATTATTCCACATTAGTGCAGAATATTTCATGGTGGAGGGTATAAAAAGTTCGATCCGGCAGATCTTAAGGTTTTTCCTTGTTCCATATGTTTCACTGTGGAGATTAAATTTCCCTACAGTTGGAACAAAGACATCCTCATTTCATTATTCATTAAAAGCGGTCTTATAAGATGTAAACTAGATTGTTTTGGCCCCTGAAAAATATTCCACAAAAACACTATATTGTAGCTATTAGTCCTTAAAAAAATCAAAAATGTTGTACCTATATTGCTATGGGAATGATGTCATAAGTCATTCTTTCGTACATACGTGGACTAGCGTTCTTGCTAGTACCTTTTGAAATATTAAATAAATGTTTCGTTAAACCTTTACAGGTCGTTGTGGAATTGACTATCAATTTTGTATCGAAAAAATTTGTTCTCACTTTCTACTATCCATGAGTATAGAAAAAAAAAACAAAATAAAAATTTCTTTAAGAGAAACTTTTAAACTCAGGGGACATTAGCCGACCAACAGAAATTGCTGAGTTAACACCAGACCAAGAATGAATGGTCCAAAAAGCTTCAGAAACTTTTAACAAGGGCTAAAATAATAACAACAACAAAAATTGATATCTTCAACTTCAAGGATTTCCGTTTCATTTAGCCTAGATGCTGGTGTTCGTGAGTGTATGTGTGTGTGTCTATGTGAAGCCGTGGGAAGTTTTGTATGGGAAATTTTGTTTTATACAGCTAGTTGTAGTCAGAACATGGTGAACATGTATTAGTTACAGCTAAATTGAATTTATTGTTTAAGACTTTTACTTTTGCTTTAATCTTTGGAATCTCTGGGGTTTTTTGTGTTTTTTTTTTCTTTTTGCCAGAAAGTTGGTCTTTGTGTTTTGCAATACATGTGAAGCAAAAAAGTAAAAATAACAACAACAGACTAAAAATAAAATACTTTGCCTCCCACACACTGAGATGCCATTACACTCTGAGCGGTAGGTTACTAATTTTGTTTTTGTGCGAATATATAGCTCTCGATATCCTAGACCTAGTCAGTCACTCAGCCAGCCAACCAGTCCGCCACTCCAGCCACTATGGGTGGTAGAATATAGTTTTACATACACTTGAAATGGGCCCAAAAAAGGCACAGAAACATCCGACTACCACTCGACACAGACCTATACAAACTCACACGCACAAATAATGGCTGACGTATTGTGTCAGTGGATAGAGGCCATAAATCATTCAGCATTTGTTCAACATGCTGCCGTTTTTCTTTTTTCTGTTTTTGTTATTTGATATTGCTGGCATTGTTGTTGTTGGCATTACTGGGTCATAAGCAGCAAGAGCCTTTAGGTTTTTTCTTATTCAAAAAATAACGGCTCGACATTTCAAACTGCAAAATCCTTTAAATTTTTGAGTTTTACCAAATAATCCAGGTCTTAAATTCGTGGCTTACAGTTTTGTTGCCTTTAATTTGCATGTAAGGACTGAGCCCGGACACCAACCGAAACTCATTCAGAGGCCATGTCGCCCACATGAAAATGTCAACATTTTTGCTGGGTAGGAAAGTGACAAATACACACGCACACCCACTATTGTGGACATAAGGATATCTGTGACATGTCTACATGCTGTAATCGCCAGACACACGATACGCATGCGATGTCATAACATATCCCGATTACGTTTTATTTATTTGTCCATCGAGAGTCATGTGGTTTATGTGTTTCATAATTTGTATGGCATGGATGTCCACGTGGAGCTATAGCAACATTGCTTTTTGCGATATTAACGAGATTGTTGTGGAGTTTATAGAAGACTTTAACGCGGTTATATTATGTTGTGAGAGGAAATATGATTGGAGCAATGTTTAAAGATTCTTTGGCAAGGAAGTTAAAGTGAAAACCAGTAGCGAAGGGATTTAAATAATGCGGTCCGAAAAACTTTTCTGAGCATATGATAAAGGAGGTTGGATATAATCATAATATTTCCAACTCATATTTCCTATTTTCGTAACGAATGTAATTTTGTTTTTGTAGATTATAGGCAGTAATTGAATATTTAGAACCGTTATAAGGGGGCTATACTATACATATGTACATGGACCTATGTTAACAAATTTTTGTGGAAAAGTTTTGTGACCAATGGGAACCTAAAGTAATCGCCAAATATTCTCAAAATATCCAAAATCGGGAGGTACCGTTATATGGGAGCTATACAAACACACGGACCTACTATGTTGCAATTTTTACTTACTTAGTTGGCCCATTACAGAACATTTGTTCCATAGACCGAACTAAGAAAAGATCTCCATTCCTCACTGTTTTTCGCTTTACTTTTTGGAATACCGCGCCTTTTCATTTCTTCCTCCACTTGTATGCCATCGAAGCTTAGGCCTGCCGATTCTGCGTGCACCGCCATGTGGCATGTATTCATACGCCTTTTTAGGGGGTTCATCTCGATACGTTTAACTATATTCATGTCTTTGTATAGCTTATATAGCTCGTGGTTCATACGACGGCGATATTCACCGTCAACGCAAATCGGCCCGTAGATCTTTCGAAGAATTTTCCTCTCAAACACACCAAGCACTGCCTTATCTGCTTGCGCAAGTACCCATGCTTCGGAACCATACATTAGCACGGGTAGTATCAGCGTTTTGAATAGTGTTATTTTTGTTTGACGAGATGTGGCTTTGTTATACCCTACAACACTATGTGGGGAGGGTATTATAAGTTGGTTTTGGCCAAAAAGTTTGTAACGCATCGAAATAATGGTCGTAGACCCATACTTATATATACCAAAATGAATGTCTCGACGAGCTGAGTCGATCTGGCTATGTGTGTCTGTCCGTCAGTCCGTCCGTCCGTCCGTCCGTCCGTCTGTCCGTCTGTCCGTCTGTCCATCTAAACCTTGTAATCACGCTACAGGTCGCAATTTTGATCGGATCGTCACCAAATTTTGGGTGTTGATGAGGGTCCTGGAGGGGAAGAAGCCTATTGATTTTGGTGAAGGTCGGATAATATTCAGGTGTCGGAATGTGCAAAAAACTTATTTGGGGAAAAAGTCAACGTTTTATTTCAAAGCGAATATCTCCTCATCGATAAAGGGTGTATCAAAAGCAAAACCTGCTAATGAAAGTAGAAAATATCACCTTTACAACGATGTATAGTAGGTTGTCGTAGGTTGTCAAACAACGAAGAAATCGCAATAGTCGCTAATACAACCCAACTTTTTATTTTTGCGATTTAAGTTATAATGACGAATATCACAGCTGTGGTTGGTGATCTTCCAAAACCAAAGCCTGACTATGAAAGAAGAATATCCCACCTTAACAAAAATTAAAAGCAGCTTGGCGTAGGTGGCCAAATAACGGAGATATACCAATAGTCGGTAATACATCCCATTTTTCAATTTTTTTTTCAAAATCGCGGTACAGGTCGCAATTTTGATCGGATCGTCACGAAATTTTGGGAGTTAATGGGGGTCCCACAGAGGAAGAAGCCTATTGATTTTGATGATGGTCGGATAATATTCAGGGGTCGGAATGGACAAAAACTTATTTGGTGAAAAGGTCAACGTTTTATTTCAAAACCAATAGCTCTGTTTCTTTAAGAGGTATATCAAAAGCAAAACCTGGCAAGGAAAGTAGAAAATATCACCTTTACAACGATGTACAGTAGGCTGTCGTAGGTGGTCAAACAACCGAGATATCGCTATAGTCGGTAATGCATCCCATTTTCCGATTTTTTTGTAATCACGCTACAGGTCGCAATTTTGATCGGATCGTCACGAATTTTTTGGGAGTTGATGCGAGTCCCACAGAGGAAGAAGCCTATTAAGTTTGGTGATGGTCGGATAATATTCATTTATATTAATGCAAAGCATGTTGGCGTAAGTGGGCAAACAACAGAGGTATCGCAAAAGTCAGTAATATATCCAATTTTTTCATTTTTTGTAATCACGCTACCGATTGGAATTTTGATCGGATATTCACGAGATTTTGGGGGTAGATGCGGGGCCCACAGAGGAAGAAGCCTATTGATTGTGGTGATAGTCGAATAATATTTAGGGGTCGGAATGGGGAAAAACTCATGTGGAGACAAATTCAATGTTTTATTTTTTGTGAATATATCGGCTTCTAGTAGGGGTATTCCAACGCAAAACCTTGTCAATAGAAGAAGAAAATATTACCTTTAAATTGGTGTAAAGTAGATTGGAGAAGGTGGCCAAACAAGGGAGATACCAATTCTTCCTTTTTTGCAATCACGCTACAGGTCGCAATTTTGATCGGATGGTCACGAAATTTTGGTTGCTTATGAATGTCCCGAGAGAAAGAGGCATATTATGTTTCATGGCATTCGGATTATATTCCCTAAAAGAAATGTTTACCAGCGAAAAGCTTATGCACAGGGGTAGTAGTGTAGGGTAACACATGGTTGGCCCCGTCCCGACTATAGCCTTTGCTCACTTGTTTTTAAATTGCTTACTTAGACCATAGTAGCATCTGTTGGCCAATACAATTCTTCTTCTTATTTCACAACTGATGTTGTTGGTTGTGTTTATGGCAGTGCCGAGGTAGACGAAGTCTTTAACTACCTCAAAATTGTAGGTACCAACTTCCACAGTTGGTCCGAGCTCTATGGACGCTTTGCGCGTCGACTTATCAATTTGGTATTTTCGCCGTTTACCGCCAGACCCACTTTCGCAGATTCTGCTTCGACCTTCATAAAGGTATCAGTTACTTCCTTTACTGATCGTCCCATGATGTATATGTCATCAGCATAGGCAAGTAACATGTGGCTATTGGTGTAAATTGTGCCATTTCTTTTGACATTTGCATCTCGTATTACCTTTTCCAGCAAAATGTTGAATAGGTCACCCGAAAGGCTGTCTCCTTGTCTGAAACCTCTTTTGGTACAAAATTCTTCGGAAAGGTTCTTTCCAATTTTAACTGAGGACCTAGTATCAGTTAAAGTCATCTTACAAAGCCGGATGAGCTTTGCGGGGATACCAAATTCAGACATTGCGTGGAATACCTTTGATCGGAGGGGACTGTCGAATGCTGCTTTATAATCGACAAAAAGGTGAAATGTGTCGATCTGCATCTCTTGGGTCTTTTTAGGATTTGCCGCAGGGTAAATATCTGGTCAATGGTGGACTTCCCAGTTCTAAAGCCACATTGGTATGGTCCAATTATTTCGTTGACCATTGGCTTTAGTCGTTCGCACAATATCCCTGACACTATCTTATAGGCAATAGGGAGAAGACTTATGCCCCTATAGTTGGAGCATACAGTCTTATCTCCTTTCTTGTGGACGGGACATAGGATGCTCAGGTTCCAATCGTCGGGTACGCGTTCTTCCTGCCAGATGGTGCTAACTAGCTGATGCATACACCTTATCAGCGCGTCGCCTCCGGTTTTAAACAGCTCGGCTGGTAAGCCATCGGCTCCTGCTGCTTTATTATTCTTTAGCCGGTTGATTGCTGTTTTTACCTCATCTTGGCCGGGCGGTATACATTCTATACCATCTTCTGGGATTGATCTGTGGTATCATCGTCTTCGCTACTATTGGATACCAGCAGATTGGAGAAATGTTCCTTCCATATCCTGAGCACGCTATCTGTATCTGTTACCAGATTACCTTTCTGGTCTCTACAGGAGGATGTGCCTGTACCAAAGCCATCTGTTTGATGTTTCACTCTTTGGTAGAATTTTCGGACTTCATTCTGGCTCCTGTACATCTCGATTTTTTCACACTCAAGCTTTTCCATTTCTCTCTTTTTCTTGCGGAAAAGACGTTTCTCTTCTCTCCTTTTCTCCCGATATCTCTCTCGTGCGCTACGCGTTGCTACTGATTGTAAAGTAGCTCCATATGCCGCATTTTTCTCTTCGGTAGCAACACGACACTCCTGGTCATACCATGAATTCCTTTGTGGAGGTCTCTGAAATCCAAGTATGGATTTTGCGGCTGTTTGCATGGAGTGGGCAATATTTTGCCATTGTGTTGTTATGTTATCGGGACAAGGAGTGCTCGCGTTAAGCAATTGGGCTAGTTGAGTGGAATATGCTGTGGCTATCTGTTGTGTTTGCAGCCTATCGATGTCCAACTTCCGCGTTGTGTCTGTTCGTGCTTTATTTGCAACGTTTAGACGGGTACGTACCTTTGCTGCAACAAGGTAGTGGTCCGAATCAATGTTTGCGCCTCGGAACGATCGTACATCCAACACGCTGGATGAATGTCTTCCATCTATTACAACATGATCAATTTAATTACTTGTTCTTTGATCTGGCGACAGCCAGATGCCCTTATGAATATCGAGATGATAAAATCTGGTACTGGTAACTACCATGTTTTTTGCAGCTGCAAAGTCTATCAGCCTCATACCCTTTTCAGATGTTTCACTGTGGAGACTGAATTTCCCGATTGTTGGGCCAAAGATATTCTCCTTACCAATTTTGGCATTAAAATCGCCTAGAATGATTTTAATGTCATGGGCAGAGCAACGGTCATATGTTTCTTTTAAGCGCTCGTAAAATATATCTTTGGTCTGTTCGTCCTTTTCTTCAGTGGGAGCATGAGCGCAAATAAAGCTGATGTTGAAGAATTTAGCTTTTATTCGAATTGCAGCAAGTCCTTCATTCACTGGGGTGAAGCTGGATACCAGATGTTTTAGTCTCCGACTAACTACGAATCCGCAACCAAACTCATGCTTTACGTCATGGCAGCTATAATACAGTGCGTCACCTTTAGGTGTTGTTGTGACGCCTTTCCCAATCCATCGTATTTCCTGTATGGCAGTAATATCGGCCTTGTACTTTTCAAGTACGTCTGCCAATGCGAAGACTGCACCTTCTCTATAAAGAGTGCGAACATTCCAGGTGCAGATTCGCGGATCATGGTCCTTATAACGTTTGCGGTGTTCGTCAACTTTAGAGGGGTTTGTTTTTCTTTTCTTTCGTTTTATATAGTAGGATGTTTTTTCTAGGGGAGGGTTACTAACCCGACGCCCAAACCCAAGTTTTTAACGTTCTTATGGGTGAACGCGCGGCACATGTTAGCTCACTACCTTTAACGGGTGTTAAAGGCAGTTCCCCAGGTGACACCACGGGGAGGTCAGTGTCCACTTGAGATGAAAGAGGGACCAAGATAGATCCTGGGCTTTGCCATGTTAAAGCCAGTCAAGACCATTGCTTGGTATCATTCATCCCCTACGTCACCCGATCGTGAAATATTAAGCGGGTGAAATAGACCAAAAACATCATATTTATCCAATTTTGTAGCAGCTCTGTAGGTCGCAATAATAACCCGATCGCCTGAAATTTTAAATAAGGTAAGAGTATATGACAGATGGCGATCATATAATATTTAAAGGGTTAAATGGACCACAACTTTTGTGTGAAAATTTTTAATATACAGCTCGTATCTGTATTCCTGAAAGACACATTCCTTTCTCGTGATTTATATTTGAAGGCGATCTCTTGACCTTTCCATTGATGTCAATTATGTTGATGTATGTGATCTGATAACACAGTTACAGCCTGATATATCCAGTTTTTATACCCTACACCACTATGTGGAAAGGGTATTATAAGTTTGTTTTGGTAAAAATGCATGTAACACCGCGAAATATTCGTCGGAGACCCCCAATGTGGTATACCAATCTTCATATCTCGGCGAGATAAAGCGATTTTGAGATGTGTGTCCGTCCGTCCGTGTGTCCGTCGGTCCATTATAAATTGTAATCAAACTCCAGGCCGCAATTATGTACCGATCGTCACGAAATTTGGTATGGAGGTCGGTTTCACATCAGAATATATCGCTATTTTAATTTGTGATGATCGTGAAATATTTAGCGGGTGAAATGGACCAAAAACATAATTTTTATCCGATTTTGTAGCTGCTCTGTAGGTCGCAATAATAGTCCAAACACGTCGAAATTTTACATAAAGTAAGAGTATATGACAAAGAAGAAGCTTGCAATTTGAGATCAGATAATATTTAGAGGGTTAAATGTACCACAACTTTTGTGTGAAAATTGTGAAAAATTTTAATATACAGCTTATATCTTTTTTCCTGGAAGAGACATTCCGGGCAAGTAAGCTATACTTGGAAGAGGAACGCTTGACCTTTCTATTGATGCCAATTGTGTTGGTGTACATGATAAGATAACAGAGTTACAGCCTAATATATCCAGTTTTTGTTTGTAATGTTATCATAAACACGCTAGAGGTCGCAATTACAGCTCAATAGTCGCGAAATTTTGCTGGAGGTAAGAGTTTAGGTTGAAGAAAATGCCTATAATTTTGCATGATGATCTGATATTATTTAGCGGTTGACATGGACCATTGCTTTTGTATGAAAAATATACAAATTTTATTTTTGGTCCATATTTTAATTGCTGCAGGGTATATGCCCCGGCAAAGTAGCTTACATATCGAAAAATAACTACTGACATTTCCCCTGATGCAAATTGCAATAATGTGTCTTCTAGATAACGGGCCTACTGCCTAATATATAATGGGTTTTGTGTAGAGAACCACAATTTCCTCCCATGCTACAAAATGGATCTATCATGACACAGAATTTTTCAGATCAGTTGTCCAGTTGGATTTTTCACACAAATATTGCAGCATTTGGTGTCTTCGCCAGCTATTTTATACTCTCGGCCTCATCGAAATAATGGTTTTAGACGGAATTTGGACGAAATTCGCTTCAGACAATTTGGAGTCGATTTAGCGCTGTCCGTTCATCTGTCTCTCTTAGTGTCTAGCTGGCTGGTGCGCACAATATGTAACCGCAATGAACTATTAATATAATTGTTCCACAAACATACCAGTAGGGACATGGGAGGCTTCTCTTATATCAATGGATTTATATTAGATCATTGATATGTGACTTAGTCTTTATTGCCGAATCCGAAAGGCATGCCCTAAGTTGCCACTTGTAGAGAAGTTTTTCATTGCTGAAATACTCAGGAAATATAGCCAACATTATAAAGGGGTATTTTGCCACCGTTGAAAATTGTATGTGGCCAGGTCTGGGCATCGAAACGGGGTATTCAGGAGGCAAGGCGGTTGCACATAGCTAATTCCTGATGGTTGTGGTGTAGGGTATCACATGGTCGGCCCCGTCCGACTATAGACTTTGCTTACTTGTTTGTATTTAGCAATTTTGGGAGTATTTTTGCATCATCGCAAAGAGTACGTATTCAGTAAACGTTAATGACGTATAATATCTAATTTTATAATTTTTTTTTCTAAACATTCACATTGAAACGGTCATATCTTTTGCGTGCAACGATCAAGGTTAGTTACAGAAACAGATTTGAATTGACGATTTTTTTTTCTTAATCTTTGTACCAAAAATCAAAATTAGCCCTTTGGCCATGCCTGTCTTGTAAATAATCGATACTCTTAACCCTCCGTCATGCACATGTTCCGATAGTCACGTACGTAGCGCATGTATCTGGCCAGATACAGTATGTATTTCAGTACATTTATACGAAAAATATGCTATTTTAGTGATAATATTATATTCTTGTATTGTTATCACGCCAGGCATATATATATTTTCACTTTTTTTGTTCTTAGTACATGCTTAACCCGTGTAAAAAATATGAGAAATAAAACAAGAAAAATTGTATTTTTGTGTTTACTCGTAATGTCAAAAAAATAACAAGAATTGGTATAAAGTTCATTTCAATTAAATTTAGTAGTTATAAAGTAAGTTTTAATTAATTCTTAATTAAAAAAGTCTCACAAAGCTTCAGGTAAGCAACTAAAACATGTATAATCTGATTTCGAATGTTGTAGGCATACCGGATTGGAACAAAATGTGTGTGTATCTGGTCAGATACATGCGCTACGTATACGATGTATAGATGAAAAAATCTACATAAATTTAGATTGTTGTTGTTTTTTAAAGTGTTTTTTTTCATAAAACGATACCTTACAATATTTGTAGAGGGTACCTAGAGACTCAAGCCCCTAGCTAAATCAGAAATATATTTAAATCGCAGTTGAATTCGTAAAATATCTGGCCAGATACATGTGCATGACGGAGGGTTAAATCATCGTGGATCAACCGACGCACCCCACTATCACTTGGATCGGGTTAGACATGCGAGGTTGCTGTGAAGAACAGGTCATTAGGGACACTTCATCTTGATCTTACCACCTCCCTGGGTTTTTTTCAACATAGGACTTACGCACAAATCCATCAATATTCCGCTTTTTCGCGTTTGCACCTGTGAGTTAGAGCAAAAATTATTAAATAAACAAATGTATATCTTGAACACCACTCAACATTGAATTTATTCCAACACATTTCCGTTGATGCTAATCCTGACTTTAGGTTGTTTTTGTTTTCCTGTTCTAACATCCAATTTGGGGAAATGTGTTGGATAATGATACCTTAATATCCAAATATTCAAACTGTTTGAATATTATCTAGTTGCACGAAATGCTACTAGATTTGCATCCAATTTATTCCTCTGTATTTTGAAAACCACCGACAATGGTGTGGCTTTCAACTCATAATTGTATGAACTTTTTTCATTTAGAATTGTGTCTCATATCAGTTGTTATGGTGCATGAACGACTCGTTCTATTATTTTAGCTTGTTACCACTAGACAAGTGTATGTGTGCGTATTTTTGTGCAAATGTTTTTATTCCAAAAGAGAATGCTTTTGTCAGAATTAGTTTTTTTTTTTTGGGGTTTTGCACGTCATACTCTACCTTGTAGACTAAATTAAATTTCCTATATATTTAAGTGCCATGTGTGTGCTGATGTGCTGTTGTATGTGTGTGTGTCTAGCTGAGAATTTGGTCACTGCCTTTGGCTAAGTGGTTGTAGTTGAAATTTAATTTGCGCGGCTCTTTTGAGCTGTTGTTTGCCACCTTTTTTTGAGTAGTTGTCCTTTGGGCATATTATCTGGCAGCAACTTGCAGACCATGATTGGTTTCATATATACGACGTGCAGCATAACTAGTTGTTGCTCATAACTATATGAGCACGTTATTCAAATAAATTAGCTAATATATTTGTGTGAAATTTATTTTACTTTCTTTTTATGAGTGGAAATTTAAACTGAGGTCATTTTATAATGCACGAATTACTTGTGGCTCAATGATAAAAACAGTTATGAGTATCATGGTACAGTAGGATGTCAAGATATTCCTGATTTTGGTTTTTCATAATGAAGATCGTAGTGTTTCCTTGCGGTTCTGATTAAAATTAATTACAAGGGGAGAAAACATTACTTCCCTTCCTGCCCGTGGTTTATTCGATACCTATATTCACCGCCAATGGAGATTGGATGTTAAAGTCTCAAACAGTATCTGCGTTTTTTAGAGTGTGATTTTTTTCGTGATTTTGTTATTCCAAAGTAGTATCTGTCCTTTCAGAACTCCTGTTGTTTGTTGTTCGATGCCATCAATTTATTCTTATTGCCGTTTACTTCCATCCATCCTCAAGCAAATTCTTATTATAATCTTATAAAGGTATCTATTGCTACTTGTTCTGATCGACCTATGATGTCGGTCGGGCCGAACTTGTTTATACCTTGCACCTTGAAATATTTTCAATTTGTATGGAATTTAAAAGGACCAATGCCCACAATATAAAAACTAAAAACCTAAATCGGTGGTAAGTTTTTAAAGCGCCACCCCAAAACGTGGACTTATGTTTGCAATTTCTGTTGGAGAAGTTTTGGGGCCAGTGGGAACCTCAAATAATAAATTACAGCTAGTTCGGACCAAAATGCAGCCAAAATCTTCAAAATACCAAAAATCGGGAAATAGAGTTATATGGGGGCGGTACCAAAATATAGACCTACCATGTTTTTGTATGTAGCTAATATCTTCAAGATACATAAAACCGGGAGGAACCGTTATATATGGCTATAACAAAAAGTAGTTCTAATATATTGATATTTTTGGTGAAGAAGTTTTGTAACCACTGGGAATCTCAATGGCATTCTCTAGTAGACGGAGGACCTTTAAAGGTCTTCTATAGTAGACAGAAGATCTTTTAAGGTCGTCTCTAGTAGAGTAGACAGAAAACCTTGTAAGATCTTCTATAGTATAAAGAAGCTCTACAGATTGCCATAAATTTCTAGAAGAAATAAGAGTTTTTGAGATCTTTACTAGACCCTTTGATGTCTTTCTGTAGTAGGCGGAAGACCTTTTGAGATCTTCTATAGTATACAGACGACGTTTTAATGTCTTATATATTACAGAGAAGACCTTTTAATGTCTTTAATAGTATGTAGGAGAACTTTTAAAGAATTTCTAAAGTAAGCAGAAGTCCTTTAGATCTGCTATAGTAGACAGAAAACCTTTTAAAATCATCGCTAGTAGACATAAGACCTTACCTTACCTTACCTATTAGACAGAAGACTTTTAAAGTCTCCCTATTAGACATAGGTCTCCAATAGTACACATAAGTCCTTGTAAGATATGCACTAGTATTCAACAGACCTCTGAATGTCTTCCCTAGTAGATAGAAGAACATTTAAGGGTTTCTATAGTAGACATAACATAGAAGACTTTAAAGTAGACAGAAGACATTTTTTAGGTTTTTCTCAAGCAGACAGACGGTCTTCTCTAGTAGACAGAAGACCTATAAGACCTTCCTACTCTAGATGGCATTAAAAGGTCTTCTGTCTAGTCTTCTGTCTCTTATAGAAAGCCTTAAAAGTTCTTCTCTAGTAGAGAGAAGACTAGACAGAAGACCTTTTAATGCCATCTAGAGTAGGAAGGAGACCTTTTAAGGTCTTCCCTAGTAGACAGAAGACCTTCTAAGGTCTTCTCTAGTAGACAGAAGACCTTTTAAGGTCTTCTCTAGTAGAGAGAAGACCTTTTAAGGCCTTCTCTAGGAGACAGAAGACCTTTTAAAGCGTTCTCTAGTGGACAGAAGACCTTTTAATGTCATGTAGAGTAGGAGGAAGACCTTTTAAGGTCTTCTCTACGTAGCAAAATGTTTGTCTCAAAAGATGCAGTTAAATTTTCAGTCATGATTTTTACAAGAGCGTGACTACTGAAAGATGCACTCCGTTAGCACTGCATTTTAACAAATCCTTGGCACTGCATTTTAAGTAAGACTTTGGAAACGCATTTTAACTAACCCTTTAGGTAGTTGAGATTTCGATAAGTACTCCAACACACTTTATTAGGAAATTTTCTTCTCGTGAGTTACCATAAAAATGTTCCCAACTTTTGTTTGTATTTTTTATTTTATATCAAAGTTTTATATTATATCAAAGTATCAAAGTTAAAGTTTTCAGACGGAAAACTTTTAAGGTATTCTCCAGTAGACAGAAAATTTTTTATGGACTTCTAGAGTAAACAGACGACTTTTTAAGGTCTGCTGTTGTACCCAGGGGGCTATGTCCAAACGTCTGCCGATAAAGCCCATCTTCGTTCTAGCTCAATTATTGTGGAAGCCAGAATGATTACAGCAGACGTACAAACGGACATAGCTAGAACGACCCATTATATAGTGATCAAAAATATATGGGCATTGTTGTAGAAAATTAACATATCGTCGGTGTCATGCTTAAGTGTTCCATACGCCATTTGCCTGTTTTGAGATAATCGCATTTTAATGTTTTGCGTCACAACTGTGTGGAGCTGGCTAAAGCAAATATTTATATTTCTGACTTGAAATATTAATAATAGCATATAGAACATATTTGCAAAAATTTAGAGGAATATGTATTTTAATATAAAAGCTATAGAGATTTTTTAAAAAAAGAATTTTTGTCGATTTGTTCCATATCCGCACTTATGACACAAATGTGAAATATTGTAAATCACATGGAACAAAGTGACAAAAAAATTTTCCATCTTTGCCTCAATAAATTAAATTCTTCTAAATCGAAAATTAAAATTCTGATGTTTGAAATGTGTTTTTAAACTTGTAAGTTTTTAAAATATTAATTTCATAACTGAAAAAAGTTTATGCTTTCCCGTCGAGCCGTGGATATCTCGGAAACTAGGGCAGAAAGCCGACTAGAAATTCAGAAAGAGCATACCGGAAAACCCTAGAAACCACCTGTATTTCAAAAAGTCAAAAATGGTGTATGGAACACTTAAGCATGACACCGACGATATGTTGAAACTGGGGTATGGGGTATTGTAACTCTCGAACAATTGTACCATACCATATGTTTGAAGACATTTCTGTAACATCAACTCTTTTAGGACGATGCTCACTGAGGGATTTTTTAAAATAATAATTTGAGCGGAAGCTATGGTCGAATTAAAGTAAAACAAGTAAAAAAGTATCAGTCGCTTTTACCGACGGAGATATACCCTATGTGATTTGAAACTTTTATCTAGAATATATTTAGGGTCTTCTCAGAATTTTGTGGCCCTTTTCGAACATTTGAACTTAGAGACAAAAAAGTGTATTAGGATTAAAGTTCAAACGTGTTGCGGAGAAAGTACTTAAGGGAATGGACCGGCATAGTCAATTATGAAAGTGAATCTTATTTTGGGAGTCATCCTTTTTGACAGATATCGCACCCACTAGTCATTTCAGTGGGTCATCGTACAACTTTTAGGCCAGTATGTCATGGACTTGTCTACAGAAAACATAATAAACAGGACCACAACGAATATCATCGGTATACATTTCCAAAGGGTCTTCGAACAGACCCTAAACTGCACTTAAACAAAAATGTTGAACTTTTGCAGGGGAGGTTCGTTAAGGAGAAGACCAATATGGACCATTTTAGAAGTTAAACTAAATTTGGACAAAATATTAGAAGATCCAAAGTTTGGACCAAATTGGTTACCCCGCTTAAGAAAGTGTATCGTGCATAGAGTTTCTGACCGGGAATTCCCGGCCCGGGATTTCCCGAAATTTTTTAAACGGGATTTCCCGGGAAAGTTTTTTGAAATTCACGGGAATACGGGTATTTGTATTTTCATGTATAAGTCATGCATATTTTTATACTTTCCACAAAAATATGGAGGGTATAATTAAATTTGTCATTCCGTTTGTAACACATCGAATTATTCATCGGGTCCCTATAAAGTATATATATTCTTGATCAGGGTAAAATTCTATGTCGATATAACCATGTCCGTCCGTCCGCCCGTCTGTTGAAATCAACATACAGCTCGCAATATTTTGAAGGTTGTAGCCTCAATATTCCTCCGAAATGGCTGAAATTTGATATTTAATCTTGGTTGGTGTTATAAAACTTTCCCCCAGAAATTTGTCGGTACAGGTCCACGCCTTAATATAGCCCCTATAGAACGGTGCCTGCCGATTTTCGGTATTTTGAAGGTTGTGGTCTCAATATTCCTCCGAAATGGCTAAAATTTGGTGTTTGGTCTTTGTTGGTGGTATAAGACTTTCCGCCAGAAATTTGTCGGTACAGGTCCACGCCTTAACATATCCCCCATAGAACGGTACCTCCCGATTTTCGGTATTTTGAAGGTTATGGCCACAAGAATCCCTTGAAGTGGCTGAAATTTGGTATTTAGTCTTCGTTGGGGGTATTTGACTTTTCCTTCTAATTTTGTCGGTATAGGTCCACGCCTTCATATAGCCCCCATCGAAATGACTGACGTTTGTAATGTAGTCTTCTCTGGGGTATAAAATATTCCAGAAAATAATTATTAGTATTGGTTCACGTCTTCCTATATCCCCCATGGAAGCATACATCTTGATTTACAATATTTTTAGGGTCCATTGTAAAAATCGCGGTAATTCGTATAAAATATATACATTTTTCGAACCTCACATAATTCTATATTTTTAGTTGATTACGGCAAAGAATAGAAGCATTCTAAACTTTTTAAAGCCATTTCCTTGTTGTTGTAGTCTATATTTTTAGTGATGACGCTCTTGAAGGATTTTAATTTGCTAAGATATAAAAGCTGTGATCTATTCGAATTGCTGCGTTCTTCAAAATTATTGTATGCAATATTAAAAACTGTATAATGTTTAAGTGGCAAATGGAGTATATTAGGATTGGAAGCCAGTAATAACTATGGTATGAATGTTCATATAAGTACGCCTCTATTCATTGGTGCCACCGTGTAACAATTGTGAAGTCGTGTACTCAAAAGGTCAGCCGTATAAAAATTCGCTATAAACGGATTTGTTCTATGATTAACATGATCTTCGAGCCATAAGAACAACATACCATATCGTTGACTTTAAAAATAAGATGGTAGTGCGAAACATATATTTTATATATCCTCCGCAAATTAGTTAGGAATAATTCGATTTTGATCGCATACATATAGATATTCTTGAACAGCTGCCATATGTCATATATGATTTATTGGTTCTTTCAAGATTTTGGCGCAACGTCTTTTAAGATGTTTGCTATTGCTTTTTGACCCTTTCGTATTTTACGTTTAATATTGTTCCAAAGAGATGACTAACGACACAACTACACATAAAGGGAGTAAGTACTTCATGTTTGCTTACTCTCTTTCACGTCTATGCCGATGGATTCGATTTCCCATAGTCCCGGGAATTCCCGGGTTCCCGGGAATGAGATATTGTCGGGAATTCCGAAACTCTAATCGTGCATACCATTTTAGTGATTTTTTTGTTTAATTTTGGGGGGAAGTACTAGCAGTTGTGGACCGGTATTGCCCATCTTCGAACTGAAACTAAGTTTGGACAAAATTTGACGAAGGCCAAATTTCGGATCAAATCGGTTGACCAGTTCGAGTGCTATAGTGGGCTCCAGCCACTACACATGGTGCCATAGGGATTTTTACAACTTTCGGGCTATTTTCTCTGGAATTATTCACTTGCCCCTAATAAACTTGTACCATCGTAAATGGGGTCAGAGAATGCAAGTTGCTTCAATAAAAATCAAAGTGATTCGAGAGCAGGCCTTAAAGTGAACTTATCCGAAATTTTGTGTGGGAGGTGCCCGAATTAGTGCACAAATATAGTCCATATTCAAACCCGTTCTAAACTGGTAGGAGGTATAGTATGGACCAACTCGGTCACTCCCTTCAAGAGTTATCGTGCGCACAATTTTTCCGAACATTTTTGAACTTTAGTGGGGGAGGTGCCTGAAGGATTGGACCGATGTGGCATATCTTCGAACTTAAATTAAGTTTGGTCAAAATATTACGAAGGTCAAATTTTGGACAGAATCGGCAAATCCGTTCGAGAGTTATCTTGCGCTCCAACAACTACCCATGGTGTCATAGTGTTTTTTGTAACTTTCAGTCTATTTTGTCAGGATCTATGGACTTGCCCCTGATGAAACTTGTACCGTCGTATAGAGGCAGTGAATACTACAACAAAAACCAGAGCGATTTGAAAGCTGGTCCTAAACTGAACTTTTCCAAATTTTGTATGGGAGGTAGCCGAAGGAGTGGACCGATAGAGTCCATATTGAAACCTCATCTTAGTCTTGTAGAAATTTGACGATGTGCAAAGTATGGACCAAATCGGTTACTTGCTTCAAGAGTTATCGTGCGCACAAATTTTCCGAACATTACCGAACTTTTGTGGGGGAAGTACTGGAAGGAGTGGACCGATATAACCCATCTTCGAACTTAAACTAAGTTTGGACAAAATATTACGAAAGCCAAATTTTGGACTGAATCGGCTGATCCGTTCGAGAATTATCGTGCGTTCCAGCCAGACAGACAGACAGACGGACGGACATGGCTAAATCAACTCCAAATTGTCTGAAACACATTTCGTCCAAACATACTTGGGGTCTAAAACCATTATTTCGATGAGGCATATTTTGCCCGTATGAAAGTGTATATGGGCAATATTATTGAAAATTTAACTTCGTTGAAGCCAAGGTTTACCCCTTTATAAATCGCGAACAGTGGTTGTATATTGTACAATTTAAACGCTTTTGGATAAAATGAAATGTTTTTAGACTTGGCAAAAAATATTGGCCTTCAAAGTTGATTTGCGTGGAAGCTGTGGCTATATTTATGTTAAAAAATGGGTTGAAACCAACGTGACTTTTTTTGTTTTCTCTCGATTTGTGATTAAACCACATTTTCCCGATTTTCCTGTCAAAGTGAAAGTAGAAGCCAACTAAATAAGGAACATTCCACCAATGTATAACTTTTCAAAACTTGTTGACATTGACATTTTGTTATAATTTCGTTCCGCAAACAGGTTTTTCAAAAAATCATATACAGGAATGAAGAACTCACGATTCAGATTTATTTGATATATGTGTCGTGAATGTAGCCTACACAGCTTCAGAGAAATCTGTATCCAAATACGAAAATTTTGTGCGACCAAATTTCTAAAAATCATATATTTCGGGTCTAATTTGTGCAATTGGCATTCGATTTACTCGTGCATGATTGCAAATTTTGGATTTTTACGTTGCGGATCTAATAAATCATTATTCGTTAAAATCCATCTACTAAAACGCGAGATAGGAGAAATTCCAAGGTAGGAAAATCACCTAATATTGTTTTTGAAAATATCGCGCATTTTATCGCGTATTCTGTCGGCCGCTTGCACTACTATGAAAAAACTAGTGCAGCATCTTCCTTTTTGCGGAAACAGAGATTTAAAAACTTCACTGATAAGGGAACTACATTCATTTTATCCCAAAAATAGTGTGTGATGCTACATCCACGGTTCTGGACTGATTACTTTGAAATAGGTATATATCGATGCAGATTTTCATGGTGACACTAAAACCGGATGCGGAACGAAATTGTATGAACTTTGCGCATATTAGCGATGTTTTATAGGTTTTTTATGCTAAGATGCAGCCGATGCTACATCTTAGCGTCCAAATTATATTTCGAAAAATATATACAAATTAAAAGATATGGTCTTGCTGTACATGAAAATCACATGCGGACAAAACGATTTTGATAATTACGCGATTTACATATATTTTAATAATGCAAGTTAAAGCGGTTTATTTGAACTCTATTTCCGTTTAAGAAGTCTAATGATTTATTTCAACAACCCGATAACTTTCCTCAATGGGAAACCTTCTATGTGAATGTAGCTAAAGCAAAATCCGCCCATTTTCTTGGGAGTTTCAAGAAAAATAAAAGAAGTACTCTTATAGAATTTTTCCAATATTTTCAACTCTAGAATGCATGTGAAAACTATTATTCCAAACCAAAATTTGTTTTTTGTATCACAAATATATGCTTATTTTGGCTATAATATCCTAACTACTATCCCGATGATTATAAGTTTGGTCTCATTTGATTCCCCGTGAAGTCTTTCTTTAAAACTGAAATATTTTCAAACAATTCGGATTACATTTAAAATTTTGTCAATTTTTTGTAAATTCCGCGAATGCTGAGTAACATTTTACAAATATTATGCAATCTACTTAATGACGTCACTTCGTGATAACTTTTTAGTGACAATTGTGCTCAATAAAATAATTAGCGTTTTTATAATAATTTTTTCTTAAAAGCAGAAGTAAAACCGCGATAACATTTGTCCGCAACGACCAAAAATTTGCTCGCGAGCGGATTTGTACTGGGGAATTTTTTCTTAACCTATGTACCAAAAATCGTTAATGTAGCGCGAAAAGAAAAAATTCAATTTTTTGGAAATGGAATATGAAATAATTAGCAACATTTCCCATATACCCTCGCACAGTGGATCCACTTGTATGGAGAAAGTGGCCAAAAATATTTAGAGTGTAAAAATCAAGCCAATGCGCCGGTTACAGCTTTGTGCTGCTGCGAAGAGTGTTTTAAGAAACTACGAGCGTAACATTTCCCCCCCTTTCCCCTCTGGAGGGGGTATACGGTAAGAATTGTATAATGCTGTTAATACAAAATGACATGAACGAAGGTCCCTATTATCTTATGATGCAAAAATAGGCTTGGAAAAACAAAACAATCTCCAAAAACAACATAAAATCCAACAAATTTAGCGGATTAAAATAATCAAAATTTTTGTCTGAAAATTCGTACAATTTTTTATATAGATCTTATAGCGATCTTCCTGGAAGGCACATACCGCCAACTTAAGACAAATTTGGAAGAAGATTTCTTCATCTTGCCAATGCCAATTATGTTAATATACGTGGTCAGATAACAGAGTTATACGCTAATATATCCATAGAAACCCTTTTCTAGGGCAGCTTTAGTCAGCGACCCACCATTTATAGTCTGGCACTAGATGGCAGCTGATTTTAATACTGAATAATCTTAAACCCATGGCCTACTTTGGAAAACTATGCCCGAGGTGGGCACTGGTGGGCATCATGACTAAAACCTTAGGTAAAATTTAAGTACATGATCGAATTGGCATTACAAAATACACTAAGAAAATATGCAGCTAACTAGAATTCCACAACACGCGAAAACACAATTTTTTAATGAAAATTAAGCAAATACCTCCTCCTTCAAAATCCACTATAATATTTTGCTATACGTATTAGTTTCGCGATATTTTGAATATATTTACTTGCACATAAAATATAGGTTGTACTTACAACAAAAAAATATTAGTCAAATGTTCCGACTTTTGAAGCTATTCTTAAGAAGATCGCGTTCGAATAAAACAAAAACTAATATATTTTTAAAAAGATCCATGTCATAGCTGTCATTGTTGCCAGATGTTGTACCAAAATTTTAACATTCATTTTTTTATTTTTGGCCAATGGGTGGATCCACTGTGCCTCGTTAGCATAAATGCTGAGGGTATAAAAAATAGGTAAAATGTGTTGAAGGAAACGAATTTTTTATATTAATTTCCAATTAGTGTCTTAATGCTCCATGAAGAAGCTAAAAAATACACTTCAAAGATGAAGTTCCTAATGTATGATTTTTTAATATATCCACCACATCACCCTCTAATGTGGCCCATACATTTAATGGCAAACTGCTACTGCCAATGAACTCCTTTTGTAAATTTGTAAAACCTACGAAAACCATAAGGGGTAGAGAATTTTCATAGCTACAACATTTTCTTTAGTCCCATTTCGATAGGACTTGCGGTTTTCAAGCAAAATCGTGAAAATCTAAAAAAAAATAAAATTACAACTTGAATCGCGATTTATTTAAAAAAAGCGCTCCGGCGATTTTTTTTGCTTTCCCCAGAATCCCCAAAAGCTTCCCAGGTGTAAGTACCTTCCATTTATTTTCCACATGAGGGATGCTAACATTTTGAAGTCTGAAAAATTGGGTTTTTTGAATTTTGTCTCTATTTTGGACGCACGATTTATCTAAAAGCTTAATATGTGTTTGTAGTACTAGCGAATACGCATTTTTGTATGTATAACTCGAGAGTGTAACCTTCATAGGATTAGAGCAAACAATCGCAAAATAAAATTTTTTGTGCGTAAATTTTCAAAAAAAAAAAAATATTTTGTTTTTTTTTCAAATTTTACAAGTGTTACCCGATTTCCGTGGAAACCCGCGTGAGTTTAATTATTTGCATGCTCTAATAAAATATAGCGCGTCCTAATTCTTCAATTAGGTCGGCGGATATGATACCGCTCAATTTCATAAATCTGCAAAAAATTTGTTTTTATATATCGCTTATTGAAACGCGTTTTGAATGTTTAATTTTCATTTAAATAAATAAATTGATACACCTGTTTGGAATGTGCGAAAACAGATATTTAAAAACTATCGCGGGTACCGAGATATAATAGATTTTGTCTAAAAATAGAGCGTGATTCTTTATCCGCGGTTCTTGATGGATTGTAATGAAGCGTCATAGAATGATGTATTTTTAACGGTGATCACTGATATCGGATGCGCATAAAATGTACATGTATTTCGAGGAAATTATAGGAAGTTTCTCTTTTTTTTTTTGAGTCTTATATGCAAATGATGGTACAACGTGGTTTCCAAATAGAATTGCACAAATTGTACATCAAATAAAAGGGAGTCATTTGCTGTGTTCGGAAATCGAATGCGCATGATGCAATTTCTGTTTTTACGCGGTTTATACGCGTTTCATGTATTGTCATATTCATATTTATGCCACGATTGGAATTCCTTGTGATTTAATATAATGATCTAAAAATGTTCCTTAATAGGAAAACTATAATGTAAAAATTGATTTCAACCGAATATATTTATTATTGCACGAAATTTTGACTAAAATGAGAAAGAACTCAAAACATTTTTTTTCAACTTTTCCTATAAAATCAAAAGCACATAAAATTAGAATAATAATATTTTAGTTTTTTTTTTTCTCAAATATTCTTTGTATTTTTGCAAATAATATTACTATTATACCTCTGACCTTCCTGGTATAGGCTTAATTTTTTTTTCTCACAATTTCTGGATACTTTTGTAATTATACCCTCTACCATATGGAAGGTATAATTTAATTTGTAATTCCGTTTGTAACACATCGAAATATTCGTCGGAAACCCTATAAAGTATATATATTATTGATCAGCATAAAATTCTCTGTCGATTTAACTATGTCCGTCTGTCCGTCCGACTGTCTGTCTGTTGAAATCAAGATACAGCTCGCAATTTTTAAGATAGAGAGTCAATATTTGGTACAGAATTTTTTATTACTTGCAGGATGGTTGGTATTGAAAATGGGATATATCGGTCCACGTTTTGATATAGCCCCATAGAACGATACCTCCCGATTTTCGGTATTTTTAAGGTTTTAGTTTCATTATCCTACCAAAATAGCTGAAATTTTGTATTTAGTTATCGTTGGGTGTATAAAACTTTCCACCTGAAATTTGTTAGTATAGGTTCACGCATTCATATAGCCCCATAGAACGGTACCTCCCGATTTTCGGTATTTTTAAGGTTTTAGCTTCATTATCCTACCAAAATAGCTGAAATATGGTATTTAGTTATCGTTAGGTGTATAAAACGTTCCGCCATAAATTTGTTGGTATAGGTCCACGCCTTAATATAGTCTCCATAGAACGGTACCTCCCGATATTCGGTATTTTGAAGGTTTTATCTTCATTATCCCACTAAAATGGCTGAAATTTGGTATTTAGTTATCGTTGGGTGCATAAAACTTTCCACCTGAAATTTGTCGGTATAGGTCCACGCCTTCATATTGACCTCATAGAACGGTATCTCCCGATTTTCGGTATACTCCATATTTTTGTATATTTTTCGTATATATTTCGTATATTTCGGTATATTTTCGTCAATATTCCACCGAAATGACTGAAATTTGTTATTTAGTCTTCCATAGGGATATAAAATATTCCAGAAAGGATTTATTAGTATAGGTCCACGTCTTCCTATACCCCCCATACCCAGCAAAAATTCGGATCCATTAGTCATTACGTAACCCATTACAAAGTAATGTAAACAAGCTTCTTTTCCCATTACAAGTAATCTGAAAAGTAATGGGATACTTCTTAAAAAAATTACAAGGCAAACCTACTTACTTTTCTCCTCACTAAGTAATGAGGACGGTGGCACAGTGAGTGTGTGTCCGACTATAAATCCTAGGGTTGTGTGTTCAACGCTCACTGTCGGAACCCGAGTTTTTTTAATTAAAAAATAACACTTCGTTGTGCACATGTGCACTGCGCATTTAAGTTCTTAAGCAACCCTTAATGTTCGTGTGCGTGGCATAGTATGTAGTGTCTTTGGCTAGAAATCAGAGGGTTCGCGTGTTCAACTCGAACAGCGAGCGAAATGAAATAAAGTAAAATAAAAGTAAGAAGTGTGATTAAATTAAAAAAAATCTTTACATCTACTGTTCTAGTGGCCACAGAATAACTAGTTATTCTAGTGGTCATAAAATAACTACAAACTGAGTGCGACATGCCCTTGTAAAAATAATGGGGAAGAAAGGGGATTTGCGAGTAGTTACGGCTGCCAAAATTCTCTTACAAAACCCATTATTTTTGGAGGACTTTTTTGCTGGGTAGAAGTACATATATCTCTTAATTTTTGATATTTTTTAGGTTTTAGCCACATTATTTTACAAAAATATTGGTATTTGCCTTTTTCATAAACGAAAGGAAACGAATTGTTCCATTTTACTTCAATACAACTCGTGGTGGGGGTGCCACCGTGGTGCAATGGTATGCACACCCGCCTTGCACACTAAAGGTCGTGGGTTCAATTCCACGGCCAGTCAACATCAAACACTTTTCAACGGTGGCAAAATAACCCTCAGTAATGTTGGCGACATTTTCTGAGTATTTCAGCCTTGTACAACTTCTCTACAAGTGGTGTCTTAGGACACGCCGTTCGGACTCGGCTATAAACAGTAGGTCCCATATCATTGAGCTAATATGAATCGGGGTGCACTCATTGATATGAGAGAAGTCTCCCCTGTCCCGCCTGGGATGTTTGTGGAACAATTATATTATTATTATTATTATTACAACTCGTGGTGGAGGGTATAACAAGTTCGGCCCGGCCGAACTTAACTCCGTTCTCACTTGTTTTTATATATATTTTTTTATCATATGCGCTACTCTTTCAAAAAATATGTTTTGCAAATACGTAAAAATTTTATCATACATTTGATTATTCGCGAATCCATTTAGAAATTTCGGGAGTATTTTTGCATCATCGCAAAGAGTACGAATTCAGTTAAAGGTAATGGCATATAACGGCTTACTATATCATGCTGCGATTTTTTTAAACATTTTCTACACATTCAAATTAGGACGGTCATATCATTTGCGCACAACGATCAATTTTAGTTACAAAAACAGATTCGGAATGACGATTTTTTCTTAATCTATGTAAGAAAAATCATTCATGTAGCATCAACAAATTGTTGGATGTCTTTAAATGGAAAACTCAATTTTACAATTGTTTTTTAGGTCGTTCGATAGCTTGAAAATTACACTATGTGTTTTTTATCTCATCCACCTATACGTATACGTTATGGACGTGACATATTCGATCTTCCCCTTACTTATACGCCACATGTTGTTGTGGTCGTTTAAAACCACTAAACAAAACCAAATACATAACTAATCTAATTTGGTAAAGGTTTTTGCGGTGTATTGGTGGAATTTATAACCTCAGATCACAAATACATAGAAATGCCACACGCCAACACATGACACAAATCCATGGAATAAAAAGTGAAATTTTATTCTTGTTGCGAAATAAATTGACATAATACTTTTACTAGCAATTTCTTCCGGCTCAAAGCCACTTTGACAGTTAGAGTGTGTTTAAAGGCTACACAGTCGCAGTCAGCCAGTCAGTCCAATAACAATAAAATACTGTCACATGGTATCAGGAAGAGAAATGTCGTTGATATTCTTAGTTAGTCAGGCAGTCAGTGCCATTGTAGTTCCTTAACACCTTCAGGAACAAATGGCGGCAATTGATAATAAAAAGTACAAAAAGAGGAAACCTAGAAAGAAAATAAGAAAAAAAGAAGGAAAAGCAATCTGTAAGAAACTGTGACAAATGCAAATAAGACTTGGTAAAACAAAAGGAAAGCAAATGAAATATAAAAACAATCTTCACGGCTTTTGGCTGTAACACAGGGGGAGGGGTAGCGGGGGAGTAAAACATAAAAATGGGCTTAGGCTAAATCAAAGTTAGAACAGTAAAAAAGTCAATTGCCAGAGTATAACAACGATAAAATGCCAACTTAAAACATAATAAAAAAGTGAACAACAACAAGAAAAGCAACACACAAACAAACGAATAACAACCACAATCGTTATTAAATGGAAAATGAAGAAAACAGAAAATGAAAATGAAGAAAATGTCCCAACGTCTCAAAAAAAGGGACACTCATCAAGGCAGGGTCGAATTTCATTCATCCTTTTTTCCCCTTTGGAAGAAAACTGTTTTGCATAAACAACAGACATTTGTTGGTTTTTAATCTTCACACTTTAGAAGCCAAATACCTTTTTAGTTGTCCATTATTTTTTTTGTGGGACCAATTTGAATATTTTTTCATAGAAAATTACAAAAAAAAAAATGAATACTGGACCAATTAAAAAAGGGCAAATGGCAGATATTTTGACTCAATAAAATGATTTGGTAATATTTTTATGGTGATAATAAGGAAACAGAATTATGAGTGGTTGTGGTAAAAAAGTAATTTAAACCAAGATAAAGTGAAGAGACCCCGTGATATTGGTACTTCTTTCCTTAAGTGAAAATTAATTTTGGTCTAATCTTTGTGAAAATAACCAAGTTATTAGGGGATTAATAACCAGATTTAAAACAGTTTAAAGAAAAAATGCAGAACAGCATTATAAAACCAGTAGGAAAAGACCAAAGTCGGGCGGGGCCGACTATGTAATACCCTACACCAGTCGAAATATGTAAAAATGGAATAATTAGTTTTTAATTAATATGGAAGCTATACCAAATTCGGGGCTATATCAAAACGTGGACATATGTAATTTTAAGTGGCGAAATTTCACGGCCACTGGGAACCACATATGTAAAATTTCAGCTAGTTCAAGCAAAAAATGTGGCTAAGATCCCTAAAATACCTTAAATCGGGAGGTATCGTTATATGGGGACTATACCGAACCGTGGACCTATCTTGACAATTTTTAGTGGAGCAATTTCGCGGCCATTGGGAACCTCAAATGTAAAATTTATGCTTCATTCGGGAGGCCCTTTTTTATGGTGCCTATATCTAACTATGTATGTTGACAATTTTTGGTGGGCTAGAAATTGGGAGGTACTGTTATATAGGGGTTATAATAAAACATGGGCCTATGTTGACAGTTTTTGATGGGAGCCTTTAATGTCAAATAACTCCTAATTCGGTTAAAAAATTTAGCTAGAATCTTCAAAATATCGAAAATCGGTACATAACGTGGGAACTTCAAATGTCATTAACAGCTAGTTCGGAGGTATCTGGGCTATACGAAAATATGAACTTTAATGGACCGTTATATGGGGGCTATACCAAAACGTGGACCTATGTCCACAAGTTTTGTCATATAAGTTTATTGACATTTAAGAACTTTAAATGTCAAATTATAGCTATATCGGTCTGAAAATGTAGCTACAAACGTCAAAACACCGCAAATCGGACGTACCGTTATATGGGGGCTATACCAAAACGTGGACCTATATCCACAAGTTTTGTTATATAAGTTTATTGACACTTAAGAACCCTAAGTGTCAAAATATAGCTAAATCGGTCTGAAAATGTGGCTAAAACTGTCAAAATACCGTAAATCGGGGGGTACCCTTATATGGGGGCTATACCGAAACGTGGACCTATGTCCACAACTTTTGTTATATAAGTTTATTGACATTTAAGAACCCTAAATGTCAAATTATAGCTACATCGGTCTGAAAATGTAGCTAAAAACGTCAAAATACCGCAAATCGGAGGGTACCGTTATATGGGGGCTATACCAAAACGTGGACCTATGTCCACAACTTTTGTTATATAAGTTTATTGACACTTAAGAACCCTAAATGTCAAATTATAGCTATATCGGTCTGAAAATGTAGCTAAAAACATCAAAACACCGTAAATCGGGGGGCACCGTTATATGGGGGCTATACCAAAACGGGGACCTATGTCCACAACTTTTGTTATATAAGTTTATTGACACTTAAGAACCCTAAATGTTAAATTATAGCTACATCGGTCTAAAAATGTAGCTAAAAACGTCAAAATACCGCAAATCGGAGGGTACCGTTATATGGGGGCAATCCAAAAACGTGGACCTATGTCCACAACTTTTGTTATATAAGTTTATTGACACTTAAGAACCCTAAATGTCAAATTATAGCTATATCGGTCTGAAAATGTAGCTAAAAACATCAAAACACCGTAAATCGGGGGGCACCGTTATATGGGGGCTATACTAAAACGGGGACCTATGTCCACAACTCTTGTTATATAAGTTTATTAACACTTAAGAACCCTAAATGTTAAATTATAGCTACATCGGTCTGAAAATGTAGCTAAAAACGTCAAAATACCGTAAATCGGGGGGTACCGTTATATGGGGGCTATACCAAAACGTGGACCTATGTCCACAACTTTTGTTATATAAGTTTATTGATACTTAAGAACCCTAAATGTCAAGTTATAGCTAAATCGGTCTGAAAATGTAGCTAAAAACGTCAAAATACCGCAAATCGGGGGGTGCCGTTATATGGGGGCTATACCAAAACGTGGACCTATGCCCACAAGTTTTGTTATATATGTTTATTGACACTTAAGAACCCTAAATGTCAAATTATAGCCAAATCGGTCTGAAAATGTAGCTGAAAACGTCAAAATACCGTAAATCGGGGGGTACCGTTATATGGGGGCTATACCAAAACGTGGACCGATATATCCCATCTTCGAACTTGATCTTCCGACGGCTAAAAAAATGGTATTCCCCAATTTTCAGCGAAATCGGTCAACAAATGCGACCTGTATGTTGCGAACGGACGGACGGACGGACGGACGGACGGACATGCATAAATCGACTCAGAAAGTGATTCTATGTATATCCCTAGAAGGAACTATGGGTCTATCTCGCTTCCTTTTGTATGTTACATACAAATGCACTAACACATAATACCCCTTACCACATAGTGGTGTAGGGTATAATTATTTCTTATCATATTTTTAAGAAGACATATTCAGTGTTATGAGACTTGTAGGAAAATTGTAAATTTTTTCTCGAATACAGGAACTAAAAAACTAAGCTTCAGGCTAATATACATCACATCACCCATACGTTTTCTTGACCCAATCTGTTAAAATGAGTAAGACTCCAGACGTAAATTGTATCCAATGCGCATGAAATAACTTGCAAAGACAAAAAATTGATAATAAAAAATTAATATTTTTCTTTGCATTTCACAACAGCTTTTCGAAAATTTAGTAATTGTATGGAATTCATTATTTAGTATTTTGAGTGTAGTAAATGTCCAGTATATGATTTTTCTGAGATAAAGATTATTAAGCTATTCGTATCTCAACTTAAGCGAATATTCTGAAGCGTTCTAAAAAAGATTTTTCTATTAAGCCCATTTTTATACCCTCAGCATTTATGCTAGCGAGTTGATATACACTTCAATACGGGAAAATATGCCTCATCGAAATAATGGTTTTAGACCGCAAGTATGTTTGAACGAAATGTATTTCAGAAATGTATAAAGACTACAAACAGTAAATTTAGGCTAATGAATGCATACATTTGTATATTTATTTTAATTCTAATTTTATTACTATTTCTCAAACGAGTGCAAAGGACTTTTCCCAATTTTGTTGTTATTGTTATTTTGTGTAAAAAATGCTGAAATTTATGTACTTATTATATTTTTTTTTATAATCCGACAACAAACAACAACTCTTACATTTTAAACAAAAAGAAAATAAGAAATCTTTCTTTTTGTTAGTTTACGATAGGTAATTTAGATACGAGGGTGACGTAGGGGATGGAAGATACCAAGCAACGGTTCTGACCGGTTTTAACATGGCAAAGCCCAGGATTTATCTTGGTCCCTCTTTCATCCCAAGTGGTCACTGACCTCCCCGTGGTGTCACCTGGGGAACTGCCTTTAACACCCGTTAAAGGTAGTGAGCTAACATGTGCCGCGCGTTCACCCATAAGAACGTTAAAAACTTGGGTTTGGGCGTCGGGCTAGTAACCCCCCCCCCCCCCCCCCCTAGAAAAAAGCATCCTACTATGAAAAAACGAAAGAAAAGAAAAACAAACCCCTCTAAAGTTGACGACCCCCGCAAACGTTTTAAGGACCATGATCTGCGAATCTGCACCTGGAATGTTCGCACTCTTTATAGAGAAGGTGCAGTTTACGCGTTGGCAGATGTACTTGAAAAGTACAAGGCCGACATTACTGCCATACAGGAAATACGATGGACTGGGAAAGATGTCACAACAACACCTAAAGGAAACGCACTGTATTATAGCTGCCATGACACAAAGCATGAGTTTGGTTGCGGTTTTGTAGTCTGGCAGAGGTTAAAACATCTGGTCTCCGGCTTCACCCCAGTGAATGAAAGACTTGCTACAATTCGATTTAAAGCAAAATTCTTCAACATCAGCTTTATCTACGCTCATGCCCCAACCGAAGACAAGGACGAACAGACCAAAGATATATTCTACGAGAGCTTAGAAGAAACATATGACCGTTGTCCTGCCCATGACATTAAAATTGTTCTAGGCGATTTTAATGCCAAAATTGGAAAGGAGAATATCTTTGGACAAACAGTTGGGAAATTCAGTCTACATAGTGAAACATCAGACAATGGAATGAGGCTGATAGACTTCGCAGCGGCAAAAAACATGGTAGTTAGCAGTACCAGATTTAAGCATCTCGATATTCATAAGGGCACTTGGCTGTCTCCAGACCAAAGAACAATAAATCAAATTGATCACGTTGTGATAGATGGAAGACATTCATCGAGCGTGTTGGATGTACGATCGTTCCGAGGAGCAAACATAGATTCGGACCATTACCTCGTTGCAGCAAAGGTACGTACCCGTCTAAACGTTGCAAATAAAGCACGGACAGACACAACACGAAAGTTGGACATCGCCAAGCTGCAAACACAACAGATAGCCACAGCATATTCCACTCAACTGACCCAATTGCTTAATGATAGCGCTTCTCGTCCCGATAACATATCAGCACAATGGCAAAATATTGCCCACTCCATGCAAACAGCCGCAAAATCAGTACTTGGATACCAGAGACCTCCACCAAAGAATCCGTGGTATGACCAGGAGTGCCGTGCTGCTACCGAAGAAAAAAATGCGGCATATAGGGCTACTTTACAATCAGTAGCAACGCGTAGCGCACGAGAGAGGTATCGGGAGAAAAGGAGAGAGGAGAAACGTCTTTTCCGCAGGAAAAAGAGAGAAATGGAAAAGAGGTAGTGTGAACAAATGGAGATGTACAGGAGACAGAACGAAGTCCGAAAATTCTACCAAAGAGTGAAGCATCAAACTGATGGCTTTGGTACAGGAATATCGTCCTGTAGAGATCAACAAGGTAATTTGGTAACTGATACAGATAGTGTGCTCAGGATATGGAAAGAAAATTTTTCCAAACTGTTGGTATCCGATAGCAGTGAAGACGGCGAAGATACCACAGATCCAATCCCAGATGATGGTATTGAATGTATACCGCCCAGCCAAGATGAGGTAAGGACAGCAATAAACCGGCTGAAGAATAATAAGGCGGCAGGAGCAGATGGCCTACCAGCCGAGCTGTTCAAAACCGGAGGCGACACGCTGATAAGGTGTATGCATCAGCTAGTTAGCACCATCTGGCAGGAAGAACGCGTACCCGACGATTGGAACGTGAGCATCCTATGTCCAGTCCACAAGAAGGGTGATAAGACTGTGTGCTCCAATTATAGGGGCATAAGTCTGCTCCCTATTGCATATAAGATAGTATCTGGCATATTGTGTGAGAGACTAAAGCCTATGGTCAATGAAATTATTGGACCCTATCAGTGCGGCTTTAGACCTGGCAAATCCACCATTGACCAGATATTTACCTTGAGACAAATCCTGGAAAAGACCCAAGAAATGCAGATCGACACCTTCCATCTTTTCGTCGATTATAAAGCAGCATTCGACAGCCCTATACGTTCAAAGGTGTTCCAAGCCATGTCTGATTTTGGTATTCCTGCAAAGCTCATTCGGCTTTGTAGAATGACATTAACTGAGACGAGATCCTCAGTTAAAATAGGAAAGAACCTCTCCGAAGAGTTTATTACCAAAAGAGGTTTCAGACAAGGAGACGGCCTGTCGTGTGATCTATTCAACATCCTGCTGGAAAAGGTCATACGAGACGCGAAGGTCAAAAGAAATGGAACGATATACACGAACAGCCATATGTTACTGGCTTATGCCGACGACATTGACATCATGGGTCGATCGGTAACGGAAGTAACTGACACCTTTACAAAAGTCGAAAGAGAATCTGCTAAAGTTGGTCTGGCAGTAAACGGCGAAAAAACCAAGTTGATGGTATCGACGCGTAATATTACCACAAACCCCGCACCATTTGTGAATGTTGGTACCTACAATTTTGAGGTAGTAAAGGACTTCGTCTACCTCGGCACCGCCATAAACACAACAAATAACATCAGTTGTGAAATACGAAGAAGAACAGTGTTGGCAAACAGATGCTACTTTGGGCTGAATAAGCAGTTTAGGAATAAAGCCACCTCTCGTCAAACAAAAATATCACTTTACAAAACACTGATACTACCAGTGCTAATGTATGGCTCCGAAGCATGGGTACTTGCTCAAGCAGATAAGGCAGTGCTTAGTGTGTTCGAGAGAAAAATTCTTCGAAAGATCTACGGGCCAATCTGTGTTGACGGCGAATATCGGCGTCGTATGAACAACGAGCTGTACCAACTATACAATGGCATCAATGTAGTTGAACAAATCGAGATACAATGATTGCGATGGCTAGGCCATGTTATAAAAAGGCGTATAAATACGGGCCGCATGGAGGTTCTCGCAGATCTGGAAGGCCAAAGCTTCGTTGGAGCGAACAAGTGAAACGAGATATCAGTAAGCTACATATCCCAGATTGGGAAAATACAGCAGCAAACAGAGATGATTGTAGATTTTTTCTTAGTTCGGCTTATGGAACAAATGTTCTGTAAAAGGCCAGCTAAGTAAGTAAGTAAGTAATTTAGATACGAGTAATTTCTCGCAAATTGCATCCCAAATTTGAGTACTCGCTTCGAAACAACTCGATATCGAATCACATAATTAGGGCCCATGTTTGTAGAAAATTAACTTATGTTGAAACTGAGGTATTGTAACTCGCGAACAGTTGTAATTTACCATGACCTTTCTAAATACTTAGCTAAACTGAAGTGTTTTAGCTCAATTCACCGATGGATTTTTAAAGGAACAATTTAAGCGGAAGCTGTAGTCGTATTTATGTAAAAAAAACGGAAGAAATCGTTGATGGAAACGAGTTTTTTATGTCAATTTCCAATTAGTGGGTTTACAACACAATGTACAGCTTAATGCTCAAAGAAGAAGTTAAAGAATACACTTCAGAGTTGAAATTTCTAATGTATGATTTTTTAATATATCCACTGTATCTACCTCAAACGGATACTGACATTTTGAAGACTGAACAATGGGGTTTTTTGAATTTTTGATCTAATCGGGACGCGCAGCTGAATTTACTTAAAGGTATATTATTTGATTGTAGTACTCGCGATTTCGCATTGTTTAATGTATAACATGAGCGTGTAGCCTTCATAGGATCACAGTAATCTGCGCCCAAACCCGCAATTTTTGTGCGTAAATTTTTCTAAAAAACTGTTTTTTTGGTTTAAAATTTACAAACGTCAATCGATTTCCGTGGAAACCCGCGTAAATTTAGTTTTTTTGCGTTCTGAATCTAACAAGCCACGACGCGTCTAAATCCATCCACTATATCGGCGGATATGATACCCCTCAAATTTTGAAAATCTGCAAAAGATGTTTTTGAAAATATCGCGTATTTTACATCGTTTTGAATGTGTCATTTCAACTCAACTAAGTAAAGCGATGCGCCTGCTTAAAATGTGCGAAAACAGATATTTAAAAACTAGAGCGAATCCGGAGATATAATTGATTTTTTCTAAAAATTAAGTGCGATGCTACATCCACGGTTCCTGATGGATCGCAATGAAACGACATCAAATTATGTATCTTTTAAAGGTTATCATCGAGATCGGATGGGCACAAAATGTAAGTGAACTTCGTGGAAATCATGACCATATTACTGTATTTGGCGCCCTAATATGCAACAGATGCTACGTCGTGGCCACCAAATATAATTTCACACACTGTACACCAAATAAAATGGATTGATTCACTATGTTGAAAAATCGGATGCGCATCATGTCATTTTCACTATTACGCGGATTATATGCGTTTCAATATAGCATTATGTTAATGTTATGCCATAATTGGAATTCCTTGTGATTTGATATAATGTTCTAAAAATATTCGACTGACATGTTCCAGAATATTTTGATTTTGGTGTTTCTTTGGAAAAGCCGAAAATTGAGTGTGATTCTCATTCATTTGGGAATACTAGACACTTAAGGAGTTCGGTTTTTCACTAAAAAGGCATCATTTCAAAAACTGAGAAGCCAATTGATAATTCCCTTCGCCGGGATGAAATCATGATATTGGTAGCGATCAGTAAAAATTTTGCAACACTGTCAGTTCGTTTTGAAAAACATTACTCTCTGTAATAGAGGGTAATAAATGAAGTTGTGCCAATGGGGAAATACTGCACTCAAGCAATCGAAAATATTCGATAATAGGAAAACTAAAAGCGAAAATTTTTTTGAAACGGAATATCTTCATTATTGCGTGAAATATTGACGAAAATTTGGAAGAACTCATTTTTTCCACTTTTCCTATAAAACCATAAAACAATAAAATTAGAATAATATGATTTTTATTTTTATACCCTCAGCATTTATGCTAACGAGGGTACGAGTATATACACTTTCACGGGCAAAATGTGCCTCATCGAAATAATGGTTTCAGACCCCAAGTATGTTTGGACGAAATGTGTTTCAGACAATTTGGAGTCTGTCTGGCTGGCTGGAGCGCACGTAACTCTCGAATGGATGAACCGATTCGGTTAAATATTTGGCTTTCGTAATATTTTGTCCAAACTTAATTTAAGTTCGAAGACGGTCTATATCGGTCCACTCCTTCGGGTACCTCCCCCACAAAAGTTCGAAAATGTTCGGAAAATTTGTGCGCACGATAACTTTTGAAGGGAGTAACCGATTTGGTCCATACTTTGCCCATCTTAAAATGTGTACCAGACTTATAAACTCAATCGGCCCACTCCTTCGGGTAGCTCCCACACAAAATTTCGGAAAAGTTCAGTTTAGGGACATCTCTCGAATCGCTCTGATTTTTGTTTTAGCAACTTGTATTCACTGCCCTTCATACGACAGTACACGTTTCATTAGGGGCAAGTCCATACATCCTGAGAAAATAGCCTGAAAGTTGCAAAAAACCCCTATGACACCGTATGAGGTGGTTGGAGCGCACGATAACTCTAGAACGGATCTGCCGATTCGGTCCAAAATTTGGTTTTAGTAATATTTTGTCCAACCATAGTTTAAGTTTGAAGATAAGCCATATCGGTCCACTCCTTCAGGTAAATCCCCCACAAAAGTTCAAAAATGTTCGAAAATTTGTTAATACGGTAACTCTGGAAGGGAGTGGCCGAATTAGTCCATACTTTACACATCCTAATATATCTACTAGATATAAATCAGGTTCAAATATGGACTATATTTGTCCACTCCATCCGGTACCTTCCACACAAAATTTCGGATAAGTTCACTTTAAGACCTGCTATCGAATCGCTTTGATTTTTGTTGAAGCAACTTGCAATCGCTGCCTCAATTACGATGGTAAACGTGTTTTCAGGGGCAAGTCCATACTTCTAGAGCAAACATCCCGAAGGGTGTAAAAACCCCCTGTGGCACCATATCGTCGGTGTCATGCTTAAGTGTTCCATACGCCATTTTTGACTTTTTGAGATACACATAGTTTCTATGGTTTTCCGGTATGCTCTGTTTGAATTTCTAGTCGGCTTTCTCCTATCTGCTCTAGTTTCCAAGATATCTGTGTATCGACGCGAAAGCTCAACCTTTTTTCAGTTATGAAATTAATATTTTAAAAATTTACAAGTTTAAAAACACATTTCAAAAGTCAGAACTTGAATTTTTGCTTTAGAAGTATTTATTTTATTGAGGCAAAGCACAGAGGGGAAACATAGGCCTAAAGTTGCTCAAAACTCAAAATATAAAATCATTTTTTTATGAAAAAAATGTTGATAAACGGCAACCAGACTCTTTTCTACATTTGCTATAACCATCCTCGACTTTGTAAGATTAACCTATCCAATGCAGCAGTCGATTGAACTCAGCCATACTGAAAACAAAAAGTAAATTTTCGAAAACTAAGAAATTAGGTGAACATTAAAATGACATTGTTTTCGCGAAAATTTATATTTTTTCACGATTTATTGTTTTTGTACAGTCTCCGAACAAGATTAGCATTTAAAATTTTCAGATTGATTTTACATCTTTGCTCTTTAATAATGGTGATACATATCCTCTTTATGAAAATTTTTTTATGATAATTTTTAAGATTACTACAAGTTCAATAGTGAAAAAGTCTATTTCCCCGTCGTTTCCCGACCATAGTTTCTTCTAATGTTTTATGCTCTTGAGTCTCAAATATCAGATTCAATCATAAAAAATTGCGCATATTTGCGCAATTCCGAAAAAATCCAATTTTTCTCAACTAAAATATGAAATATTTTTATATGGAATTGCAAGGTTTACTCACACTAAATTTTGTTCCGCCTTATAACCGGGACTCTTATTTATCAGACTAAACCAACACCTATCAAATATGTTTGCAATATTCAGAAACATTCACGGCTTCTCTCAGGTGAAATGAGTAAAATTTAATTTAAGTAAGTTTCAAAAAATAAAATTTGGAATGAAATATATGTATATGGGACTATATATACATCTGTACAGATTTGTTTGAAAATTGGCTCAATGTTTTTTTTAGGCCAGTTCAGGTTGCATGTGTCAAATTTCAGTGATTTTGGTGCATTTTTATCTCATATCAGATGCGAATATATATGGAAGCTGCATCCAAATCTGGACCGATTTTCATTATTTTCTATAGGATTAATCCTTGTACAGAAGATATGCTTTGTGCAAAATTTTATAGCAATCCGACTATAAATGAGCTTTCTAGGGCTTTTGATCAACTTTTAACACAAATTTCCCCTCTGTGCAAAGATGGAAAAATTTGTTGTCACTTTGTTCCATGTGATTTACAATATTTCACATTTGTGTCATAAGTGTGGATATGGAACAAATCGACAAAAATTCTTTTTTTAAAAAAATCTCTATAACTTTTATATTCCAATACATATTCCTCTATATTTTTGCAAATATGTTCTATATACTATTATTAATATTTCCAGTCAAAAATATAAATATTTTCGTTAGTCAGCTCCACGCAGTTGTGATGCAAAACATTAAAATGCGATTATCTCAAAACGGGCAAATGGCGTATGGAACACTTAAGCATGACACCGACGATATGTAGTGGCTGGAGATCCACTTCAATAATGGTCAATGTAGATACATTCCTTTTGGTATCTCCTCCGCGAAACTTTTGATCTCTAATCCTAATGAACATTTTGTCGATTTTTTTGTTTTGTTTTGATTTTTTTTTTTTTTTTTTTGAAATGGAAAAGACGGTTTTAGTCATTTTTCCTGATATGTCAACATTTTCTGATACCTCCAACACCATATTACGGGAAAAGTGCAGGTTAATTTCTATATAGTATGACTGAAATTCTTTAAAATGAAGTGTTTTAGGAAGGATCCCATACTGTCGACCATAAAAATTAATGTACCTGGAAGCTATGTTGTCATCAATGTAGAAAAAATGGGTAATAAAAACTAATTTAAAAAAATTAAGTTTCAGTGTGCAAATGTGTTAAAAATGAGTTACCAGATTTGAACTAAACACACACCAAGGCAAGTTAAATAAAACACTGTAATAAAAACACTGTAAAAAACACTGTAATAATAAAAAATGGGTTGAAGCCAACAAGTTGTTTATGCTCCCTTCCGATTTCTAGCTTAACGTTACATTTTATAGACCTATGTCCAAAGAAAGACTTAAAAACTACTCCATGGGTAACATGATACTAGCGTATGATTTTTCAATATATCCACCGCATCCACTTAAAACTGAACTGACATTTTGAAGCCGGAATTTCGTTTTTTTTCGATTTTTTTAATATACCGGACGCGCAACAGGATAGTATTCAAAACTCATAATAAGATTACACTGAGCAACACTGAAAATGCAAACAACTTCTTATGAGCATTTTCTGAAAGTAGATACTGAGGCTACAAAAACCCTAATTGGGTTTCGTAATGTAAGATCGGGTTTGGATTTTATAGCCTTATCTAAACCTGTCTAAAGCGACACTTTTTTCCACTTATCGGGGCTTATCTCAGAAATTAAAAATAATTTTTTAAGCAATTCTCTTTCGAGTTGAGCTGTTTTGACCTAAGACGTACATTGAAAAATCAGGAATCCACCGAAGTCCCACACATTCAAACATTATGCTACGTTTCACGGGAGGTTTAAACAAGATTCGAATTGGTTTCAGATATATTGCCTCGATTTGCTCTAAAAAGTCAATATTTAGATGAGGCCATAAAATCTAAACCGGACCTAACAACACAAAACCAAAATACGGTTTTTCTCGATGGGGTCTGTATTTTCATACTCGAACTCGTTATTTTACGTCGTTTAATGTATATCGCATGAGTGTGCTCCGTACAGCATCCTAGTACAGTCGAAATCGCTTATAACGTCGGCCAAGGGACCGATTAAAATCGGACGCTTTAAGCGTTAGTCGTTATAAACGATATTTTTAAAAGAGGTGAACTTAAATTTGGTTATACATACGTTGTTTTATTAGGCAACTAAATAAATTCAATTCATTTTTTTTTACTTTTTCATTCTATATACATCCGTATAAATTATATAAAAACAAAATAATAAAAAATAACGATATTAAATTTATTATTATTCAGCAGATATATTACTTTAATATAGAATATGGATATACATATTTAAAATAGTCTGTCATTTTAGTTTGGGATTTTCCTTTGCCGCCGACTCTACATCGATAAACAGGTCAATAGACCCATCCAGCAAATTAAACAAAATGAGAAATTCGCTGTATGATCCCAAAGCTGATTATCCTAGAAATTGAGTCGAACTAAAGATATTCATATCCACCACTGTTTTTATGTTGTCTTTGCTTTGCAAAGAATGCGAACATAAGATTTTTGTTTGCAATAAGCGGGGGTAAACAACGAGAAAGTTGTTGTTTTTGCTTTACGCATTGATCAACAAGGCCGTGCTGATGCCAATTTTTATTGCTGGCGTTTTTTTTTTTATAATTGGACTGCAGAATTTTACATCTTTGTGTTTATTTCAGCTCGAGTCCATATTTTGTGGTATTCAAACATTTGAAATTTGTTAAAACATTTTGTGTAAAATTCAATATTTTCTTTGTCTTAATTTGTTGCATTAGGCTGGACTAGGCTGGGGGGTCCCTCCCCACCTAAAGTGTTTAGTTTGGTTAGATTTTAAGATTGTCAAAGTTTGAGCACAATTGGTATTTTATTGATTTTTTAAAAATGTTACATTTTTGCATAGTTTAACAATAATATAGTAGGATGGTATTAAAATATACACATAACCATATTTTCATTCCCTACACGACACTGTATAGTAAGGGGTCTCATTAATATAATTATCTGAAAAAAAAACATCGAAGACCAACAATCTTAATTTAGAACACTTTGAATATTTTTAACGATTTTCCAACTTTAATCACGGTGCTCTTGAAACAATTTTAAATGGAAGGTGCTTACACCTCGGAAGTTTTTGTGGATTCTGAAACTACAATGTTCATAGATGAGAACAATCAAAAAACAAAAAAAATCGCCGAAGCGCTTTTTAAATAAATCGCGATTTAAGTTGACATTTTTAGGGGTTGTTTAGGTTTTCGCGATTTTGCTTAGAAACCGCATTTCCTATCAAAATGGGACTAAAACAAATATTGTAGCTATGAAAATTCTCTACAAGATCGACCTTTATGGTATTTTCGTAGTTTTTACCATTTTTGAGATATAGAAGTTCAACTTGGGACAATGCACTGACTGTATCGCCCCCTTATAAAACAATGTCATGTAGGGTGCGCCTTAACTAACTGTTGATGAAAACCGCTTACACAGGGAAAGTTTTTGTGAATTCTGAATCAGCAGTGTTCATAGATGAGAAAAATCCAAAAACAAGAAAAAATCGCTGTAGGGATTTTTAAATAAATCGCGGTCAAAATTCACATTTTTAGGTGTTTTTTAGGTTTTTACGATTTTGCTTGAAAACCGCAAGTCCAATCGAAATGGAGCTAAAGAAAATGTTGTAGCTGTCAAAATTCTCTAGAGGATTGACGTTTATCATTTGTTCCCAGCTTGTACCATTTTTGAGATAAGGAAGCTCAGTTTACATTTTTAGTTTTTTTTTGTTAGGGTTTCGCGAATTTGCTTGAATACGGTAAGTCTTATCGATATGGGACCTGAGAAAATCTTAAAGCTGTGAAAATTCTCTACAAAACTGGCTTAAGTAATTTATTCTAAGTTGTAACATTTTTTTAGATATATAAGTTTAAGTTGGGAATTTGCAGTCATGACATTGTTTTATAAGAGGGCGATACAGAATTGAATTGAATTTGAATTGTCCCAATTTGAAGTTCTATATCTCAAAAACGGTAAAACCGACGAGAATATCATAAAGGTTAATCTTGTAGAGAATTTTCATATCTACAACATTTGTTTTAGTCCCATTTTGATAGGAAATGTGGTTTCTAAGCAAAATCGCGAAAACCTAAACAACCCCTAAAAATGTCAACTTAAATCGCGATTTATTTAAAAAGCGCTCCGGCGATTTTTTTGTTTTTTGATTGTTCTCATCTATAAACATTGTAGTTTCAGAATCCGCAAAAATTTCCGAGGTGTAAGCACCTTCCATTTAAAATTGTTTCAAGAGCACCGTGTAATTGACAATTTTACGACTTTAATGACGATTTTCGACCAAAAACGGTTTGCATATTTTTTGCATATGCAAAAAATACAAAATATGACCACGTTGGTCCAATCAGAATCTTTATTATTAAAAAATATGCAAATATGCGAAATCCGATGTCTACTTATTATATGTCGTATGCTAGATAAAAGTTATTCGAAACTGAAATATCTTTTCCTTAGGTGTAGCTCATGAAAGCAATGAATGAGTAGAGAATTATGCAAATGTATAGTTTTGCAAACAATGGAAAAGTGTGCAGTGACAAGGAACTTAATAACTAGTCACATTAACAATTACATAATTAAGTGTAGTTAGAGCCCTAATGAGCATGGAAGGAAGACAGGTATTGTCTTTCGTTTGAATAACTATTTTCACAAAAAGAACAAACTTTGTTAAATATGAGACGGATTATTACAAATACTATAATAGATGATCAAAGAAAATAAGGATCCTGGCGCCACACTGATTATCTTGAAGATTTTAGTTGCAGTTATCTATAGGAAGTTTTTTTATGTATGTTACGATTGGCCTCACATTTCTGTAGTGACTAACTAATATTTTTATTAAAAAATGGACTGTGCGAATATCATTAGTCATATTAAATGTTTTAATAGTACACCCATTTGTTAAATCTTATGTAAATCTTTAGCCAAAGAAAGTTCATCTTTTTTTACCAAATAGACATTCATTGGCAATTCACCAAAATGCTAAGTGACCCTTTGAGCAAAATGTTATGCTCATTACTTTATTATGGGCCACATAATGGATGCCATTTTCTATTGATTTCATTTTGTGTAATATTATATTCAGACATAAATATGACATATTACTCACAAATCACAATACCATTTAGAATTTTGATTTATTTATTTGTATATTGAAACCAATGAAACGTCTATTCTTATTGCTCTCTGTCATCGCCGTCATAGCTATCGTCATCATCATCATCTTCATCAACAACATCACAAAAAATATTTATTCTAGGCATTCATTCATATTTTTCCTTTTCTGATTCGCCAAACACGTAAATAATTAATTTGTAATTCAATCTAAGAGGACAAGACAAGGCCTAAATATCGATTTATTGTTGTTGTTCTTGTTGTGATTTTTTATAAATATTTCAATAGCTGGTATTTACTTTCATTTGTTGCTCTTTTTCTTTTGTCGCTTTCGTCACAAACTTGTTATGGGGTCATAACATGTTATATAATAAAACCCAAAAGAAAAATGTTTTTCTTGCCAGAGTTGAAGGTTTCAAGATTATTATTGTAGTTTTTTGTATTATAAATTATTATTATGAAAATAGAATTATATAGAATTATCTTATTTTGAACTACTTTTGGGAAATATTTTAAAACAAAAATTTTATTTAGTTTTTTCAATTATAAAAATGCAATGGAAAATATTTTTTGTGTTCTTTTAACAAGAACAGATTGTTGATTGTTTTAACAGATCTACTGGAAAATAATGTTGGGACTTGATTATTAAAGTGAAAGTACAAATATGCATATTAGGAATAGGGGTCCCCCACATTTTCATTTTTATTACGACAGATAATCGTCCGTAAATAAATACTTTTTTATGTAAATTCAATACCATCTTCAATATCGGGGGAAGTATCGTAAATTGTGCACCGGTATTGCCAATCTTCGAAGTTCAACTAAGTTTGGACAAAATATTACAAAGACCAAATTTTTAACGCAATCGGTTGATCAGTTCGAGAGTTATCGTGCTCTCCAGCCACTAAATGTGGTGTCATAGGGGTTTTTTACTCCTTTCGGGCTGTTTTCTAAAATAGTATGGACTTGCCCCTCAGAATACTTTTACCGTCGTAATTGAAACAACGAATGTAAATTACTTCAATAAAATCAAAGTGATTCGAGAGCAGGTCTCAAAGTGAACTTATCCAAAAATGTGTGTGGGAGGTACCCGATGGAGTGGACAAATATAGGCCATATTCGAACCGAATCTAAAGAAAGACAAGGTTACAGTGTCAATCAGGCGGGATCTGTGCAAAGCTGTCATTCATAACTGGCAGTGTATTTACCTTGCTGCATTGTTGCAAAGTCGATAGCCATATTGTATTGAATACCGGCTGTGCAACCAAAATCCTTAAAAGTGTTGGGGAGGAAGTTCTTAAGTAATGCATCGACATAGTCCATTTTGGAAGTGGATCTTATTTTGGGAGTCACTTCTTTTTAATAGTTATCGCGTCCACCAGTCATTTCAGTTGGTCACTGTATGACTTAAATCTTTTAGACCACTACGTCAGAAAACATGGACTTGCCCACAAACTACAGAATATCGCTGTCAACGGGACCACAAGGAGTAGTTTCGGTTTAAATTTCCAAAGGATCCAAGGCCGTTCCTAAACTGCACTTAACAAAATTTTTGAACTTCTGTTAGGGGTCTTAAGGTGACCAATATGGACCATTGTCAAAGTTAAACTAAATTTGGACAAAGTATTAGGAGATTGTGGACCAAATCGATGTCTCCATTCAAGGTAATCGAGCGTACTATTTTAGTGAAATTTTTTGCACGTTTGAGGGGGGAGTACCGGAGGGAGGGTACCACCATATCGGTACCCCCCTTTGAACTTAAACTAAGTTTGGACAAAATATTACAAAGGCTGATTTTGCTGGTCCGTTCGAGAGTTATATTGCGCTCCAGCCGCTACCATGGGTTGCCATGGGTTTTTACAGCTTCCTGGCCATTTCCACAGGGACTTGTCCCTGAATATAACGAATATATATTGTTGAACAAAGAATCAAAGAGTGTCGTGAGCAGGCTTTAATCTGAACTTTTCGAAAATTTGTGTTGGAGGTACCCGAAGATGTTGACATATAGTCCATATTCGAACCTGATCTATGTCTCCTAGAAATATTACGATGTGCAAAGTATAAACCTATTCGGTTACTGCCTTCGAGAGTTATCGTGCACATCATTTCAGCGAAAAGTTTTGAACATTTGTAGGGGAGGAACCTGAAGGAGTGGACCAATATGGCTCATCTTAGAACTTTAACTAAGCTTGGACAAAATATTATGAAGGACAACGTTTGAAACATCATGCGGGGGTATAATTAAATTTAAAACTTAAACATTAAGGATATGATCGTTTTCAAAATTTTGTGCAGCATGTTCTTCTCGAGGCCACTTATACAACGGTTCAATTATGTTCGGGGGCAAGTTCATATTTTCTGATATATTGTCCCAAAATCTCTGGATAACCCAGCCTTTAGCGATGATAAACATGAGATTACGGAAGAAGGCGGCTGCAGACACGACATGAAGTTTTTCTTCCGTTACTTCAGTTGTAAGATCCCTTCTGTAAAGTTCAAGCATATTCCAAACTTCTGCAGTAGACGCCAGAAATCTTTTTCCATTTTAGGTATTTTTGCGTTTATTCGGATGCCTTAAAACCGGAGCAGGTTGCGTAAACTCTGTCATTCATTTGTCCCATACCATATAATTGAACCAAAATGAATCTGCGGGTATTCATTGATATGAGAGAAGTCTCCCTTGTCCCTTCGACTATGTTGAGGGAACATACGTGTCAGGTTGTAAACAAAATCGCCTCCCTAATATACACTTTAACAGACTCGAAAGTATCTTTTTTACTCGTGATAGCTTTTAGCAACCACAAAAACTGAGATAAAAGCTAAAATTTTGGAAAGATGGGTATTTTCTTTGGAGGCATGTCAAGTTCGATGATGGTCTATATCGGTCCACGTTTTTGTATAGCCCCAATATAACGGTACCCCCGACTTCAGGTATATAGATGTTTAAGTCACATTTTCAAACCGAATTAGCTATAATTTGACATTTAAACTACCTAATTATCAACAAATGGTCCATGGTTTCGTATAGCCCCCATATAACTGTACCTCCCGATTATCGGTGTTTTGACGGTTTTACCTATAATTTTTAACGGAAGTAGCAGTAATTTGACGTTTGAGTTTCGCGAAAACTTCTCCACCAAAAATCGTCAATATAGGCCCATGTTTATACCCTCAGCATTTATGCTAATGAGGGTATATACACTTTCATACGGGCAAAATGTGCCTAATCGAAAAAATGGTTTAGAAGTATGTTTGGACGAAATGTGTTTCAGACAATTTGGAGTTGATTTAGCCATGTCCGTCCGTCTGCTGGCTGCAGCGCACGATAATTCTCGAACGGATCAACCGAATTGGTCCAAATTTTTTGGCTTTCGTAATATTTTGTCCAACTTTAGTTTAAGTTAGAAGATGGGTTATATCGATCCACTTCTTCCGGTACCTCCTAACAAAAGTTCGGAAATGTTCGGAAAATTTGTGCACACGATAACTCTTGAAGGAACTAACAGATTTGGTCCATACTTTGCACAACGTGAAATTTCTACCAGACTTAGATGATGTTCCAATATGGACTCAATCGGTCCACTCCTTCGGGTACCTCCCACACAAAATTTCGGAAAAGTTCAGTTTGGGACCTGCTCTCAAATCGCTTTGATTTTTGTTGTAGCAACTTGTATTCACTGCCCCCCAATATGACGGTGTAAGTTTCATCAGGAGCAATTCCATATTTCCTGAGAAAATAGCCTGAAAGGTACTTAGTTTAACTTAGTTTAAGTTCGAAGATAAGCCATATCGGTCCACTCCTTCAGGTACCTCCCCCACAAACGTTCAAAAATGTTCGGAAAAATTGTGCGCACGATAACTCTTGAAGGGAGTGACCGATGTGGTCCATACTTTACACATCCTAAAATATCTACCAGTTATAGATCAGGCTCGAATATGGACTATATTTGTCCACTCCTTCGGGTACCTCCCACACGAAATTTTGGATAAATTCACTTTAAGACCTGCTCTCGAAACACTTTAGTTTTTGTTGAAGCAACTTGCTTTCGCTGCCTCAAATACGACAGTACAAGTTTTTTCAAGTCCATACTTCTTGAGAAAACAGTCGGAAAGTTGTAAAAAAAAACACCTTATGTCACCATTTGTAGTGGCTGGAGAGCTCGAACCGAATACTGCGTTCGTCCCCACTTTGGATGTTGTAATAATTCTTCGAATATTAGATGAAATTTGAAGGTGGTGCTTATAGGTCCACTCCTTCCGGTACCTGCCCCATAAAAGTTCGAAAATATTCGCTAAAATGGTACGCGCGATTTCTCATAGACGTAGCAACCGATTTGGTCCAAACTTTGGATCTCTAAATATTGTCGAGCCTTAGTTTATGTTCAAATTTGTGCCCTATCTGTCCAATCATTGTGGTACCACCCACACAAATATTCATAATTTTTGTGTTGTTAAGGGTCTGTTCGAGGATGCTTTGGACATTTTTACCGAAGGTTTTCCTAGTGGCCCTGTTTACAGCGATATTGTGTTTTTTTTTGGTAGGCTAGTGTGATAAAAAAAGCTCTATCTATCGATATGCCCGCAAATTTTTCAGCTTTAATCCTATCCATATATTTGTCGGTTCATACGACCAAAATTTTGAAAACCCCCCTAAATACATAAGTTTTCTTTGGGAAAAAAGTATTTCAATCCACATAGACTGAGGGTATATCTCTGTCGGCAAAGCCGACTGATACTTTTTTGCTTGTTTGGTATAACCCCCATATGACGGTATTTCCGATATTCGGTATTTTAAGGATTTGAGCTACAATATTTAACCGAACTAGCTGTAATTTGACATTTGAGGGTTTCAGTATTCACGAAACTTCTCCACAAAAAATTTTCAACATAGGTCAATTGTTTCGTATAGCACCCATACAACGGTGCCTACCGATTTTTGGTATTTTGAGTATTTTAAATACGAGCTACCTGTAACACTGTGTGTAATTTTTTGAGTCTTGGAAAATTAACCATATTCTGACACCGCAGCATGATAGAAGACCAAAAATAAGAAGACACGTGTCCCGGCGTTTTTCCCTACCACTTCTAGTTTCGCGGTTATGGGCCCTCAAAGACCTGAGGCCTTGATGTCAATAGGACTCATTTTACCAGGCTCATATCTTCTAAACAGCTCAGAATTTTGGTTTACACGTCGAAGCAAAGTTGTAGCTCTAGTCTCAAAGAATAATAATTGTGAACACATCTGATCAATTTAAACTCATCTTCTAGGTCAAAATCGTCATGGTCAAATTTCCGTCATAATTTTTTCTCGGATTTTGCTTTTCAGATATCAAACCGATCACAATTGAAGCAAACAACCAACTACAAAAATGTACCATATATATCAATAAACAACTTTCTAGAATATGTTAACTCTGTAGAAACTGTTCTTAATGTCCAAAATAGCAAAACAAATGCTATTTTTATCCTCTTTTCTCCGATTCCGGGTCATAGCTACCAATCCGTTCAAAATTAAAGAACACAATCAACTACAATAATGTAAAAAAGATATCAGTAAACAACTTTCTGGAACATACAAACTGTCTATGAACGGTCCTTAAAGGTGAAAAAAGCAAAAAACTTTTGAAAATATTACATTTTTATAATTTTTTCTCCGACTTTGGCCCACAGATACCGAACCGCTCAAAATTACGTATTCTTCCAACTACTAAAATGTACCTAAGATTTCAATAAACAACTTTCTAGAACATATAAACATGAGGTTAAATTGACTAGATGTGTTCACAATTATTATTCTTTAAGACTAGAGCTACAACTTTGCTTCGACGTGTAAACCAAAATTCTTAGCGGTTTAGAAGATATGAGCCTGGTAAAATGAGTCCTATTGACATCAAGGTCTCCGGTCTTTGAGGGCCCAAAACCGCGAAACTCGAAGTGATAGGGAAAAACGCCGGGACACGTGTCTTCTTATTTTTTGTCTTCTATCACTCTGTGGTGTCAGAATATGGTTATTTTTTTCGTGTCGCACAGTGTAATATTGCATTTGAGGCTCTCTGTGTTCACGAAACTTTTCAATAAAAAATCGAAATCGAAAAATTTGAAGTTTTCAGTGGTCACGAAAATTCTTCACTAAAAGTCGTCAACTGTGGTCACGAAACTTCTTCACTAAAAATCGTCAACCGTACCTCCTGATTTTCGCTAATTTGAGGTTCTTAGCTACATTGTTGGACGGATCTACCCGCAATTTGACTTTTTAGTTTCCCTGCAGTTATACAACTTTTCCACCAAAAATTGTAAACATATGTCCACACTTTGATATAGCCCTTTAGGTGGTACCTTGTACCTGGCTGTATTTTTTTTTTAGATTAGATAATTATGGCATTTGGGGTATCCGTAGTCGAAAACTTGTTCACCAAAACTTGTGAAAGGAAACTATTTATTTCATTTTAATTAAGACTATTTTATGGTGGAGGGTATAAAATGTTCGGCCCGGCCGAACTTAAAGACCTTTTTCTTGTTAAAGACACATCAACTTTCAAGGGGATTTGGTCTAAACTTTGGTACTCGTAACATTTCTAACAGACATAGTTCAGGTTGGAATATAGACCATAACGGTTCTATACTTCGGATACCTCCCACACAAAATTTAAATTTTTCGAAAAAGTGCAATTTAAGATCAGCTCTCGAATAATTAAAAAAATGTTGCAACAGGTTGTCCTAGTAGCCCCTATTTTGATGATACAAGTTGTTTTGGGGAGCAAGTCAATACTTGCGTATTAATGGTCCAAAAACTAAAAACAAACCTGCCGGCAACAACTAAAATAACTGATGATCATGATAAATTATTAATTGAATATCCGATGTGACCGAAACTTTGAACATTATAAATATTGTTCCAAACGTACATCAAGTTGCAAGATGGTATATTTCGAATAACATCTTCCGGTTCTCCTTCATAAGGTTTAAAACTTTGCTTAAGTGCAGTTCAAGGGCTGTTCGAGGATTGATTTGAAATTGTGACTCTGTTAACAACGATATATTTTTTTGTGGGCAAGTTTATACTTCTTAACATGATGACCCAAAAGTTTTAAAAATCCTACAGTGACCAATTGAAATGACAGTTTGGCATGATAACTATCGAAAGAAATTATTCCCAAAATAAGATCCACTTCCAAAATGGACTATGTCGGCCAAGGTACACTTTTATGATTTTATCCAAATTAAATTGAGATTCACAACGTCCCCATTTATTCGGAACGAGCGATTGTGCATTCCATAGTTTCCATATTTTGTAGACAAAATTGCAAATAATTAAAGAAGCTGCAAACACAATGGGTCGTCTGGCATAGCTTATCTATTTTTACACACTTATTTTGGATATTCGCCATGGCACCCTGACATTACTACCAATACCAACGTCATGCCTAAAGGTGTGTGGCACCACTTAAAGAGAATCTTTAAATAGCTGATTTGTAAAAATAATACCTATATTTTTATATACTTATTTCTATAACAAACCGATTATCAGAATCTTATCATACTACCCTCCGCCGCATATCTACATAAAAGTGATCATCATTGTCATCGAGAATGAAACAAAACCACCCCCTGCTGTGCCTTGCTTTTGTGTTATTGATTGACTTTAATAATTGTACTGTACATCAAAAATTTACTGATGCATGTGCAGGAATTCTGATTGGATTTTTTCCCAACATTTCTTCTCCCTCTGTATGTCCCCCTGATATATGGCACTTTTTTACATAGACCGCTGCTAGCTAGCCAACCTGCATAACTCGGGTAGGAATGTTGTTTCATCCATATTGACATACTATTCAGCAAAAATTGAAATTGTTGACACAACAATTGAACTGTGGCTTTTCTATATACATATGAAAATGAAATAGTCTTTGTATGCAGTTATATATTGTTACGTATATATGCATGCATGTGCATAGGCATATAATTCACAAAACAAAAGGGAGAAAGACAACGAGCAAAAAAAAATGAACACCCATGCAGAAATCACTGATAGAAAAAAAAACGCATAACTGCGACAGAAAACCACAAACGCTGGGACAATCAAATGATTGAATGGTTTCGCATACAATGTGCACTGATTGATGCGAATGCATTCTAATGTAGAACAACAGAATAGCAGAGCTAAATAAAAAAAAGTTAAAACAAAACAAAGAGATTTATAATAACAAGAGCATTTCAGAATGCTTTGTTGAAATATTGAATTTTGGTTTCGAGTATTCTCTGGTAAAGTTTATTTATGCCATCCATGAAAAGCTAACAATTTTATGAAATTGCAAAATGGTAATGTCATAAAATCATTCGATCCCGACGATGTATATCTTTAATAGGAAATAATAATGGGAATTTCTAGAAATATGAAGTTGGAACGTTTTTTTAATCCGTTCGGACGCTAGAGTGATTCCCACATGTGGGGGAATTCCCGCTCCAATCAGACACTTTAGATACGTGTCCTAAAACTGCATTTGTGCGAAAATTTTTGAAATGTTGTGTAGGGCGTACCTCGGGGAGTTGACCGATACATTCCATACTCGAACCTATGATCCATGTCTGGAAGAAATATTAAGAGGAGGAAAAATGTTGGACCAAATCAGTTGATCCGTTGCAGATTTATTGTGAGAACAATTTTCGCGAAAATCTTTTAAATTATGTGGGGGAGTTGCCGGAAGGAGTGGACCTCGAACTTGTTCTATTAAGAGTTATCATGCGCATCAGCCAGCCTGACATGCACGCAGGGCTAAATCTACTGCAAATTATCTGAAACGTATTTCTTCCAAACATACTTAGGTTCTTCCCCCTATTTTTGTAACTAATTTTTGTTCGTTGTCTATATTCGTAATAATTTAGGCATCCATAGCTCAGCCCCCAGATGACATACGGACCTAAATTTTCGTAGATGTGTTCCACATATAGTTAAGAATTCCTTTTTTTAAAAATCAGAGCTCTACACTTGGGCTAAGGCGAGTTAATCGATCTACAAAATTTGACAATTATTTCGATGAGTCACATTTTTGAGTAATTTTGTTTTGCAACCTCATATCCCTCTTTCATATTTTAATAATTGCAGATACAATATTCGAAGCATTTTAAAAGAAGCCACTCCACAGCCTATATGCCTGATGAGGTACTCAATTAACGGTGAATTCGGTTGTGTCGGAATCTCCTCGGCTTTCCTTTTGCATTTCCAAAATATCTTCGATAATTCAGCTCAATTCTAATAAAAATTAATAAAAACAATGTAATTCTCCTTAGGCTATATAGCTCGATTAATTGAATTAATTAAAAACCTCACAAATAATGGCCTTCGCCCTAAAAAGGCGAAACTTAAAAATACAAAAACCAAAGATGTTCATCGATTTCTGTGAGCATTGCCTCATTTTTTCACGGATGATTTGGGTTTTCTTGGACCTTATAATAGTTCATACTTTTTCCGTTTTGGATTTGGCCGATCTTTTTATACCCCACACCATCAAATAGTCTTAATTAAAATGAAATAATTAGTTTCCTTTTACAATTTTGGTTGAACAATTTTTGACTACGGATCTCATCTAATCTTAAAAATACGTTCAGCCAGGTGCTAGGTACCACCTAAGGGGCTATATCAAAGTGTGGACATATGTTTAAAATTTTTGGTGGAAAAGTTGTATAACTGCAGGGAAACTAAAAAGTCAAATTGCGGGTAGATCCGTCCAACAATGTAGCTAAGAACTTCAAATTACCGAAAATGGGGAGGTACGGTTGACGATTTGTAGTGAAGAAGTTTTGTGACCACGGTTGACGACTTTTAGTGTAGAAGTTTCTTGACGTCTAAAAAACTTCAAATTTCAAATAACAGCTAGTTCGACTTTTTGTGGAAAAGTTTCGCGACCACAGAGAGCCTCAGATGTCATATTAAAGCTAGTTCGGTTAAAAAGCGTAGCTAATATCCTCGAAATACCGAAAATCGGTAGGCATGGGGTTATTCCAAACCATGGACCTATGTTGACGAATTTTTGTGAAGAAGTTTCGTGACTACTGAGACCCTCAAATGTCATATTACAGCTAGTTCGGTTAAACATTGTAGCTAAAATACTAAAAATACCGAAAATCGGGAGGTACCGTCATATGGGGGTTATACCGAAACATTGACCTATATTGACGATTTTTGGTGGAGAAGTTTCGTGGCCACTGAGAACCTCAAATGTCAAATTACAGTTAGTTCGGTTAAAAATGGTAGCTAAAATTCTCAAAATAACGAAAATCGAGAGGTACCGTTATCCAAACCATGGACCGATATAGCATCATCATCGTCGATCTTGACCAGCCTGCAAACAAAATTCCAAAATTTCAGCATCCTATCTCCATTTTTGTGGATGCCAGAGTGATTACCACAGACTCAGAATTTTATCCTGATCACGAATATATATAATTTATAGGGTCGAAAATGATTATTTGAATGCGTTACAAACGGAAAAAATAAACCTAATATACCCTCCATACTATGGTGGAGGGTATAAAAAAGAAAATACATTTTTCACAAAAATATAATTTTACAGTGGTTTGTCCGTGACGTTTTTCAATATTTAATTATATTCTCAGCATTTATGCTAACGAGACTATATACACTTTCATACGCCCAATTGTGCCTCATCGAAATAATGGTTTCCAAACATAGTTGCGGTCTACCCAAGTATGTTTGGAAGAAATCCGTTTCAGACAATTTGGAGTCGATTTAGCAATGTCCGTCCGTCTGTCTGTCTGGTTGGCTGGTGCGCACAATAACTCACGAACGGATGAACCGTTCGATTGGTCCAAAGTTTTGCCTTCGTATTGTTTTGTCCAAACTTAGTTTAAGTTCGAAGATGGGCCATAGCGGTCCACTCCTTCAGGTACCTCCCCCACAAAAGTTCAAAAATGTTCGGAAAAATTGTGCGAAAGATAACTCTTAAAGGTAGTAACCGATTTGGTCCATACTTTACACATCGTGAAATTTCTAACAGACATAGATGAGGTTTCAATATGGACACTATCGACCCACTCCTTCGGGTAGCTCCCACACAGTTTAAGACCTGTAGTGCGATTCTCTAACACATTTTTTGAGTTACCGACAACAATCGGTAAAATTAAAACGCACAATTATGAATGAAAAGTTCAAATAAATGTTGACGACTGATTTTAATTCGTCGCTAACTTACCGAAAAATATCGGTAATTACCGAAATTATAATTATAATTGTTCCACAAACATCCCAGATGGGACAAGGGGGACTTCTCTCATATCAAGGAGTGCACGCCGATTCATATTGGCTCAATGATATGGGACCTACTTTTTATTGCCGAGTCCGAACGGCGTGTCTTACGACACCACTTGTAGAGAAGTTTTTCATGGCTTAAATACTCAGGAAATGTCGCCAGCATTACTGAGTGGGAATTTTGCCACCGTTGAAAATTTGATGTTGCTTGGCATGGGATTCGAACCGCAGACCTTCTGAGTGCAAGGCGGACGTGCTAACCATTGCACCACGGTGACCCCCAATTACCGAAATTATAAGCATTTTAATTTTACCGACAATTGTCGGTAACTCAAAAAATTAGTTAGAGAATCGCACTACTGCTCTCGAATCACTTTCATTTTTGTTGTAACGATTTGTATTAACTGCCCCCATTACCGCACTACAACTTTTATCAGGGGCAAGTCCATACTTCCTGAAAAAATAGCCCGAACTTGTAAAAATCCCTATGGCACCAATTGTAGTGGTTGGAGTGCACGATAACTCTCGAGCAGATGAACCGATTTGATCCAAAATTTGGTCCATACTTTTCATATCGTAATATCTCTACGGGGCATAGATCAGGTTCGAATATGGACTATGAAATTCCACTCCTTCGAGTACCTTCCACACAGAGTTTGGGAAAAGTACAGTTTAGAACCTGGGACTGGATTCTTGTTCTATGAAAATTTTATATGAAAAATATTGTCTGTATAATTATACCCTATACCACAATGTGGAAAAGGGTATTATAAGTTTGTTTTGGTAAAAATTCATGTAACACCGCGAAGTATTCTTCGGAGACCCCCAATGTGGTATACCAATGTTCATATCTCGACGAGATAAAGCGATTTTGAGATGTGTGTCCGTCCGTCCCTCCGTCCGTCCGTCCATTATAAATTGTAAACACGCTCCAGGCCGCAATTATGGACCGATCGAAATTTGGTATGGATGTGGGGTTCAGATCAGAATAGATCCCTATTCTTATTGGTGACGATCGTGAAATATTTAGCGGGTGAAATGGACCAAAAACATAATATTTATCCAATTTTATAGCGGCTCTGTAGGTCTCAATAATAGTCCGATCAACGCGTAATTTTAAATAAGGTAAGAGTATATCACAAAGGAGAAGCTTGCAATTTGAGATGGCCATCGGATAGTATTTAGAGGGTTAAATGGACCAAAACTTTTGTGTGAAAATTGTTAATATGCTGCTTATATCTTAATTCCTGGAAGTGACATTCCGGACAAGTGAGATATACCTGAAAGTGGAACGCTTCACCTTTCAATTGATGCCAATCATGTTGGTGTGCATGATCAGATAACAGAGTTACAGCCTAATATATTCCGTTATTTGTTTGTAGTGTAATAATAAACTCGCTAGAAGTCGCAATTATACATCAATAGTCACGAAATTTTGCACCGGGTAAGAGTATAGGTCGAAAAAGATGCCTACAATTTTGAATGATGATCTGATATTCTTTAGCGGATGAAATGGACCATTACTTTTGTATGAAAAATATAAAAAATGTATTTTTGGTCGATATTTTAATTCCTTGAGGACATATATATTTCGCAAAGTAGCCTACATAGGGAAAAAACTACTGACCTTTCCTCTGATGTAAATTGCAATAAAGTGTTTGCTAGATAACGGGCGTACTGCCTAATATATAATGGGTTCTGTGTAGAGAACCACATTTTTATCCCATGCTACATATTGTCTCTCCAAAAGTGTATGTAACACCACGAAATATTCGTCCTAGACCCCTTATTTGGTATGTCAAAATTTATATCTCGACAAGATAAAGCGATTTAGCGATGTGTGTCCGTCCATTAAAAATTGTAAACAAATTTAAGGCCTCAATTATGGACCGATTGTAACGAATTTTTTAAGGAGTTTGGGTTCGGGCCAGAATAGAAATGATTAGTTTTTGCTGATGATCGTGAAATGTTCAGGGAATGAAATGGACCAAAAACAAAATTTTAACCAATTTTGTAGCGGCTCTGTAGGTCAAAATAATAACCCGCAAAATTTTAAACAAAGTTTGAGTTTATGTTGAAGAATAAGCGTACAAACCAACGTGAAGATCAGATAATATTTAGCGGGTTAAATGGACTGAAACTTTTGTGTGAAATTGGTAAAAATTTCAATAACGTAGCGGTTAAACAACGGAAGTAGTAGTACTACATAAGGGTTTCATTATATTTTAGTTAGTGTGAACTAAATTTTCCTTTCCTGCTACAAAAATGTCTTTGTCATGCTAGATAACTTTTTGGTTTTGGTCATAAGTATTATACATCTCTGATATTTGATAATTAAATTTTCACAATCATTGAAAAGAAGTTCCGTGGAGAGCGATTGTCCAAGGATAGTGGTATAGGGTATCCCATGGTCGGCTCCGTCCGACTATAGACTTTTCTTACTTGTTTCTTTTGTTTTTGTTATTTTTTCATCATCCCCAAATAATCGTCAAACAATTTTCGAAAAATTAGTTCTACCATTTTCCACGAAGAAATTGGTCTTGCAGCCTCTTAAAAATTGCTTCCAGTTTTACCACTTTTTGGGGTTAAGAAATGGTAAAAATGGTAACCTCAGTCAAGTAACTATTTTTATACCCTACACTACACTATGTTTGTGCATTTGTATGTAACATGCAAAAGGAAGCGAGATAGGCCCATAGTTCCTTTTAGACATATACAGTTTGTCAAGGAAATGTTTTCAAACTGAGAAAACGAACACTTTTCATGTATTAAGTAGTAAAAAATTACAAATAGTTGTGATAAAAATGTCGGGTTTTTTGCAAAAAATAGTAGCCTTATTTAAGACCAAGTTAAATGGATAAATAAAAAATTAACCCACTTAGTTCAACAATAATAACCAAAAGAATAATTAACATGTAATGCAAGGTGCCAAGAAAATGTTTTCAAAATGTAATTAAGGTCCCAAAATACCCCATGTTTTCGGTAAATGTTAAAAAATCATGACATTTTATGCATTTTATTCTTAACAAGGATTAGTTGCTAACAAGTATCAGCAATATTAGGCTTGAAATATCCCCACTAAGAGGGTTACCATATGGACCAAGGGGGTACCAGATCATATTGCACGTAAGCAATGTCCTATATGTCTCAAGCCGAGAATATCTAAAAACTAAGACGTTTTATGAGTATTTTGGTTTACCAAGATGGACTGCCATCAATTACAATGAATATTACCTACAGCAGAACTCGATCAGGAGGGTCGCCAGATCGACTAAAAAAGTACCAGGTCTTATTAACAGTAAACGGGCCCACCTAGGCCAAATTATACTGAAATATGGGTTCACTCCTCTAGGTACCTTCCACACAAAAGTTCCAATTTTTTTCTGTGGAATGGTATGAACGATAACTCTCGAATGGAGCAATCGATTTCGTATAAACTTTGAACATCGTATTATTCCTTCCACATATAGATTGGGCTAGAATATGGACTATATCGGTCAACTCCTTCGGGTACCTACCACACAAAATTCGCCAAAAGTGAAGTGTAAGAGCTCCTCTCGGATCGTTCTGATTTTTCAGCAGGTTATCCTTGTGGTCACCTTTGCGGCTGCACAACATGTTTCCATACTTTTCAAGTGCATACTTTCGGAGATGATAGCCTAAACGCTCCAAGAACCCTAACGGCACATCCTAAAATGGCAAATCCGCAAGATAACTCTCACTGGGTATTTCTGATCGGTTCAAACTTTGCACATCGTATCATTTCATCTACTCATGTATTAGGTTCGAATATAGTATATATAGTCCGATCCACTCCTTTGGGTGCATTCTACACAAAATTCGAAAAAAGTGAAGTTTAAAAGCTCCTTTCGGATCGTTCTGAATTTTTTTTCAGCAGGTTGTCCTTGCGGCACCCTTTACGACAGTACATTTGTTTTCTGGGAAAAGTTAATACTTCCTGAGATGCGATAGCGGTTCGGAAACTTCTTAGCCTATCAATGAAAGAGAATAGTTAGTTTTTTCAAAAATATTTTTATTTTTCAATATAATCTCCTGAAACTTCAATACACTTAGTCCAACGCTTTTCTAGCAATTCTATCCCTTGATTAAAATAGTTTTCCTCAAGGTCTTCAAAATAGTGGTTTACAACTGTAATTGCATCTTCATTCGAGGTAAAACGCTTGCCAGCAAGGATTTTTTTTAGATTTGGGAACAAGTAAAAGTCACTGGGAGCTAAATCAGGAGAATAAGGTGGGTGGTCAAGCAACTCGTAATTTAATTAGTTGATTTTAGCCATTGCTAAAACACTCTTGCGCGCTGGTGCGTTGTCTTGATGAAAAATTATTTTTTTGAGTTGTATGCCAGGACGTTTTTCTCGAATTTGTACATTTAATTGATCCAAAAGGTTGCAAGAGTACTCTGAATTTATTGTTTTACCCTTTTGCAGATAGTCAATCAATAAAATACCTTTGAAGTCCCAAAAAACCGTTGCCATAACCTTACCAGCCGATTGAATTGTTTTTGCCTTCTTTGGGGCACTTCCTCCAGCTTCAGTCCATTGTTTGGATTGTTCTTTTGTCTCTGGAGTATAGTGGTGGATCCATGTCTCATCAACAGTTATGAAACGACGCTTAAAATCCATTTTATTTCGCTTAAAACGATCCAAACAAGCTTGAGAAATGTTCATTCTTATGCGTTTTTGATCGACTGTTAACAAATGCGGCACACATCTTGTAGAAAGCTTTTTCATCTGTAGTTCTTCATGCAAAATTAAATGGACTCGATCATTTGAGATGCCCATGATATTAGCAATTTCACGCACTTTTATTCGTCGATCATTTAATACCATATCATGCACTTTGGCTACAATTTCTGTTGTTGTTGCTGTTTTTGGACGTCCACTACGTGGTTCATCTTTAATGCTTGTTCGACCACGTTTAAATTCAGCAACCCAATTTTTTACTGTTGCATATGAAGGAGCACTTTCACCTAACACATTCACCATATCATTATGAATTTCTTGTCCTGATAAACCTTTTTTATGTAAATATTTAATGACAGCAGGCATTTATAATTTTTACATTGTAAAAAAATTGCGTATGCGTCTTTTTTAAACACCTGTTTCTATATGAAGGAGTTGCCAGACTAAAAGCCCTGACGACACCGAATAAAATGGCTAATCCGCTAGATAACTCTCACAGGGAGTTTCTGTTTGGTCCAAACTTTGTACATCGTATTTATATATCCAGTTATGTATCGGGTTGGAATATGGACTATATCGGTCCCTTCCTTCGGGTACCTACCACACAAACTTTAGGAAAAGTGCAGTTTGAGGACTCGTTTCGGATCTATTTGAAGTTTTTTGTAGAAGGTTGCTTTCACTATCCATATTACAACGGTACAATTTTTTTCCGGAGTAAGTCCTTACTTTTTTAGGTAACGGCCCAAAAGCTCCAAAAAACCTGTCGGCACATAGTAATATTATAGTCTTTCAAACTTAGTTTAACGTAATTTAATATTTCGAGATTCCTATGAATCAGAAGTTTGGTAACTAAAAATGTTTGGTATTTGTCAAATTTTTGGTATAGCCCCACATTAGGGTACCACAGATTTCGTTAAAATTTAAGGTAGGTCAGTCCATATATTTGATCAATTTTGGGATGTCCTACCTTAACTATCTCTATTACCTATACAGTCTTTTACACCTGTTGGTGGCTGGCCGCCGGCCGATTCAATTGTTAAAGGAGTAATAAATTTTAGTGTAGCTCGTTGACTCTAGGAATTCCCAACACTGTATCTGTATATCATTTTCTGTCTTAGCAAAAGGGAAGATCCTCGCAGTTACGTTTAAACATTTTACTGAACTAAAATTACGTTTCTGATAAACAAGTTTCAACAAAAAAATAATTTATTTTTGTATTAAATTATAAAAAAAACTAAGCTCTAAATAATATAAGGTCTAATACGTTTTAATGAAAATAATATATTTGTGTGGCCCAAAACTTTTCGGCGTTACATTCTGCCAATATGTAATTTATTTTTATACCCTATACCACAATGTGGAAAAGGGTATTATAAGTTTGTTTTGGTAAAAATTCATGTAACACCGCGAAATATTCGTCGGAGACCCCCAATGTGGTATACCAATCTTCATATCTCGACGAGATAAAGCGATTTTGAGATGTGTGTCTGTCCGTCCGTCCGTCCGTCCGTCCGTCTGTCCATTATAAATTGTAAACACGCTCCAGGCCGCAATTATGGACCGATCGTCACGAAATTTTGTATGGAGGTCGGGTTCAGGCCAGAATAGATCCCTATTCTTATTGGTGATGATCGAGAAATATTTAGCGGGTGAAATGGACCTAAAACAAAATTTTTATCCGATTTTGTAGCGGCTCTGTATGTCGCAATTATAGTCCGATCGCCTCGAAATTTTAAATAATGTAAGATTATATGACAAAGAAGAAGCATGCAGTTTGAGATGGTGATCGGATGATGTTTAGAGGGTTAAATGGACCACAACTTTTGTGTGAAAATTGTGAAAATTTTTAATATACCGGTAATATCTTTATTCCTGTACCACACATTCCGCCCACATAAATAATATTTGGAAGGACAACTCTTGCCCTTTCAATAAATGCCAATTATGTTGATTTATGTGATCAGATAACAGAGTTACAGCCTAATATATCCAGTGTTTTGCTTGTAATGTAATCAAAAGCATACTAGAGGTCGCAATTATAGATCAATAGTCACGAAATTTTGCACGAGGTTGGGGGTTTAGGTCGAAGAAGATGCCTACAATTTTTGATGATGATCTGATATTATTTAGCGGGTGCAATGGACCATTACTTTTATATGCTTAATTAAAAAATTTTATTTTTGGTCCATATTTGAATCCCTGGTGGCCATATACCGGAAAAGTCGCCTATATATGAAAAATTAACTACCCATCTTTCCTCTGATGAAAATTGCAATAATATGTGTGCTTGGTAACGGACCTACTAGCTAAGATATAATAAGTTTTGTGAAGAGAACCACATCTTCCTCCCATGCTACAAATTGTCTCTATCATGACAGACAAATTCCCAGTTCTTACAAATTGCGTTGAACCCTATCATATTACCTGTCCAATTGTCCAAAATTTTAAGATGTAGCAGAAATTGCTAATCAATGCCAATTTTCAAATTTAAGAATATTTCTTAAAATGTACTGTATATAATTGTTCCACAAACATCCCAGTAGGGACAAGGGAGCGTTCTCTCATATCAATGAGAGCACCCCGATTAATATCAGCTCAATGATATGTAGACAGCGGAATTTTATGCAACACCTATTTTTTAAAATTTGCATATTTAGGGATTCTAATTAAATTCCAATCGAAATATATCACATATGCAAAAATATGCGAAATGTATAAATTATGCATATGCAAATATTATTTTTGCATATGAAAAATTTCTGTATTTCACATATTTCCGTATGCTACATATATTTCAATAATATCTTCTAAAATGTTTATGTGTACATTTTTCTGTTTGAAATTCACTTCAGACAAGTCAATAAAATAGAGAAATCTGTAACCAAAGCCACAATCTTCAAAATGTCAAAAATAGGGAGCTTTCGTTGTATGGGAGCTATATGAACGCCTAGACCTATACCGACAAATTTCAGATGGAAAGTTTAATACCCCCAATGAAGACTTAATGCCAAATTTTAGCCAATTCGGAGGGATATTGAGACCATAACCTTCAAAGTACAGAAAATCGGTAGGTTTTAGTTATGGGAGCTATATGAAGACGTGGACATATAACGATAAATTTCAGGTTGAAAGTTTTTTACCTCCAACGAAGACTGAATACAAAATGTCAGCCATTTCAGTTTGATATTGAGGCCACAACCTTCAAAATACCGGATATCGGGAGGTACGGTTATATGGGAGCTATATGAAGACCTGTACCTATACCAATAAATTTCAGGTCGAAAATTGTGATGAACGAATACTTAATACAAACTTTCAGCCAATTCGGTGGGATATTTAGGACACAAAGTCTTGCATATGGTTTAGCAAATATGTCAAAATATGCAAAAAATTAGGTCCAGACTAAATGTCCGTTCTGAAATTACTTATTGGTGCCACCATGGTACAATTGTTTGCACACCCGCCTTGCACGCTGAAGGTCGGGCGTTCGATTCCCGGCCAGCAAACATCAAATTTCCAACGATGGCAAAATAGCCCTCAGTAAAGTTGGCGAAATTTTCTGAGTATTTCAACCATGTACAACTTCTCTACAGGTGGTGTTTTATACATGCCTTTCGGACTCGGCGATAAACAGTAGCCCCCATACGATTGCTGTAATATGCATCGTGGTGCACGCCATGTCCCTTCTGTATTGTTTGTGGAAACTTAAATGAAAAACTAAACTTAATGTGATAAGGTTGCAGACTCTAAAAATTTATTTCTTACAATGAGCTTATTTGTCCAAAAGAAACTTTGATTTGCTGAAAGCTAACTCGCAGGGTAGTGGTGTAGGGTATCGTATGGTCGGCGCTGTCCGACTATAGCCTTTGCTTACTTGTTTCTTTTCTAAATATTATAAATATTTTGAAATTTTATTAATGTTCATTTTTATTTTCTTTTTTTCCAGGATTGTAAATCAATTGGTTAAAAATATGTATTTAAAAATTCTCCTTTCAAAAAACCGAAAATGAGAAAACTTAAAATAGCGGTAAGTTTATTGTTAAAATACTACTTATTTGGATCATTTCAAATTTAATGTTGGGTTGAAAAATAATTAACATTTATTAAACACTAATTATTCTATATAGATTAGTAGAATAAATTAAATATAATAGTATTGTTGTATATAGTGTTGTAACATTATCGTAAATTTCAGGAAGGGTTGGACCGATAAGGCCCACGTTCGAACATGATATATGTAAGTTTGGACATAATATTACGAGGACCTAATTTTGGGCAAAAACGGTTGGTAGATATCGTGCGGTTTAGCCAGCAATACAGACGGACAGACATTGCTAAATCGACTGCAAATTGTCTAAAACGGATTTCGTCCAAACATACTTGGGGTCTAAAAACATTATAGAGATGAAAAACATTTTTACTGTTTCAACGTGTATGATATAAACTTTATAAACCTCGTTAGCCTAAAGGCTGGGAGTATTAAGAATTATAATACGAATATGATGGTTGTTGTTGTTGTTATTGTTGAAGCAATGCAAATATGTTCGTTCGTATATATAATCTGGTTAACTGTTTCCTCTGTATCCAGAATCAAAAATTCTTCAACCTGGACTGGCTGCGTCCATAAAGAATCAGAATCTTAACTGGGCTAAAAGCGCAACATATCAAGTGTTGCCGGCCAGCGACCTGAGAAGTTGTTCCCATTTGTGATCTTGTCCAAAAAGCTGTGGCTTGCGCGGACGACATAAACATGCTGCCGAACATTACACCCAATATCTTGAGGTAGTTAGTGTTCCGAATCCGGGTATCATCGACCAATATATTCACGGGAGCCTCATTTCAGAACTACTTGTCATCGTGGGGAGCAGTAGTGCCTCTGAAATCTTTGCTACTGGCGACAGGAGGGAAATCGGCCTGTACGATTCACCTCTGCTGGTATCCTTTCCGGGCTTCAGTAGCGGGACCACCCTGCTAACTTTCCAGGCTTCTGGTATAATATGGGTGGCTAACGAAAGGTTGACGACACTTGTTAAATACTCAACACCGTGTCTGTCCAGTTGCTTAAGCATTAACATTAATATTCCGTGTGAGCCTTACGTTTCGGATGACGTGTGTAACATCGCCCATTGTAAATTGTGTTGGTATATCCACGGCTGGGAAAGCTCTTCTTATACGGCGTAGCACACTACCCTTCGCCCCATCACTCTCTGGGTGGTCTATAAATTGAAGGTTAAAATAACACGCGCACATCTTTGGGTCAGTTACTGTCACGCTGTTGAAAGTAACAGCCGTTCATGTGCTAATTTCGTCGCCTCTACTGGGAAATTCGGCCTGATTTCGGGTACTCGAGCAGCAGGTATGTAGCTCGCGGCTGCTGCTGTGAGGATGTCCCGGAAAGTTCCCTTAGCTACCCGAGGATCTGAGGGAGTAGGCAGATCTCTAAAGCGGTGATTGGTAAATTCTCTGAACCCTTGATAATCAGCTTTTCAATGATTTAGAAAAGTACGGCCGTCAGAGGTTATGAAGTCGGATGGTCTGGTTAAGGAGATGATGATCGGAAGTTGGTCAGAACCAAATTGAAATTACGGGTTGCTAGGGCTCGTCGTTTATCAGACCGGGTGCGACAACAGTGATGTCTATCGAGATGTGGAAATCTCCTTTTATCTTGTATATGTACCTCTTTATTTTCCGTGAAAAATATGGAGCTATGAGCAGTACCTCTCTGGCCATTACCAAGGGCTGAAAACCTGCCACAAAACTTTGTAAATATAGCAACGTTGCAAGCTAAAGATGGCGGTGAGCTTTGTTTCCTGGATAGCGGCGAACATGATGCTCCTTCGACGCATAAAGTCTACGATAACGCTTACTTTGTTGCGGAGACCGTTGTTTTGAATTGCAGGAATGATGCATACATCTACATCTGTAACATCGCCCATCGTAAATGGTGGTGGTAACTCCTCGGCTGGGAGTGCTTTTTTATACTGCGTAGCACACTCCTCTTCGCCTTATCACTTTCGGGGTGCTCTATAAACTGCAGGATAAAATAACACGCGCACCTCTTTGGGTGAGTTACTATCACGCTGTTGAAAATAACAGCCGTTCAATCACCCTTCCTTCCCGGATTCGAGAGTGATTCAACCGCTCATTTGCTATTCCCATCGCCTCTACTGGAAAATTTGGTCTGATTTCCGGTATTCGACCAGCGGGTATTTAGCGAGCGGCTGTTGCAGTGATTATGTCCCGTAATGTGCTCTCAGCTTCTCTGAACCAATCAGAACGGCGGTCAGAGGTTATAAAGTCTGGTGGTCTGATTTCGAAGACGATGATCAGAAGTTGGTCTGAGCCAAGGCAAATAACTTGTTACGAGGATACGTCATTGGGTGCCACCGTGGTATAATGATAAGCACATCCGGCTTGCACTCAAAAGGTCTGCAGTTATATTCCCAGGTCACATCAAATGTTCAACGGTGGCCAAATACCCCTTAGTAATGATGCAGACATTTCCTGAGTATGTAGCCATGTAATGCTTCCCTACAAATAGTGCCTTAAGACACGCCGTTCAGACTCGGCGATAAACATTAGGTCCCATACTATTGAGCAAAAATTATTCGGGGTGCACTCAATTGGTGTGAGAGAAGTATCCCTTGTCCCTTCCGGGATGTTTGTGGAGGACACATCATTTATCGGACCGGGTGCCACAATAGTGATGTCTACCGAGCTGCGGCAATCTCCTCTTATGTTTTGTAGGAGCGTCTTCACTTACCATGAAAAATATGGAGCAATGAGTTGTACCTCTCTGGTCATTACCAAAGGCTGAATGCCTTCCGCAAATCGTTGCAAATATCGCAACGTTGCAAGCTACAGTTGACGGTGAGCTTTGTATCCTGAATCGCAGCGACCATGATTCTCCAGCGACGCATAAGTCTACGATTTTGCTAACTTTGTGGCGGAGATAGTTGCTACTGAATTACAGGAATGCATTTTCTTCGCCCAGAGAAAAAATGGCATTATACGTGGTCAAACTGAACATATCCGTTGTCGATAATGTAGCAACAACGCTTGTGCTCGAATTGAGCACGCCGTGGTCAATTCAACAACGAAATGGTGTCAATAGTTTCGAGAATTGACAAAGTACCCTGGTCAAAGTGCTCATTTTGACATCAGTTGTGGTCAAATTCAAAAAATTACAACAGCCTTGGTCAAAAAAATTGAGGACGCCTGTGCTCATGTTGACACCATACAGTGTTGATTTTGAATCGACGTTTTTCCCTTTGTGTGGGCTGAACAACGACATGTGCTGTTAGATGCTACGCTGAACAACAACGTGTGATATGAGATGCTGCGTTCGTAGTTGCTGGGAGACTGCGGAGGTGTCCCGTATTCCGACGATGACAAAGTTTGAGACACGCTGGCATATGCTTTGGCGTAGCAAGCATCAACGTAACTCCTATCGGACCAAAAGAGCTCAGAGCAAGCATTCCGGGATATATCGCAGCTCGCATGGGGAAAAGTAATTGGTGAAGACCCATGGTCGAAGATTGCTCCGAATAAAACCGGTGCATAGAACCGAAAGCCGTGACATTGATGATAGCTAGATTTATGGGGGATCAATATAAACTACTTGGATATCTGCCCTTGGAAATAATGCAGTATAACTGCCACTTTTTGTCAACCTACATTTCTATAAAAATCCTTTAACCCCTCTTCAAAATGTAGGAACGTGGATTTGAACACCCAACATGCATCTGGTTATGTCAACCAATCATTTATAAAAATACTGAATGCGGGACGCCATCTCTCGTGGTTTTCATTTGCATCCACGTTATATCCAGTTGCCAGTTTGGTGTTGTTGTGGATATTCTGTCTATTTATTAGTGGGCACGTACCATGAACAACAAGCGGTCAGACAGGCAGTGGAAGGGGGATATGAATAAATGTTGCATTTCATAATCACTGCCACTAATACCACGAGGATATTTTTCCTCTTGTTAAAGTTTTGCATGCAAATAAAAATCCATTGTCATTTGGGGTTTTTGTTAACTCTAATACCACTTTACTTAGCTGCACTTGTTAAATTTCCAATCGGCGAGCAATTGTGTTCGATAGCTCATGGCTGTGGGTGAGGATGATGATGTTAGAGTTCTTGCCAGGGGAAAAATTCAAACTGGTATTTAGCAACAATTGTTGTTAATGTTTTTTGTCCGTACTTGTATTAGAGAAATTGTGGCTAGAAAAAAAAATAATCCTTGTTAACCCTCTTCTAGCCAGCCCACTTTTCTAAAACAAACCAAAAAAACAACTCGGAATCAAACATAATTGAAACGAAACCATAAAACCCATAACAAAACAAAAATACAGAACATGGAACGGAGAACTGGCATTAAGTCGCATTAATGTCCGGCATCCATATTGGTAAACATGAATTCTAGTCAATTCTGCGTCAGTATGTGTGGGTTTTACATCAAGGGGATCAACAAAATCCTTACAAAAAAAAAGCAAAAATAACATAGAAAAAAAGCTTAAACAAATCCAAGAACAAAAACACAAAAATTCTCAATCAAACAATTTAATTATTCCACAATTATAGCCAGTATCAAATTTATTCTGTTTGCCTATTTACCAGGAATTGAGGCGAATCAACAAAAAAAGAAACATTGGTTGTTCATAGAAATGAAATGTAAATAATGAAATGACATGTAATCCCATAGAAGTTATTTCAGTTTAATGTTTTTTCAGGAGTCTGAATTAAAAGAGGGTTTATTTTTGTATTTGTGATATACTGAATTTGTTCAACGAGACAAAACCACAATTTACTCTGCATCGTAATTCGCTAATTAGTTCGTTAAGCAGAATTTTCTCTTTTTTGTTCTCGGATTGCAATTAGATATTAAATCGAAGTTTTCACACATTTAAATATTTAAAATAATTATTCTCTCTAACGCAAACTATTTTATGTTGTAGCTGAGATGTATTTAAATTTAGAAAGTATGATGTGCAATACCGCCTAAACAGTTTACAGTTTCAGAATGTTCTGAAGAATTTCTGAGCACATTATTTGGAATTTTTATTCGAAAGGTTACTTGACTCAACTTTCAACAGTTTGGCTGTTACTGACCATAATTCCAGAAATTATGTTAACTTTCCTACATTTTATCAATTTTGATGCGCCAGGTGCGGTTGTTCACGTAAGTTGTACTACCTTAGGACTATAATATCGCTGGAGACCGCAAAGCAAAATTCTCATTAGTTTCTGATATAAAGCCCGGATCAATAGAAAAAAAGGTCGTTTTAGCCTGGTATAGATGAGCCCATAAAATCCACACCCGATCTAATAACACAAAAAAACCAACTAGCAGTTTTGTAGTCTCTATATGTACTTTCAGAAAATGCCCACTACAAGTTGTTTGAATTTTCAGTGTTACACAGTGTAATTTTTGTTTCCTGCTTTTAGCTTATAACAAAGCATCCCAGCAAAATTTTATGGAAGTGGTTCCATGAGATGCCATGATTTCACTGGATCTTTTGCATTGGTTCAAATGAAGTCGTGAAAGATCCGATCGTTTCATCAGCATTTGAACCTATTCAAAGGAAGTCGTGATAGATCCGATCTTTTCATCAGCATTTGAACCCATTCCATCGATTCAGTAGAGATGAATTTTGTGTTTTTATTTATACACATGTATGTATTTTTTCTTTTTCTTCTCTAAGATTTATTAAAGCTATGTAAGATTTATTACGCTAGGAAGTCCCAATCATTGAGAAAAAAATAGAGTCGGACTGCAATCTTTGGTATTATAAAATTTTCCTTGTCTGCTCTAGAGAGCCCTGCTCAACAAGTCGATTTGTAGATGCCCACATTTCCAAAATGTTCGTAAAATAAAATTCACGAAATAGTAATTTGATGGGAACTGAAAAACCTTTTGTAAGATGAATCAATCAATCAGTTGCGGAGGAATTAAACTATGTTGCGAGTAGCGGCGGTGCTTAAACTGCAACAGCTAGACGGCCGAATGTCAAGTATCTCAATAAAGTTCTCAACCTGTCGCTAGCCACACACATCGTTCCCGAAGTCTGGAAAATATACCAGCTACTGAAGGCTAGCAAGTATGCCAGCAAAGGTAAATCGTGCAGACCAATTTCGCTTTAGTCGCCAGTAACAAAGACCCTAGCATCAGAAATAACTGTCTAGTTGTCGATCAAAAACATCTTTACTCATATTAGTCGAGGACTCAATCAAAGTAAGCCGTGCGATAGAACAGTGATAGTAGTGATAGTAACCCTTTGAGATTGTCAAGCACTCCACGCTGTTTGAGTTCATCGAGCAGACTACGCTCCGGCCATGTTTGAAACGTTGGATAATAAATTATATGTTTGGACGCCTGTAGTGCGTAGAATTTAGGATCAAGATGTCCGAGACCCGAGTTGTCCGAGACTTGGAGTTGTCCGAGGTGATATTGCAGGAACTGTCTAACCTATAACGTATGCGGATGATTGTACGATCTTGGTGTCAGGTGCCTTCCCTGATGAAATTTGTGAATGGCTGAACTCATTTTTGTCTGATCTTACCACCCTTTTCCACAAATATCAGCCAATAAATCTACGGCCACTTTGTTCACCACCTGGACGGCAGAGTTGAGAACAATAGAGTTGAATGTCATGGTCGCTGGGAGCAGAACCAGGATCAACAAGCCTATCAAGCAGGTTTAAGAAGTATTCACATGAATGCAGTCGCAGATTCAATAAACAACTATCTATCGTCTGCATGCGGTCCTCGGAGAATGTCGACCATTTATCTCAGCTGAGGAGCATCAGCTGTCAGGACAAAGCAGAGTATTTTTGGCTCAATACGCTCGGGATGGTACTGCCGTTTAAAATTCTATAGAGTAAGGTTTAATGACACAAAAGATCTGCTCAGCATCAAATCTACTAACAAACTTCAATATGTAGCCACATTCATTAAGCAGAAAAATGAACATATAAACTACTGTTACAACAACAAACTGCAATTATAATTAAGTTATAGTTATTTCATAAATTGCTTTGAATAAATAAAAAACCCATGAAAGTCATATTTCAATACAGCATTTTCCGAAAAAGACGTGAAAAATTCATACCAAAGGGATGGTGAAAATGACATGCCAAAGATTAGCGAAAATGATATTCTAGGGAATTAATTAAGATGACATGCCAAAGAATTGGTATAGATGCCATGCCAAAGAATTGTTGAAGATGCCATTCCATCGAGATAGTAAAGATGACATGCTTAGGATCTGAAAATGAATTGCATCTTTTGGGGGTCACGCTCTTGTAAAAAGAATGAGTGAAGATGCTGAAAAAATGACATTCCAGTTCACTTGCACCCATTCTTGAATAGCATCCTTGGCATCGAACATTTTGCTGGGATATTGCAATGCCTGTGCTGCTGAATTGTCATATTGTAATGAAAATGCACCTTCAATTTCCCTCTGAAATTGAATGTAAACGGAGTAGCTACCACAATAGAACCTGAGAAGGAATTCAACACAAATATAGGAGAGTTTATTAGTTTCCTACCACAAGTAACTACGGCCGGGCCGAACTTTTTATACCCTTCAGCACGAGTTGTACTGAAGTACTAAGCTCGGCCGCCACGTCTAAACTTATTTATAAGAGAAGTGAAATATGCTTACTGAAGAATATCACTTTTTTTGAAAAAGTACCATGTTACAGTCATTTCATTTGGACGATGCGTGTACAAACTACAGTGGAACTTCTCTATAACGTAGCACTTGGGGACCGAAGAATTACTACGTTATAGAGAAAATTCGTTAAATACTCTTGGGCCAGACACCTAAAATAACACATGAAAATTTTCTAGCTTTTAGGAGAGAGCGGATGTGAAGGCGCTGCCTTTTTCCCTTCTTACCCATAAACTCAAAATATTTTCATGAAAATTTTCATAGTCTGGTACAAGATATAGAAACAAAGGCAAAATGCTTAATTTGACATACATACATGAGTAATAAAGAAACAAACGTGAGTATATGAATAAATATACATTAAATTTTTGTTTAGGATTGAAATAAGAAGTGATTTCCATTGTTTCGAGACTCCCAAAAAGGGATAATTCTTAGTTAAAGGATCGCAATCAATATTAACATGGTCTTCAATCATAACATCTTCAATACGTATTGATACCATATTTTTGTATTTCAATATCAGCATCTTCTGTAGCTATACTAAAAAACCAGTCAAACAATGGTTCGTTGTTTCCTTTTAGATGTCTAACTTCCGAGCAACTAGACACTTATTTTGAAACAATTTTCGTTCTGGAAGCGCTGATAAATGAGTTTTGCTTCTCTTTTTTAATGTGCACTTCGATTAAAAGAGCGTTATGAATGTGTACTGTTTCTCATTTATTGTTTAGACATCAATAAGAAAAAGTTTGACAAAAATTCGTTATAGAGAGGTTATTTTGTGTGAGTATTCCCACTTGTGCTATAAAAAAACTACGTTATAGAGAAATATTCGTTATAGAGAAGTTCGTTATAATAATTGTTCCACAAACATCCCAGAAGGGACAAGGAAGGGATTTCTCTCATATCAATGAGTGCACCCCGATTCATATTTTGCTCAATGATATGGGACCAACTGTTTATCGCCGAGTCCGAACGGCATGTCTTAAGACACCTTGTAGAGAAGTTTTACATGGCTGAAATACTCAGGAAATGGCGCCAACATTACTGAGGGGTATTTTGCCACGATTCAATGTTTTGATGTTGGCTGGCCGGGGAATCGAACCCACGACCTTCTGTGTGCAAGGCGGGTGTACATACCATTGCACCACGGTGGCACCCAAGTTCGTTATAGGGAGGTTAAAATAGGTGAAAAAGGGCTGGAAAAAGTTGTATATTAAATTTGTCATCGTTATAAGAAAAACACGTTATAGAGAAGTTCGACTGTAAGTAAAATCTGGAGGCACTTTCATATTGGGAATATACCAAAAGATGAGGTGGAGGTTTTCTACCCATTGAGAATTGAGCGGTATCGTTGTACCTTTCAATCGGACAATCCACAATACGTCTTTTACGGGAACTATATTCAAACGTGCATATTTATCGATCATTCTCAGCGGGAACCTTCTGTACCCCAAGCGAAGGCTAAAAACCAAATTTCAATGGTTAAAATGGTTAAATAATGTGACTAAAACCTTTGGAATACCGAAAATTAGGACGATATTAAAACGTAGTCCTATTTCCAGGGTTTAAAAGCTAGCATTTAGGAACATTAGTGGAATATAGGGGCCACAACCTTCAAAATATCGAAAATCGAGAGGGAAGGTCTCAAAAACAATTGTTTGCTTAAAACCTGGCTGACGTCTTGGGTGTATATCAAAACGTGGACATATCCTGACAATTTTTGGGGCAAAGTTTGGTAGCCCCAAGGAAGACTAAATGCTAAATTTCAGCCACTTCTGTAAGATGGTGTAGCTAAAACCTTCAGAATACCGAAAATCGGGAGGTACCGTTTTATGGGACTATATAAAAAGGTGTACACATACTGACAAATTTCTGGCGAAAAGTTTGAAAGACCCAATAAAGACTAAATGACGAATTTCAGCAATTTCGGTTGGATATATATGCTAAAAATCTTCAAAAACCGAAAATCACAAACCCTGCATGCAAATTATCTCTAATTCGGTCAAAAAGGTAGCTAAAAACTTCAAAATAGCTCAAATTGGGCGGTACCGTTCTATGGAGGTTATTGCAGAAAGACACATCTGTGCAAAATGATAGCACCCCGTCTCAATTTGTTCGGACGTTAGAGTTATTACCCCAGACGGAGGGACGGACGGACATGCATAGATCAATCTATATTTCAAACTTATCAAGAATATATATTGACACTTTTTTCCTTTTCTGGATTTAGAGGATAAATAAAAGGCAAATTTCAAATTTTTTACGAAACATGTAAAAAAGTATCGGTAGGCTTTGCCGACAGAGATAAACCCTCAGCCTATGTGAATTGAAACTTTCATCTACGGACAAATCGAACGTATTTAGGGTCAGAATTTTGTGGCCCTTTTTTGGACATTGAACCTACCGAAAAAATGTGGATTAGGATTAAAGTTCAAAAGTGTTGCGGAGAAGGTACTTAAAGGAATGTACGGATATAGTCCATTATGGAACTGGATCTTATCTAGGGAGCCATATCTTTTCGATAGATATCGCGCTCACTAGTCATTTCAGTGGGTATGCCAGCAAGCATGGACTTGTCCACGAAAAACATAATAACGGTAATGTCTTTGGAAATAAATCCGTACGAAGGAAACTAGAAAACCCTCTGTCCTAGGTAGCACGCAGTGTCACCAGGAGTAATTTGACATTTTTTTGGAAAGTTTGACAGTTTATAGCCTAAGCATACTCTGGACAGTTTGACATGCGACCATGTGTTGGGTTGTTTACAGTGGCTTGATTGAGACAGTTCCAAAACATGGGTTTTGAACGTTTTCACAGCATCTACTGGCGACGAAAATCGTTGACCACGCCTTTTTTCTTGATGTGCCGGAATCAGATAAAGTAATTGGATCCCCAGTCAGGGCTGTACGGCGCATGACCCATCAATTCCACGTTTTGTCCGGTCAAACAGGCGCTGATTTGAATCAATATGTGAGAGCTCGCATTGTCATGATGCAGAACGATTCGTCTTCAATTGTTTGAATTCCTCACCCAGCAAAATGTTCGATGCCAAAATGCCATTCAATCATGAGTGCAAGTGATCTGGCATGTCATCTTTATACCACCTTCATCGATTAATTATACCCTACACCACAATGTGGAAAGGGTATAATAAGTTTGTTTTGGTTAAAATTCATGTAACACCGCGAAATATTCGTCGGAGACCCCCAATGTGGTATACCATTCTTCATATCTCGGCGAGATAAAGCGATTTTGAGATGTGTGTCCGTCCGTCCATGTGTCCGAGTGTCCGTCTGTCCATTGTAAATTGTAATCAAACTCCAGGCCGCAATTATTGATCGATCGTCACGAAATTTGGTATGGAGGTTGGTTTCACATCAGAATAGATCGCTATTTTAATTGGTGATGATCGAGAAATATTTAGCGGGTGAAATGGACCAAAAACATAATTTTTATCCGATTTTGTCGATGCTCTGTAGGAAATTTTAAATAAGGTAAGAGTACATGACAAGGAATAAGCTTGCAATTTGAGATGACGATCGGATAATATTTAGAGGGTTAAATGGACCAAAACTTTTGTGTGACATTTGTGCAAATTTTTAATATACAGCTTATATCTTTATTCCTGGAATTGACATTCCGGCAAGTTAACTATACTTGGAAGAGGAACGCTTGACCTTTCTATTGATGCCAATTGTGTTGGTGTACATGATAAGATTACATCGCATGGAACCCCTTCCTTCAAATTTTGCTGAGTCAGGAGACTTCAGGCAAACAAATGTTAGTCCTACAATTCTCAAGCCGTATAGTCGCCACACCGTCACTTTTGCCGAAGAAACAGGCGACCATTTGCTTATTCCATGAACAGCTTTCGTTGGATTTCGCTCGCTTTCGAAGACCCAAACCGTCGATTCCTGTCTTGTTTCGAGCTCCTAAGCATATATCCACGATTCGTCGTCTGTGACGATCTTACAAATGTCGTTTGAAGCGCCGCGATTGATTTTATTCACAATTTCTTTGCACCACAAGAGCCTTTTTTGAGCGATTGGCCAATTTTGCTGCATCTAGCGAGAAAAATCCATTTTTGCAGCCAGGTGTTCATGCAACACCAAATGTTAGTTGGTGGAAGAAATACCCACGGATGCCTCTATCTCACGGTATATAACATGGCGATCCTGCATTATGCTTTTACGAACAACTTAATTTTTTCAGGCACAACGGCCGCTTTTGGACGACCCTCACGAACTTCGTTTTTTTTTGGCGAGTGCCGGCCACTATTGAATTTATTAAACCATTTTTCATAGTGCTATAGGATGGTCCTTTATAGACATACAAAGATTAAATTTGATTGATTCACTCTTTCGTGATTATCCACATCGAAAATTGTGAAAAATTATCGGACGAAAATGTTCACAAGTAAATTCCATTTTTTTGCAAAGTGATTTTTTCAAGTCACTGCACAGTGGATCCACTTGTATGGAGAAAGTGGCCAAAAATATTTAGAGTATAAAAATCAAGCCAATACGCCGGTTACAGCTTTGTGCTGCTGCGAAGAGTGTTTTAAGAAACCACGAGCATAGCATTCTCCCCCCTTTCCCCTCTGGAGGGTGTATACGGTAAGAATTGTTTTATGCTGTTAATACAAAATTACATGAACAAAGGTAACGATTATCTTATGATGCAAAAATAGGCTTCGGGAAACAAAACAATCTCCAAAACAACGTAAAATCCAACTAATTTAGCGGATTAAAAAAAATTTTGCCTGAAAATTGGTAAAAATTGTAATATAGATCTTATAGCGTTCTTCCTGGAAGGCACGTACCGCCAACGTAAGACAAATTTGGAAGAAGATTTCTTCATCTTGCCACTGATGCTAATTATGTTAATGTACGTGGTCAGATAACAGAGTTATAAGCTAATATATCCATGGAAACCCTATTCTAGGGCAGCTTTAGTCAGCGACTCATCATTTATAGTCTGGCACAAGATGGCAGCTGATTTTAATACTGAATAATCTTAAACCCATGACCTACTTTGGAAAATTATTCCCGAGGTGGGTACTGGTGGGCATCAGGACTAAAACCTTAGGTCAAATTTAAGTATATGATCGAATTGGCATTACAAAATACGCTCAAAAAATGTGCAGCTAACTAGAATTCCACAACAAATGAAATGAAAATTAAACTATTACCTCCTCCTTCAAAATCCACTATAATACTTTGCTATACGTATTAATTTCGCGATATTTTGAATATATTTACTTGCACTTAAAATATAAGTTGTACTCACAAAAAAAATATTAGTCAAATGTTCCGACTTTTGAAGCTATTCTTAAGAAGATCGCGTCGAATGAAACAAAAACTAATAAATTTTTAAAAAGGTCCATGTCATAGCTGTCAGAGTTACCTGATGTTGTACCAAAATGTTGACATTAATTTTTTTATATTTGGCCAATGGGTGGATCCACTGTGCACGGTAAAGAACCCAACACATGGTCGTATGTCACACTGTCCTAAGTACGCTCAGGCTAAAATCTGTCAAACTTTCCAAAAAAAATGTTAATGACGCTTGGCGAAACTGCGTGTTGTCAAGGCCAGAAGGTTTTTAAGGCCTGCGTACATAAGCTGCTCTGCCTGATTGCCTTGCTTTCCTGCTTCATTTTTGACATAATAAAAATAAAAGAATAAAGAAGGCCGAGGAAATTTCGAACTGGGTTGCCCTTTTCTTTTTCATTCTTTTATCAGAAGTAAGCAAGGTAAGCAGGCAAGGCAGCTTATGTACGCAGGCCTTTGGTGCCCCTCGTACTGGGCTTGCTTCTTTTCATTATGTCACAGGCTGAGGGTATATCTCTGTCGGCAAAGCCGGCTGGTACTTTTTAACTTGTTAATATTCAAATCGAATAAACATTATTTTAGCCATTAATACGCAAAATAACATTCAGTAGTCCAACAGGAAAAAATTTTGAAAAAATTCTCAATGTCATCACCCCTCGTTAGCCTAAAGGCTGAGGGTATAAATGCAAATTACATTTTAGGATTTATATTAATATAAATTCTCCAACAATACTTCATTTTTTATAATAGTGTCGAATGAAGAAATATTCAACGTCGAATTTACCTAACAGTCACCGAACGAGTTGCTGAATTCCAATCAGGGACTTCAATGTTCATAATAGAAAAATGCTGGACTTTTCCACGTATACGACTTTTCCTTTGCGATTTATTACAATTTTTAAATTTCGGTTTCCAAACTTTAACTATTTTCATTTACATAAATAAAGCTAAGAGAAAAACATTCTCTATCGTTGTCTTGTAAATTTATAGTGACCATTTGGATTCTGAAATTTTTATATCTTTTAATATCCTGGTTATATTCCATAACCACAATATGGAAAACATATTATTTTAATTGTTTATTTATTTTAAAATTCCAACATTTATTACGGCCATAAAATATTGAAGATATTAAAAAATAACCCAGAATTTCAAATCTTATCATAACATAAGATATCCTACAATAATAATAATAATAATCCCCTTTTGCGAGCTTGTGTTAACGTGTCTTTATTGCACATAAATATTTTCACAGATTTGAGTTGAGCATATTTATATTTCCTTTGTAATAACTAAGAAATATTTTCTTCTGCTAGTAAAGTTATGCCATATATTTATCCATTTTGCTTTGCTGATACTTCTGTTTCTTATATCCATCTATACTGTAATTTCCTATCCATTTTTTTTAAAAAGGCTACTTTACAAAAAAACACTCAAGGATACATAAATATTCCTAGTGAGAGAAAAAAATGAAACCACATTCCTTGGCGTGTATGCCTGTGTGTGTGCGTATGTGAGAATATGATGGGCAAAATTGTGTACACGTACGTAGAAGAAACTAGCTATTTTTTATTTGCTGTTTATTGGAATATTTCATTTTAAATGTCAACAAGTCGTAAAACATTTAAATCACATTTTAAGTCAATACTCAATGACATCATTTTTTTTCTTCACATGTTCAAACACACCCACAGTCAGAGGTACTTGTACAGATAAATATTGGGTGTATGTATGTATATAACCACATACTTAGACGTACTTTGAGAATGTATGGATGTGTATTTTTCTTATAAGATCATATAACAATTGAGCATTTGATTTGTAGATACATTCTCGCAGATAGAATAAAAGAAAAAAATTGGATATACAACAATAAAGATATCGAAAATTTCTTCAACTGAAAAGAATTTATTCCCCGTGAAGATTGTCGACCGCCCAAATATTTTCGGTGAACATGAACAAATCATTGGTATTGACAGCAAGACAAGAACGTATCATCAACAGAATCCACAATCATTTTCAGAGAATTGCAAATATTTAACGTTCGAAGAACAACTGGGGAAAATTGCCCTAGTTATACAGTGGCTCAAGTTAAACTGTATGAATTTAAAAAATATATACATATTTTTCAACCAACCTCAGACCTCAGGCCTCGACACGTAAGAAGCATGACATTCTTGCAGAAGTCATATATGATAAAAGACTAAAGACCAAGTTCGACCTAATAAAGAGATTTCAGAATCACATTTGAATTAGGTCAAACTTGGTCTTTAGTCATTTACCAGATATGACTTAAGCAAAAATGCCATTCTCCTTATTTGTCGAGGCCTTTAGACGTGGATTTTTGATAATATTTTTTCAAACAACCTCAGACCTTGGGTCGAGGATTTTTAAAAAAATATTTTTTCAAACAACCTCAGACCTTTTGACGTGGCTTTTTAAAAAATATTTTTCAAACAACCTCAGACCTTTTGGAGTTGACTTTTAAAAAATATTTTATCAAACAACCTCAGGTTTTGGGCGTGGATTTAAAAAAAAATATTTTTCAAACAATCTCAGGCTTTGGGCGTGGACTAAAAAAAATATTTTTCAAACAACCTCAGACCTCCAGGCGTGGCTTTTTAAAAATATTTTTTTCAATCAACCTCAGACCTCTAGGCGTTCATTTTTAAAAATATTTTTTTCAATCAACCTCAGGCCTCTAGGCGTGGATTTTTAAAAATATTTTTTTCAATCAACCTCAGACCTCTTGACGTGGATTTTTACAAATATTTTTTTCAATCAACCTAAGACCTCTAGGCGTGGATTTTTACATTTTTTTTTTCAATCAACCTAAGACCTCTAGGCGTGGGTTTTTAAAAATATTTTTTTCAATCAACCTCAGACCTCTAGGCGTGGATTTTTAAAAATATTTTTTTCAATCAACTTCAGACCTCTAGGCGTGGATTTATAAAAATATTTTTTTCAATCAACCTAAGACCTCTAGGCGTGGATTTTTTCAATTTTTTTTTCAATCAACCTAAGACCTCTAGGCGTGGGTTTTTAAAAATATTTTTTTCAATCAACCTCAGACCTCTAGGCGTGGATTTATAAAAATATTTTTTTCAATCAACCTAAGACCTCTAGGCGTGGATTTTTACAATTTTTTTTTCAATCAACCTAAGACCTCTAGGCGTGGGTTTTTAAAAATATTTTTTTCAATCAACCTCAGACCTCTAGGCGTGGATTTTTAAAAATATTTTTTTCAACCATCCTCAGGCCTTTGGGCGTGGAGGTCTGAGGTTGAGGTTGAGGTGGAGGTCAGACCTCTAGGCGTGGATTTTTAAAAATATTTTTTTCAACCATCCGCAGACCTTTGGGCGTGGATTTTTAAAAATATTTTTTTCAACCATCCTCAGGTCTTTGGGTGTGGATTTTTAAAAATATTTTTTGTTCAACCATCCTAAGACCTTTGGTCGTGGATTTTTAAAAATATTTTTTTCAACCATCCTCAGGCCTTTGGGCGTGGATTTTTAAAAATATTTTTTTCAACCATCCTCAGACCTTTGGGCGTGGAGGTCTGAGGTTGAGGTTGAGGTGGAGGTCAGACCTCTAGGCGTGGATTTTTAAAAATATTTTTTTCAACCATCCGCAGCCCTTTGGGCGTGGATTTTTAAAAATATTTTTTTCAACCATCCTCAGACCTTTGGGTGTGGATTTTTAAAAATATTTTTTGTTCAACCATCCTCAGACCTTTGGTCGTGGATTTTTAAAAATATTTTTTTCAACCATCCTCAGGCCTTTGGGCGTGGATTTTTAAAAATATTTTTTTCAACCATCCTCAGACCTTTGGGTGTGGATTTTTAAAAATATTTTTTGTTCAACAATCCTCAGACCTTTGGTCGTGGATTTTTAAAAATATTTTTTTCAACCATCCTCAGGCCTTTGGGCGTGGATTTTTAAAAATATTTTTTTCAACCATCCTCAGACCTTTGGGTGTGGATTTTTAAAAATATTTTTTGTTCAACCATCCTCAGACCTTTGGTCGTGGATTTTTAAAAATATTTTTTCAATCAACCTCAGAACTTTGGTCGTGCATTTTTAAAAATATTTTCTTTAATCAACCTCAGACCTTCGGGCGTGGATTTTAAAAAATATTTTTTTCAATCAACCTCAGACCTTTGGGCGTGGATTTTAAAAATTTTTTTCTTCAATCAACCTCCGACCTTTGGGCGCGGATTTTTAAAAATATTTTTTTCAATCAACCTCAGACCTTCGGGCGTGGATTTTTAAAAATATTTTTTCAATCAACCTCAGACCTTTGGGCGTGGATTTTTAAAAATATTTTTTTCTATCAACCTCAGACCTTTGGGCGTGGATTTTAAAAATATTTTTTTCAATCAACATCAGACCTTTGGGCGTGGATTTTTAAAAATATTTTTTTCAATCAACCTCAGACCTTTGGGCGAGGATTTTTAAAAATATTTTTTTCAATCAACCTCAGACCTTTGGGCGAGGATTTTTAAAAATATTTTTTTCAATCAACCTCAGACCTTTGGGCGTGGATTTTTAAAAATATTTTTTCAACCATCCTCAGACCTTTGGGCGTGGATTTTTAAAAATATTTTTTCAACCATCCTCAGACCTTTGGGCGTGGATTTTTAAAAATATTTTTTCAACCATCGTCAGACCTTTGAGCGTGGATTTTTAAAAATATTTTTTTCAACCAACCTCAGACATTCGGGCGTGGATTTTAAAAAATATTTTTTTCAATCAACATCAGACCTTTGGGCGTGGATTTTAAAAAATTTTTTGGTCGTGGATTTTTAGAAATATTTTTTTCAACCAATCTCAGACCTTTGGTCGTGGATTTTTAGAAATATTTTTTTCAACCAACCTCAGACATTTGGACGTGGATTTTTAAAAATATTTTTTTTTTCAACCAACCTCAGACATTTGGACGTGGATTTTTAAAAATATTTTTTTTAAACCAACATCAGACATTTGAACGTGGATTTTTAAAAATATTTTTTTTTTCGATCAACCTCAGACATTTGGACGTGGATTTTTAAAAATATTTTTTTTCAACCAACCTCAGACTTTTGGACGTGGATTTCTAAAAATATTTTTTTTTTCGATCAACCTCAGACATTTGGACGTGGATTTTTAAAAATATTTTTTTTTCAACCAACCTCAGACTTTTGGACGTGGATTTCTAAAAATATTTTTTTTCAATCAACCTCAGACATTTGGACGTGGATTTTTAAAAATATTTTTTTTTTTCGATCAACCTCAGACATTTGGACGTGGATTTTTAAAAATATTTTTTTTTCGATCAACCTCAGACATTTGGACGTGGATTTTTAAAAATATTTTTTTTTCGATCAACCTCAGACATTTGGACGTGGATTTTTAAAAATATTTTTTTTTCATCTAACCTCCGATTTCTAAAAAATATTTTTTCAAACAACCCCAACCTTTGGGCTTGCATTTTTAAAAAACAACCACAGACCTTTGAGCGTGGATTTTTCAAAAATAGTTCTTCAATTTCCTCAGACCTTTAGACGTGAATTTTTCCAAAATAGTTCTTCAACCATACTCAGACCTTTGGACTTGGGTTTTTTAAAAAATAGTTATTTAATCATCCTCGGATCTTTGGGCGTTGACTTTTGGAAAAATTAATTTTCCTTTATAACTGTTATGAGTAATTTTGACCACTGTATTTTATATTTATTGATGGTTATTGAAACATTTTCAGCAAGCCACGAATAAACAAGTAAAAATTTTTCACTTTTGATATTGCCATTTGTATGCGTTGTTGTTGCTTTTTTACTTTTTTCCTGCTTACGCTTGTCAACGCCCAAAAATTGTTGAAATGTTACAACGACGAATGTCTTCATCACGAAGAGAGACAGACACACAATTGAAGACAGCAGAAAATTACATTTGAAGTATTGTGACATATAGCAAGCATAGCTGATAGATACCATGTCATTTTCTTGTTATTGCAATTATTTGTTAACCGTCTGTTATACTTGTTTTCGCTGGTATGTTACATTTATAATGTCAGGAATTGAATATTTCAGAAATTAATATAAAGTGAATACTTGAAGGAGAATTGAATGGAAATAACACACAAATGGTCTAATTGAATGTTTGGAAACGATGTATTTTATTTAATGAATAGATTTTCAGTAAACTACTAACAAAATTAATTTTCAAAATATTGGATTTTCAGTATACAGTGTCGGCCAAAACGAATGCACCCCCTTAGCATGTTTTTTTAAATGATAATTTTTTTTAAGAGAACAAAGTTATAAATTTATGTTTTATGTTTCTTTTTATTTATTTATATCTTTATTATTGGAAAACACTAACATAAGGAATTGAGAATATAATGAACAAAAGTTAAAATTCAAGAAATATTTTAGGTCGCAAATAGAAGCGGACAAAACTAAAGCACCCCCCAATTTGGGGTACAACAACAACTATTGAAATCAATATTTCGTTGCGTATCATCTATTCTGAATTACACATGAACATCTCATAGCCACAGAGGATACTAAATTATTAATTAATGCAGGCGAAATAATTAATTTTCGGAAAATGTAGCTTAAATCATCAAACTAATGAAAATCGGTAGGTACCGTTGTATGGGACCCATACCAAACGTGGACCGAGGTCCACAAGTTTTGGTGGAAAATTATTGTGACCAAATTAGGACAATTCACTGACTACATCGTCTCCTTATAAAACAATGTTATTACTACAATTTCCCAACTTATATTTATATATCTCAAAAATGGTAAAACCAAGGAAAAAATTACGAAAGCCAATCTTGTAGAAAATGTTGTACAGCCATAAGATTTTTCCAAGTCTCTTTTCGATAAGACTTACCCTTTTCAAGCAAATCGTGAAAACCTACCAAAAAAACCTAAAAATGTGACCTGAAAAACAAACAAAAAAAAAAAAAAACACAGAAACAGGGTAAATGCACAAAACGTCCACGAAAACGCGACGAAATCGATTAGTTGTCAATGAGAGCCATTCCTAAAATTTTCTAAGCGACATTTTTACAGAATATTTCGAAGCTGAAAAACTTCATCTTGTGGTACTTTTATAGCGGCTCTTAAAGTAAAGGACGAAAAGGACATTGAAGGAAGCGAGTTAGAAAGTCGAAGTTCTCTACGAAAATATTCCTCATTCGATTTGACTGAAGACATGTCATCTCAAAAATAAGCTAAAACCACAGTGAACAAAGAAATAACGCTAATTCCAGATGGCTTACTGGGTCTCTAGCAAAAACTTCATCACGCCATAACGCGAAAGTTCGACTCACGGCGGATCTGTCTTTCGGGGTTCTTAATATACTCACCAAGGGCTTTCATCTCCAAAAAAATTATCTCTGCCCCAAAATTTGTGTTCACAGTGTTATTAAGAGTATTATTGTTTGGGGTTGAATGACAACAAAGGGTATTGAAATTTTGGTTTTTATAAAGCAAACAGGGTCAAGACATTGTTAAAAATATTTCTAAAAACTATTTTCAAAGAAAAGTGCAAAAAGTTTTGTTCTATGCCCTGATTTGTTCCTCTACCAGGACAATGCCGTTAAAGACTAGTCTAGTATGGGTAAGCCTGGTTGAATCAGGACTTTCCATATATTCTTAAATTAATTGTACGTATTCTAGACATGACCATTACTGACTTTTCATATTTGTTTGTTGGAAAATATCTTCAAAAACTAGAAATTTCAATGCTCAATTTAAAAATGCCCATTTTTTATTTGCCGGTTAAATTTTAGTATAACGGTACTGTAAACTGAATATTTTTGTATGCCATCTTAAAGTTGTTAAAAAATCTCAACTCATTTCCAAGTTATCAACGTTTACATTTTTATTTCAGGTTGCATTATTTTCAGTGACAGTCACTGTACATATATACCCTTACTTACTTAGCTGGCCCATTACAGAACATTTGTTCCATAGGTCGAACTAAGAAAAGATCTATATTTCTCTCTTTGTTGCTTCGCTTTCTGGAATACCGCGCCTTTTCATCTCATCATCCACTTGTTTGCGCCATCTATGTATTCCTTGGCCTGCCAACTCTGCGTGCACCGCCAAGCGGTGCGTATTTATACGCCTTTTTAGCGGGTTCATCATCGCTCATTCTTATGATATGGCCTAGCCAACGCAATCGCTGCATCTCGATACGTTTAACAATATTGATGTCGTTGTATAGCAGATACCTCTCGTGGTTCATGCGACGTCGATATTCACCGTCAACGCAGATTGGTCCGTAGATCTTTCGAAGAATTTTTCACCCAAACACACCAAGCACTGTCATGTCTGCTTGCGCAAGTACCCAGGCTTCGGAGCCATACATCTGCACGGGTAGTATCAGTGTTTTGTAGAGTGTTATTTTTGTTTGACGAGATGTGGCTTTGTTTTTGAACTGCTTACTTAAACCAAAGTAGTATCTGTTGGCCAATACAATTCTTCTCTTTATATCACAACTGATGTCGTTTGTTGTGTTTACGGTGGTGCCGAGGTAGACGAAGCCTTTTACTACCTCAATATTATAGGAACCAACTTCCACAGTCGGTCCGAGCACAATGGACGCATTGCGCGTCGACACCATCAACTTGGTCTTCTCACCGTTTACCGCCGGACGCACTTTAGCAGATTCTCCTTCGACCTTCATAAAGGTATCAGTTACTTCTTTTACTGATCGGCCCATGATGTCTATATCATCTTTTGACGTTTGCCTCTCGTATAACCTTTTCCAGCAGGATGTTGAAGAGATCACACGAAAGGCTGTCTCCTTGTCTGAAACCTCTTTTGGTACCAAACTCTTCGGAGAGGTTCTTTCCTATTTTAACTGAGGACCTCGTGTCAGTTAAAGTAATTTTACAAAGCCGGATGAGCTTTGCGGGGATACCAAATCCAGACATGGCTTGGAATACCTTTGACCGAAGGCTGCTTTATAATCGACAAAGAGGTGGTAGGTGTCGATCTGCATCTCTTGGGTCCTCTCCAGGATTTGCCGCAGAGTAAATATCTGGTCAATGGTGGACATGCCAGGTCTAAAGCCGCATTGGTATGGTCCAATTATTTCGTTGACCATAGGCTTTAATCGTTCGCACAATATCCCTGAAACGATATTGTAGGCAATAGGAAGTAGACTTATGCCCCTATAGTTAGAACATACAGTCTTATCTCCTTTCTTGTGGACGGGGCACAGGATACTCAGGTTCCAATCGTCGGGTACTCGTTCTTCCTGCCAGATGGTGCTAACTAACTGATGAATACACCTTATCATCGTGTCGCTCCGGTTTTGAACAGCTCGGCTGGTAAGCCATTATTCTTCAGCCGATTTATTGCTGTCTTTACCTCATCTTGGCTGGGCGGTATACATTCAATACCATCTTCTGGGATTGGGACTGTGGTATGTTCGTCGTCTTCGCTGCTATTGGATACCCACAGTTTTGAAAAATGTTCTTTCCATATCCTGAGTACACTATCTGTATCTGTTACCAGATTACCTTGCTGGTCTCTACAGGAAGATGTGCCTGTACCAAAGCCATCCGTTTGATGTTTCACTCTTTGGTAGAATTTTCGGACTTCATTCTAGCTCCTGTACATCTCGATTTTTTCACACTCCCGCTTTTCCATCTCTCTCTTTTTCCTGCGGAAAAGACGTTTCTCCCCTCTACTTTTCTCCCTGTATCTCTCTCGTGCGCTACGCGTTGCTACGGATTGTAAAGTAGATCACACCATGGATTCCTTGGTGGAGGTCTCTGGTATCCAACTATATGGATTTTGCGGCTGTTTGTATGGAGTGGGCAATGCTTTGCCATTGCGCTGATATGTTATCGGTATGAGGAGTGCTTTGATTAAGCAATTGGGCTAGTTGAGTGGAATACGCTGGGGCTATCTGTTGTGATTGCAGCTTACCGATGTCTAACTTTCGTGTTGTGTCTGTTCGTACTTTGTTTGCTACTTTTAAGCGGGTGCGTACCTTTGCTGCAACAAGGTAGTGGTCCGAATCAATGTTTGCGCCTCGGAACGATCGTACATCCAACACGCTCGATGAATGTCTTACATCTATCACAACATGATCAATTTGTTCTTGTTCTTGTTCTTGTTTCTTGTTTTTTGATCTGGAGACAGCCAGGTGCCCTTAAGAATATCGAGATGATTAAATCTGGTACTGCTAACTACCATGTTTATTGCAGCTGCAAAGTCTATCAGCCTCATATCATTGTCAGATGTTTTACTGTGGAGACTGAATTTCCCGACTGTTGGGCCAAAGATATTCTCCTTTCCAATTTTGGCATTAAAATCGCCTAGAATAATTTTAATGTCATGGGCAGGGCAACGGTCATATGTTTCTTCTAAGCGCTCGTAAAATATATCTTTGGTCTGTTCGTCCTTTTCTTCAGTGGGAGCATGAGCGCAAATAAATTTGGTGTTGAAGAATTTAGCTTTTATTCGAATTGCAGCAAGTCTTTCATTCACTGGTGTGAAGCTTGATACCAGATGTTTTAGCCTCCGACTAACTACGAATCCGCAACCAAACTCATGCTTTACGTCATGGCAGCTATAATACAGTGCGTCACCTTTAGGTGTGTGACGCCTTGTTGTGACGCCTTTCCCAATCCATCGTATTTCCTGTATGACAGTAATATCGGCCTTGTACTTTTCAAGTACGTCTGCCAATGCGAAGACTGCACCTTCTCTATAAAGATTGCGAACATTCCAGGTGCAGATTCGGGGTTCGTCAACTTTAGAGGTGTTTGTTTTTATTTTCTTTCGTTTTTTCATAGTAGGCTGTTTTTTTAGGGGAGGGTTACTAACCCGACGCCCAAACCCAAGTTTTTAACGTTCTTATGGGTGAACGCGCGGCCCATGTTAGCTCACTACTTTTAACGGGTGTTAAAGGCAGTTCCCCAGGTGACATCACGAGGAGGTCAGTGTCCACTTGAGATGAAAGAGGGAACAAGATAAATCCTGGGCTTTGCCATGTTAAAACCGGTCAGGACCGTTCCTTGGTATCTTCCATCCTCTACGTCACCCGTACATATATACCCTCGTTAGCAAAAATGCTGAGGGTATAACAACATCTTATCAATTAAATCAATATAAATTTCATTAATATTGTTAAAATTAAATCATTTTATAAAATCGTTTGTTATATAACAAAAAAAATATATATTTAAAAGTTTCCTCTAAGCCTTGATATTCCTTAAAGACATTTTAATTTGTAACTGCTTAGGAGCATCTAAGAAATAATTGAACAATCTGCTTGAACTCATACTGCACATTAGGCCAATGGAAGGCCAATGGATGGCAAATGGAAGTTGATGCAACAAACGCAAAGTCGAAAGAGTGGAGACTGAGAAAAACAACAAAGAAAAAGAAGAAAAAATAAACTTTTCGATATTATTGCTTTATGGTTGAGCTAAAGTGAAATCTTTTTTTATTGCAAAATTCTTCGTTTTTTTCTTCTTTACAATAACAGCAACAAATGTGTGTGCAATAAAATGTTTGTAATGGCTCGTAGAGTCGCCTCTGGTTATATGTAACCACTAACGCAGTAGGAATAACTTTTCTGTGATTCTTTTTTCTAACTTTTTTGTTGGTTGTTGTTGTTTTTCTTTTTGTTATGAAAAAATCTTAAAGATTTATTCTGTGGATTAGTGCATAAACCGATATAAATTTGATATTTAATTGCACAAGAATTTATGGTTGCATTTGTGGTCTGATCAATAATTACAACAACGAACTGAATTTGTTCTTGTTGTATTTGTTGTGGTTGTATTTTATTGATGTTGTGGCGCGCCGTGATGAGCAGAGCAGAGGAGTGTAACAAAGTAATTGAAAAGTTTAAATAAAAATATTGCAAAGATTTTATATGACGCGTTGTAGGAGAAAGTTGGCCATTGGAATTTTAAGACGTTGGCAAAATGAGGTTAGATATTTCAAGATACAAAAAAAAAAAAAAAAATACAAAAAGAAAAAAGAACATACATATTAGGAAATATTTTTGATGTCATTCTAGATTAATTTTTAGAACATTTGTGTAGACAATTACAATTACTTATTTGTTCTGATGAGACTGTTCCCGACGTTCTATAGGAATCCTGGGGTTTGAACTTAACTCCATATGGCATAACTATCGTTTATCTAACTAAACTAATTTCACTTTAAAAATGCACTCTGACCATAGAAATATAAATAAAACGCCAAGTGCTTACAGAATCCACACGTATCCGTTATGCCAAAAAAATCGTATTAAAATTCATGTTAAAATTTAATGAAAATGTTAAAGCTGTGATTATATCATCATTTTATTTCATAAATTGTTAATCCCGGTTGAATGTTTCAAACAAAAAACATCAAAGGGATCTTCTGCTAGATTATGTTTAACATTTTGCATAACATTTTTTTTTGGTAGCCTAAGGATATTTCTGTGAAAGTATATATTTCCTCTCATAACAATTTATGCTGAAACCGTGTATACCCAATAAAGTTATTTGCAGTTTTTTTGTGAGAAAAAAAAAATTTATGTGCGTAAGCAACAGTTAGTCAGTGAGCTATTGTTACCACAAGAGCAGAATAAATAGCCAACAACGAAAAATAAGTAATGAAAATGTATAAAGAAAAAATTAAAATACAAACTGAAAACCTTTGACTTTATCAAAGGATGAGTTATATTAAAAAAAATATATACATATAACAGTGGTGTGGGAGTGGGAAAGCGCGACAAAAACTTTTCTACATAGTATTTCGAACTGAAATTTGTATACATAGTCATAAACTCTTCAGAACATTCTGAAACTCACAACACTTATTTCATGTTGTTTAGGTGGTATTTTCTATCATACTTTCTATAAAATATAGTTCAAACCAGGATTCTGGAGTCGGAGTCGATCAATTTTGCTGCAGTCGGAGTTGGAGGCTGAGTCGACAAAAAATAATTCGACTTCGACTTCGGACAACTTCTTTCTACATTATAGAAATATAACAATAAATTCGGCACACCGTTTTTTTTAAATGGTTTTATTTAGCTCACCCCGTTTGTTTTATTATTTATTCTTGGGTCAAATTTAGTAATTAAAATTTCACCCTCTTCCTGTCAATCGATTAATCTGAAATTTTGTATACACTTTGGATTTTGGTGACAATACAATTATATTTATTCATTATCATTATAAATTCAAGATGGCGGCCGCTACAAAATGGCGGATAACGTAGGTTTTATCAATCCCATCAATATGGGTATCAAATGAAAGGGCTCAACAAGCTCAACAACAATATACTATAAAAAATTGAAATCCAAGATGGCGGCCGCTACAAAATGGCGGATAACGTAGGTTTTATCAATCCCATCAATATGGGTATCAAATGAAAGGGCTCAACAAGCAGAATACAATATACTGTAAAAAATTGAAATCCAAGATGGCGGCCGCTAAAAAATGGCGGATAACGTAGGTTTTATCAATCCCATCAATATGGGTATCAAATGAAAGGGCTCAACAAGCAGAATACAATATACTATAAAAAATTGAAATCCAAGATGGCGGCCGCTACAAAATGGCGGATAACGTAGGTTTTATCAATCCCATCAATATGGGTATCAAATGATAGGGCTCAACAAGCTCAACAACAATATACTATAAAAAATTGAAATCCAAGATGGCGGCCCTCAAAATGGGTATCAAATGAAAGGTCTCAACAAGTAGAATACAATTTACTATGCAAAATTGAAATCTAAGATGGCCGCCGCTACCAAATGGCTGATAACAATTTTTTATCAATCCCACCAATATGGGTATCAAATAAAAGGGCTTGACAAGAAGAATACAGTGCACTATACAGTACATCTTATACACCCGAAAGCCATACAGTTTCCAGCTAAGTACAATTACGGGACGGCTGAAAGAAAAATGTTTCCTTTAATACTATCATGGGCTTCTACTATACATAAAATGCAGGGCAGCACTGTGGATCACGCAGTCGTATACTTAGGTGCGAAACTGTTTGAAGAAGGTCAAGCCTACGTGGCTCTTAGTAGAGTAAGATCTTTGCAGGGACTATGTATAGAGGAGTTGGACTGCAATAAACTAACGGGCAAGAAACCTTACAATAATGAAGCACTAAACGAATTAAACAGAATGCGAAATAAAAACTAAAAACTACACCATTTTCACATGTAATTCGAAGAATTTCAGTTGTAATTTGATTATTTCATTTGAAATTCGAAACATTTCACTTGTAATTTAAGAATTCCAATTGAATTTCGAATTATTTCATTTGTAATTTGAGAATTCCAATTGAAATTCGAATTATTTCATTTGTAATTTGAGAATTCCAATTGAAATTCGAATTATTTCATTTGTAATTCGAATTTTTCCATTTGTATTTCGAATTATTCCATTTGTAATTTGAATTTTTTCATTTGAAATTCGTATTATTACATTTGAAATTCGAATTATTACATTTGTAATTTGAATTTTTCCATTTGAAATTCGAATTATTACATTTGAAAATCGAATTATTTTATTTGTAATAAAAACAAAAATACTCTCATTTCTTCTTTATACTAAGGTGAAGATAATCCAACCATAACGCTTAAATCAATAAAGGATCGTATTCATCTTAACTTAAATTTTTTTATGAAAATTATATTTTTCAGACTTTTTAAGCATTTTGTAATAATTAACTTTTTTCTCTAAAATGTATAGTTTTCCTGCAATCAGGTCTTCTTTTAAAAGTTCCAAAAACTTTGGAGGGTAATATAGGTGTATCCTTACATGCCAATCCCTTGGTTTTTGATTGGGAAAATAACAAATCCCTGACTTTATATCGACACCTCCAAATAATAGTATGCTAAGTCTAAAAAGTGAGTTTTGCAGGAGAAGCTCTAAAAGTTTGGAAATTTCTTTGATCTTCAGTACTATGCTAAGTAAATATTTGTTTATAACTCCTGTTCGGATTGTCCGATCATTACCAAAATTTGACAGAATTTAAGTTAAAGGACGTTAAATATAAAAATGTAAAGAACTTGAAAACACACTAAGTCGACTTAGCATACTATTGTTTGGAGGCGTCGATATGATTCTAACATTTTTGATTAAATTTTTATCGCATATTTAAATTATTATTTATAATACTTTTCCACATCATTGTGTCGACGTTTTATGTGTACGCTTCCAACACCCTCTCAACCATCTGGGATGATCCACAACCTTAAAAAAAAGTTAAAAATGGATCATCGATCATAATTTAAAAATATTTCAGATGCTTTAATTTTCAAATGTAATAATTCGAATTTCAAATGAAAAACTTCAAATTACAAATGTAATAATTCGAATTTCAAATGTAATAATTCGAATTACAAATGGAAAATTTCGAATTACAAATGTAATAATTCGAATTTCAAATGAAATAATTCGAATTTCAATTGGAATTCTCAAATTACAAATGAAATAATTCGAATTTCAATTGGAATTCTCAAATTACAAATGAAATAATTCGAAATTCAATTGGAGTTCTCAAATTACAAGTGAAATGTTTCGAATTTCAAATGAAATAATCAAATTACAACTGAAATTCTTCGAATTACAACTGAAATTATTCGAATTACATGTGAAAATGGTGTAGAAAATAAAAATAGGTAAAAAAACTTTTTAAGTTAAACGGTTTTATGTTAAACATACATTGCAGTGTTTAAGATAAATGTACTAAAAACCAAAAAATAATAAAATAGATACAGTCGTGGGAATTATAAACATATGCATAGACTAGACTAAAATAAAACCGTGGGGCACGTCAATTGTCTACAAATTATCGACTTAATGTGCGATAGAAGAATCGTTTAATATGTCGTTAGGCAGTTGGCCCGCAGACGGTGAGGAAATTACTTACTATTTCTTGCTCATGGAAATTCCAATAGTTATACACACCATGTAAATAAAAGAGATGTTTCAACTAGTTTATCGTTGGACATTCCCACTGCTGCCTGGAAGGAAGGAAGGAAGGGAGGAAGCGTTTCACTGCTCGTAGTTTGTCTTTAATCGCTTATAATCGAGCTTGCTAGCTTGTTTCCACATTCTAGCCCTACTTATCACACGTCCATCGTTGTCGGTTGAACAACTGCCTAATTATAGTGTAACATTACAAAACAAACATTTTAATCAACGATTGTAGACAATTGACGTGCCCCACGGTTTTATTTTAGTCTAGTCTATGCATATGTTTATAATTCCCACGACTGTATCTATTTTATTATTTTTTGGTTTTTAGTACATTTATCTTAAACATTGCAATGTATGTTTAACATAAAACCGTTTAACTTAAAAAGTTTTTTTACCTATTTTTATTTAAAACATTTATTTGAAAAGTAATCTATAAGATAACATATAAGCGAACGGTAGTTGGAGGATGATTCACAGGATATTTACTATCTTTTGAAGTCTAGACTTTTTCAACTATATTTTGATTACAAAATACATGTGGAAAATATTTTTGGTCCAATTGATTCTTTAATTTTTTGCAAGCAAAAGTAAAGTTTTCTAACAATAAACTTATAATTGAACACTTAACGTCTTCTATATAAGTCCTATAAGTCTTCTGTCAGAAGACCTACTGGTCTTCTCACAAAGGTCTACTGGTTTTATCATCTTGTCTTTTGCGAGAAATCATGCTTGTCTTCTATTAAAGGATATGTTGGACTCCTGCGAAAGACACTGTGGTCTCTTCGGATACTGATACACTGTGACACCAAATGGAAGTCAGGGTCTAGGGGTGAAAAATTCCCTCTGGGAATGAAAGCCAATATTGAGTATATTAAGTAAAGGATTCCATAGCTGATTATTTTGAGTTATGACAAAATAATTTTTTGTTAATTTTCTCGTTTAGAGTTAAGCTTGATGATCTGAAATTATTTGCAAGTGAAAAAGGAAAGCCAAGGACTCGAACCCACATAGTCACCAAATTACGTTACCTGGTTTCATTGGTGGTAAAGCAAATCTTCGGACGTAATAATTGTTCCACAAACATCCCATACGGGACAAGGGAGACTTCTCTCATATCAATGAGTGCACCCCGATTCATATTAGCTCAATGATATGGGACCTACTGTTTATTGCCGAGTCCGAACGGCGTGTCCTAAGACACCACTTGCAGAGAAGTTTTTCATGGCTGGAATACTCAGGAAATGTCGCCAACATTACTGAGGGGTATTTTGCCACCGTTGAAAATTGTTCGATGTTGCTTGGCCGGGGAATCGAACCCACGACCTTCAGCGTGCAAGGCGGGCGTGCATACCATTGCACCACGGTGGCACCCATCTTCGGACGTATCGACTATGTAATGGCTTCTCTGTCCTAGAACTTATCATTTTTCAAATGCAAATGTGTTTTTGTACATTAACGCGGATACTTGGCCACAGAAATAATTAATTTTTTGATTGGCCCCCAATAACGCCTGAAAAAAATGCTTTATAGCTTTGTTTGACGATATTGTTTCATCATTTTAAGATTACATGTTTTGAATTAAATAAAATGAGGAACCTTTTTGTAGAATATTTTGACGTTATAGCTCAGTTCCTTCCATGTTCGTTTTGTTCGTGAACTAAAAAAGAAAAACAAGGAGTTTGAACCCACGTCCTTGAAAAACACAAAAAAAGGTGTTGTCACGGCGTGTTAGCGTTCAGAGCCAAACTCATTACTTTCAAAGGTAGCGCTAAGCGTTTGTCATAAAAGCACAACTAAATGGACAAATAGCCATCGTTGTTGTAAAAAAACAAAGATTGCATTTGAAAGAAGAAAAGTTCGATGACAGGGAAGCCGATATGTCTGAAGAGCCCCTGTCAAAGGCGAAACATGCATGTCACATAGTGGTGGTTGTGTGGGTTCGATTCTTCGGCTTTCCTATTTCACTTGCATCATAGGTCATTATGCTCGATTCCATCGAGAAATTTAAAAAAATTTAATATTAAAAATGATGTTCGCCATAAAAGGCAAAATTTTCAAATAAATAAAATCGCCTGAGCAAGGCTGGGATTTCAACCCACGTCCTTGAAAACACACAAGAAAAAAGGTGTTGTCACGGCGTATTAGCCTTCAGAGCCAAATTCATTACTTTCAAACGCAGCGCTAATTGTTTGTCATGAAAGCATAACTCAACAAAAAATGCATTTGAAAGAAGAAAAGTTCGATAAGAGAGAAGCCGCCCCACATCCGATATAAAAGGCAAAATGTTCAAATAAAACAAGTAAAAAAATATCAGTAATATCAGAAAATATCAGAGGTATACCCTCAGTCTGTGTGAATAGAAACATTCATCTACGGAAAGATCGAATGTATTTATGGTCTTTTCAAAATGTTGTGGCCCTTTTTGGACATTTGAACTTGCATACAAAAATGTGGATTAGGATTAAAGTTCAAACGTGTTGCGGAGGAGGTACTCAAAGGTCGCGCCAGTGGGTCATCTTATAACTTTTGGACCAGTGGACATGGGTGGACCGATATGAACAATCTTCGAACTTAAACTAAATTCGGACAAAATATTACGAAAGCCAATTTTTGGACCAAATCGCTTTATCCGTTCGAGAGTTATCATGCGCACCCGCCAGACAGACAGGCAGACGGACGAACATTGCTAAATCGACTCCAAATTGTCTGAAACGAATTTTTTTACAATCTGATATTCCTGTATCATATTTTGAAGAGCTTTTACATAAGATTAGAAAATTTTATATAATAAGATGTTTCCATAAAAATCTAGTAAAGAAATCAAAATCTAAATACTCGTCGATCAAGTTTATTTTTTCAATTTTTTTTTTTTGACCAAAAATTTAAATTTTGGATTTTTCCGCCCACCGTTTCACTAAAATCTGAAACTTCTAACAAAATGCATCGATATGGGTCTAGATGTGTATGTCCCTGATAAGCCCTCAATATATATGACAAACAGTTTATTAGTTTTCGAGCTAGAGTTGGCACCACAAAACGCCTTTATGAAAACAGCTTTTCGTAGACTTCGCATTTATTTTTCAACAAAAAATTCAGAAAGCATATTAAGTTATTCTCTTTCAAATGAAGAAAAATCTACCAAAAAAGTTTCGTAGTTTTGTAAGTTTCACGAAAAATTGCTTTTCAACTGGGGGTCATCATTAAGGCTCTAGAATCACTGCACAATTTTGGCTTACATTCATTTTAAAAGCTGGGCCCTGGTTATAAATTGCTTATAATTTTGACGGCATTCAGTTTTTTTGATTTGTATAGCCCTTCATTTTCACATATTTTGAAGGCGTAAAGATTTTCACACGGGGAAAAGTTCCTTAGACTATGGGCCCAAATATAGGAAAAAGTTAAACATGTGTCCAAATTTTATTCATTTTTAGTGGTATAGGAATTTACCCTCGGAGTCGGAGTCGTGAAAAAACTGGCATGGAGTCGGAGTCGAGATAATTTTGACCCTGGTTCAAACAATGTTCACACATTCAGTTTTTTGATTTGTATAGCCCTTCATTTTCACATATTTTGAAGGCATAAAGATTTTCACACGGGGAAAAGTTCCTTAGCCTATGGGCCCAAATATAGGAAAAAGTTAAACATGTGTCCAAATTTTATTCATTTTTAGTGGTATAGGAATTTACCCTCGGAGTCGGAGTCGTGAAAAAACTGGCATGGAGTCGGAGTCGAGATAATTTTGACCCTGGTTCAAACAATGTTCACACAGGTTGTTTATTTTCATATTTGGGATTTCAATTCATTGTTGATATATGTATCAAATTGTCTTTGATAATTATTCCAAAGAACAAAAATTTGGACAGTTTTGGAGAAATTGGGCAAAATATACAAAATAATGGAATTTTTAGATATACGAGTATTGTGCATTTTGAGGTAATACATTCAGTTTTTTCGAGTTTATCGAGTTTATTTTTCCAAATATTTTCTTCATGCTCTTATCTACAATTTTGCGTCAGAAGTTTAAACAAAATCCCCATTCGTTTTAGAGTTATTGTCTCGATTTGCTTTAAAAAGTCAATATTTAGGCATGTTTAGATGAGGCCATAACATCTAAACCCGAACTAAGAAAACAAAAGACAAATAATAGATTTCGGCAGTTGGATCTGTACTTTCATAAAATCTGCATTATATGTTTTTTGCACAAATACATTAAAAATGTTGCACAGTGTAATCAAACTTTAACTAGTATTAGAATGTTCACAGAAATCTGATGATCTGTATCGTTTCAAAGCCACAAAGAAATAGTTCACTTGCATTTTGCTTTGGGTACCTTTAGCTCTCTCATGTACCTGGGGAGTAGTCCCAATAAAATCTCACTACGCCCTACATTCACAAAATGGACTAACTATAAGCGGAACACTCGGAATTGAAACCTATACTGTTAGTGATCTGGAGTATATTCTATGATCGTATCTCTACTCTACATACTCGGATTTACCGAAGCAAAAAGAACAAAAGAGAAATAAAAAACACTAATTGAAAAAATTTTTGCTGGACCTGGGCTAGAAGTTCGAGCCTCGACCGACTTCTTATCCACTGGGCTATGATAAGCCCGGCTTACAACGTAGCCGAGAGTGTACGTAAACTTATAGTGTCATGTGTACCCACACATTCGAAATGTGGGGGGTTATCATAACAACAAGAGAATGAATGAATATCTAGAAGAGGGAAGAGCAAAGCATAACTCAGAACAAGGTGGTATTGATGGGTTGTTGGGGTGATGAAGATCATACAATGAGTTTACCCAGAAAACAATTTTGAATGAGTATAGTTGAGAAAATATTAAAAGACAATTCATAGGGGAAAAATTTATGCTACGGTTTTGGTTGCCATCACTCATTACAAATATCGGTAGGTACTGTTCTATGAGGGCTATAGCAACACATTTCTGGGACAAAGCTAACCGCTCCCAACGAAGACTATATACGAAATTAAAACCATTTCGGTGTGAAAATGAGGCTAAAACCCTCAAATAGCGAAAATCAAGACGAACCGTTCTATGGGTTTTATATGAAAACGGGAACAAATGTCTGAGTTGAAGTTCAGCGCTCCCAATGAAGACCATATTGCGGTACTAGATCTCATTTTGTATACTCTCATTCTATAGACTAACGAGGCTATATACACAAATGTTTTGACTTTTTGACCTTTTTCTCAAGAATTATTCCCTGTTGCGGGAATGAATCAACTTTTGCATGTTAATTACTAAAATAACGTTTATTCTATTTAAGTATTAAAAAAGGTCACCCACAAACTACTTTGATTTTTTTAAACTCTATGAAATAAAAACAAGAAAAATGAAAAAAAAAAACGTATTTCCTTTTGCACGAATGAATGACATTTGCATTGACTATAACAACTGTTGTTCCGCACAAACCACTTTTAAATGAAATGAAATAAAACAAGAAACAAGTAAAAAAGTATCAGTCGGCTTTGCCGACAGAGATATACCCTCAGCATGTGTGGATTGAAAAACTTATATATTTAGGGGGGTTTTCAAAATGTTGGGCTTATGAACCGACAAAAGTATGGATAGGATTAAAGCTCAAAAATTTGCGGGGATAACGATAGATAGGGCTTTTTTATCACACTAGCCTACGAAAAACATAATATCGCTGTAAAAAGGGCCACTATGAAAACCTTCGTTATAAATGTCCAAAGGATCCTCGAACAGACCCTTAACCACACAAAAATGTTGAACATTTGTGTGGGTGGTATCACAAGGATTGGACAAATAGGGCCCAAATTTGAACATAAACTAAGTTTCGACAATATTTTGAGATCCATAGGGGTGCCATAGGGGTTTTTTTACAACTTTCGGGCTGTTTTCTCAAGAAGTATGGACATCCCCCTGAAAAAACTTTTACTGTCGTAATTGAGGCAGCGAATGCAAGTTGCATCAAAAAAAAAAAAAAAAAAAAAAAACAAAAAAAAAAAAAAAAATGTGATTCGAAAGCAGGTCTTAAAATGAATTTATCCAAAATGTTGTGTGGGAGGTACACGAAGGAGTGGGCAAATGGAGTTTATATTCGAAAGTGATCTATATATGGTAGATATATTAGGATGTGTACAGTATGGACCAAATCGGTGACTTCCATCAAAAGTCATCGTGCGCACAATTTTCCGAACATTTTTGAGCTTTTGTGGGGGAGGTACTTGAAGTTTGCACAAAATATTACGAAGGCCACATTTTGGACCGAATCGGCACATCCGTTCGAGAGTTATCTTCCTCTCCAACCACTACAGCCGGTGTCATAAGGGTTTTTTTTGTACCTTTCAGGCTATTTTCTCAGGAAGTATGGACTTGCCCCTGATGAAACTTATAGCGTCGTATGGAGGGGGGCAGTGAATACAAGTTGCTACAACAAAAATCAAAGCGATCCGAGATCAGGTCCTAAACTGCACTTTTCCGAAATTTTGTGTGGGAGGTAATGAGTGGACCGATTGAGTCCATATTGGAACCTCACCTAAGGCTGATAGAAATTTCACGATGTGCAAAGTATGCACCAAATCGGTTACTTCCTTTAAGAGTTATCGTGTGCACAAATTTTCCGAACATTTCCCAACTTTTGTGGGGGAGGTACCGGAAGAAGTGGACCGATATAACCCATCTTCGAACTTAAACTAAGTTTGGACAAAATATTATGAAAGTCAAATTTTGGACCGAATCGGTTGATCTGTTCGTGAGCTATCGTGCGCTCCAGCCAGCCAGACAGACAGACGGATGGTCATGGCTAAATCAACTCCAAATTTTCTGAAACATATTTCGTCCAAACATACTTGGGGTCTAAAACCATTATTTCGATGAAGCACAGTTTGCCAATATGCATTAGCATTGTATAATATTCAGCTGATACTTGAGTTGGATGTATTTATGTGGAAAATAATTAACATTCACTTCGTGGTACAGCACGAAGTTTTCCCAACCTAGATCTCTGACCTTAGCACACATAACGCGTATGAAGTTATAAGCTCAGCAGCACGAATACTTCCGAGCAAAGAGCACACCACCAGATTAAATCCGAGCCGACAACAAACCACAAAGACCCAGCAAAATAAATTGGAAGTAGTGCAATGTGGACTAGTTCTTTCACGGCATGTTTTGATGCAGTTCAAACGGAGTCGTGAAAAGGCACTCCATTCCTCACATTTTAACCGCATTTGGATGCAATCCAAAGAATCACATCCACTTGTCACATTTTAACAACATCCGGATGCAGTCCAAACGGAGTCGTGAAAAGGGCACTCCGTTCGCTACATTTTATTAGCAGATGTTAGAGATCCCTACAAGTACATAAATCAGTTTTTACATCTCTACAGGCAGCGGCATACATTTTTCAAAAAGAGATAAGCGTGTTAACATTTCCAAAAATTTTTTGATAAAAAATATTTAATTTGCGAACATTTTTTCGGTAAGAAAATTTCCCAATGGAGTGCTGTTGGAGTACATGTCGAAATGTTTACTGGTGATGGGAAGACAATGTCAAACCTATATAGCAGATGAAGCAAAAACAATTCAGCTTGAATTAAATAGAGAGCGGAGGAAATGGATAATTTTCTTAATTTGTGTTAATGTAATAAAGTTCTTAATATTTTTGTTTTACACAAATAATAAATGCATTTTATTTGTTCTGGGACAGTTTGTAATGGTTTGCACAAAAACACGTGCTTTGGACTGCATCCTATTCTACCCCAAAGGGTTAGTTAAAATGCAATGCCAAAGGGTCAGTTAAAATGCAGTGCCAAAGGGTCAGTTCAAATGCAGTGCAATGGAGTGCCTCTTTCAGTAGTCACGCTCTTGTAAAAATCATGAGTGAAAATGCATAATTTGATGCACTTCCAGATCACTTGTATGTATGATTTAACTGCCTCTTTGGAGGCAAACTTTTTGCTGGGGAAGCAAAAGGCTTCATCAAAAATTTTTTAACTCAGTTATCCGTTATTCAATATTTAATGATTTCTGTTAAGAGCACCACTATTCACATAGCCTCAAATAACTCCATCAACTGATAGGTTTTTTATAAATAAATAACCCAGCAAAATGTTTGCCTCCAAAGATGCAGTTAAATTATATGTACAAGTAATCTGGAAGTGCATCCAATTATGCATTTTCACTCATGATTTTTACAAGAGCGTGACTACTGAAAGATGCACTCCATAGCACTGCATTTTAACTAACCCTTTTGCACTGCATTTTAACTGACCCTTGACACTGCATTTTAACTGCAAATGGATGTGATTCTTTGGATTGCATCCAAAAGCGGTTAAAATGTGAGGAATGGAGTGCCTTTTTCATGACTCCGTTTGAACTGCATCAAAGCATGCCGTGATAGAAGTAGTCTACATTGCACTGCTTCCAATTTATTTTGCTGGGAAAGGTTGGTTCTTCCAACTAACAGAGATTTTGAAAAAATTCGATTTTTAGAAGGGGAGAAAATGCTTACAAATACCTGTGATTTCGTCTAGTGTAGTGTTATTAAAATTTTATCTTTTCTGCACGGTGGATATTATTAAAATAGTTCATTATAAATTATTTCTATAACTTTAGGAATTTGTATACGAAATAAAATAATTTCAAATATTTAGGCTAATTTATTTATGTGACGTCCTTATGAGTACATACAGTAGCATAAATTAATATAAATACTCATATGTATTGAATCACGAAAGGACAATGCAAACTTAATCATTTATTTTTTGCGCTGTTAAATTTACTTTTTTGCATAGCAAAATTTCGCTCTTACAAGCATGCAATTAATTTATTTTATATGTCAAATTTTGCACTCTTGTGGTTCTTTCCTTTACTTTTCACTGTTGATTTCGGTTTAATTACACAATGTATGTCTGCCTGTCTGCAATATCGTTGGTAACAAAGTTTTAATTAATTTCTCTGAAATTAATGTTTGTTATATTTCTTGAACGCAAAAAATAAATACGTAATACAAATTGCGAAACGTAATTGTGGCCTTTGAGTTTCATGATTGTTTATCTTGGTGAAAGTAATAGAAAGACATGTCTCAAAGGAATTTTGAATTATTACAAGTTTGCAAATTTTCCACAAAAATGTAGAATGAATTTTGAATGAAAGAAAAAATATATTATCATCGCTCACAATTTCAAATTGAGACTAGTTCTTTAGTCCAACATAATGTTCAGGACTAAGTTGCTAAGAACAAAAATTAATTGAAAACAAGTAAAAAGTGTCAGTCGGCTTTGCCGACAGAGATATACCCTCAGCCTATGTGAATTTATACATTCATCTACGGACAGACCGAATGTAGTTAGGGTATTTTCAGAATTTTATGGTCCATTGTGGACATTTGAGCTTGCCGACAAAAAAAAGTGGACTAGGATTAAAGTTCAAAAATGTTGTGGAGGAGGTACTTTGGGAGTTTTATCATATCGATAGATATCGCGCCCACTAGTCATTTCAGTGTGTCATCGTATAACTTTTGGACCTGTATGCTAGGAAATATGGACTTGTCCATGGAAAACATAACATCGCTTTAAACAGGACCACAACGAACAGAATCGGTATTCATTTCTAAAGGATCTTCGAACAGATCCTAAACGACATTTAGACAAAAAATGTTGTACTTTTGTGGGGGAGGAACCATAAGGAAATTACCGATATGGTAATCCATCCATAACCATTTTTGAAATTAAACTAAATTTAGACAAAATATTAGGAAATCCAAAGTTTGCACTAAATTGGTTGCCCCGTTCAAGAGATATCGTGCATACCAGTATAGTGACGTTTTTAAATATTGGTGGGAAGTACCGGAAGTTGTGGACCGGTATTGCACATCTTCGAACTGGAACAAAATTTGGACAAAATATGATGAAATTTTGGACCAAACCGGTTGATCAGTTCAAGAATTATGGTGCTCTCCAGCCACTACATACGATACCATAAGTGTTATTCACACCTTTCGGGCTGTTTTCTCAAAAAGTATGGACTTGCCCCTGAAAAAACGTTTACCGTGGTAATTAAGGCAACAACAAAAATCAGAGTGATTCAAGAGTAGGTTTTAAAATAAACTTATCCGAAATTGTGTGTGGTAGGTACCCGAAGGAGTGTACACATATTGTCCATATTCGAACCTGATTAATATCTGGTAGATATATTAGGATGTGTAAAGTATGGACCAAATCGATCACTCCCATGAAGAGTTATCTTCGAACTTAATCTAAGTTTGGTCAAAATATTACGAAGACCAAATTTTGGTCCGAATCGGCAGATCCTTCCGAGAATTATTTTCGCTCCATCCAACTTCCAGGCTATCTTCTCAGGAAGTATGGACTTGCCCCTGGAAACTTTTACCGTCGTATGGGCGGCATTGAGTACAAGTTATAATAATAATTGTTCCACAAACATCCCATACGGTACAAGGGAGACTTTTCTCATATCAATGAGTGTACCCCGATTCATATTAGCTCAATGATATGGGACCTACTGTTTATCGCCGAGTCCGAACGGGGTGTCTTAAGACACCACTTGTAGAGAAGTTTTGCATAGCTGAAATACTCAGGAAATGTCGCCAAAATTACTGAGGGGTATTTTGCCACCGTAGATAATTTTGATGTTGACTGACCATGGAATCGAACCCACGACCTTCAGCGTGCAAGGCGGGTGTGCATTCCATTGTACCACGGTGGCATCCAAGTTATTACAAGAAACATCAAAGCAAATCAAGAGCAGGTCCTGAACTGTACTTTTCCGAAATGTTGTGTGGGAAGTACCCCAGGGAGTGAGCCGATTGAGTCCATATTGGAACCTCACCTAAGTCTGGTAGAAATTTCACGATGTGCAAAGTATGGACCAAATCGAAAATTCTACGAAAATTCATCTCACAAGGACTTTTCGATATGAAAATCCATCCCTGATGAAATTTTCTATAGGAAAATTTATCTCCGATGAAATTTTCTATAGCAAAAATTCATCACCGATGAACTTCATCTCCGATTAACTTTCCTATAGGAAAAGTCATCTTCGATGAACTTTCATCTCCGATGAACTTTTCTACAGGAAAAGTCATCTCCGATGAACTTTCCTATAGGAAAAGTCATCTCCGATGAACTTTCCTATAGGAAAAGTCATCTCCGATGAACTTTCCTATAGGAAAAGTTATCTCCGATGAACTTTCCTATAGGAAAAGTCATCTCCGATGAACTTTTCTATAAGAAAAGTCATCTCCGATGAACTTTTGTATAGGAAAGGTCATCTCCGATGAACTTTTCTATAGGAAAAGTCATCTCCGATGAACTTTCCGGAAGTCATCTCCGATGAATTTTCCTATAGGAAAAGTCATCTCCGATGAACTTTTCTATAGGAAAAATCATCTCCGATGAACTTTTCTATAGGAAAATTCATCTCCCATGAACTTTTCTATAGGAAAAGTCATCTCCGATGAACTTTTCTATAGGAAAAGTCATCTCCAATGAACTTTTCTATAGGAAAAGTCATCTCCGATGAACTTTTCTATAGGAAAAGTCATCTCCGATGAACTTTTCTATAGGAAAAGTCATCTCCGATGAACTTTTCTATAGGAAAAGTCATCTCCGATGAACTTTTCTATAGGAAAAGTCATCTCCGATGAACTTTTCTATAGGAAAAGTCATCTCCGATGAACTTTTCTATAGGAAAAGTCATCTCCGATGAACTTTTCTATAGGAAAAGTTATCTCCGGTGAACTTTTCTATGGGAAAAGTCATCTCCGATGAACTTTTCTTTGGGAAAAGTCATCTCCGATGAACTTCTCTATAGGACAATTCATCTACAATGAACTTTTCTATAGGAAAATTTATCTCCGATGAACTTTTTTTATGGGAAAAGTCATCTCCGATGAACTTTTCTATAGGAAAAGTCATCTCCGATGAACTTTTCTATAGGAAAAGTTATCTCCGGTGAACTTTTCTATGGGAAAAGTCATCTCCGATGAACTTTTCTTTGGGAAAAGTCATCTCCGATGAACTTCTCTATAGGACAATTCATCTACAATGAACTTTTCTATAGGAAAATTTATCTCCGATGAACTTTTTTTATGGGAAAAGTCATCTCCGATGAACGTTTCTATAGGAAAAGTCATCTCCGATGAACTTTTCTATAGGAAAAGTCATCTCCGATGAACTTTTCTATAGGAAAAGTCATCTCCGATGAACTTTTCTATAGGAAAAGTCATCTCCGATGAACTTTTCTATAGGAAAAGTCATCTCCGATGAACTATTCTATAGGAAAAGTCATCTCCGATGAACTTTTCTATAGGAAAAGTCATCTCCGATGAACTTTTCTATAGGAAAAGTCATCTCCGATGAACTTTTCTATAGGAAAAGTCATCTCCGATGAACTTTTCTATAAGAAAAGTCATCTCCGATGATCTGTTCTATAGGAAAAGTCATCTCCGATGATCTGTTCTATAGGAAAAGTCATCTCCGATGATCTGTTCTATAGGAAAAGTCATCTCCGATGATCTGTTCTATAGGAAAAATCATCTCCGATGATCTGTTCTATAGGAAAAGTCATCTCCGATGATCTGTTCTATAGGAAAAGTCATCTCCGATGATCTGTTCTATAGGAAAAGTCATCTCCGATGATCTGTTCTATAGGAAAAGTCATCTCCGATGATCTGTTCTATAGGAAAAGTCATCTCCGATGATCTGTTCTATAGGAAAAGTCATCTCCGATGAACTTTTCTATAGGAAAAGTCATCTCCGATGAACTTTTCTATAGGAAAAGTCATCTCCGATGACCTGTTCTATAGGAAAAGTCATCTCCGATGAACTTTTCTATAGGAAAAGTCATCTCCGATGATCTGTTCTATAGGAAAAGTCATCTCCGATGAACTTTTCTATAGGAAAAGTCATCTCCGATGAACTTTTCTATAGGAAAAGTCATCTCCGATGAACTTTTCTATAGGAAAAGTCATCTCCGATTAACTTTTCTATAGGAAAAGTCATCTCCGATTAACTTTACTATAGGAAAAGTCATCTTCGATTAACTTTTCTATAGGAAAAGTCATCTCCGATTAACTTTTCTATAGGAAAAGTCATCTCCGATTAACTTTTCTATAGGAAAAGTCGTCTCCGATTAACTTTTCTATAGCAAAAGTCATCTCCGATTAACTTTTCTATTGGAAAAGTCATCTCCGATTAACTTTTCTATAGGAAAAGTCATCTCCGATGAACTTTTCAATAGGAAAAGTCATCTCCGATGAACTTTTCTATAGGAAAAGTCATCTCCGATGAACTTTTCTATAGGAAAAGTCATCTCCGATGAACTTTTCTATAGGAAAAGTCATCTCCGATGAACTTTTCTATAGGAAAAGTCATCTCCGATGAACTTTTCTATAGGAAAAGTCATCTCCGATGAACTATTCTATAGGAAAAGTCGTCTCCGATTAACTTTTCTATAGGAAAAGTTCGGTGAAGTTTTCTATAGGCAAAGTCGATTCCGAAGAACTTTTCTATAGGAAAAGTCATCTCCGATGAACTTTTCAATAGGAAAATTCATCTCCGATGAACTTTTCCATAGGAAAATCCTTCTGATGTACATTCTATAGGAAAATTGATCTCCGATGAAATTTTCTGTAGAAAAGTCATCTACGATGGATTTTTCTATAGTAAAAGTTATCTCCGATGAACTTTTCTATAGTAAAAGTTATCTCCGATGAACTTTTCTATAGGAAAAGTCATCTCCGATGAACTTTTCTATAGGAAAAGTCATCTCCGATGAACTTTTCTATAGGAAAAGTCATCTCCGATGAACTTTTCTATAGGAAAAGTCATCTCCGATGAACTTTTCTATAGGAAAAGTCATCTCCGATGAACTTTTCTATAGGAAAAGTCATCTCCGATTAACTTTTCTATAGGAAAAGTAATCTCCGATTAACTTTTCTATAGGAAAAGTCATCTCCGATTAACTTTTCTATAGGAAAAGTCATCTCCGATTAACTTTTCTATAGGAAAAGTCATCTCCGATTAACTTTTCTATAGGAAAAGTCATCTCCGATTAACTTTTCTATAGGAAAAGTCATCTCCGATTAACTTTTCTATAGGAAAGGTCATCTCCGATTAACTTTTCTATAGGAAAGGTCATCTCCGATTAACTTTTCTATAGGAAAAGTCATCTCCGATTAACTTTTCTATAGGAAAAGTCATCTCCGATTAACTTTTCTATAGGAAAAGTCATCTCCGATTAACTTATCTATAGGAAAAGTCATCTCCGATTAACTTTTCTATAGGAAAAGTCATCTCCGATTAACTTTTCTATAGGAAAAGTCATCTCCGATTAACTTTTCTATAGGAAAAGTCATCTCCGATTAACTTTTCTATAGGAAAAGTCATCTCCGATTAACTTTTCTATAGGAAAAGTCATCTCCGATTAACTTTTCTATAGGAAAAGTCATCTCCGATTAACTTTTCTATAGGAAAAGTCATCTCCGATTAACTTTTCTATAGGAAAAGTCATCTCCGATGAACTTTTCTATAGTAAAAGTCATCTCCGATGAACTTCTCTTTAGGAAAATTCATCTCCGATGAACTTCTCTATAGGAAAATTCATCTCCGATGAACTTTTCTATCGGAAAAGTCATCTCCGATGAACTTTTCTATAGGGAAACGTCATCTCCGATGAACTTTTCTATAGGAAAAGTCGTCTCCGAGTAACTTTTCTATAGGAAAAGTCATCTCCGATTATCTTTTCTATAGGAAAAGTCATCTCCGATGAAATTTTCTATAGGAAATGTCATCTCCTATGAACTTTTCTATAGGAAAAGTCCGGTGAAGTTTTCTATAGGAAAAGTCATCTCCGATGAACTTTTCTATAGGAAAAGTCATCTCCGATGAACTTTTCTATAGGAAAAGTCATCTCCGATGAACTTTTCTATAGGAAAAGTCATCTCCGATGAACTTTTCTATAGGAAAATTCATCTCCGATGAACTTTTCTATAGGAAAATTCATCTCCGATGTACTTTTCTATAGGAAAATTCATCTCCGATGAACTTTTCCATAGGAAAATCCTTCTGATGTACATTCTATAGGAAAATTGATCTCCGATGAAATTTTCTGTAGGAAAAGTCATCTGCGATGGATTTTTCTATAGTAAAAGTTATCTCCGATGAACTTTTCTATAGTAAAAGTTATCTCCGATGAACTTTTCTATTGGAAAAGTCATCTCCGATGAACTTTTCTATAAAAAAATCATCTCGATGAACTTTTCTATAGGAAAAGTCATCTTCGATGAACTTTTCTATAGGAAAAATCATCTCATATGAACTTTTCTGTAGGAAAAATCATCTCCGATGAACTTTTCTATAGGAAAATTCATCTCCTATGAAGTTTTCTATAGGAAAAGTCATCTCCGATGAACTTTTCTATAAGAAAAGTCATCTCCGATTAACTTTTCTATAGGAAAAGTTATCTCCGATGAACTTTTCTTTAGGAAGAGTCATCTCCCATTAACTCTTCTATAGGAAAAGTCATCTCCGATGAACTTTTCTATAGGAAATGTCATCTCCTATGAACTTTTCTATAGGAAAAGTCCGGTGAAGTTTTCTATAGGCAAAGTCGATTCCGAAGAAATTTTCTATAGGAAAAGTCATCTCCGAAATCCTTCTGAAGTACATTCCATAGGAAAATTGATCTCTGATGAAATTTTCTGTAGGAAAAGTCATTTGCGATGGATTTTTCTATAGTAAAAGTTATCTCCGATGAGTTTTTGGGGGAAAATATGCATATATCGAAAAAAACAGAAAAAAATTTTGTTCTCGTAGCCTTTGTTTGAACTGAGAGTATATTTATTTTGTCTTAAGAGACTAATACTGGGCCCTAGTTGTTTGAAATTTTTTTGTTTGTTATAAATAAACATCCCATCGTTTCTTACAATTAACTTTTGATTATTATTTTCATGAATAATGAATAATTATTGCAATTAAAATCAAATGGTACTTCATAAACAAAGAACAAGTAATTCACAAAGTTAAAGAAAATCAAGTCTCATAACGAAACTCTTTCGCATCTTCAAGAAGTTGGTTTGTCGACTGTTTTGTATACGAGTTAAGTGTTCTTGTTATGAGTTGTTGCTGTGTTATTATATTTAGTTTTTTTTTTATATGTTATATATTTATTACTGATTATGTGTATATTCCTCTTTTTCTATCAAAAGTTTCTGCAGTTAAGAAGAATTCATTGTTATCGCAGCTATTGTTGCGTATTTTGAAAAATAACCGCCATTGCTGTACTATCCTATTCTGTGCTCTGACCTAGATTGTGTTGACAACCCTTCAGAAATTTATAGCAAAAACTTCGATGTTTTCTCAAAAGTTCTCTACTCTAAGATATTGAACATATTTTTCTTTAAAGTTATTTATTTCTTTTCTTTTTTAAACAGTAATGATGCAATGTTTGGTAAAGTAGAATGTACGAAAAAAAAACACTACATGAGAACAATAGAAAAAAAATTGTGAAGAAATCTGAGAGGAAAGTAATTGCAAAGTTGTTGGTTTTTTATAAAAGAGATGGTATTTTATTTTTATTACATTTACAAGTAACTAAGAAAATTAACTTCGTTTGAATCATTTGCAGCATGATATTCGTATCAGAAAAGAGGAAAAGTTACAGTTCTCTGCCACTGAATAAAAACCAGTAAGGAAAGGATCAAAGTCGGGAGGGGCCAACAATATGATACCCTACACCACTGTGAATATTTAATATATATGGGAGATGTATGTAAATCTGAACTGATTTCGTCAGTGTAAATTTCATCAAATTGTGCAGAAAATACCTGGAATCGGCCGAAAATATATGTGAGCTATATCCAAATCTAAATCGATTTCGATAAAATTTGTCACATTTATTTCTAGACCGAATTCAGACATGCATTCCACATTTCATCGAAATCAAACATAGCGTGTTTTAGGGCAATACGTGAAATCGGCCGAAAATATATGTGGGAGCTTTATCCAAATCTAAACCGATTTCGATATAATTTGGCACATTTATTTCTAGACCAAATTCAGTCACACATTCCATATTTCAATAAAATCGGGCGTACATGGTGTGTTTGGTACAGAAAATACGTTAAATCGGCTGAAAATATATATGGGAGCTATATCCAAATTTGTTCCGATCTTTACCAAAATCAATAGCGTTCTTCCTATGGCTACAAAAATGATATTCCCCAATTTTCAGCTGAATCAGACAATAAATGCGACTTGTATGTTGCAAATGGACGAACGGACGGACATGCATAAATCGACTCAGAAAGTGATTCCATGTATATGCCTATAAGCCCCGCCAGCATTTGGAAGTGACTTTCTCACTCCCTCGCCTAAGGCGTCACTCCGGCGGCACGCCAAGGAAGATCTTTGGTGAATTACACAAACAATTTCTATAGCATTATTATGATTACCTTTTTTCGCGTATGCCGACACTTCGGAGTGACTTCCAAGGCGATTGTTTACATTTATTTAATAATTCAACACATTTGAACAAATATGGAACATTTTTCTATCTGATGAATCTATGAGACTATGTTGCAGTCGTAAGCATACTCGCTTTGCACTCTGAAGGTCCGGGTTCACAAGTCAGGCAACAAAATATAATCACATTTTCAAAATGACAAAATTAAGTTAGGCGGAAAATCCAAAGAATAAGTTCTTTAAAAGAGCGTACTTAAAAAAATTAACAAGTAAGAAGGACTTTAAGTTCGGCCGGGCCGAACTTGTTATAGCCTCCACCACGAGTAGTATTGAAGTAAACTGGAACAATCAGTTTCCTCTCGTTTATGAAGAAGGTACAGTTCTAGGGGGGGCTATATCAAAACGTCGATCTATACCTATAAAATTCTGGTCTAAAGAAAAGGAGAAAGAAGGAAGGTTCTACTTCCAACGTAGACTATATAACAAATTTCAGCCATTTCGGTGCGTTGTTGTGGCCACAAGCTTCAAAATACCTAAAATCGGGAGGTACCAACGAAGACTAAGTACCAAATTTCAGCCATTTCAATGGATTATTGTGGCCATACCCTTCAAAATACCGCAAATCGGGTGGTACCGTTCTATGGGGGCTGTATTAAGGCGTGGACCTATACCGACAAATTTAGAGGGGAAGTTGAATACCCCCAAAGAAGACTAAGTACTAAATTTCAGTAATTTCGGTGTGATAATGAAGCTAAAACCTTCAAAATACAGAAAATCGGGTGGTACCGTTCCATGGGGGCTGTATTAAGGCGTGGACCTATTACGACAAATTTAGAGGGGAAAGTTGAATACCCCCAACGAAGACTACATACCAAATTTCAGTCATTTCAATGGATTATTGTGGCCATACCCTTCAAAATACCGCAAATCGGGTGGTACCGTTCTATGGGGGCTGTATTAAGGCGTGGACCTATACCGACAAATTTAGAGGGGAAGTTGAATACCCCCAAAGAAGACTAAGTACCAAATTTCAGTAATTTCCGTGTGATAATGAAGCTAAAACTTTCAATATACCGCAAATCGGGTAGTACCGTTCTATGGGGGCTGTATTAAGGCGTGGACCTATACCGACAAATTTAGAGGGGAAAGTTAAATACCCCCAACGAAGACTAAACAGGAAATTTCAGCCATTTCAATGGATTATTGTGGCCATAACCTTCAAAATACCGAAAATCGGAGGTACCGTTTTACGGGGGCTATATGAAGACGTGGTCTTATACCGCAAATTTTATATGGAAAGTTTTATACCACATATGACGACTAAATACTAAATTTCAGCCATTTTGGTGGCATATTGAGGCTACAACGTTCAAAATACCGCAAATCGGAAGTACCGTTCTATAGGGGCTATATCAAGGCGTGGACTTATGCCGACAAATTTAGAGGAGAAGTTGAATAGCCCCAACGAAGACTAAATACCAAATTTCAGCCATTTTAATGGATTATTGTGGCCATAACCTTCAAAATACCGAAAATCGGGAGGTATCGTTTTATCGGGGCTATATGAAGGCGTGGGCCTGTACCGACAATTTTCTGATGAAAAGCTTCGTACCCCCAAAGAAGACTAAAGTCCAAAATTCAGCCATTTCGGGAGAATATTGGGACCACAATCACAATCAAAATACTGCAAATCGGAGGTACCGTTTTATACCACATATGACGACTAAATACTAAATTTCAGCCATTTCGGTGGCATATTGAGGCTACAACGTTCAAAATATCGCAAATCGGAAGTACCGTTCTATAGGGGCTATATCAAGGCGTGGACTTATACCGACAAATTTAGAGGAGGAAGTTGAATAACCTCAACGAAGACTAAATACCAAATGTCAGCCATTTTAATGGATTATTGTGCCATAACCTTCAAAATACCGAAAATCGGGAGGTACCGTTCTATGGGGACTATATGAAGGCGTGGACCTGTACCGACAAATTTATGACGGAAAGTTTCGTGCCCCCAACGAAGACTAAGTACTAAATTTCAGTCATTTCGGTGTGATAATGAGGCTAAAATTTTCGAAATACCGAAAATCGGCTGTACCGTTCAATGGGGTCTATATCAAACCGTGGACCGATATTGCTCATTTGCAATACCAAACATTCTAGGATTAAGAGAAACTTATATACCAAACTACAAAGCTCTATCTTAAATATTGCGAGCTGTATCTTGATTTCAACAGTTTTAGTTTTCCGACCGCATTGGCTATTACTTGGTGCTCGGTGTGTCCAGTGATCAAAAAACTTTTCCATCTAAAAATGTGACCACCCTAAAATGTTTAGTTTTGTTAGATTTTAAGATTGCCAAAGTTTGAACACAATTGCAATATGTTAACACGTTCCACTGCACAGTGGATGGCAGCCAACGAAAAAGTTCCTAATTATTTAATTTTAGTTCACAATATTCCAAGGTTGATGGTATAAGAAGTTCGGCCCTGTCGAACTTAACACTTTTTCACTTGTTTATTTTTATTGTTTCTGTACACTCATGGGTAGACATCGGATTTTGCATATTTGCATATTTTTTATTAATAAAGATACGAAAATTCTGATTGGACCAAAATTCGTTTTGAAGAAAACTGAATGCAATGACAGGCTCATATTTTTTATTTTTTGCATATGCCCAAAATATGCAAAAAATATGAAAAATATGCAAAAAATATGCAAAATATGCAAGTATTTTTTTTTTGACAAAAATCATCAAATTCAATTTGGAAACTCATCAAAAAGTGTTCTAAATTAAGTTTATTGCCGTTAAACGTCGATTTCTTAGCAGATTATCATGTTATTAATTATTATTCCGCCACAGCAATAAATCTGGACTAAAAGACTTAGAAAATTTCCTATAACCCAGCCTTCTTATTACAACATAAGTTGCTTTCTAATACAAATTTGTTCAAAAACTCAATTAGAAATGTCAAAATGTACGTATCCAAATATGTTGATAGTTTCTGCTCTGCCAAAATTGTCTGACAGAATAACAAATGAGCTAGAAATTAAGACTTAGAAAATATTGAATATTACATAAAATCTTTTATATTTTATTAAAAACATATAAAAAATACATACGGTGCCATCATGAATATTTCCCTCTGAATTTTCCACACGGAAAATAATTTTCAAAAGTGAAATTCTTTTAAAATCAATATTTGTTAAAAGTTGAAAACTACTAGATTCGCTTCATTATGGCGTATTCTAGTCGAATCGACAAAAATATTCCTTTTTGGGCATAAATACGGAAATAAAAAATTGTGAAATTGGGGAAAGGAATCAAATTCTGCACGGAATTTTTATTCATGATTGCACTGATAACTATATTTTAATACCCTAAGGGTATTATGTCTTAGTTAATGAATTTGCAACATGCAAAATGAAACGAAATAGACCCACAGTTCCTTTTGATGATCTGCATAGATTCGCACTTATCCATCTCGCCATTTTCTGGGTTTTTTGACCCTAGTGCGATCCCTACTTTGGTAAGAATCGATTCAGATTTGGATATTACTCCCATATATACAGTTCATTCGCGATAATCCCTACACCACAGGTTTCGGTGGTGTCCGAATTATCAAATTGTTCGGATTAACGAATTGTAAGGAAAATAAATTATTTTATATGATTAAATCACTCGTGGAAGTTATATAATAATAATTTTTCAAATTGTAATTGCTAATACACTTAAATGAAAGTGCTCTACGTGTAAAAAAGTATTGAGCTTTTCTACTCGACAATCCGGACATTTTTATTCGCATTGCCCGTATTTGTTCCAGAAAAAGCCAATCAGATTGTGAAAGTAGTGCTAGAAATATGGCGATTTTAAAGTTTACATCAGGATGTAAGCAAACCTAGAGACAGATGTGGAATTTCATCGTTTTGTAAATTAATATTCCTTGAAATCTTTGCCTTTTAGATGTATAGTGCATTTGGCAACTTTAATGACAATATTGCGGCAAATATTATTCTTAATATATTTATTTATATCCTATACAACAAGACTAATGTGTCATGAAAGGTTTGTCCTTGTACTCGAGAATTTTTACTAAATGTTGGTGAAACAATTTTTCACCAACTTCTCCATTAAACAACTGTCAAAATTCGAAGCATTGGTAATAATTAGTACAAATTATCGAGTACACGGACAGGTATAAATTAATTAATTGTGTATACAAAAGGGTTATGACTTTTCGACTGTATTATCTAAATTGTTTTCCTGTAGCAGGAATGAATGAACTATATTTTTTTAGCATTCCAAATACTTTTCTAGCAGAAATATGTGAGTGGTTTTGCCATTTTAAAGGCAATTCCAAGTTTTTTGACTTATTTTACCACTACCACTCTATTGTGTGGTTTTTCTAAGTGATGTTATTTTGCACTAATCATTGGGAGTTCTTCATTCTGCTTATTATTCATCGTGGATGGGTATAACAATAATGCATTACTTTTCGCCGAGGAGTGAACATTTTCCAATTCTGCATTAAGCGGTTGTATGCGTACAATATAGATCGATATTATAAAATTATGTATTTTTAGTGCATTAAACTAAAACCATGTCATCAATATTAAAGCGGCTGTTAGAGCATTTTTCCAAAGAAGCTTTTTGACCACAAAGAACAAAAATTGTCAATTTATGTCTGGAATATACTGAATAAAGGACTAAACACTATAAAATATATTCAAATCCAATATGTGGATATTCAAAACGTATACTTCTAATTATAGTTATATTCCAGAACCTGGAATCGTAAATGGTGCTCTAGTACTTTTTCCCATTTTGCGCTAAAAAACGAACCCTTTTTCCAAAAACTAGAAAAAATTGCGTTTTTATCTAAACAAAAATAGCGATGACTAACTCTAGCTCCTTTGTTTTTCTGCTAAACAATTTTGGCCGATTAGAAACTATCACCATATTTGGACACGTTGATTTGACATTTCTGATTGAGTTTTTGAAATTTTTCCATTATCTATCTACATTTGTATAGGAAGCAAATTATGTTGTAATAGGAATGCTGGGTTATTTGACATTTTCTCACCTTGTGAAAACTGATTTAAGTCTTGTTAGTCTAGATTTGTTGCTGTTTCGGAATATCTGGAGAGTCTAAATAACATAATAATCCGATATTTCGAAATTCTTTGAATTTCATCATCAGGGATCTACAAAAATAATAAAAACACGACTTAATATCTACATCACAGTAAATGGTATAAACACGAAAAAGGTGATCGCTTACATGTAAATAAATAAATGAATAATAAAGCTTAAAACTAGTGTAGTGTGACTACTACCGTCGAGTGTTATTATTGCACTGATCGTTAGTTTGCATGTTTCACGATCTCCCCCTTCGCGTTAAATGTCTGTAGCAGTATGCAGTGTTATCTGTGTCTGCTTTGCTGTTGATTCTCTTTGTTGTTGGTACACTGTTTATGTGGAGCATTTCTAATGTGAGTCTCCTGTTGTAATTTCTCTCGGTTTGTAACACTTTAACGTCGTCAATATTTGGTTCGTGGTTATATTTCTTACAGTGTTCCGAGAGGGCAGTTTTCTGTGTTATGTTGCTGTTTCTTAGTTTTATGTCGGATTTGTGTGCCGACATTCTTGTTTTTAATTTGTTTTTCGTCGTACCAACATAAAGTTTGCCACAATTTTCATTCTCGTTGCCACCACATTCAATTTCGTAAATCACATTGTGCTTTTCCATATTGGGTATTTTACTTTTTGTGTTACTAAATAGGTTTTTTGTTGTATTATTGGTGCTATGAGCTATTGTGTATTTGTTTCTGTCGTAAATTTCAGATTTCTCAAATCTTTCCGATATATTGGGAACATATACCAGTGATTTGAATATTTTTGTTGTTTTCTCTTCTGCAGGTTTTTGTGTATTTCTTGGTTTGTATTTACTAATTAATGATTTTATGACATAGTGGGGGAAATTGTTCTGTGTGAGAATATTTTGGATCTTTATTTTGTTTTCCCCGTGAAAACACTCATCGCTAATGTTAAGTTCTCTGTTGATTAAATTGTTTGCTGTATTTATTATAATCCGTTTTGTGTGTTTTGAGTAGAAGTTTATCAGTCTACCCGATGACGTGGGTTTTTGGTACCAATTCAGTAACAGTTTTTTCTCAGGCGTTCTAATTATTAGTGTGTCTAAATATGGAATTTTACCGTCATTTTCTTCTTCTAGTGTAAACTTAATATTCTTATTAAAACTATTTAGGGTTGCCAGTGTTTCTTTGATTGCATCTTCCCGTATTATTGCAAATAAGCCATCCACGTATTTCGTCATTAGTTTGGGTTGTAAAAATAATCGAAGATAAATGGCATGAGATACAACAACACACAGATATACCAAAGGAATTGTTTTTAAAGATCGTGAGATTTTGCATTAAGGACAACAGGTACTTTAAATATGAAGAAAAGATGTATAAACAAAAAGTAGGATTACCGATGGGTTCCCCAGCATCCCCCATCATAGCTGATATTGTGATGGAATCTTTATTACAAACCGCACTGACATCTCTATCAATACAACCCAAACTAATGACGAAATACGTGGATGACTTATTTGCAATAATACGGGAAGATGCAATCAAAGAAACACTGGCAACCCTAAATAGTTTTAATAAGAATATTAAGTTTACACTAGAAGAAGAAAATGACGGTAAAATTCCATATTTAGACACACTAATAATTAGAACGCCTGAGAAAAAACTGTTACTGAATTGGTACCAAAAACCCACGTCATCGGGTAGACTGATAAACTTCTACTCAAAACACACAAAACGGATTATAATAAATACAGCAAACAATTTAATCAACAGAGAACTTAACATTAGCGATGAGTGTTTTCACGGGGAAAACAAAATAAAGATCCAAAATATTCTCACACAGAACAATTTCCCCCACTATGTCATAAAATCATTAATTAGTAAATACAAACCAAGAAATACACAAAAACCTGCAGAAGAGAAAACAACAAAAATATTCAAATCACTGGTATATGTTCCCAATATATCGGAAAGATTTGAGAAATCTGAAATTTACGACAGAAACAAATACACAATAGCTCATAGCACCAATAATACAACAAAAAACCTATTTAGTAACACAAAAAGTAAAATACCCAATATGGAAAAGCACAATGTGATTTACGAAATTGAATGTGGTGGCAACGAGAATGAAAATTGTGGCAAACTTTATGTTGGTACGACGAAAAACAAATTAAAAACAAGAATGTCGGCACACAAATCCGACATAAAACTAAGAAACAGCAACATAACACAGAAAACTGCCCTCTCGGAACACTGTAAGAAATATAACCACGAACCAAATATTGACGACGTTAAAGTGTTACAAACCGAGAGAAATTACAACAGTAGACTCACATTAGAAATGCTCCACATAAACAGTGTACCAACAACAAAGAGAATCAACAGCAAAGCAGACACAGATAACACTGCATACTGCTACAGACATTTAACGCGAAGGGGGAGATCGTGAAACATGCAAACTAACGATCAGTGCAATAATAACACTCGACGGTAGTAGTCACACTACACTAGTTTTAAGCTTTATTATTCATTTATTTATTTACATGTAAGCGATCACCTTTTTCGTGTTTATACCATTTACTGTGATGTAGATATTAAGTCGTGTTTTTTATTATTTTTGTAGATCCCTGATGATGAAATTCAAAGAATTTCGAAATATCGGAAAATAAAAAATAAAAACAAAAACTAGACCTCAAGCTCAAAAATCTTTTATTTTAAAACAAATATAAAGGTCGAAGAAATCACAAAAATTGTAACATAATAATCTGCAAAAAACTATGTTAAACGGCAAAATACTTAATTTAGAATGCTTTTTTGATGATTTTCCAAATTTAATTGAAGATTTTTGTCAAAAAACACTTGCATATTTAGCATATTTTTTGCATATATTTTGCATATTTTTTGCATATATTTTGCATATTTTTTGCATATTTTTTGCATATTTTTGATATGACCTCAAATATCGAATAATTGACCCTCAAAACGCCTAGATCCAAAATTTGAGTCCTATCGGATAAGAAATAAAAAACATGCAAAAATCCGATGTCTACTCATGGGCTATAATTGAGCTCACTAAATTCCATAAAAAGACTTATATTTTTTAAAAAGCATATATTGTATTAAAAAGCCAATTTCTAAAATTGCTTCACCCAAAGGCATCTGGTTGGTGAAACCTTGAAAGTAGCTTAATTCCCATGAAAAAATAATAATTTATTTTTATTTTTTGTTACCCAGCCAGGAATGCTATTTTTTCAAAGATTCCCACAATGAAAGTAAACTCAATTCCTTTGGCAAACAAAATCTCTCTACTTCTTGGAATACAAAGTTGTAGACAAATTAAATGTTTCCCCCTATTATCAAAAGAAGGAAAAATTCTCAGTAACAATTTTAAATTTTCTCTTCATTTCAAAAGTTACACACTAAATATTGTACATCCAACATACACTTACACATACAGAGTTATCGATTACATTCATTTACAACCACACAATATAAATAAGGGTACATCATTTTCGAAATATCAAACCACGAAAAAAAGATAAACATGAAGTCAAGAAAAGAATCAACAACATTGGTTTTAGGGATTGTGCTTGAGAAAAATGTTTAATATATGACTATTTTTCGAAATTATTGCAAGAAATTCACAACATTTTACAGTTATTGAAAGAAATAACTCGAATCCTAAATGTCAATTTTTTTCTCCGTTGTTTATGTTTTTTATTAATCACTTTTCTTTTGTAAATTTGAGCCTAGAAATCCTGTACATACATCCCTATAGTATGTACAAGGACTTAAGCAAACCAGTTGTGTGGAAGAGAAAAATAAAGCAAATGAACGCCAATGATATGAAAAAAAAACAATTTATTTACTTACCTAGTAAGTAAACGCAATTTGAAATTTTATTTAAGCGTGTTACACATCATCGTAATCATGTCTATTACACATATATATTTTTCAATTTTGTCATTGTACCTATTGTAAAGCCACAACTTTCCAATGTCTCCTCCTGCAAAATCAGCAGTAACAGATAGCAGTATCACATCATCATCTGTCTTGTCACAGATTGGCTCTTAAATCGATTACCCACACAGAGAGTCAATCATAATATGTGGTAGTGTATATACAGTTTGACAAGTAATTGTTTTCAAACTGAGAAAACGAACACTTTTCATGCATTAATTATTAAAAAATTACAAATAGTTGTGATAAAAATGTCGGGTTTTTTGCAAAAATTAGTTGGTTGACTTATTTAAGACCAAATTGAATGGATAAATAAAAAATTAACCCGCTTAGTTCAACAATAATAACCAAAAGAATAATTAACATGTAATGCAAGGTGCCAAGAAAATGTTTTCAAAATGTAATTAAGGTTCCAAAATACCCCATGTTTTCGGTAAATTCTTAAAAATCATGACATTTTATGAATTTCATTCTTAACAAGGGTCAATTGCTAACAAGTATCAGCAATATTAGGCATGGGATATCCCCACTAAGAGGGTTACCCTATGGACCAAGGGGGTATCAGATCATATTGCATGTTAACAATGTCCTATAGGTCTCAAGCCGAGAATATCTGAAAACTAAGACGTTTTATGAGTATTTTGGTTTACCAGGATGGACTTCCATTGTATTCCAAAATAAATATTGCCAACAGAATAGCTCGATCAGGAGGGTTGCCAGATCGACTAAAAATGTACCAGGTCTTAATAACAGTAAACTGGACCTCCTAGGCCCACAATTAGATCTTAAACGTGGTTTATTTAACTGAAATTTAATTTAGGGATAAGGATGTTCACTAAAACAAACCAAAATATAACCAAGAAGTACAAAAATCGGTTAGAAATGCATATGGAAGATATTGCTAAATTATACTGAGCTTGCTATACACATCCAATTTTATCTACTAACAGCCAGATTGAGGAATTCCCGTAAGTTTTTTGGTTTTGATGGTATACCATGGTAACACTGTAGCATTATTTCCCCGTCACCTAGAAATTTTTGTCACAGTATTACTTCACAGTACACGAAATGTCTCCAGTAGGTCATAGTAAGCATTTGCGAAAATTGTAGAAATCTATACCCCACAAATTTCTAAGGAATATTAGTCTCCAAATGCGCTATTTTCGACTGTTTCATGAAAAATTCTTATCTCTTAATAAATTTTGAGTTGAATGAACCACCTGTAGGCTGTGGTTATGGGCCTAGTTGGTCCCTATTACTGTTAATAAGACCTGGTACTTTTTTAGCCGATCTGGCAACCCTCCTGATCGAGCTATTCTGTTGGCAATATTTATTGTAATTGATGAAAGTCCATCCTGGTGAACTAAAAATACTCATAAAATTTCTCAGTTTTCAGATATTCCCGGTTTGAGACCTATAGGAGATCGTTTACATGTAATACGATCTGGTACCCCCTTGGTCCATATGGTAACCCCCTTAGTGGGGATATCCCATGCCTAATATTGCTGATACTTGTTAGCAACTAATCCTTGTTAAGAATGAAATTCATAAAATGTCATGATTTTTAAGTACTTACCGAAAACATGGGGTATTTTGGAACCTCAATTACATTTTGAAAACATTTTCTTGGCACCTTGCATTACATGTTAATTATTCTTTTGGTTATTATTGTTGAACTAAGCGTGTTAATTTTTTATTTATCCATTCATTTTGGTCTTAAATAAGTCGATCAACTAATTTTTGCAAAAAACCCGACATTTTTATCACAACTATTTGTAATTTTTTAGTAATTAATGCAGGAAAAGTGTTCGTTTTCTCAGTTTGAAAACAATTACTTGTCAAACTGTATTTACTACTACTTAAAGAAACGAGTTAATAAACGTGACAAGAAACATTTCTTGCTGTGATATTGATGATAAGGATGCTATTCTGACAGAAATAATGCATATTTAAATTAATAGACAATGATTTTTCCAAGATTCTGCTCCTATTGTTGCAGTTACAGATAATACACAAACTATATAATATTACTGATGTTGATTCAATTTCCCAATAAACCTGAATATTTATCATAGAGTTTTCGATGAAACTGAAGAGGACAATAAATTTGGAATTATAAAATCAAGTAAAAAGTAAAGTCAGCTTTGCCGAGAAATATGTATATTGGAAATGTTGCCAATTATTTCATATTCCATTTCCAAAAAATTGAATTTTTTTCTTTTCACGCTACATTAACGATTTTTGATACATAGGTTAAGAAAAAATTCCACGGTACAAATCCGCTCGCGAGCAAATTTTTGGTTGTTGCGGACAAATGTTATCACGGTTTTACTTCTGCTTTTAAGAAAAAATATTATAAAAACGCTAATTATTTTATTCAGCACAATTGTCACTAAAAAGTTATCACGAAGTGACGTCATTAAGTAGATTGCATAATATTTGTAGAGATGGTATTTACCGGGTATTTACCCGGTAAATACCCACACGGTGGGTAAATACCGGGTAAATACCCATTTGTGGGTATTTATTTGGGTATTTACTATATTGAATGCTAAATACAACATTTTACACCCTATTCCTGGGTTTAGGTTGTAAATTAGATTCAAAATGGATAGTTTTACAACACTTTAAACTAGTGGGTAAATACTTGGGTAAATACCCGAGTATTTACCCAAGTGTTGGGTAAAAACTCATTAACTGCCGAACCACTTGACGTAGGCTGACAAAATTTGGCTTACACCTTTCTTATGTCAACAGAACTTCTGGTACTGAACATGGGGTCTCTGTGTCCATATTTTGATATAGCCCCCATATAACCGTACCTCCCGATTTAAGGTATTTTTTGTCTATTAGCCACATTTTACAGTAATATTGGCTGTAGCTTGGCACAGTGAGTTCTCAATGTGTAGAAAATATCCTTGCAAAAATTTGTCAATATAGGTCCACGTTTTCTAATATCCCCCATATAAGGGTACACCGATATCGAGTATTTACCCAAATTTTGGGTAAAAACTCTTTAACTGCCGAACCACTTGACGTAGGCTGACAAAACTTGGCATACATCTTTCTTATGTCAAAAGAACTTCTGGTACTGAACGTGGGGTCTCTGGGTCCATGTTTTGATATAGCCCCCATATAGCCGTACCTCCCGATTTAAGGTTTTTTTCATCTATTATCTACGTCTTACAACCAAATTGGCTGTAATTTGGCACAGTGAGTCCTAAATGATTATAAAATATCCTTGCAAACATTTGTCAACGTAGGTCCACGCTTTTTTATAGCCCCCATATATCGGAACCCCGATTTCAAGTATTTACCCAAATATTGGGTAAAAACTCTTTATCTGCCAAACCATTGGCGTAGGCTCACAAAATTTGGCTAAAAGCATTCTTATATCAATAGTATTAAAGGTATTGAAAATGGAGTCCCTGGGTCCATGTTTTGGTATAACTCCCATATAGCCGTACCTCCCGATTTAAGTTATTTTTCATCTGTTAGCCAAATTTTACAACCAACTTGGCTGTAATTTGGCACAGTGAGTCCTCAAGGAGTATAATATATCCTTGCACATATTTGTCAACGTAGGTCCACGCTTTCTTGCAGCCGCCATATAAGGGTACCCCGATTTCGAGTATTTACCCAAAAGTGGGTAAAAACTCTTTAACTGTCGAACGCCTTGACGTTGGCTGACAAAATTTGGCTCAAAACTTTCTTATATCAATAGTATTAAAGGTATTGAAAATGGAGTCCCTGGGTCCATGTTTTGATATAGCCCCCACATAGCCGTACATCCCGATTTAAGGTATTTTTAACTATTAGCCACATTTTACAATTATACTGACTGTAATTTGGTACAGTGAGTTCCCAATATGTATAAAATATCCTTGCAAAAAATTGTCGACGTAGGTCCATGTTTTCTTGTAGCCCCAATATGAGTTTCTGAAATCGGGAGGTACGGCTATATCAAAAAGTGGACCCAGGGACTCCATTTTCAATAGTTTAATACTAAGAAAGTTTTGAGCCAAATTTTGTCAGCCAACGTCAAGTGGTTCGGCGGATAAGGAGTTTTTACCCAATATTTGGGTAAATACTCGAAATCGGGGTACCCATATATGGGGGCTATAAGAAAGCGTGGACCTACGTTGACAAATGTTTGCAAGGATATTTTATACTCATTGGGGACTCACTGTGCCAAATTACAGCCAATTTGGTTGTAAAATGGGCTAATAGATGAAAAATACCTTAAATCGGGAGGTACGGCTATATGGGGGCTATATCAAAACATGGACCCAGAGACCCCATGATCAGTACCAGAAGTTCTTTTGACATAAGAAAGATTTATGCCAAGTTTTGTCAGCCTACGTCAAGTGGTTCGGCAGTTAAAGAGTTTTTACCCAAAATTTGGGTAAATTCTCGAAATCGGGGTACCCTTATATGGGGGCTATTAGAAAAGGTGGATCTATGTTGACAAGTTTTTGCAAGGGTATTTTCTATATATTGAGAACTCACTATGCCAAATTTCAGCCAATATGATTGTACAATGAGGCTAATAGGTAAAAAATACCTTAAATCGGGAGGTACGGATATACGGGGGCTATATCAAAACATGGACCCAGAGACCCCATGTTCAGTTCCAGAAGTTCTTTTGACATAAGAAATATTTATGCCAAGTTTTGTCAGCCTACGTCAAGTGGTTCGGCAGTTAAAGAGTTTTTACCCAAAATTTGGGTAAATACTCGAAATGGGGGTACCCTTATATGGGGGCTATTAGAAAACGTGGACCTATGTTGACAAATTTTTGCAAGGATATTTTCTACATATTGAGAACTCACTGTGCCAAATTTTAGCCACTATGATTGTACAATAAGGCAAATAGACAAAAAATACCTTAAATCGGGAGGTACGGTTATATGGGGGCTATATCAAAACATGGAGCCAGATACCCCATTTTCAATGCTAGATATTCTCTTGACATAAGTAAGATTTGAGCCAAATTTTGTCAGCCTACGTCAAGTGGTTCGGCAGTTAATGAGTTTTTACCCAACACTTGGGTAAATACTCGGGTATTTACCCAAGTATTTACCCACTTGTTTAAAGTATTGTAAAACTATCCATTTTGAATAGATTTCATAACCTATACCCAGAAATAGGGTCTAAGATGTTGTACTAGCGATTCAATATAGTAAATACCCAAATAAATACCCACAATTGGGTATTTACCCGGTATTTACCCAATTTACCCAATTTACCGGGTATTTACCCATTGGGTATTTACCCACTGTCCATCTCTAAATATTTGTAAAATGTTACTCAGCATTCGCGGAATTTACAAAAAATTGGGCAAATTTTAAATGTAATCAGAATTTTTTGAAAATATAGGTCCATTTACCCGTCAAAAATTACAAAAAAGTAACAGTTTTAAAGAAAGACTTCACGGGGAATCAAATGAGACCAAACTTATAATCATCGGGATAGTAGTTAGGATATTATAGCCCAAAAAAAGCACATATTTGTGTTACAAAAAGCAAATTTTGGTTTGGAATAATAGTTTTCACATGCATCCTAGAGTTGAAAATATTGGAAAAATTCTATAGGAGTACTTCTTTTATTTTTCTTGAAACTCCCAAGGAAATAGGCGGATTTTGCTTTATCTACATTCACATAGAAGGTTTCCCATTGAGGAAAGTTATCGGGTTGTTGAAATAAAACATTAGACTTCTTAAACGGAAATAGAGTTCAAATAAACCACTTTAACTTATATACATTATTAAAATAACAACTAATCAATTTCATATCCACTGTAAAACATTTTGTTGTAATTCAAATACTTGAATACAACAAAATATGGACTAAAGCTGAAATAAACACAAAGAAGTAAAATTCTGCAGTCCAACAATAAAAAACGCCAACAACAATAATAGGCATCAGCACGGCCTTGTTGATCAATGCATAATGCAAAAACAACAACTTTCTCGTTGTTTTACCCCCGCTTATTGAAGCAACACTCCTATGTTCGTATTCTTTGCAAAGCAAAGACGACATAAAAACAGTGGTGGATATAAAATTCTTTAGTTCGACTCAAATTGTAGGGTAATCAGTTTTAGGGCCATATAGCAAATTTCTCATTTTGTTTAATTTGCTGGATGGGCTTATTGACCTGTTTATCGATACAGAGTCGGCGAAAAATTGAACTGATGAAGTTGTTTGGTGACAACTGAAACTATAGTATTCCCTACCCTCCGCCCGCAACTAATCAATTTCATATCCACTGTAAAACATTTTGTTGTTATTCAAATACTTGAATACAACAAAATATGGACTAAAGCTGAAATAAACACAAAGATTATTAAAATATGTGTAAATCGCGTAATTATCAAAATCGTTTTGTCCGCATGTGATTTTCATGTACAGCAAGACCATATCTTTTAATTTGTATATATTTTTCGAAATATAATTTGGACGCTAAGATGTAGCATCGGCTGCATCTTAGCATTAAAAAAACCTATAAAACATCGCTAATTTGCGCAAAGTTCATACAATTTCGTTCCGCATCCGGTTTTAGTGTCACCATGAAAATCTGCATCGATGTATACCTATTTCAAGGTAATCAGTCAAGAACCGTGGATGTAGCATCACACACTTTTTTTGGGATAAAATGAATGTACTTCCCTTATCAGTGAAGTTTTTAAATCTTTGTTTCCGCAAAACGGAAGATGCTGCACTAGTTTTTTCATAGCAGTACAAGCGGCCGACAGAATACGCGATAAAATGCGCGATATTTTCAAAAACAATATTATGTGATTTTCCTACCTTGGAATTTCTCGTATCTCGCGTTTTAGTAGATGGAATTTCACGAGTATAGATTTATTAGATCCGAAACGTAAAAATCAAAAATTTCCAATCAAGTACGAGTAAATCGAATGACAATTGTAAAAATTAGGCCCGAAAAATATGATTTTTAGAAATTTGTTCGCACAAAATTTTCGTATTTGGATACAGATTTCTCTGAAGCTGTGTAGGCTACATTTACGTCACATATATCAAATAAATCAGAATCGTGAGTTCTTCATTCCTATATATGATTTTTTGAAAAACCTGTTTGCGGAACGAAATTATAAGAAAATATCAAAAAACACTTAAAATCTGGCTTCAAAATGTCAGCATCATTTAATGGTAGACGCAGATCAAATTTTGAAAAGTTATACACTGGTGGGATGATCCTTATTTAGTTGGCTTCTACATTCACTTTGACAGGAAAATCGGGAAAAATGTGGTTTAATCACAAATCGAGAGAAAACAAAAAAAGTCACGTTGACTTCAACCCATTTTTACCCATTTTTTAACATAAATATAGCCACAGCTTCCACGCAAATCAACTTTGAAGGCCGATATTTTTTGCCAAGTCTAAAAACATTTCATTTTATCCAAAAGCATTAAAATTGTACAATATACAACCACTATTCGCGAGTTAGAAAGGGGTAAACCTTGGCTTCAACGATGTTAAATTTTCAATAATATTGCCCATATACCCTCAGTCAGTGACTATACAAAACAATTAAAAACGGCATTATGCTCGGCCGTGCGGAACTTTTTATTCCCTCCACCATAAATTATATTAAAACCAGATTTCAGCCATTTCGAATGGATAATTTGACTAAAACTTTGAAATACCAAAATGGAGGATAGATCAAAAAGTGAAGCTGCAGCGACAGGTTAGTAGACCCAATGAAGACTAAACAGGAAAGTTCCGCCCTTTGAGTGGGATAATAATATTACTAGGACTAAGTTTAAGACAATTTGGTTGAGCAGGAGTTATCGTAAATTCTTGCCAGGCAGACATACGGACTGCCGGACTGGGTTAAATCGACTCCAAATTGTCTAAAACAGATTTAGTCAAAACCCTCAGCATTTATGAGGGTATATTCACTTTCATACGGACAAAATGTGCCTCATCGAAATAATGATTTTAGACCCCAAGTATATTTGAACGAAATCCCTTCCAGAGAATTTGGAGTTGATTTAGTCATTTCCGTCCGTCTGTCTGTCTGGCTGGCTGGAGCGCACGATAACTCTCGAACGGATCCACCGATTTGGTCCAAAATTTTTCTTTCGTATGGATGGATTATATCGGTCCACTCCATCCGGTACCTCACCCACAAAAGTTCGAAATGTTCGGAAAATTTGTGCGCACGATAACTCTTAAAGTGAGTAACCGATTTTCTCCATACTTTAAACATCGTAAAATTTCTGGCAGACTTAGATAAGGTTCCAGCATTCCTCCCACACAAAATTTCGGATAACGCTTAAATTTTTTGTTGTAACAACTTGTATTAACTGCCAGCTATGCGTCGGTAAACTTTTTATCATGGGCAAGTCCATACTTCCTGAGAAGATCCTGAAAGGTGCGAAAACCCCTTTGAACCCATATATGGTCAGAGCGCAAGACAACTCTCGAACGGATCTGCCAATTCAGTCCGAAATTTGGCCTTCGTAATATTTTGTACAGCCTTAGTTTAAGTTCGAAAATATGCCATATCGGTCCACCCTTTTGGTACCTACCCCTCAAAAGTACGAAAATGTTCGGAAAATTTGTGCGCACGATAACTCGTGAAGGGAGTAACCGATTTGGTCCACACTTTGCACCTCGTAAAATTGAGGTACCAATATTGACTCAATCGGTCCACTCCTTCGGGTACCTCCCACACAAAATTTCGGAATAGTTCAGTTTAGGACCTGTATTCGAATCGCTTTGATTTTTGTTGTAACAACGTGCATTCAATGCCCACATACGACGTTAGAATTCTCATCAGGGGCAAGTCCATAGAGCACGATAACTCTCGAACTAATTAACCGATTTGGTTCAAAATTTGGCATTTTTATATTTTGTCTAAACTTAGTTTCAGTTCGAAGATAGGCAATACCTGTCCACAACTTCAGGTACTTCCCCCCATATTTAAAACATGTCACTAAAATGTATGTCCTTATATTTTGTCAATATTTAGTTTAACTTTTAAAATGACCCACATCGGTCCTCTTCTTAGGGTACCTCCCCTCCACAGAAGTTCAACATTTGTGTCTAAGTGCAGTTTAGGGTCTGTTCGGAGATCCTTTGGAAATGTTTACCTTTGCTGTTCGTTCTGGTCCTGTTTTTAAAGTTATACGATGACCCACTGAAATGACTAGTGAGTGTGGTATCTATCGAAAAGGTATAACTCCCGAAATATGTCCATTGTGGACGTCGGTCCATTCCTTCAAGAACCTCCTCCGCAACACCTTTGAACTTTAATCCTAAATTCTGAAAAGACCCAAAATACATTCGATCTGTCCGTAGAAATAAGTTTAAATTCACATAGGCTGAGGTTATATCTCTGTCGGCGAAGCCGACTGATACTTGTTTAAATAGTTTTAGCTACATTTTCCTTCTGAAGTTGATGTAATTTGGTATTTTGGAATCTCAATATGCAGAAAACCACCATACAGAATATTATCTAGATAAAGCGATGTCCATCAGTTAAGATATTCTACTCCCCAAAGGAATAAACCTTAACCTGGATGAAGATCTTAGTACTTTCATAAACCAAAAGAAACTTATGGTGGAGGGTATAAACATTTCTGACGAAGTCCATTATTTGACTTTCTTCTATTTTGTTATTATGGACGTAAACACCCCAAAACAAAAAAATAATTATTTTAAATTTTCAGTGTGAGTTTTGTGATCATTTCTGGGTTATAAAATCGAAATAAGATAATTTGAAGGGTAAAACTCAAATATGGAGAAGAAAGACGAAATTAAGTAGGTTCGTTTTCCAAAAAGAACACAAGAGAAATTCGGTCTAAGAACAAAGGTATCGACATTAGGCCGGGCCGATTTGTGTGAAAGGAAAAAACCCTTAAAGGGCCCTTCGCGTTTCTGATTCCTGGGAATGAATTGAGCAAAAAAGTCCACTAGACCATAGGTCTACGGTAAAAATCGTACCTCCCGATTTTGACTTCAGGTTTTTTATCTACGTTTTTTTTGACATTTTGGCATATAACGGCCAAACCATTGAGACTTTAGATCCAACACAAAGACAAAAATTGTAGCCAAGACAGTAATTAAGAACTTTCTAATAAATCGCAAAAGCATCGGTTTGCTCCTTCAGGCGGTTTTGGCCTTGAGAACGTGCAAACTTTTCGGAAAATGTCGATAAATGGCACTGTGCTACAAAAGTTGACCAGAAAAAAAATTCAAGCGTTCTGATGCAAAATTCTCACGTGTTGGGATCCAAGGAGAACGAAAATGCCTTTAGTTTGTTTGGGTCACTTCGTTTTATTTTTTATAACGGTAAAAGGGTGACGTAGGGGATGGAAGATACCAAGCAACGGTCCTGACCGGTTTTAACATGGCAAAGCCCAGGATTTATTTTGGTCCCTCTTTCATCTGAAGTGGACACTGACCTCCCCGTGGTGTCACCTGGGGAACTGCCTTTAACACCCGTTAAAGGTAGTGAGCTAACATGTGCCGCGCGTTCTCCCATAAGAACGTTAAAAACTTGGGTTTGGGCGTCGGGTTAGTAACCCTCCCCTAGAAAAAACATCCTACTATGAAAAAACGAAAGAAAAGAAAAACAACCTCCTCTAAAGTTGACGAACCCCGCAAACGTTTTAAGGACCATGATCTGCGAATCTGCACCTGGAATGTTCGCACTCTTTATAGAGAAGGTGCAGTCTTCGCATTGGCAGACGTACTTGAAAAGTACAAGGCCGATATTACTGCCATACAGGAAATACGATGGATTGGGAAAGGCGTCACAACAACACCTAAAGGTGACGCACTGTATTATAGCTGCCATGACGTAAAGCATGAGTTTGGTTGCGGATTTGTAGTTAGTCGGAGACTAAAACATCTGGTATCCAGCTTCACTCCAGTGAATGAAAGACTTGCTGCAATTCGAATAAAAGCTAAATTCTTCAACATCAGCTTTATTTGCGCCCATGCTCCCACTGAAGAAAAGGACGAACAGACCAAAGATATATTTTACTAGCGCTTAGAAGAAACATATGACAGTTGCCCTGCCCATGACATTAAAATCATTCTAGGCGATTTTAATGCCAAAATTGGAAAGGAGAATATCTTTGGCCCAACAGTCGGGATATTCAGCCTCCACAGTGAAACATCTGACAATGGTATGAGGCTGATTGACTTTGCAGCTGCAAAAAACATGGTAGTTAGCAGTACCAGATTTAATCATCTCGATATTCATAAGGGCACCTGGCTGTCTCCAGATCAGAAAACAAGAAATCAAATTGATCATGTTGTGATAGATGGAAGACATTCATCGAGCGTGTTGGATGTACGATCGTTCCGAGGCGCAAACATTGATTCGGACCACTACCTTGTTGCAGCAAAGGTACGCACCCGCTTAAACGTAGCAAACAAAGTACGAACAGACACAACACGAAAGTTAGACATCGGTAAGCTGCAATCACAACAGATAGCCACAGCATATTCCACTCAACTAGCCCAATAGCTTAATCAAAGCACTCCTCATCCCGATAACATATCAGCGCAATGGCAAAGCATTGCCCACTCCATGCAAACAGCCGCAAAATCCATACTTAGATACCAGAGGCCTCCACCAAGGAATCCATGGTATGATCAGGAGTGTCGTGCTGCCACCGAAGAGAAAAATGCGGCATATAGGGCTACTTTACAAGCCGTAGCAACGCGTAGCGCACGAGAGAGATACAGGGAGAAAAGGAGAGAGGAGAAACGTCTTTTCCGCAGAAAAAAGAGAGAGATGGAAAAGCGGGAGTGTGAAAAAATCGAGATGTGCAGGAGCCAGAATGAAGTCCGAAAATTCTACCAAAGAGTCAAGCATCAAACTGATGGCTTTGGTACAGGTACATCCTCCTGTAGAGACCAGCAAGGTAATTTGGTAACAGATACAGATAGTGTACTCAGGATATGGAAAGAACATTTTTCAAAACTGTTGGTATCCAATAGCAGCGAAGACGACGAAGATACCACAGTCCCAATCCCAGAAGATGGTATTGAATGTATACCGCCCAGCCAAGATGAGGTAAAGACAGCAATAAATCGGCTGAAGAATACTGAGGCAGCAGGAGCCGATGGCTTACCAGCCGAGCTGTTCAAAACCGGAGGCGACACGCTGATAAGGTGTATTCATCAGCTAGTTAGCACCATCTGGCAGGAAGAACGAGTACCCGACGATTGGAACCTGAGTATCCTGTGCCCCGTCCACAAGAAGGGAGATAAGACTGTATGCTCTAACTATAGGGGCATAAGTCTACTCCTTATTGCCTACAATATCGTGTCAGGGATATTGTGCGAACGACTAAAGCCTATGGTCAACGAGATAATTGGACCATACCAATGCGGCTTTAGACCTGGCAAGTCCACCATTGACCAGATATTTACCCTGCGGCAAATCCTGGAGAAGACCCAAGAGATGCAGATCAACACCTACCACCTTTTTGTCGATTATAAAGCAGCCTTCGACAGCCCGCTGCGTTCAAAGGTATTCCAAGCCATGTCTGAATTTGGTATCCCCGCAAAGCTCATCCGTCTTTGCAAAATGACTTTAACTGACACGAGGTCCTCAGTTAAAATAGGAAAGAACCTCTCCGAAGAGTTTGGTACCAAAAGAGGTTTCAGACAAGGAGACAGCCTTTCGTGTGATCTCTTTAACATCCTGCTGGAAAAGGTTATACGAGAGGCAAACGTCAAAAGAAGTGGCACAATCTACACCAATAGTCACATGTTACTTGCTTATGCTGATGATATAGACATCATAGGCCGATCAGTAAAAGGAGTAACTGATACCTTTATGAAGGTCGAAGGAGAATCTGCTAAAGTGGGTATGGCGGTAAACGGTGAGAAGACCAAGTTGATGGTGTCGACGCGAAATGTGTCCATTGAGCTCGGACCGACTGTGGAAGTTGGTTCCTATAATATTGAGGTAGTAAAAGACTTCGTCTACCTCGGCACCTCCGTAAACACAACAAACGACATCAGTTGTGAAATAAAAAGAAGAATTATATTGGCCAACAGATGCTACTTTGGTTTAAGTAAGCAGTTCAAAAACAAAGCCACATCTCGTCAAACAAAAATAACACTCTACAAAACACTGATACTACCCGTGCTGATGTATGGCTCCGAATCCTGGGTACTTGCGCAAGCAGACATGGCAGTGCTTGGTGTGTTTGAGAGAAAAATTCTTCGAAAGATCTACGGACCAATCTTCGTTGACGGTGAATATCGACGTCGCATGAACCACCAGCTGTATCTGCTGTACAACGACATCAATATTGTTAAACGTATCGACATGCAGCGATTGCGTTGGCTAGGCCATATCATAAGAGTGAGCGATGATGACCCCGCTAAAAAGGTGTATAAACACGGACGCTTAGCGGTGCACGCAGAATTGGCAGGCCAAGGAATAGATGGCGCAAACAAGTGGATGATGAGATGAAAAGGCGCGGAATTCCAGAAAGCGAAGCAACAAATAGAGAGAATTGGAGATCTTTTCTTAGTTCGGCCTATAGAACAAATGTTCTGTAATGGGCCAGCTAAGTAAGTAAGTAAGTAACGGTTAAAGTAGTGAAAATCTGGGTTTCCTACATTTTCAAGTTTAAACGGGCATATCTTGTTTTTTTCCACTACGGATTTCTTTTGATCCTTCTTCCTTTTAAAGGGGTGAATAATATCTTTTGAATAAGCTATTACTGTTTTAAATCGGTTACCAAATGGCTAAGTTACAGTGGTTCAAGTCTGAAAAAACCCCACAAAAAACCTATAACTGAATTTCTCATTATTTTCAAAAATATAATGTTTTTTTGTTTCGTTCAAAATTTATTTTGAAAATTGTGAGAAATTCAGTTCAGTTAACTTTCAAAGGAAGAAGGATCAAAGAAAATCCGTTGTGGAAAAAATAAGATATGCCCGTTTAAATTTGAATATATAAGAAACCCAGATTTTCACTATTTTTACCGTTATAAAAAAATAAAACGAAGCGACCCAAACGAACTAAAGACATTTTCGTTCTCCATGGATCCCAACACGATGGAATTTTGCATCAGAACGCTTGAATATTTTTCTGGTCAACTTTTGTAGCACAGTGTCATTTATTGACATTTTCCGAAAAGTTTGCACCTTCTCAAGACCAAAAGTGCCTGAAAAAGCGTTCCAATGCTTTTGCGATGTATTAGAGAGTTCTTAATTACTGTCTTGGCTGCAATTTTTGTCTTTGCGATGGCTCGAAAATCTCAATGGTTTGGCTGTTATATGCCAAGATGTCAAAAAAAAAACGTAGATAAAAAACTTAAAGTTAAAATCGGGAGGCTCGATTTTCATCGTAGACATATGTTCCAGTAGACTTTTTTGCTCAGTTCAATCCCAGAAATCAGAAACGCGAAGGGCCTATTAAGGTTTTTTCCTTCCACACAAATCGCCCAGGTCTAGTATATACCCTCTTTATCCTAAAGGCTGAGGGTATAAAAATGGGTTGAAGCTAACTTGGCTTTTTGTTTTCTCTCGATTTAAGATTAAACCACACTTTCCACGAGTTTCCTGTCAAAGTAAAAGTAGAAGCAAACTAAATGGGGATCATCTCACTAATGTATTACTTTTCAAATTTTTATCTGCTTCTACCATTAAATGATGCTGACATTTTGAAGCCAAATTTACAGTGTTTTTTTTGAAAATTTCTTCTAATTTCATTCCGCAAACAGCTTTTTCAAAAAATCATATATAGGATTGTAGTACTTGCGATTCTGAATTATTTGATACGTATATTGTGAATGTAGTCTGCACAGCTTCATAGAAATCTGCATCTAATTGAGGAAATTTTGTGCGAACGTTTTTCTAAAAATCATATTTTTCGGGCTTAATATTTGTAATTGGCATTAGAATACCTCGTACTGCATTGCACATTTTAGTTTTTTTATGTTCCGAATCCAATAAATCATTACTCGTGAAAATCCATCTACTAAAACGCGAGTTACGAGAAATTCCAAAGTAGGAAAATCACCTAAATTTTTTTTGAAAATATCGCGTATTTTATCGCTTTTTCTGCGGTTCGTGTCCACTGCAATGAAACAACTAGTACAGCATCTTCGTTTTAGCGGAAACAGAGATTCGAAAACTTCAATGATAAGGGAGCTACATTCATTTTATCCCAAAAAATAGTGTGGGATGCTACATCCACGGTTCTTGATTGATCGCCTTGAAATAGATATATATCGATGTATATTTTCAAAATGGACATTGAAATCGGATGCGGACAACAATTTTATTTATTTTGCGCAAATTAGCGATATTTTATAAGTTTTTTAGTGCTAAGATGCAGCCGATGCTACATCTTAGCCTCCAAATTAAATTATTTTACATTTCGCGAGTACTGAGTAACATTTAACAAATATTATGCAATCTACTAACTTAAGCCACTTCCAGATAACTTTTTAGTAGCAATTGCTCGCGGTAAAATAATTAGCGTTTTTTTTAACAATTTTTTCTTTAAAAATAAAATAAAACCGCCATAACTTTTGTCCGCATCAACAAAAAACTGGCTCGCGAGCGGATTCGTACTGGGAATTTTTTTGAAATGGATAATGAAATATTTGACAATATTTGTGATATATGTATATATTTTTGGGCATTTTTTTGAAGTCATAATTGAACACAAGTCTTAGAACCACATATATGTAAATTTATATAGAATCATAAAACACACAAGAAAGATAAATATTCACGTCAGAGAACTGCGTAAGTAGCTGATTTTGACACTCATAAGCCACATGCAAAAAAACAAGCGTATGTGCGGCTTGCTACTCTAAAAAATAAATGCAAGTGTTGCTTGGCATTCTCAAAATATGTACGAATGTGGCTAGCCACTCTAAAAATAAGTTATTTAAAAATGGATATTTTTTGACACTTGCGTATGCATTGCCAAGTAGTTTTAAATACGCAATTACATTTTCTGTTTTACTTTCTTGCTCATCGCACATCAAGTGTTGTTTTCAACCCTTCCCAGTGGGAAAATGGGGAATGCATTACCTTTGTAATCGAGAAAAGAATGCAAATGACCAAAAAATTGCACATTGATTACCTACTGCATTCCCAAATCTAATGGTAGTGGAATCAGTACACAGACAATTCGTAGATTACACATTCATTTCTTCTGGACTCAAGAAAATAATGCATTATTTTCCTAGGACATGTTTCGTGTTAACAATAATGTATTCTGGAATCAATAAACCATAGTGCTTCTGCATTACCTTCTCGTTTACCATTGCTTCCATTTTCCCACTGGGTTGTAATTCAACCGTTTGTCTTATGTTCTCCGAGAGAGTGAGAGCAAAAATAATTTTCTAACACTGATTTTCAAAGGTTAGAAGAGCATTCAAAAGCACGCATAACATTCCAAGCAAATAAAGAAAATCACACACAAACGAAACAACAAAAAATAAAATTAGAAATGTTTATTTTTTGTAATGTTGTGTGTGTGCTTCCACTTGATAAGTCACTTGGCAAACTATCTACGATTGCGGGTTTTGTAACAGTGCAAAATATGATAAATACTTGTTTTACTTATTACGCACAAGCAACGGTCTTCCCAGCAAACACAATGTCGGACGTCCGACGCGTCTGCTCAAAGTCGGAAGTTTTTTCCGAGGCGTCTGACCGACTTCGGTCCGAACTCTGTCCGACTAGTCTGACGAACTTTTTCTGTCCTCTCTCTCCCTCTCTGAAGGAAATTTTTCTATTTGAATTGTACATGTTTCGCTCGCACATTGTAAATGTGTAATTGTTGATGTGCCGACATTGATGCAGTACGAAGAAAAATTGAGTGCTCGGGTTTTAGTTTCTGTATCGGAGAACAAATTTGGTTTATTTTTGTTATTCGTGTTGATGCATGATAGTGTTTAAATGTTATTCATAGAGATCGGTTGCATACTTTATTTTTGTGAAGTTAATGAAAGTAAAGATTTTCTTCGTCAAACTTCAACACTATGTTTTATATTTGCATATGGCCAAAGTTAAGTTTATTAACACTTTTATGTGTATGAACATTTTTTGCATGTGAAGACATGTATTTCCACAGATCGTGTTGGCGAATTTGTTGTTCTCCACAGTTTGTTAAGATGATATTAAAACCTTTAATATGTTTATAGTAGATAAACTTTTATAGGATTTGGATATTTCTTAACTAAAACACTTTCGAATTTCATAAGATTTTACTTCCGAATTCGGACCGATAGCCGTCCGAAAGTCGGTAAATACATCAGAAATTTATACGATAGTTCATCAGAGTTCGGACCGAATTCGGTCCGAAAGTCGGCTAAAACATCCGATTTTCATCCGAATTTCGGTCAGAGAACACGTCAACCACGCCATATGACTTTCGGTCAGAGTTCGGACCGAATTCGGATCCGAACTCGGACGTTTCATCCGACTTTCGGACCGAATTCGGTCCGAACTCTTATGTTTTTTCCGATTTTGGTTTGCTGGGTTGATGCGTCGCAAGTATTTTTGGTGGTGGTGGAAAAAATACAGAGTGCAAGAAAACACACGCATTAAAAAAACAAAAGGCCCAAAAAACTTGTGCGTGCACAATTGGCTTACGGGGACAAGTAACTCATTGATGATCTCTGATTCACGTTGCCATTGGAGAACATAACTTTCAGTGAGTGGTTAGCCTTCTTCCGACAGAAGTTGATCGCATGCTCACAAAACTGACTTCTTCGAACAATGCTGATTGATGAGTTTCAAGCATTTGAAAGCTTTTGGGTTGGTATTCAGAGTTACAGATAGGTCTTTAAAATTTTCAGCCCTGAAAAATTGAACTATGAACAGATTTTTCGTAGCCTATTTCGGGTTTTAGACATCAAAATAAACGCAGGATTTGCTAAAACATTACAAAAGGGAAGCGACTTAATGTCGTCTCTGCAGCTGACTGTTTTCCCAATCTCAGTTTCACCATTACTAAAAACTACATTCAATTGATCATAATTGCTTACTAAATCCTAAACATCTGTTTGCTCATTTAGTCGATCCATTCATTCAATGCGAAAAAGGCGATGCAGCAAATTTTTTTGAACTTGGGTATAGGGTACCTTGCTGCAGTCGAACTACAACGCCAGCTATTTAGTTCGTATTCACGCTTCTTGAGGACTATGTTTTGATATCACTATGCAACACTGAAAATGCAAACATCTTCTAGTATGGATTTTTTGAAAGTACATATTTAGACTACAAAAACCCTAGTTGGGTTTTGTCCTGTCAGATCCAGTTAGGATTTTATGGCCTCATCTAAACCGGGCTAAATCTACACTTTTTTTTTTATTTGAAAATTTTGCCTATTAGGCGAAGGTCATTTTTCATTATTTTTTTTTAATTAATTTCTCGTTAGAGACGAGCTTACTGACCAAGATGCTTTTTGAAAAAGGAAAGCCGACGATACGAACCCACACAATCACCATTGTGTGACATGCATGTTTCGCCTTTGGTTTAGGAAGGCTCCTCAGACACATCGACTGTGGGGGGCTTCGCTATCCCTAAGTTATTTCCTCTTTCAAATGCAAGTTGTTTTTTTTTACAAAGTTGAATTTTTTGTTCAAATCTTTGTATGGCTTTCATGACAAACGCTTAGCGTAGCCTTTGAAAGTTATGAGTTTGGTTCTGAACACTAACACGCCGTGACAACACTTTTTTCCATGTGTTTTTCAAGGACGTGGGTTCGAACCCCAGCCTGGCTCAAGCTGATTTTTATTTGAAAATTTTGCCTATTAGGCGAAGGTCATGTTTCATTAATTTTTTTTAATTAATTTCTCGTTAGAGACGAGCTTACTGACCAAGATGCTTTTTGAAAAAGGAAAGCCGACGATACGAACCCACACAATCACCACTGTGTGACATGCATGTTTCGCCTTTGGTTTAGGAAGGCTCCTCAGACACATCGACTGTGGGGCGGCTTCGCTATCCTCTAACTTATTTCCTCTTTCAAATGCAAGTTGTTTTTTTTTTTTTTTTGTGGGTTCGTATCGTCGGCTTTCCTTTTTCAAAAAGCATCTTGGTCAGTAAGCTCGTCTCTAACGAGAAATTAATTAAAAACAAGTAAGAAAGTATCAGTCAGCTGAGCCGACAGAGATATACCCTCAGCCACGTACCCGAAGAAAAAAAGTTAACACAGTACTTCTGTAGGTTTTTTAGCTGTTGGGAAAATTTTCCAGGATGGAAAGGGCCGCAAAAAACTACATGTTGCAACAAAATTCAGAATGATCCAAGACGAGTGCATTTTTTCCAAACTTTGGGTAGGGTGTACCCATAGAAGTGATCCGATGTAGCACATATTCGGACCTAATACAAATCTGTAGGAAATATTTTTTTCTTTATTAGTCTATGGATATTTTCCTTACAGACTATATAATTAAATATGTTGTACTTAATTTTCTGAATTTAAATATATGACAATTTTACTTTTCAATTTACAAAGTTTGAGCTAAATCGATTTCTCTCTTAAAGGGTTATTTTACACATTAGCCAGTTTAGGTGGTGCCGGTAGGATTTTCTGGACCTTTTTGGGTCATTATCTCAGGAAGTATGGACTTGCCCACGAAAAAAATTACATCGTCGTAACAGGGGCCGCAAGTGCAACCTGCTGCATCACAAATTATTAAGATCAGAGAGGAGTTGTTAAACTATACTTTTCCAAATTTTGTGTGGGAGGTACTCAAATGAGTGGACCGATATAGTCCATATTAGAACTCGATCTATGCCTGAAAGTAATATTACCAATAGCAAAGTTTGGCTCAATTCGGTTATTCCCTCCTAGAGTTATCATGCCCACAATCTTGGCGAAAAATTTTGAACCTTTGTGGGGGAGGTACCGGAAGGAGTGGACCGATAGGGTCTATCTTCGAACTTAAACTAAGTTTGGACTAAATATTGAAAGACCCAAAATTTTAACCAAATATGTTGATCCGTTCGAGAGTTATCGTGCGCTCCAAATACGACACATGGTATTATATGGGTTGTTTGCAGTTTTCTTGCTGATTTTTGAGGATATATGGACTTGCTCTTGAAAAGAATAATATCGTCGTAATGAGGGTAGTGAATACAAGTGGCTGCAACAAAAATCAAAGCGATTCGAGAGCAGGCCTTAAACTGCACTTAAGCAACATTTTGTGTGGGAGGTACCCGAAAGTGTGAACCAATAGGGTCCATATTGGAACCTCATCTATGTCTGGTAGAAATGTCACGATGTGCAAAGTATGGACTAATTCGGTTACTCCCTTCAAGAGTTATCGTGCGGACAATTTTTCCGAACATTTTTGAACTTTTGTGGGGGAGGTACCTGAAGGAGTGGACCGATATGGCCCATCTTCGAACTTAAATCAAATCTGGACAAAATATTTCGACACCCAAAATTTGAATCGAATCGATTGATCCGTTCGAGAGTTATCGTGCGCACCAGCCAGACAGACAGACGGACAGACAGACAGACGGACGGACATTGCTAGATCGACTCAAAATTGTCTGAAACGGATATCGTACAAACATACTTGGGGTCTAAAACCATTATTTCGATGAGGCACATTTTTGGCCGTATCAAAGTGTAAATACCCTCTTTAGCCTAAAGGCTGAGGGTATAAAAATCTACAATTTTTTGCATTTATCAGGCCATTATCTCAGAAACCAATTGGATTTTGGCCCTGCTGTCTTTAGCAATATTGTAGCCTTAAACTAGTAGAACTTATCTTTTGAAGAAACCACATAAGAAAAACTCCATCTAGGGCATCAAAATCTATAAAATATAGAAAATTTTACATAATTTCTGAAATTCTGGTCAGTATCGGCTAAACTATTGGGAGTTGAACCAAGTAACCTTTTGCAAAAATCTTCCAAATAAAGTTCTCAACAATTCTTTAGAACATTCTGAAACTCTAAAATGCTTACTTCATGTTGTTTCATCGGTATTTTGCATCATATCTTTTACAACACGTATTTCAAACACAGTTCACACCAACAGTTTATTCTCGCATTTCGGATTTCACTACATTATTGACATTTTTATTAAATCGTCGTTGAAAAATGTACTGAAAACAACGGGATAGAGGCATTTTACAACAATGACATGTTCTGAGGACTTGTGTATTACATTCCAGGGAATATTTTTCCAAAAGAAAGTATTCAGAAAAAATTAACGATTTTGGAGATACGGTGCGAAATGTATAAAAATAGTGGAATTTTTGCATATATTTTGAAATTTGAGGCAATGAATGTGGTTTTTCGAGTTCATTATTTCTCCAAATATGTATTCTTGTCCTTATCTACAAATTTGCTTCAGAGGTCAGAAGAAGATTCGCATTGGTTTCAGAGATATAGCCCTGAATTTCTTTAAAAACTCAATATTTAACCATGTTTAGATGGGGCCATAAAATCCGAGCTGGATCTGACACAACAAAACCCAACTAGGGTTTCTTGTCGTTTGGGTCTGTACTTTCAAAAAATCCTCAGTTCGAATTGTTTGCACAACATCACCTAAAAAATGTTGCACAGTGTATTCAAAGCTCTAAAGCGCGCTTACCACGTACTCCTTCAAGAGAGTAGCTTAAGTGTGGATAGTCTTGTAAATTTCTGTCTGACATGGGGTTGGGATTTCAATGCCCTAGGCGGAAAGCTACTGGCACGCCGTTTCTGCTTTGTGGAACGACAGCTTTCAGCTTATTACAAAATATCTTGGAAGGAAAGCCGCCTACACCTGGGAAGTTTTTGCAGATTCTGAAACAACAATGTTCATTGATGAGAAAAATCCAAAAACGAGAAAAAATAGCTGGAGGGATTTTTTAATAAACAAAAAAATGTTGTAGAGAATTTTCACCGCTACAAAAATTTCCTTAGTCCCATTTCGATATGACTAGGGGTTTCCCTGAAAACCTAAAAAACTCTAAAATTGTGAACTTTAATAATTAATAAAATTTATTTAAAAACCCCTCCAGCGAATTTTTCTCGTTGTTGAATTTTTCTCATCTATTAACATTGCTGTTTCAGAATCTGCAACAACTTCCCAGGTGTAGGCGGCTTTCATTTAAAGTTGGTTAGGGAGCACCGTACATGACAATGCATTGTCCCAATTTTAAATTCTATATCTCAAAAATGGTAAAACCTAAGAAAATGTCATAAAGCTCAATCTTATAGAGAATTTTCACAGCTACAATATGTGCTCTAATACAATTTCCATAGGACTTGCGGTTTCCAAGCAAAATCGTGAGAACTCTACGCCTTTCTTAATTGTTTTCATTCTAAGAATGGAATGGAATGTTATGACTGGTTGTGAAAACTCTTTGCACGAGGGCTGCACGTTAACTATCTTGCCTAACAATGAAAATGCGAATATTTACCATCAAAAACAGTTTTATTTTTTTCTTCATGCATTTTTGCCGTTATGATCCACGTCGAAAGTTGTGAAAAATTATCGAACGAAAATGTTCACAAGTAAATTTAATTTTTTTTTTGCAAAGTAATTTTTTTCTGGTCACTGTAAACAACAGTATGACAAACTGTCCTGAGTACGTCCAAGCTAAAAAATGTCAAACTTTCAAAAAAAAAAAATCAAATGGAATGAATAGTATTGAACTTCCTTGTCTAATTAACTTAGAATCAATACATGGGAGATCATTATTCGATTCACTTTCCATTTTGAACCGCAGTTGCTTGTTGTAAGAGTTCAATGCCTTTAGAGTACTGCCAATTTCGTCCTTTTTGATGATGCATGATATGTAATCAACATATTTTGTCAGTAATCTATGGTAAACAGTCACATTTTTTGTAATTTCTTCAAATAAATTGTCCCTGACTTTATTGGTAACCACTGGACTGATTGGTGAGCTCATTGGCATTAAATTTTGTTGTTCAAACATTTTGTACTTATACAAAAAATATTGTATATAGTTAACATTTGTATCAATAAATATTTTAAATTAATATTTGTGCATTACTTGTATATGGTCCATTATTCATTTATTTTTTGTCTTTTGTTTACAAGAAAAAAATAAAGCTTGCCAAAAATCTGAACAACAATGATCAATAAACTAAAATGTAATCTCTCAATCTACCCAATATTACTTAATTTTAAAATTCTTAAAAAAAGTATACAAAAATATTTTTTGTTATAAGATTCTGGACAAACTTCATTTGAGCCATGATGATGTATCCTTTTGCATAGCATGTAGGAGAATCATAATAATACCAGGATATTCAACAGAATGAGTTTTTTTGTGTTTATCCATGCATTCAAGAGCTAGCTAACCGACGGGCTGGCTAGATGCATGTTTGTTAGCCTGAAGAAGAACAAAAATTCTCAACTAAATATAATGATATTATGATATTAGAAGAAACAACAACATCAAACAAAAGGACAAGTTTAAATTGTTTGCAAGGAGTCAACAAACTACATTGTGGACCATTATAAAAGTTTTAAATTTCCTTACCATGATACATCGTGCTGGCTGACTGGTGCAGCGGCGGCAGCAGGAACATAACGAACCAAACAGCAACCGGATAAGAAAATAGTTGTATATTTATTCTATAAAACAGAGTGTTGGTGTAGAACTTTAGACAATCAAAGTAGTCGGCATTGTCTTGTAAAACTCTATAAGAACAAAAAACTAGCAACAACAACAACAAGTAAACAAAATCTACAAAAACTATGTATGACTACCAGCAATATAGAAGCAACAATTTAAACTAAATTCCAGGCACTGAGTTAGCTTGCAAAATATTTCCAATATTCGTGTTTGTTGTTGTATCATCTTTCAACATTACGAAGTGTCATTTCTTGCTTTTGTGTGTCTTTTTCTTGGGCCTGCATTTTTTAAAAATAATGGATAATAAAAAATGATTTAATACAAACTTTTCTAGCACAAAGACCATGTCGTTGGCAACACGATTCGTTGTTATTTATTCATCAAGGAGATCGATATTGATAACCTATAATTTGACTGGCTACATAGCGAAGGTGTCGAGGGTTCAGGTGACACAACGGATATGTCAGTGTGAACATTTTCTGTAGGATTACTTTTTTAGCCACAGAAATTAACTGGTAAAATTTTCTCATCGATTAAACAATAAATGTGGCCTTTAGAGCAATTTCGTCAAAATATTCTTTGGCCCCATACAAATTACTATAGAGACTTTGAGGCCGCAGTGTCTCGTGTGAACATATTCCAATTTGGCTCAAAGCTTGAGAATCTTAAAAACATTAAACATTTAAGGGTAGTGCCGCCTGGTTTATAGCCTCCATAGAACGGTGCACCCCGTTTTTAAGGTTTTAGGCACATTATCCTACCGGAATGATTGAAATGGGCTACAAAACTTCCTACAGAATTTTTTCGCTAGGGGCCTCGTTTTATATAACAACCTTAGAACGGAAACCGCACGATTTTCAGTATTTTCAAGATTTTAGCAGAATATTTTTATACCCTTAGCATTTATGCTAACGAGGGTATATACACTTTTATACGGGCAAAATGTGCCTCATCGAAATAGTGGTTTTAGACCCCAAGTATATTTGGACGAAATGTGTTTTAGACAATTTGGAGTCGATTGAGCAATGTCCGCCCGTCTGTCTGTCTGTCTGGCTGGCTGGAGCGCACGATAACTCTCGAACGGATGAACCGATTCGGTTCAAATTTTGGCTTTCGTAATACTTTACCCAAACTTAGTTTAAGTTCGAAAATGGGCCATATCGGTCCACTCCTTCCGGTACCTCCCCCACAATAGTTCAAAAATGTTCGGAAAATTTGTGCGTACGATAACTCTTAAAGGGAGTAATCGATTTGGTCCATACTTTGCCCATCATGAAAGGTATTCCAGACTTAGATAAGGTTTCAATACGGACTCAATCGATCCACTCCTTCGGGTACCTCCCACACAAAATTTCGGAAAAGTTCAGTTTAGGGCCATCTCTCGAATCGCTTTGATTTTTGATTTAGCGACTTGTATTCACTGCCCTCCATACGACGGTACCAGTTTCATCAGGGGCAAGTCCATACTTCCTGAGAAAATAGCATGAAAGACGCAAAAAACCCCTATGACACCGTGTGAGGTGGTTGGAGCGCAAGATAACTCTCGAACGGATCTGCCGATTCGGTCCAAAATTTGGCCTTGGTAATATTTTGTCCAAAAATAGTTTTAGTTTAAAGATAAGCCTTATCGGTCCACTCCTTCAGGCACCTCCCCCACAAAAGTTCAAAAATGTTCGGAAAAATTTTTCGTACGATAACTCTTGAAGGGAGTGGCCGAATTGATCTATACTTTGCACATCCCAATACATCTACCAGATATAGATCAGGTTCAAATATGGACCATATTTGTCCATATTTGTAACTCCCACACAAAATTTCGGATAAGTTCACTTTAAGACCTGATATCGAGTCACTTTGTTGAAGCACTTGCATTCGCTGCCTCAATTAAGATGGTAAAAGTTTTTTTAGGGGCAAGTCCATACTTCTTGAGCAAACAGCGGAGAGTGTAAAAACCCCCTATGGCACCATATGTTGTGGCTGCAGATCCACTTCCATAACGGTCAATGTCCGCAAAACATTTGATCTTTAATCCTAATCAACATTTTTGTTGGTTCAAACGCCCAAAATTTTTAAAACCTCCTTAATACATACGTATTTTGGTAAAAAAATTGTTTCAATATACACAGGCTGAGGGTATATCTCTGTCGGCAAAGCCGACTGATACTTTTTTACTTGTTTTTCGAAAATTTGAAGGATTTAGCCGCATTATTCATACAATCGGACTGGCTAAAATTTGGTATTTAGAGTACAAGAACATTCCTGCATAGAATTGTCGGTATACGGCCACTTTTCGATATAGTCCCCACTTAATGGTAGCTCCCGGCATTTTCAATATAAGTTATGGTGGACAGAATTTAACGTCGTTTTTATACCCTCCACCATAATATTTGTCATTCCGTTTGTAACACATCGAAATTTTAGACGGAGACCCTATAAAGTATATACATTAGGGATATAACTTTTTGCACTTTTTACCACCACATAGCCGTGTAGAGCATGAAAAACTATTATGAAATAAGGTGTAATTTTTTCTCTATCGCGAAAAAAGTTTCCGCACCAAATGCATTGAAGTTCAGCAATGCATTTTTTAATTTAATCTGTTATAACAACATGTTTGCTTTTCATTAAAATTTTTATTTTTTTGTAATCTAATTTAAAATCATTATCAAAGCGTTCTGGACGCTTCTGGACTGGATTTTTGTCTATACATATTTATTCAAACAAACCAAATTTAAAATTATAAGTAGAAAAAATACCAAAAGGGTTTTAGTAATTGCGGTCGGTGCTGAAACTTTTTTCATCGAATCGATCTTAGAAACGCGTTTTCATTATTAGGACAAAATTCCCCACATGGTACTGGTGATGTATTTTTGTAGAAAACAAATACAATTCTCACAGGCAAGGTCAACAAAAACAGCCTGTAACTTTCGCGAATTCGTTGCAAATGACCCCAAATTCTCTTGTCCGATAGGCACAAAATATATAAACATAAAATTCACGAGTTTATAAAGAAAAACCAAAAATTGCAATAGTGTCAAAAGTTCTTAATATGCTCCGAAATAGCGCGATTTGAGATCAAATTGGTCCAGAACGATTTGATAATGATTTTAAATTAGATTACAATAAAATAACAAGTTTAATGAAAAGCAAACATGTTGTTATAACAGATTAAATTAAAAAATGCATTGCTGAACTTCAATGCATTTGGTGCGGAAACTTTTTTCGCGATAGAGAAAAAATTACACCTTATTTCATAATAGTTTTTCATGCTCTACACGGCTATGTGGTGGTATTTTTTTGGTTATAGCCCTAATATACATATATTCTTGATCCGGGTAAAATTCTAAGTCGATATAACAATTTCCATCTGTCCGTCCATCCGTTTGTAATTTGTATATAGGTTTCTATAACTCCTAGAATGTTTGGTATTGAAAATGGGCTATATCGGTCCACGTTTTGATATATATCCCCTGGAACAGTACCTCCCGATTTTCGGTATTTTCAAAATTTTAGATTCATTATCACACCAAAATGACTGTAATTTGATATTTAGTCTTCTTTTGAGCAAATAAATTGTTCCCTTGAAATTTGTCGGTATAGATCCACGCCTTCATGTAGCCCCCACGGAATGGTGCCTCCCGATTTTCGGTATTTTGAAGGTTGTGGCCACATTATTCAACAGGAATAACAAAAATTTGGTATTTAGTCTTTGCTAAAGGTACGAAAAAATCCGTTGCAGTCAATTTAGAGTCTGTCCGTCTGTCTGCCCGGCTGGCTGGAGCGCACGGTAACACTCGAACCGATTAACCGATTGGGTCCAAATTTTGGCTTTCGTAATATTTTGTCCAAACTTAGTTTATGTTCGAAGATGAGCATTATCGGTCCAATCCCTCAAGTACCTCCCCCACAATACTTCGAAAATTTTCGGAAAAATTGAAGGGAGTTACCGATTTCGTCCATACTTTGCACATCGTAATACTTCTACGAGAAATAGATTAGGTTCGAATATGCACTATATATGTATGTCAATTCCTTCGGATACCTCCCGCACAAAATTTGGGAAAATTTCAGTTTAGGACCTGCTCTCGAATCTCCTTGATTTTTGTTGTTGCAATTTGTATTCGCTGCCCCCATTACGAGGATATATGTTTTTAAGGGGCATCTAGGGCATCAAAATCTATAAAATATAGAAAATTTTACATAATTGCTGAAATTCTGGTCAGTATCGGCTAAACTATTAGGAGTTGAACCAAGTAACCTTTTGCAAAAATCTTCCAAATAATGTTCTCAACAATTCCTCAGAACTTTCCGAAACTCTAAAATGCTTACTTCATGTTGTTTCAGGGGTATTCTGCATCATAACTTTTACAACACGTATTTCAAACACAGTGCACACCAACACACTATGGGCCCAATGACAGGTTTTTGAGGCAACAAGTCACTGGAAGCTGCTGGACATTACAAATTTCGTCCTGATGTTTATAGTGAGCATAAAAATATATATGCAAAATTTGGAAGGAATCGGTTCAGATATAGATATAGCTTTCGTTACTAATAATAATAATAATAATAATAATAATAATAATAATAATAATAATAATAATAATAATAATAATAATAATAATAATAATAATAATAATAATAATAATAATAATAATAATAATAATAATAATAATAATTGTTCCACAAACATCCCATAAGGGACAAGGGAGACTTCTCTCATATCAATGAGTGCACCCCGATTCATATTAGCTCAATGATATGGGACCTACAGTTTATCGCCGAGTCCGAACGGCGTGTCTAAGACACCACTTTTGTAGAGAAGTTTTACATGGCTGAAATACTCAGGAAATGTCGCCAACATTACTGAGGGGTATTTTGCAACCGTTGAAAAGTGTTATGATGTTGCTTGGCCGGGGAATCGAACCCACGACCTTATGCGTGCAAGGCGAGTGTGCATACCATTGCACCACGGTGGCACCCGTTAGCTTTCGTTACTATTTTATCCAAATGTATGACTTCAACAAGTAAAAAAACTGTCAGTCGGCTTTGCCGACAGATATATACCCTCAGCCAATGTGAATCGAAACTTTCACCTCCGGACAGATCGAATGTATTTAAGGACTCTTCAGAATTTTGTGGCCCTTTTTGGACATTTGAACTTGCCGACAAAAATGTGGATTAGAAATTAACTGGACTAAGACACAAATGTTGAACTTTTGTAGGGCAGGTACCCTTAGGGAGGACCGATATGGGCCATTTTAGAAGTTAAACTAAATTTTGATAAAATATTAGGAGATCCAAAGTTTGGACCAAATTGGTGGCCCCATTCAAGTGATATCGTCCTAGCATTTAAGTTAAATTTTTTAAATATTGGGGAGAAGTACCGGAAGTTGTTGACCGGTATTGCCCCATGAAACTAAGTTTGGATATAATATGACGAAGACCAAATGTTGGACCAAATCGGTTGAATAGTTCGAGAGTTATCATACTCTCCGACCGGCACATATGGTGACACAGGGGTTTTTTACATCTTTCGGGCTGTTTTCCCAAGAAATATAGACTTGCCCCTGAAAAAACGTTTACAGTCGTAATGAAGGTAGCGAATGCAAATCGCTTCAACAAAAATCAAAGTGATTCGACAGCAGGTCTTAAAGTGAACTTATCCGAAATTTTGTGTGAGAGGTTCCAGAAGGAGTAGACAAATATAGTCCATATTCGAACATGATCTATATCTGGTAGATAAATTAGGATGTGCAAAGTATAGATTACATCGGTCACTCCCTTCAAGAGTTATCGTGCGCAAAATTTTTCCGAACATTTTTGAACTTTTGTGGCGGAGGTATCTGATGGAATGGACCGATATAGCCCATCTTCGAATTTAAACTATGTATTGATAAAATATAACGAAGGTAAAATTTTGGACCGAATCGACAGATCCGTTCGAAAGTTATCTTGCGCTCCAACCACTACACAAGGTATCATAGGGGCTTTTTGCACCTTTCCGGCCATTTTCTCCGGAAGTATGGACTTGCCCCTGATGAAACTTGTACCGTCGTATGGGGGGAAGTGAATACAATCAAAGCGATTCGAGAGCAAGTACTTAACTGAACTTATCCGAAATTTTGTGTGGGAGGTACCCGAAGGAGTGGGCCGATTGAGTCCATATTGGAACCTCAACAAATTTTCCGAACATTTTGGAACTTTTGTGGGGAGGTACCGGAAGGAGTGGACCGATAGGCTTCGACATTAAACTAAGTTTGGACAAAATATTACGAAAGCCAAAATTTGAACCGATTCGGTTCTTCCGTTCGAGAGTTATCGTGCGCACCAGCCAGACAGACAGACGGACGGACATTGCTAAATCAACTCCAAATTGTCTCAAACACATTTTGTCCAAACATACTTGGGGTCTAAAACCATTACTTCGATGAGGCACATTTTGCCCATATGAAAGTGTATATACCCTTTCTAGCCTAAAGGCTGAGGGTATAAAAATAGACTTTTTGCCTGAGAAACCTGCCATTGGGCCTATAGTGCAACAGTTTATTCTCGCATTTCGGATTTCACCACATTATTGACATGTTAATTAAATCGTCGTAGAGAAATGTACTGAAAACAACGAGATAGAGGCATTTTACAACAATGACATGTTCTGAAGGGTTTTGTGTTACATTCCAGGAAATATTTTTCCAAAAGAAAATTTTCAGAAAAAATTAACGGTTTTGGAGATACGGTGCGAAATGTATAAACATTTTGGAATTTTTGCATATATTTTGAAATTTGAGCCAATAAGTGTAGTTTTTCGAGTTCACTATTTCTCCTAATATTTTATTCTTGTCCTTATCTACAAATTTGCTTTAGAGGCCAGAAGAAGATTCGCATTTGTTTCAGAGATATAGCCCCGAATTTCTTTAAAAACTCAATATTTAACCATGTTTAGATGGGGCCATAAAATCCGAGCTGGATCTGACACAACAAAACCCAACTAGGGTTTCTTGTCATTTGGGTCTGTACTTTCAAAAAATCCTTGGATCGAATTGTTTGCACAAGATCACCTTAAAAATGTTGCATTGTGTTATATAAATGAGAGTTTACCATAGTTATAGCTCCTATTATGTCAATCGATAGCTATTCAAAGCTACAACATTTTGTTCTGTTTTCACTAGCAGATATATTTTGCACATTTTCCAATGAATACAATTCATATTAAGTTGTCGTGTGTCTGTACGTGCATTAACCTTAGTTTAACACTTTGTCAACGCATCAGCTTCAATATCTTATGCAGAAGTTCCTACTATGGGAAATCTAAGATGGACAACAACATTTGTATGTGTGTAACATTGCTGCTGCTGTTGTTGTTAGTGTCTTCAACCTTCTTCAATTTTCTTTTCTACTTTCAAATCAATGTGTGTAGCCTGCTATATTTATATTTGTCACAATTTCAATTTGTCCCCCTTGCTCTTTATCTATCTTCCTCATCCCTCTGCCTTCATATTCAACGTTGTATTAGTATTTTGGATTTGTGTCTGCATCTCTGTTGGTTTCTTAAGTGTTTTGTCACTTAAAGCAATTGACATTTTCTGTTGATTTAATGAATTGATATTTCTCAATTGATTACTCTCGGTACGTGTTCGTGTTCCTTTTTCGATAACACTGAATGCTACGATGTAAGAAGATGGCAGGCTGCCTGCCTGCCTGGTCTGGGTCATCATCAGCATTGTCGTCGTCATCGTCGTATTCGATGTCATTGTTGTACTTCATCTTGGAGGACATGGAGGACAACATCTTGGCAACATTTATTGTGAAGACGGCATGCATTAATAGAAAATTAGAAAATTGTATTCCCAAAATGAGATTTCTTTTCGAAATGGCAACAGTGACATAAGTGATTCTTCTTAATTCAACAATTTAATAACACTTTAAATGACATTCGAGTAGAGAGGAGTTGAAGTGTAGTTCAATTGATGACAAAAGGATTATAAATTTTGTATAAACATTAGGATGCTTTAAAGTAAATATAATTCAAAATCATGTGAAAATTAGGAGATTTTATAATATTAGTTTGGATTGAGTCTTTCTTTGTTAACACTACACATACTATATGTATGTACATTAGGGCTATAACCAAAAAAATACCACCACATAGCCGTGTAGAGCATGGAAAACTATTATGAAATACGGTGCCAATTTTTCTCTATCGCGAAAAAAGTTTCCGCACCAAATGCATTGAAGTTCAGAAATGCATTTTTTAATTTTATCTGTGATAACAACATATTTGCTTTTGATTAAAATCTTTATTTTTTTGTAATCTAATTTAAAATCATTATCAAAGCGTTCTGGACCAATTTGTTCTCAAATCGCGCCATTTCGGACCATATTAAGATTTTTTGACACTATTGCAATTTTTGGTTTTTCTTTATAAACTCGTGAATTTTATGTTTATATTTTTTGTACATATCGGACAAGAGAATTTGGGGTCATTTGCAACGAATTCGCGAAAGTTACAGGCTGTTTTTGTTGACCTTGCCTGTGAGAATTGTATTTGTTTTCTACAAAAATACAACACCAGTACCATGTGGGGCATTTTGTCCTAATAATGCAAACGCGTTTCTAAGATCGATTCGATGAAAAAAGTTTCAGCACCGACCGCAATTACTAAAACCCTTTTGATATTTTTTCTACTTATAATTTTAAATTTGCTTTGTTTGAATAAATATGTATAAAAAAATACAATTCTCACAGGCAAAGTCAACAAAAACAGCCTGTAACTTTCGCGAATTCGTTGCAAATGACCCCATATTCTCTTGTCCGAGAGGTTAAAAAAATATAAACATAAAATTCACGAGTTTATAAAGAAAAACCAAAAATTGCAATAGTGTCAAAAAATCCTAATATGGCCCGAAATGGCGCGATTTTAGAACAAATTGGTCCAGAACACTTTGATAATGATTTTAAATTAGATTACAAAAAAATAAAAATTTTAATCAAAAGCAAATATGTTGTTATGACAGATAAAATTAAAAAATGCATTTCTGAATTTCAATGCATTTGGTGCGGAAACTTTTTTCGCGGTAGAGAAAAATTGACACCGTATTTCATAATAGTTTTTCATGCTCTACACGGCTATGTGGTGGTATTTTTGATATTTGCAAAAAAGTGCAAAAAGTTATATCCCTAATGTACATACATATGTATTTATAAATACTCAGTGGCCGTAAGCAGTCTGTGTCATGTTATAATCATTTTAACATTTAAAATACTTTGCAGTTCAAAACTTTAATCCGATTTCCATAAACCAAAGCATTAGAATTGGTTCTAATTCACTAATTAAATATCTTCATCATTATAACTTTGTTGTACATTACTGTTAAATTATTCATAATTTGGACAACCTAATACTAGCCAGTATTTAAATAATCTAGCGAATCAAATATCTGATGTTCGATTTAATTGAATTAAACAAAACATAACATGATTTAATGGTAATGTGTATATTTCTTTTTATATTTGCAGATAGCTCCATGTGAATCTATAATATAAGGTAAATTTTACATAATTTTCGAAATTCTTATTTAATTATAACATGAAAGTACATCATTATTCCTTAAGGATTTTCTTCACGCACTGAGAGAGAGAGAGAGGTCATGACATGACATAACAATATGAAACTATTTCATGAAATCAATAAGTAGCTTATGGTTTTATTGCATAACAAAGATTAGTACTTTGACATTTTAAGAACATTAGTTAGTTTGAAGTTGCAATATTATGCACATACATACATATTTATATCAAAAGAAAATGTAACAATTTTGCCAATTATAATTAACTGCAACAAAGAGAGACTCCCTCCCATTTTAATACAATGGTATAGGACACCATTATTATCGAGGAATCGAAACTAAGCATTTGCAACTGAAATGACTATTTCAAATTTTGTACATTATTGAGGAAATTTTAAGACTAAACGATTTTTTTTGTTTTTCTGTCCCTATTTTACACAAATATACGGAACTAGCCGACCCGGCCCACGTTGCTTGTCCTTAAACAGTTTTATGTTACCTTTTCCTAAATCAATTATATTTTTCTTGCATTGCTAATTAGTCGCGATCTGCAAGTGACTATACATAAAAAAATCTTCATAAATGTTGGTGTCGATATGCTATTTTAACATACCGCCAAAGAACTGATGACTTGAGGCATGGATTTACTTCATCTGCTGGAATACTATAACTAGAAGTGTTTGTCTGAAATCTTATGGCTAAGATATGTACCCAGGGTCGGGAAACGGACACGTTCGTTAGTTTTACATATACAGCGCATTTAAAAAATAGAGCACAAGGGTAACAACCTCCTCCGAAATTCAACAAAATATATAGCCAATTTCCATCAAAGGCCATCCATGTACATCATCTGATAATGACATGGAAATCGGTTTAGAAGTTTTGGATATATAACATATTTAAAAAAGTGGACGTGGTCGGGTCTTAAGGCCACAAATAAGTGCCTAGGGTCGGAGAAACAATCACCATTGTCCAAACCTCGCTCCGCCGAAATTCAACAAAATATATTGCTTATTTTCACCAGGGGACATCCGGTACATCATCTGAAAATTACATCAAAATCGGTTCAGAAGTTTTGGAAATATAACATATTTAAAAAAGCATGGTCGGGCCTTTAGGTCCCAAATAAGGACCTAGGGTGGCAAACACAACCACCATTGCAAATTCATTTTCAAACCGATACGTTTGCAAGATTTACAAAAATAGCGCTTCTAAAAAATAGGGCGTAGGGGAAGTACCTCGCTCCCTCCGAAATTAAAAAAAAACATATATATGACCAATTTTCAGCAGGGGTCACTCTGTACATTTTCTGAAATTTTCAGGAAAAATCGGTTCAATAGTTTCGGAGATATAACATATATAAAAAGTGGGCGTTGTTGGGTCTTTGGGCCCTAAATAAGTATCTGGGGTTAAAAATTCAACCACCGTGGCCTCGCAAGTTAATTTTCTAACCGATACGTTCGTAAGTTTTTCAAACATAGCGTTTGTAGAAATAGGGCCTATGGGGTAACCCCATAATATATACAGCCAATTTTCACCAGGGGTCATTCTTGTACATTCTCTCAAATTTTCAGGAAATCGACTCAGTAGTTTCTGAAATATAATATATTTAGGCCCAATATAAGTACCTAGGGTCGGAGATTAAACCACCGTTGCCTTCGGTTCACCCGTTTTTGAGTCAATACGGAACCACCGACGCACAGTGTAACGACCGTGGCCAAAAATGGTCAAAACCAAGTATACAAATTTATTGATGATAATTGATAGTAAATATTTATTTACCCGGTAAATACCCACACGGTGGGTAAATACCCATTTGTGGGTATTTACTATATTGAATCGCCAATACAACATCTTACACCCTATTTCTGGGTTTAGGATGTGAAATCGTTTCAAAATGGATAGTTTAACAACACTTTAAACAAGTGGGTAAATACTTCGGTAAATACCCGAGTATTTACCCAAATATAGGGTAAAAACTCTTTATCTGCCGAACCACATGACGACTCGTTGCGGATCTATTTTAAAATGTTTGCAGAATGCTGTTTAATTCAAAGCTCTCAAGGTATTTCTCGTCAAAGTGCATGGGTCCACTTCTCCATATAAAGTACTCCTTAACCGAACCAGCTTCCTTGTAGATAGCCTTGTGGATTCCTGACTGACATAGGGTTGGGATTTCAATGTCCTCGACTGGAAGATGGTCGCACAACGTTGTTGCTTTGTATTGCAATGCCTTTTGGATTGGGCTTTATTTAGCTCGTTGGTCTTGCCTTTTTATCCTCACAAGGACTGTTTGTACTGATGTCGGATGAGTTCATGCTGCTTTCACAACAATCAGGAATTACTGAGCTATTAAGCGTAGCACAGTCGCTTCCATTGTCCTCTTTCGCTTGGATAAATTTAAATAATACTTACATCAATAAAGATGCACTTCCCTCGTCCCCCCTCAAATTTAATGCGAGTGGTGTAGCTATCATTCAAAATAAATGTACTATGTCGGTTCATTCCTCCAGGTATCTTCACCGCAAAAGTACTACACTTTTGCGCTTTAATCCAACTCAAATTCATGCCACAAAATTCGGAAACCCCCTAAATACATAATTTTTGGGGAAAACGATTTTGGTTTCATAATCCATAGTGGAAAGTCTGAATTCGCTTAGGCTGAGGGTATATATCTGTCGCCAAAGTCGACTGATACTTTTTATACCTTCCACAATAATATGATGAGTACAATTAAATTTTTCATTTCGTTTGTTACACATCGAAATATTTGTCGGAGACCCTATAAAGTATATATTCTCGATCACTTTAAAATGCTAGTTTCTACTACTCCTAGGATGTTTGGTATTGAAAATGGGCTATATCGGTCCACGTTTTGATATAGCCCCCATAGAACTATGTCTCCCGATTTTCGGTAATTTTAATGTCGTGGGCTGAAAGATCCTTCGCAAAAGCTGACATTTGATATTTACATCGTGTTTCTCAAACACGATTCGCATTCAATTTCGTTCGAATTACTGCCAAACTCCTGTTGTTGAGAAACATTTTGTTTGATTGAAAACAAATTCACATCAAATATTTTTCAAAATACAGAAGTTTGGTCGCAGTTTTAACGAATTTGAATTCAATTCGTCTTAGTGATGTGTTATACAACTTTCCACCTGAAATTTGTCGGTATAGGTCTACGCTTTCATAAAACCCCCCATAAAATGGTTCCTCACGATTTAGGGTACTTTGAAAGTTTCAGCGTTAGTATCAAACCGAAATGGATAAAATTCGGTACAAAACATTAATTATCAGCATAGCTCCACGTTTTTGTATAGCCTCCATAGAAAGGTACCTCCCGATATTCGGTTTTTTGAAGGTTATGGCCTCAATATCCAACCGAAATGACTGAACTTTGGCACTCAGTCTTCGTTGGGTGTATACAACTTCCCATCGGAATTATGTCGGTATAGGTCCATGCGTTCATATAGCCCCCATAGAACGGTACACCCGATTTTCAGTACTTTGAATGTTTAAGTCACATTTTAACAGGCAAAGCATCCATAGCTAAAACACAGACAGTACACTGACAAAACAAAAAAAAAGAAAAATTAGAACTAGTACCCACTAAATTTGATCTAAAAACCTTATATATGAAATTTTATGGCGATCGTTTAACGTTAACCCTTGCCAACTTAGCGATCTTTGTTTCCATGGTAATTTGTATGCGACCAAAGTCGAATTTTTCCGAAAATTCTCTGTAGGCCTCAATTATGGTTCAATAGATGAAATAATTTACTAGATCATTGTTGTGACAAAAAACAAATTCTACAAAAATTCGTGAAAATCAGATCGGATTTTAAAATAGCCCCAGTATGCATATTTGGACGATTTTGGGTACTTTGGGTCCTATATAGTTATATAAAAATCCGATCCGACTTTCACAAATTTTTGTAGCAAATGGAAAAAGAATTAGTGGGTAGGAGTTCCAAAAAATTCTGTTTTAATCCATGGTCAACGTTTCGTTATAGCCGTAACATAAGGGTAACCATTTTTTGAAGATATTATTCACATTTTTCTACCGAATTCCGTGTTCCCACAAGATAAAAACTATCCATATATATTCAGATTTTAGTCTAGCTCCTATGAACCTGTATTTTCCAATTTTATGTGTTTCGGTTTTTTTTGCAAATTCTCGAACCCAGGTTGCTGCAATTTGGTTGTCAGAGGATAGAAAAGTCCAATTCGGAAACTTGTTAATATTAGTCCATGTTTTGGAAAGAACAATGATTCGGATGCTAATAAGATGGAACATTTTCAAAATAATTATGGAAAACGTCAACATTTCTTATAAAAACCTTGATGTGTTGTTCAATAAAATGGTTTTTCCGCGAATAAGTCTGCCGTTCATAGGTTTGGAAATATGCTCCAGATTTGGAAAAATATAATCTGATACGAAAACAACCGTTATACCCTCAGCCTTTAGGCTGACAATTTCAGACAATTTTGAGTAGATCTAGCAATGTCCGTCCGTCTGTCTGTCTGTCTGGCTGGTGCGCACGATATCTCTTGTACGGATCAATCGATTCGGTTCTCGAAGGGAGTGACCGAATTGAACCAAACTTTGCATATTCTAGGCATACATCAGGTTCGAATATGGATTATATCGGTCCACTCCTTCAGGTACCTCCCACACAAAATTTGAAATAAGTGCAGTTTAGTAACGTCATTGTAATTTTTTTCGAGGGCAAGTCCATAGTTCCTGAGATAATGGCGCATAACCTCAAAAAAACGCTGCACTATGTCGAGAGTTCAAATAAACGATGGTCAAATATAAATGGAGTTGGCGTTGGCCGATGAATTTTTGTATAAATACTTATAGTTCACTGACAATGTCGAGAGCAAAATATTGGGAAGGTCGGTCCACGTTTTGGGATAGTCCCCATGCAACGGTATTTCTTAATGTTTCGGTATTTTGAATATTTTAGCTAAACTTATCAACCAAATTGGTTGAATTTTGAGATGCGGGGTTTTCACTTTACAAAAACTTTTCCGATAAAAATTATGGACATAGGTCCACGTTTTGATATAGACCCCATATAACGGTAACTCCCGATTTTCGGAATTTTGAAGATTTTACATATGTTTCACGCCCAAATACGCCGAAATTTTGCATTGAGGGTTCCCAATGGACCAAAAAAATTTTCTGATTAAAATTATGTACATAGGTCCACGTTTTGATATAGCTCGAATAGAACGGTATCGCCCGATTTTCGGTATTTTCAACGTTTTAGCCACATTAAACAACAAATGTAGCTGATATTTGGTATTTAGTCTTCGCTAGGTCTTGCGAAATATTTTTACAGAGAATTGTTGGTATTGGTTCACGTTTTGATATAACCTCCGTGGAACGGTACCGCCCAATTTTCGGGGTTTTAAGGATTTTGCCACATTATCCACCCAAAATTACAGAAATTTGGTGTTCAGTCTTCATATATTTTTGTGAGTTTATCGAATACATCAAAATTTTTTAGTTAAAGGTTTTTGACCGATTAATGGTCAATAAACGGCACATTTTTTGTAAAAAAATCGAAATTTTGACTTTGTATTCTTTTCTATGACGGTGTATTCATTTTCGGGGACAAGTCCATACTATTTGAGATAATGGCCCTTGAGGTCCAAAAAATCTGCCGGCACTAACTAAACTTGGTTGTGCCTAACATAACACTCGCGTACATACTTGGATTACGTCCAAATATGGAACGTACATCGTACCACTCCTTAGGGTATCTCCCACACAAAATTTGGAACATGTAAAGTTTAAGGTTTTTTTATACCCTCAGCATTTATGCTAACGAGGGTATATACATTTTCATACGGGCAAAATATGCCTCATCGAAATAATGGTTTTAGACCTCAAGTATGTTTGGACGAAATGTGTTTCAGACAATTTGGAGTTGATTTAGCCATGTCAGTCCGTCTGTCTGTCTGGCTGGCTGGAGCGCACGATAACTCTCGAACGGATCAACCGATTCGGTCCAAAATTTGGCTTTCGTAATATTTTGCCCAAACTTAGTTTAAGTTCAAAGATGGGTTATATCGCTCCACTTTTTCCGGTACCTCCCCCACAAAAGTTCGAAAATTTTCGGAAAATTTGTGCGCACGATAACTCTTGAAGGGTATAACCAATTTGGCCCGTACTTTGTACATCGTGAATTTTCTACCAGACTTAAATGAGGTTCCAATATGGACTCAATATGTGCACTCCTTTGGGTAACTCCCACACAAAATTTCGGAACAGTTCAGTTTAGGGCCTGCTCTCAAATCGTTTTGATTTTTGTTGAAACAATTTGTGTTTACTGTCCGCTATACGACGGTACAAGTTTCATCAGGTGCAAATCCATACTTCCTGAGCTAATAGCCTGAACGGTGCAACAAAACCCCTATGACACCGTGTGTAGTGGTTGGAGCGCAAGATAAATCTCGAACGGATCTGCCAATTCGGTACAAAATTAGGCCTTCGTAATATTTTCTCCAAACATAGTCTATGTTCGAAGATATCGGTCCACTCCTTCAGGTACCTCTCTCACAAAAGTTTTTAATGTTCGGACAAATTGTGCGCACGATAACTCTTTAAGGGAGAAACCAACTGTGTCTATACTTTGCACATAACTCTGGAACTGATCAACCGATTTGGTCCAAAATTTGGACTTCGTAACATTTTGTCCAAACTTATTTTGAGTTCGATGGAACATGAACCATATCGGTCCACTCCTTTATGTACCTTCCCCACAAAAGTTCAAAACTTTTCACTAAAATGGTGTACACGATAACTCTCGAAGGCAGTAACCGATTTGGTCCATACTTGTTTCAATCCTTTCACAATCATTTCATATTAGCTGAATTCCTTTTCTTATTATTTTATATTTTTGTTAACCGGTATGTTATTTATGCACATAACGATTAAATATAGGAAATCCGTTTCAATTATTTGCTAAAACCAAGTCAAATATACATAATTGAATATAGAGAAAAATACACATGTATACTACACACATATACACCAAAATTTCAATTATCCTTTATTCGTTATGAAACAGAAGAAATGAAGAGGAAAGGAATGAGAACAAGTAAGAAAGAAAATATCTTAGTTTTATAGGCTTCTTCCTGTGTGACATAGCAAAAACAAAAACAACAACAATATCACATAACAAACAATTCAAATCTATTTTGTATTTCTTTTCTATGTTTTTGTATAACAACACAAAACTAATTGCCTTATTGTTGTATGTGTGTGCAATACAAACTTATTTTTTCTATTTTAAATAAGCGAATGAATAGATGAACTACAACAAAAACATCAAAATTCAGCTTTACTCGGCTACCCAATACAATACAATTCAAACAATGCCAAGAAAATTGAGAAGCGAAGGATATCCTGTTCATAGAAAATTGGAACAAAAATATTTTTCTCTAAAACTAAACACAAATACGACAATACAATACGAACGTAATGTGAATACAATGGGCTACATTTTGTCGGAAACGCGAAAAAGGCCCATGATTTTGAAATGAACCCAATTGATCCCTCTTCTTTCCTACGTATCCTCCTTTTTCTTTGCAATCCTCTCTTTAGAACTAAGTAATAATGGAAAATTTGAAAATGAAATAAAATGACATACAGCGTGCTAAATTCGAATGAAATAAAGTGCAAATTGAAGCCAAACTACCAATCTGAACAACAGCAACAACTACAACACAAAACAAAAAAGGAAATCTGGGTGAAAACTTAAAGGGCGTTACATTTTTGTAATAAAGAATGAGAAATGTTCATCAAACACCGCCAAAAAGAAAAAAGAGAAACCGAAAAAACACCAGAACCCAACAAAAACATAAAGAAAAGCATTTTAGTTTGAACTTTTCTTCTTCTTTATTTCTTGTTTTGTTGAAAAAGTGTTCGTACATGACCAGTACACCACTACAAACAACACCGCCAAACCAGTAACAAAAACAACTACCGCTGTTGTTGTTCTTCCTCTGCTAACAAATAAATAAGTTAACAATAAACGAAATGAGCAGAACTGAACAGACGGCGGGAATCCTTAGAAAAAATACATGTAATGAAAATTGTGTTCAGCAGCAACGGATTGATAGATAGTATGGTCGGGTAACCAGCCATAAAGAATGCTATCGGTAGCAGGATATGTACATACATAGTTATCAGTTTGTTTTTATATTAAGAGGGCATTGTTCAAAATTCAGAAGAAATTGTAATAAATTGCAATTCTTAGTATAGGCAAGTAAAAATTATAAGTCAGCTTTGCCGATAGCCCCCTGCCTGTACATAAACACAATGTCTTCATTCCCGTAATTTTTTAATACATAGTAAAACTCGTAAAATATAGAACAAAGCAAATCAAAGTGATCGTAGATGTGGTGTTTGTGTGTAAGTACTAAGCTCTTCCGCAATTATGGTTCAATCGATGAAACACTTTACCACTTCATGGTTCTACAAAAATTTATGAAATTTTATTGAGTCGCTCTAGTGCATTACCTTTAAAATACGTAAAATCCGGAGGAACTTTGATATTGGGAATATTCCAAAATATGGCTTTATATTGATCATTTAGAATTCGAAGTACAAAGTTACAGTCACTACAGGGAAGACTTTAAAAAACTTCACATCGAGTGTTATGGTAGTCACGTCCACTCTGAGAACCCGCAATGCTCCTTCTGTGGGAGTTATATTAAGACGTCCAAAAATTCCCTGTAGACATGTCAAATTCAACTTACCGAATTTCAATTATTGCCTTTTTGAAACCATGAGGTAGGATAATGAGGATACAACCTTCAAAATAACGAAAATCGGAAGTAACCTTTCTACAGGGATTATATTTAAACGTGGACCTATACCGGCAATTCTATGTATCGAACTGTACCCACTTCTGAAAGATAATGTGGCTGAAACGTTGAAAATGCCCATAATCGGGAGGTACAGTTCTATGGGGGCTATATCAAAACGTGAACCTGACGAATTTCTGGGGGGAATGTTTCGTAGCTCCAAAGAAAACAAATACCTAATTTCAGCCATTTCGGTAAGACAAAGTGGCAAAAATTGGGAAGTACAGTTTTATAGGGACTATATGAAGACGTGAACCTACATATACTGACAAACTTCTGGGGGGACGTTGTTGAGCTATTACGGTTTGTCGTGGGATGCGGGATGTTCTCCGAGGACCGCATTCACACGATACTTGCTTATGGCATCTGCTACTGTATCTGTGTGAATGCTATAAAAGCAGCCTGATCTGCTTGTTGATCCTGCCGTTCTCTCTTGTAAAGTTGTACATCTCTCTACATGCCTGGGGAGATCCTATAAACAATCTGGTGATTATAATGGGTCTCACGGTAATACACGAGCAAGTAATGCAACGAAAGCTATTAATTCGGTCTTTGTCTCCTGAGGACATGAGGAGTCACCGTGATGCATTGAGGCAGGTTTGAAAAATTTTCTCGCGTTGCACTTATATTCGCAGATCATACTGGCGCTGCATAGCTTACCAAGTGCTGCTGTCTAAGGACTTGAGCAGCTTGTTCCTACATCCGCAGATAGCTGTGGTATTCGCAGACGACGTAAACATGCTGTCGAATGTTAATCTTAAAATCTTGTGGCAGCTTGGTGGTCGGAATCCTGCTTCCATCGACTGTGACATTCAAATCAGTGCTGACCTCTGCAGTCCATGTGATGAAATGAGTGGTCGTAGCTTTAGTGGAGGATATTTGTATATTCCTCGCGTGGAAAGAGGTGTTACGATTAGTCAAATAGGAGTTCAGCTTTCCACAAATGACATCAGGGAAAGTATCTAACGCCAATATCGTACAATCATCCTCACATTTTACCATATCAATGCCTTCTAGAGGGGGTGCAATTCAGTAGAGGTAGAGGTTAAACAGTTCCGGAGATATGACCCCACCTCGAGGAACTCCCTCTTTCACTTGACGGGTTTTAGACTTCTTGTTCCAGAATTCCACGTCCTCCTGACACGACTTTTGTTCCAACCGATTTTTTTTTCGTTTCTAACTGAAAATGGTGAGTTATTTTCATATCCGGTTTTTCTCCATCAGCTTTTGTTCTTGAGATATAGCTCTACATCGTTTTTTATGAGTTTTACCCAAAATTTCGTAATTTTCGGATACAAACACATATTTTTGCGGGTTTTTGGACATTAATATATCAAGGCGATATTGTACGAACGAAACAACAAATTGTTGAAATAATTATTTTAAACACATATAAAAACAAAAACAAGTAAAAAAGTGTCAGTCGACTTTGCCGACAGATATATACCTCAGCCAATGTGAAGTGAAACTTTCACCCACGGATAGATCGAATGTATTTAAGGTCTCTTCAGAATTTTGTGGCCTTTTTGGGCATTTGAATTTGCCGACAAAAATGTGGATTAGGAATTAACTGCACTAACACACAAATGTTGAACTTATGTGTGGGAGGTACCCGATATGGGCCATTTTAGAAGTTAAACTAAATTTTGACAAAATATTAGGAGATCCAAAGTTTGGTTGCCCCATTCAAGTGATATCGTCCTAGCATTTTAGTGACATTTTTTAAATATTGGGAAGAAGTACCGGAAGTTGTGAACAGGTATTGACCCATGAAACTAAGTTTGGATGTAATATGACGAAGACCAAATGTTGGACCGAATCGGTTGAACAGTTCGAGAGTTATCGTCCTCTCCGACCGCCGCATATGGTGATATAGGGATTTTTACACCTTTCGGGGTGTTTTCCTAAGAAATATTGACTTGACTCTGAAAAAACTTTTACCGTCGTAATGGAGATCGCGAATGCAAATCGCTTCAAGAAAAAGCAAAGTGATTAAAGAGCAGGTCTTAAAGTGAACATATCCGAAATCTTGTGTGAGAGGTACCAGAAGGAGTAGACGAATATAATCCATATTCGAACCTGATCTATATCTGGTAGATATATTAGGATGTGCAAAGTATGTATGGATTACATCGGTCACTCCCAACAGGAGTTATCGTGCGCACAATTTTCCGAACATTTTTGAACTTTTGTGGGGGAGGTACTGAAGAAGTGGACCGATATGGCTTATCTTCGAATTTAAATTATGTTTGGACAAAATATTAGGTAGGCCAAATTTTGGACCGAATCGAGAGCAGGTCCTAATCTGAGCTTATCCGAAATTTTGTTTGGGAGGTACCCTAAGGATTGGACCGATTGAGTCCATATTGAAGCCTCATCTAAGTCTAGTAGAAATTTCACGATGTGCAAAGTATGGATCAAATAGGTTACTTCCTTCAGAGTTATCGTGCGTACAAAATTTCCGAACATTTTCGAACTTTTGAGCGGGAGGTACCGGAAGGAGTGGACCGATATAGCCCATCTTTGAACCTAAACTAAGTTTGGTCAAAATATTATGAAAGCCAAATTTTGGACCGAATCGGTTAATACATTCGAGAGTTATCGTGAGCTCCAGCCCGCCAGACAGACAAACGGATGGACATTGCTAAATCAACTCCAAATTGTCTGAAACACATTTCGTCCAAACATACTTGGGGTCTAAAACCATTTTTCGATAAGGCACATTTTGCCCTTATGAAAGTGTATATACCCTCGTTAGCATAAATGCTGAGGGCATAAAATAGAGAAAACATGCTACGGACCACGTAAAAATTGCATATTTTCAGTACTTTAAGCTGTAATTACTTTATCGGGGGAAGTCATAGGATCTTCATATGGCATACCGGATATGCTTAGAGTGTCTACTATAAAGGTTCATAGCGTCCATGAGTTGATCAGTTCAGATCGTGCCCCCCATTTTAGGGAACTTTTGTAGGTAGGTAGTGGAAGGAGTTGACCGATGTGGTCCATATCCGAACTTGATGTAAGTTTGGACAAAATATTAGAAGAAGCAAATATTGACTCGTCCGAGAGTTATCGTGCGCTCCAGCCAGATAGACACACGGACAGGGCCAAATCGACTCAAAATTTTAGTAAACGAACTTTGTCAAAACAATATTTAAGCTATAAGGCCATTTTTTATTGTACCAAAGTGCATATACCCTCGTTAGCACAGAGGCTGAGGGTATAAAATAATTTCGGTGGTAGGGGCTGGTCAGGTTGTTGTTGAAGACAATAAAAAAAACAATTAAGAATTGCTGTCAGCGTGGTGCGGGTAAGCACACCCGCCTTTCTCACCGTACGTTCGGGTTCGATTCTTAGGACAGGCTCAAAATACCCCTAAGCGTAATGTTGGCGACATTTTCTAAGTATTTCAGCCATGTAAAACTTCTTTAATAGTGGTATAATTAAAAACGCCGTCCGAACTTGACTACACAAAGTAGTTCCCATATAATTTTGAATATAATAATCTGAAAGCTAACTCATTATGTAGGACATTAATAATACTCCAATAATACTTTCATACATGCTATATACAATTGTTATTCGAACCTCGAAGTATTTTAGAACCACAATAAAAGAGAACAAAAACGTGACTAAGACAAAACAATACAAAAAAAACTGAGAAAAAAACTCTGCAAGGATGGTATGCCAAAGTCAGAATACTTTAAGGATAAATGATATAAAACAGACATTAGACTGAAAAAAAAACGAACAAAAGGAAAAACATTGAAAAATGTGTTATGGTTTTTGTGATGTACTACTACAACTGCATAAAACCCTTTAAACAAAGAAAAAAGAACAAAAGGAAACTATAGCAACACCAACGCCAAAGTAAAACAAAACTCATTATTTTGCTCATTAAACTCTTTGGCTTATAATTAGCAAGAACCAGGCTAAAACTACAACCAAACTACAGGCAAAAAAAGAAAACTACTACAGAGAATAACAACAACTTATTGCATAATACAACAAATTGTACGGTGCATAAGCAGATAACTTCTTTGCTATACGATAATTAATTTATTCTCTCAACGCTGGAACATTTGCTGTTAATGCAGTTATTTACAGTGCACTATGACGTATTATCTGAGCAATTCTTAGCGAACTCTGGTAATATAAGACCAGCATTCAAAATGGAGAAACACATACAACTAACTATTCATTCTATACTTTATGCATTTTCTATGGCATGGGTACAAACATTCTAAAAGGTTGTAAAGTAAGTTTTTGTTTTTAATCTACCTTCAATGTTGCATTGAAAAAAATGAACAGTTCAATAATTTTGTATTTTTTTAATATAGACAAATGAATGTCGAAAGATTATTTAATTAAAACCAAGTAACCGATGTTGAGAATATAGTAGTGAAAAAACGGTGAACTTTTTATATGCTCAGCATTTATGCTAACGGGGGTATATACACTTTTATACGGGCAACATGTGCCTAATCGAAATAATGGTTTTAGACCCCAAGTATGTTTGGACGAAATGTTAGACAATTTGGAGTAGATTGAGCAATGTCTGTCTGCCTGTCTGTCTATCTGCGAGATAACTCTCGAACGGATGGACCGATTCGGTTCAAATTTTGGCTTTCATAATATTTTGCCCAAACTTAACTTAGCTTAAGTTCGAAGATTGGCTATATCGGTCCACTCCTTCCAGTACCTCCCCCACAAAAGTTCGAATATGTTCGGAAAATTTGTGTGCACGGTAACTCTTGAAGGGAGTAACCTATTTGGTCCATACTTTGCACATCGTGAAATTTCTACCAAGCTTAGATTAGGTTCCAATATGGACTTAATCGGTTCACTCCTTCGGCTATCTCCCCCACAAAATTTCGAAAAAGTTGAGCTTAGGACCTTCTCTCGAATCGCTTTGATTTTCGTTGAAATAACTTGTGTTCACTGACACTCTTATGATGGTACAAGTTTAATCAGGGGCAAGTTCATACTTGCTGAGAAAATAGCCTGAAAGGTGCAAAAAACCCCTAAGACACCGTGTGTAGTGATTGGAGCGCAAGATAACTCTCGAACGGATCTGCCGATTAGGTACAAAATTTGGCCATCGTAATACCTTGTCCGAACTTAGTTTGATTTCGAAGATAAGCCATATCGGTCTACTGCTTTAGGTACCTCCTACACAAAAGTTTAAAACTTTTCACAGAAATAATGAGCACGATAACTCTTGAACATCGTAGTATTTCTACGAGACATAGATCAGGTTCGAGTATGGACTATACATATATGTCAACTCCTTCGGATAACTCCCACATAAAATTTCGAAAAAAAATGCAGTTTAAGGCCTTCTCTAGATAAGCCGTGATAAAACTCCCAACGGACATTACTCCCAAAACGATTTTGGGAGTTATGTCCGCCTTTTTTTGCGGACATAAGTCCAAATGGGAGTTATGTCCGTTTTTAAAATGCTGCCTACAGGAAAAAGAAGTAGGGAAATCGCACGATTTTTTACACAAATATTTTCAGAATTTTAGAAGATAAAAAGTTTTTATAAAAATATTCAAATACTTTCTGAAAAACAAAAAGCGTTGCAGTCGAAAATATTTTTTACCAAAATATTGTCATAATTTAAGAAAATAAAACGTTTTTGTACTAATATTCAATACTTCCTAAAAAACGGAAAGCACTGCAGGCAAAAATATTTAAAAAAATCGGACAATTTTTTAAAAAAATATTTTGAAAATTTAAGAAAAAAGTTTTTGTAAAAATATTCAAAACTATTTTCACAATTTAAGTAGATAAAAAGTCGAAAATATTTTTGAAAAAAAATTGAACGATTTTTTACAAAAATATGTTCACAATTTAAGAAGATAAAAAGTGTTTGTACAAAAATGTTCGGCATAATTTCGTTTTTAAATAATTTTATGACAGCAGGAGGATTTTGTGGATACTTCAGCATTGGTTGGCACTTAGGCCTTCTCAAATGTATAATTCCACTTTCATTCTAACTTCTACTCTAAAATTTAAAAAAATGTATAACTATAAATTTCAAAATTAAGCAAAGAAATAATTTATAAATTAAGAAAACAAATCGTTGGGAGTTATGTCCGCGATATTGTTGGGTGCTATGTCCGCTTTGCTTCACGGACATAACTCCCAAGGAATTTTGGGAGTTATGTCCGCAAAGCGCAGCAGACATAACGCCCAAATTCATTTTGGAAGTTATGTCCGGGCACCTTCTCTCGAATCACTTATTTTTTTGTTCTAAAAATGTTATTTTATAAATTTTATGACGGTAATTTTTTCATGGGCAAGTCCATACTTCCTGAGAAAAAAGCTCCAAAGCTATAAAAACCCCTATGGCACCATGTACTGAATGAAGTTCAAAAATTTTGTTTAAGTGCAGTTTAGGAGCTGTTCAAAGATGCGTTGGATAATACTCCTTATTGTCCTGTTTACAGCGATATTATGTTTTTCGTGGGCAAGTCCATTCTTCCTGACGCAGTGGCCCAAAAGCTTTAAGTTATACGGTGACCAACTGAAATGATTGGTGGGCACAATATCTATCGAAAGAAATGACTCCCAAAATATGTCGGCCTATTCCTTCAAGTACATCCTCCGTAACACTTTCGAGCTTCAAACCAAATATATTTTTTTGTCGGCAAATTTATACACTCAATAGTTGAGTGTTTCAATTCACACAGACTGAGGGTATACACTGTGCAACATTTTTTAGGTGATCTTGTGCAAACAATTCGAACTGGGGATTTTTTGAAAGTACAGACCCAAACGACAAGAAACCCTAGTTGGGGTTTGTTGTGTCAGATCCACATCGGATTTTATGGGGCTATATCTCTGAAATCGATGCGAATCTTCTTCTGACCTCTTAAGCAAATTTGTAGATAAGGACAAGAATAAAATATTTGGAGAAATAATGAACTGGAAAAACTACATTTATTTCCTCAAATTTCAAAATATATGCAAAAAATCCACAATTTTTATACATTTCGCAACGTATCTCTAAACCCGTTAATTTTTTCTGAATATTTTCTTTTGGAATATTCCCTGGAATGTAATAAACAACTCTTCAGAACATGTTATTGCTGTAAAATGCCGTTGTTTTCAGTACATTTTTTCAACGACGATTTAATAAAAATGTCAAGAATGTAGTGAAATCCGAAATGCGAGAATAAACAACATATACTTTAAGTGCAAGTAAATATATTCAAAATATCGCGAAACTAAAACGTATAGAAAAAAAATTTAGTGAATTTGGAAGGAGGAGGTAATAGCTTAATTTTCATTAAAAAATAGTGTTTTAGCGTGTTGTGAAATTAAAAAACCTTAGGTCAAATTTAAGTATATGATCGAATTGGCATTACAAAATACAATAAGAAAATATGCAGCTAACTAGCATATTTTCTTAGTGTATTTTGTAATGCCAATTCGATCATATACTTAAATTTTACCTAAGGTTTTAGTCATAATGCCCACCACTGCCCACCTCGGCAATAACTTTCCAAAGTAGGCTATGGGTTTAAGATTATTCAGTATTAAAATCAGCTGCCATCTAGTGCCAGACTATAAATGGTGGGTCGCTGACTAAAGCTGCCCTAGAATAAGGTTTCTATGGATATATTAGCGTATAACTCTGTTATCTGACCACGTACATTAACATAATCGGCATCATTGGAAAGATGAAGAAATCTTTTTCCAAATTTGACTTACGTTGGCGGTACGTGCCTTCCAGGAAGAACGCTATAAGATCTATATTAAAAATTTTACCAATTTTCAGACAAAAATGTTGATTTTTTTAATCCGCTAAATTGGTTGGATTTTATGTTGTTTTGCAGATTGTTTTGTTTCCCCAAGCCTATGTTTGCATCATAAGATAATCGGGATATTTTTTCATGCCCAGAAAAGTGTTCGATGCCAAGGATGCTATTAAATCATGGGTGCAAGTGATCTGGCATGCCATCTTTTTAGCATTTTCACTCATGAATTTTATATGAGCGTGACCACCATAAGATGACATTCATTTTCGGATCTTCATTGTCGGATCCTAAGCATATCATTTTGACCAATGCTTTGACATGTCATTTTCACCAACCCTTTGGCATGACATTTTCATGTCTAGTTTGGAAAATGGAAAATTCTGTATTGAAATATAATATTCATGACAAACCAAACTCTTTATTAATTCAAACTAATTCATCAAATAACTAGAACTAATTTATCAGCATAAAGTTTACACCCAAAATTTAAATTTAATCACCGCAGCTGCACCGCACAGAGTTTACTTTGTCCACTCTCAGCCACTGATTTTGTTTCATCTTACAAAAGCTTTTCTATTATCTTCTCATCACCAGTTCAGATTTCGACATGGACTCCAACAGCACTCCTTTAAGAATTTCTAGTTCGTGAACATTTAATTTGTAATTTTGTAATTTTATAACAAAAATTTTGGAAATGTATACTCTTTTGATGTCGCTACTTTAGGGATGTACAAATCGACTTGTTTGTTTATAATGATCTGTACAAATGATTCAAATGCTGATGAAAAGATCGGATCTTTCACGACTTCCTTTACATGGGTTTAAATGCTAATGAAAAGATCGGATCCTTAACGACTTGCTTTGAACCAATGCAAAATATGCCATGAAATCACGTCATCGGATAGAACCCCTTCCTTCAAATTTTGCTGGTCATTTTGTATTAACAGCATAAAACAATTCTTACCAATCCTCATTTATTTCATAATTAAGCTTATGCAAGGCCTAATATTTTCTGGACTTTAATTCACCACTAAACACTTAAAAAAATTTTATTCGTGTTTTTTATATTTATTATATCATTATACCGGTGTAATTATGCTATTAAAAACTTTTTGTGAGGTGTAAACTTTCTTTTGACTCTGACTGTATCTGTCGGCAAAGCCGACTGATTCTTTTTTACTTGTTTTTTTAAAGTGTATTATTACTGCCTTCACATTTATTCCATTTGATTGGTAGTTTATGCTGTCATGTTTGCTATTCTTTGCATTTCCCCATTTCGCTTCTGCCAAAAACACACAGACATATAGAAGTACATTTTATTTAATAATTACATTTACAAAGCTAGCGGGAATGACAAAAACATAAACAATGAAATGTGGTCTTTGGCGGATATCAGGTGGTTTTGGTGGGAAAAGGTTCACACATCCAAAAGGTACATCGCCTTAATATTAAAGTTTGCTATCTTAATGTGAATACATAATTAAATATTCCAGGTTATACTGTGTAGATGTAAATGTTAATATTATAACAATGTATAACATAGCCTACAGAATTTAGAGTAATTAAAAAATAAAATAAAAAACAATAAAAAATAAAATAAAAATAAAAGAAAAGTTAAACAAAATAAAATAAAAATAAAATTAATATAAAATAAAATTAAAATAAACATAAAATTAAAAACATAAAATTAAAATTAAAATAAAATAAAAATAAAATCAAATTAAAATGAAAATAAAATAAAATGAATATAAAAACATAATATAAAAATATAATAAAATAAAATAAAATTAAATAAAATAAAATAAAATAAAATAAAATAAAATAAAATAAAATAAAATAAAATAAAATAAAATAAAATAAAATAAAATAAAATAAAATAAAATAAAATAAAATAAAATAAAATAAAATAAAATAAAATAAAATAAAATAAAATAAAATAAAATAAAATAAAATAAAATAAAATAAAATAAAATAAAATAAAATAAAATAAAATAAAATAAAATAAAATAAAATAAAATAAAATAAAATAAAATAAAATAAAATAAAATAAAATAAAATAAAATAAAATAAAATAAAATAAAATAAAATAAAATAAAATAAAATAAAATAAAATAAAATAAAATAAAATAAAATAAAATAAAATAAAATAAAATAAAATAAAATAAAATAAAATAAAATAAAATAAAATAAAATAAAATAAAATAAAATAAAATAAAATAAAATAAAATAAAATAAAATAAAATAAAATAAAATAAAATAAAATAAAATAAAATAAAATAAAATAAAATAAAATAAAATAAAATAAAATAAAATAAAATAAAATAAAATAAAATAAAATAAAATAAAATAAAATAAAATAAAATAAAATAAAATAAAATAAAATAAAATAAAATAAAATAAAATAAAATAAAATAAAATAAAATAAAATAAAATAAAATAAAATAAAATAAAATAAAATAAAATAAAATAAAATAAAATAAAATAAAATAAAATAAAATAAAATAAAATAAAATAAAATAAAATAAAATAAAATAAAATAAAATAAAATAAAATAAAATAAAATAAAATAAAATAAAATAAAATAAAATAAAATAAAATAAAATAAAATAAAATAAAATAAAATAAAATAAAATAAAATAAAATAAAATAAAATAAAATAAAATAAAATAAAATAAAATAAAATAAAATAAAATAAAATAAAATAAAATAAAATAAAATAAAATAAAATAAAATAAAATAAAATAAAATAAAATAAAATAAAATAAAATAAAATAAAAATAAAATAAAAATAAAACTGAAATAAAATAAAATGAAAATAAAAAGAAAACAAAAAAAAATAAAATAAAAATAAAATGAAATAAAAATAAAGTAAATATAAAATAAAAAACTCTGAAATAGAGTTTATAGTTCTGAGGGTGGAATATGCCAGAGAGAAGTTCAGAGGGGGTGGATCCTTATAATTTCTTGTCATTACCGTGTTTTCAATATTTCCGAACATTCGTAACGTTTTAAAAACTTTACCTATTTTAACGATGTACATTGGCAAAGAGAACGTTTACCCCGCAAATTTTAGGCAAACTTATCAAAATTTGGTCAGAAAAAACAAAATGCAAAGCACAATGTTTTGCAAAATCTTAGCAAAATACACTTTGCAGTTACAACTTTTCACTTAGCAGAAGAGGACATTCGTCGAACAGAAATAAAAAAGAGAGCAAACATTTGTTGAAAACTTAGCAAACTCAACTTATTATTAGCAACTTATCACTTATCAAAAAAAAGGGTTCTGTGGAACGGAAAATTTTGCGAATTTTTAAAAATATTGCTAAGTGCAAAATGAAAAGTTGATAAGTTGTTTCGTGGAATAGGGCCCAGGAGTGTCGTGCTGCTACCGATGAGTAAAATGCGGCATATAGGGCTTCTCTACGAGAGACGTATCGGGAGAAAAGGCGAGAAGAGAAACGTCTTTTCCACAGGAAACACAGAGAAATGGAAAAACGGGATTGTAAAGAAATGGAGATATACAGAATGCCGGTGCGTTCCTTTAGGTACCTTCTCCTTAACACTTGTGGGCTTTAATGCAAATAAATATTTTTGTCATACGTCCAAGAAGGGGGAAAGAGGGAAGAGAAGATTAGATTTGTTGCCGATATTCGATTCTATATTGCCCATAAAGCCGACCGATACTTCATGTGCTGTTGGGCCATGTGTTCGGTGGAGGCGTGGGCACAGATAAGACTGATGCTGAAGGATTTAGGGGTAGTTGTGATGTCTCTTTCCTTTATAACAATAATATCGGCCTAGTACTTTGCAAGTACATTTCCAAGTGCCTATACAGCACCTTCTTTATAAAGAGTCAGAACATTCTTATACAGATTCGTGGATAATGGCCCTTATACCATTTACGGGGGTCGCCATATTTATTGTTCTTATGATTGAATGCGCGGCATATTTTAGCGCACATTTTGTAGTATCCACGCAGTATCAGTATCCACTTGAGATGAAACAGCGACCAAGATAAATCCTGGGCTTTGATATGTTAAAACCGGAAAGGACCGTTGTTTGGTATCTTACACCCCCAACGTCGCTCTTATTTTTACTTCTTTTTTTAAAACTATTATTATTCGATTATATCGGTTCGAAGCATATATGTAAATTAGGGCGGCCCAAAACACGACAATGTTTTTGTTTTCTTTTTTTGGAGCGCCTACCCCCTACATTTTTCCATTTGATCCAAAAATCGTATATATGAAATTTTATGGCGATCGGTTAACGTTAACATGTGCCACCAGGGATCTTTGTTCCATAATAATTTTCACGAAAATTCTCTAAAATCCGCATTTATGGTCCAATCGATGAAAAAAACATTACCAGCTCATTGCTGTGGCTGAAAACGAATCCTACTTATTTATTATTATTTTTTGAATAGCACTGTACAACAAAATCGAACTTTTTTTTAAAATTACAAGAAACCCCGCACAGATTATGAAAGAAGACCGAAAAAAAGAAGACACGTGTATCGGCGTTTTAAAAGTTTATGTCGGGAAGTAACCTAAATAGGCGTCGCAAGTTCCGCCCATTTCTACAAGTTTTGAAATATTCGACATCCGATTCCTTGGAATCCTTGCATTTTAGGTATAAAGTGTCTTTAGCAATATTACTGACAACAATGCGGGGTATCTTATTATGAAATAAATTAACCCTCATGCGAGTCAATAAAGGGGTCTTTTTGGCCCCTTTTTCAAAAACGTTTAAAAACTCATTTTAAATGTGATCGTATCAGATCAAAATATTCTACAAAATTATTTGTCAAAAAATTTTACTATAGGTCCCCGAATACACCAAAACTCTAAATCGTACCTAAACGCCAGGAATCTGCCAAAAGTAAAATCACGTTTTAGGGTTAATGTTGTACTTTATCTGAGTTTATTAAGTTTTGTCCCACAAAACTTCATTCTAGGCAGAAGACGTCAAACACAAAAATAATCTCCATTAAATTTCATTATAAGTCGGCGAATAAATGAAATATGTATTTGCTATATATATCAAGAAAATATATACATCAAATTTGCCAACAAAACACCCAAATATTTTTTGAATAAATTTGTTTTGTTCTTTTTTCGAGTGGATGCATGAAAGTAACATGAAATTTAGTTGTAGGCGAAAGATGTTAAAAGAAGAAATATTCTACACAAAATTTCATTGTAAGTCCTAAAACAAACTATTTATCTATGTAAAATACTTTGTTAAGAAAATTACGTTACAAAATTAGATATTATAGGTAGAAATTATTTTTTTAAACTTTTAGACTCTTAATTAAAATGTATTCCATACTGAGTCAAAATCGCCTAAAATACCTCACTTTTTGGGGGTTGTGTCAAAAGAAGAAATGTTTCAAATCAAATTTCATTATGAGTTACTGAACAAAATAAATTTGTAGCTATAATATTTAACATCTCCAGAAGCTTTCGCTTTTTATATACGATTTAGGACCATATTCTATCGTTTTTATTCACATTTTCGTTATATGCGGTCACAAAATATATTTTATTGATGTTTTTTGAAAATAAATTCTTTCAGAAGATTATGTGTGCTCGATTCAAACTGTTTTTGAAATATCTATTGAGAATATATATAGGGAAAATATTGATAACTCAGATTGGACTTTGAAAAATTACGTATTTTAGTACTATTAACTAAAATAACGTCATCAACATAAGTCATAGGTTCCTAATATTGTATGTGAAAATGCGGGGATAGTCTACGGCTATTGTCCAGTGAATATATATCTGACATACGAGTCCTAACATCCACGGTTTTGGCATGGTCCTAAATACTATAATGATGACAGCTACTCCTGCTCCTGCGATAGCCGTAGTCGCTAGTGCCTTTAGCTATAAGTTTATTATAATTTTTAATTGTAATATATATTTAAATAAATAATAAATAAAATTTTTGAACCCATATGGCCCCTCTTCCAACTTAAATTAAGTTTGGCAGAATATTACGAAGTGCAAAAATTTGTTTCCAATCGGTTGATCCTTTCGAAAGTTATCGTGCGCACCAACCAGCCACACATAGAGACAGACAGACTCCAAATTGTCTAAAACGAATTTCGTCTAAAACCGTTATTTCGATGAGGCACATTTTTGGTCGTATCAAAGTGTATATACCCTCGTTAGCATAAAAGCTGAGGGTATAAAGAGATACATAGTTCAATAGAGCTGCAAGATAATTTTATATTTTTTATATTCATATTATATACATATATGCATGCCCTTCTATGAGAGGACTTCCTGCTCTTTTATCACAAGACTTCTTGTTCTTCTACAAGACCTCCTGCTCTTCATAAGATGAAATTGAATTAAAAGCGCATATATCTTAGTTTAGTGTTTTCTTTAAATACCTTCTATGTCGAACAAAATGTTTGATTGTGATTATTAATATAGTGGGCCTAAGTATATATAAAATATATTTAAAAAATCAAAAACAAAAAATAAGCTCCGAAAGGGTTTTACATCCCTTACTTACTACATTTAAGGTACTTAATTATTTTACTTTATATATTATATTAGAATTGAAATAAATAAAAAATAAAAAGTGAGATTCAAGTAGGAATTACAACGGAATATTTAAGTTTTCATACAATTACTTTACAATTTAAATAAATATCAAAGCTTGGAGGAAAGCGTCTTGTCACCTTGCATTAATCTTTGACCATTCCATTCCCAACGTCTTGATATACACGTATAAGCTAGTATTTTGCCACCGTTGAAAAGTGTTTAATGTTGCCTGGCCGGGGAATCAAACCCACGACCTTCTGTGTGCAAGGCGGGTGTGCATACCATTGCACCACGGTGGCACCCAGGTTCTTGAATTGGTTCCATATTTTATTTTTCTACCTCCAATGTTTATCCTAATTGTAACCACCCCATTGTTTGGGGTTTCACATCCCCCCAGTCATATATATTTTACTTAAACTTAAACAATCTTTTTGTCTGCACTCTTCTCTATTTATCTTCAGCTGAGATTCACTTTATGTTTATGTCTAACAATCAAAAGAATTGTGAGGACGATATGCATCAGGCTGGATGACGACTGCTTTGCTGGCTGCACTATATTGATATTTGTTCCTTCGATGCCAACATACCCACATGTAAACACTTCAATTCAATTCGGTTAAGTTTGAGTTGTTCTTTGTCGTTTTTGTATTGTGGTGAAACAAACAACAATGCTGGTGGTAAATAAATACACAAAACATGCATTCAAGTGTGGGTCGTGGGGACGGACAAAACAAATCTGTCTGCTATGAATGAATGTGATTGTCTGAAATGACAAAAAATAGCAAACAAAATGTCAAAATAATCTAAACAACAATACAAAAATGAGCCACATGTCTTTCAAGCCAGCCATATTGATGTGAAATTACTTTTAATAATACTCACTATAAGAGGTGCAGAAAGAGAGGGAGCGGCATATGTAACCAATACCGACAATAATTACAAAATAATATTTTTTTATGCAAATTGCCCAATTAATTTCAATTATTTTTTCAAATGAACAATTAAATGGAAATTGTATACAAATTGTTTATATTACAATATTTATGATGGTAATTATTTATATTTTTTGATTTGCTCGTAAATGATAGCAATGATCATTTGAGTGATTGGCCATTGTCAGTTTGATGTATTGGTGTGTGTGTGTGAGAATGTAAATTTATTTATTTTGACCTTTTTGATGTGCAAAAAAACTACCCATCAATTGAATTCAATGTAATGGGAATTCAAATTGAAAATATTTATTTTTAAAATTCATCATTCATTGTCTTATAAAAATAATAAAATAATTGGCATGTGTTTCAAACATGAACTTAACCATTTACGAATTGGTCCAGGAGGGCCAACTAACGCTGACAAACTGTAGATATACACAAAATGTTAACGTTAAACTCTCTATTAGTCATTGGTCATATTAGCGAGTTTCTTCAAGCGTATAATAGGAAGAGGCAAAATAGGAAACACAGAAAACCATGTACAGCAGTTTCGCTAACTCATACCCCTTGCCAATAAACTCGAAGCCACCATGTTGAAACAGCGCTAGGTTGACCTTCGACTTAGAGCGTGACACCATTGGCCCTGCATTTGAGATAAAGGAGTAATAAAAAACTTTGTCTCGTGACGGGTTATTTATAATCCCAAAAGCCCCTTAAAAATATGTTAATCGATATTTTGGATAGGTTTTCACTTGTCGTATATTACCGATTTGAAATGTATTGTTCAGGTTTTCAATAGTTTTCGTTACTACAGGTTCGGTTAACCAATTCTATGTGTGTGTGAGAGTGTTTTTTTTTTTGATCTGGCGCATACCACCATGCGTTGGATCATCAATTTTCACATTAATTTCAATCTGAAGTCAATGCATTCATTGCAGCAATACTCATTAACTGTAATTAAGTGCACATATTAATGACTATTTACAACCTGTGCAATGAATATTTAATTAGGAAATTTATACGAAAATATCTTTTGACATTTAACAACAATATGCTACAATATCATACATGAGATATGTATTTATCTTCATATAAATACATACAGATAGTCAACTTAATTATTGCAAAACCAAAATTATTACAAAATTTTAAATAAAACATCGTGTTATTCATATAAATAAATAACATTTTAAATATTTTTGTTAACAGTTTAGTTCTTCCACATGTTTATTAATAAAATGAAAAAAAAACAAGTAAAAAATTAACAGTCGGCTTTGCCGACAGAGATATACCCTCAGACTATGTGAATTGAAACTTTCATCTACGGACAGATCGTATGTATTTAGGTCTTTTCAGAATTTTGTGGCACTTTTTGGACATTTGACCTTTTCGACAAAAATGTGGATTAGGATTAAAGTTCCAAACTATTGCGGTGGAGGTACTTAAAGGAGTGGACATAGTCCTTTATGGAAGTGGATCTTATTTTGAGAGTCATATCTTTTCGATAGTCATTTCAGTTGGTTATCGTATTTTTGGACCAGTGTGTCAGAAAGCATGGACTTGTACACGTAAAACATAATATGGCTGTAAATAGGACCACTATAAACGGGATCGGTATACATTTCCAAAGGATCTTCGAACAGACCCAAAACTGCACTTAGACACAAATGCTGAACTTTTGCGAGGGAGACACCCTAAGGAGAGGACCGTTATGGGATATTTTAGAAGTTAAACTAAATTTGGACAAAATATTAAGAACTCTAAAGTTTGGACCAAATTGGTTGCCACGTTCAAGAGATATCGTGCATACCATTTTGGTGACATTTTTTATATATTGGGGGAAGTACCGGAGGCAGTGGACCGGTATTGCTCATCTTCGAACTGAAACAAAGTTTGGACAAAATATGACGAAGGTCAAATTTTTGGCCTTTGCAGTTATGGTGCAATAGGGTTTTTTAAACCTTTCGGGCTGTTTCCTCAAGAAGCATGGGCTTGGCCCTGAAAAAAATTTTAGAGTCGTAATTGAGACAACGAATGCAATTCGTTTCAACAAAAATCAAAGTGATTAGAGAGCAGATCTTAAAGTGAACTTATCCTAAATTTTGTGTTGGAGGTACCCGAAGGAGTAAACAAATATTGTCTTTATTCGAACCTGATATACATATATCTGGTAGATATATTAGAATGTATAAAGTATGGACCAAATCGGCCTCTCCTTTCAAGAGGTATCGTTCGCACAATTTTTCTGAATATTTTGGACATTTGTGAGGGAGGTACCCGAACTTAAACTAAGTTTGGAAAACATATTACGAAGGCCAAACATTGGACCGAATCGGCAGATCTGTTCTAGTGTTATCTTGCGCTCCAGCCACTACACACGGTGTCATAGGGTTTTTTTTTGCAAAGTTCAGGCTACTTTCTCAGGAAGTAGGGACTTGCCCCCGATGAAATTTGTGCCGTCGTATGTGGGCAGTGAATACAGGTTGCTACAACTAAAATCAAAGCGATTCCAGGGCAGGTCCTAAACTGAACTTTTTCGAAATTTTGTGTGGTAGGTACCCGAAGAAGTGGACCGATTAAGTCCATATTTGAACTAAATGTAAGTCTAGTAGAAATTTCACAATGTGCAAAGTAGGTACCAAATCGGTTACTCCCTTCAAGAGTTATCGTGCGTAAAACATTATCGAACTTTTGTGGGGGAAGTACTGGAAGGAGTGGACCGATACAACCCATCTCCGATCTTAAACTAAGTTTGGACAAAATATTACGAAAGACAAATTCTTGGCCGATTCGGGAGTTATCGAGAAATATCGTGCGCTCCAGCCAGCCATACAGACGGACGGACATGGCTAAATCAACCCCAAATAGTCTGAAACGGATTTCGTCCAAACATACTTGGGGTCTAAAACCATTATTTACCCATATGGAAATGTATATACCCTGGTAAGCATCAATGGTGAGGGTATAATTAACTACATTACACTAAAAATTTACTTAAAAAGAAGAAAAGTTAGTTCTAATATTTCGTATGGCCACCTTGGGCATCAATAACAGCTTGTAAACGCCTCGAAATTTAATAAATAAGTTTCGGAATGTCGTATTCCAATGGTATTTTTGCCTTTCTTCTTTTATTTAATCCCTCCTTTTAGTGGGCGACCTATTCCCGACTATTTTCTTCAGGTGTACCCATGAATTGTCGATGGGGTTAATATCTGGGACTGGGATGTCGATGGCTTTGTTGTATAACACATAAATAAGATTTATGCTTAGCGTCGTTGTCTTGGTTCTATTTATATTGCAATTTGTTTGAATTTTCAGGGTCAACCTTATGCTGTTGGTTAAATCATTTTTTTAAAACATCTAAATAAACCTCATCTGTCATTGTTTCCTCCAAAATCTGGATGTCAGCAACGTCACTGCTTGATATACAACAGTTTGCCGAACTTTTGTATTAACTTCTTGTTTATCATGGTTGTATGGGGATTTCGCAATACTTTTTGAGCCCCATCGTGATAGTACAACATAATTTTATTCTCATCAGAAAATGTAAAGTCCACATAATATTAAAGATGGAGTAAAAAGTTTTCTGTAACAAGTCTGAATAGTTTCTATATATTGTGCTGGGAGCGCAATGGTTTTAACCTAGATACTCGCAATGAAATCTTGTTATTATGTGGCACTTTTCGGGCCTTTCCATGTGACACACTTACTCCATTTTTTTTAATAAGAAAAAGCAATTTTCTGTTGCTGCTTTGTGGTCTTTCATCAATTTCTTTAATCATTCTTCTGTCAATTCGTGGGGTTACTATTTTGGGCCTGCCGTGTAAAGTCTTTAGTTTAAACTTGCCTTGTCTCTTGGTGCGGTATATGATGTTATATACAGTTCTCAGCATATGAGAGGTGATTTTATCGATTTCTCGAACGTATTCTCCATTGCACATTGGATCCACTTGTATGGAGAAAGTGGCCAAAAATATTTACAGTGTAAAAATCAAGCCAATACGCCGGTTACAGACCCTCTGGAGAGGGTCTACGGAGAGAATTGTTTTATTCTGTTAATACAAAATGACATGAACAAATGTCCCGATTATCTTATGATGCAAAAATAGGCTTGGGGAAACAAAACAATCTCCAAAACAACATAAAATCCAACCGGATTAAAAAAAATCAAAATTTTTGTCTGAAAATTGGTAAAATTTTTAATATATATCTTATAGCGCTCTTCCTGAAAGGCACCTACCGCCAGATTAAGACATATTTGGAAGAAGATTTCTTCATGTTGGCAATGATGCCAATTATGTTTATGTACGTTGTCAGATAACAGAGTCGCAATCGGATCCAATCGTACTTGATCGACGGCTGAGGCGTTTGATGGTGGATCGTCTTGTGTAGGTACGACTGCTGGTGTAGAGTGTGAGGTGTAAATCGAAGGCCGTACGTGGCTTGGTTTTGTGGCTTTGTACAATGGGATCTGAAATTCCCAAGGAGTTATAGCATGAGCATAATTGATACCCGGCCTGTTCCTGGTTCGTGGTACCATTTCTCCATCCAGACTCAATTGGCAATTCCTTTCGGCAAGGAAATCCAGTCCCAATACCAGGGACTCGGCTAGAGTTTGGACTACCGTAGCGGACGGTTTGGTAATCCTTCCCCTATACTGGACACTCAACCGAAAACCCGATTCGCAGTCTGTAACCCTCTGGTCGGCCATCTGAATTAATCGCTTTTTATTTTTGGCCAATGGGTGGATCCACTGTGCATTGTTGCAATTGGAATAGACCAATTGTAGCATATTTTCCGAAATCCGCTTACCTGGCTTTCTCTTTGTCTGAATATACCGTTTATGTTACACACACACAACAATTAATTGGTGAACAAAAATTATGGATCTACTTGTCCACATATCATAAATGTCATAAAAATCTTAATTGCAAAAAATTTTACAATTATTTAGTTGACACCACAAAAACAGTTATCTATTCTTTTTGTCCGTTGTTTTGGTTATTTTCGACCGATGTCTGCATTTATTGGCCTGATGTTGTCATAAGCATGTAAATCAACTGATATGTACTAAAAAACCCAACATCATTGATAGGATTTTTATACCCTACACCACTATGTGGGGAGGGTATTATAAGTTGGTTTTGGCCAAAAAGTTTGTAACGCATCGAAATAATGGTCGTAGACCCATACTTATATACACCAAAATGAATGTCTCGACGAGCTGAGTCGATCTGGCTATGTGTGTCCGTCCGTCAGTCCGTCCGTCCGTCCGTCTGTCCGTCTGTCCATCTAAACCTTGTAATCACGCTACAGGTCGCAATTTTGAGCGGATTGTCACGAAATTTTGGATGTTGATGAGGGTCTCGGAGGGGAAGAAGCCTATTGATTTTGGTGATGGTCGGATAATATTTAGGGGTCGGAATGGGCAAAAAACTTAGGTGGATAAAAAGACAACGTTTTTTTCCAAAGCGAATATCTAAGCTTCTATATGGGGTATACCAAAAGCAAAACCTGACAATGAAAGCAGAAAATATCACCTTTCTAATGATGTAAAGTAGGTTCTTGTAGGTGATCAAACAACGAAGATATCACAATAGTCGCAAATAAAACCCCAATTTTCATTTTTGCGATTTTAATTATATTGACGAATATCACAGCTTTGGTTGAAAATTTTCCAAAATCAAAGCACGAGTATGAAAGTAAAAGATCCCGTCTTTACAATGATGCAAACTAGGTCGGCATAGGTAACCAAATAACGGAGATATCGCAATAGTCGGTAATACATCCCATTTTTCTATTTTTTTGGAAATCACGCTACAGGTCGCAATTTTGATCGGATCGTCACCAAAATTTGAGGGTTAATGGGAGTCTCACAGATGAAGAAGCCTGTTGATTTTGATGATAGTCGGATAATATTCAGGGGTCGGAATGGGCAAACACTTATTTGGAGAAAGGTCAACGTTTTATTTCAAAGCCAATATCTCTGTTTCTTTAAGAAATATATCAAAACCAAAACCTGGCAAGGAAAGTAGAAAATATCACCTTTCCAGCGATGTAAATTAGGTTGTCGTAGGTGGTTAAATAGCAGAGATATGGCAATAGTCGATAATGCATCCCATTTTCCGATTATTTTGTAATCACGCCACAGGTTGCAATTTTGATCGGATCATCACGAAATTTTAGGGGTTAATGGGGGTCCCACAGAGGAAGAAGCCTACTGATTTTAATGATGGTCGGATAATATTTGGGGTCTACGTTTTATTTCAAAGCCAATATCTCTGTTTCTTTAAGTGGTATATCAAAAGCAAAACCTGGCTAGAAAAGTAGAAAATATCACCTTTCCAGCGATGTAAATTAGGTTGTCGTAGGTGGTCAAACAACAGAGATATCGCAATAGTCGGTAATGCATCCCATTTTCCGATTTGTTGTAATCACGCTACAGGTCGCAATTTTGATCGGATCTTCACGAATTTTTTGGGAGTTGATGCGGGTCCCACAGAGGAAGAAGCATATTGATTTTGGTGATAGTCGGATAATATTTAGGGGTCGGAATGGGGAAAAACTCATTTGGAGACAAATTCAAAGTTTTATTCCTTGTGAATATATTGGCTTCTAGTATTGGTATTCCAACGGCAAAACCTGTCAATGGAAGAAGAAAATATTACAGGTCGTAATTTTGATCGGATGGTCACGAAAGTTTGGTTGCTTATGGGGGTCCCAGAGAGAAAGAGGCATATTATTGTTGGTGGTAGTCGGATTATATTCCCTAAATGAAATGTTTACCAGTGAAATGCTTATGCACAGGGGTAGTGGTGTAGGGTATCACATGGTCGGTCCCGTCCCGACTATAGCCTTTGCTCACTTGTTTGTAGTACATAATTCCTAATTAAAAATCTACATTTTTAAAAATTCATTGTTTGCAATAATTTAGTTGACTAACTGTATATGCAAATAAATTATGTTGAAATTTAGAAATACATATTATCGATTTTCGTATAAAGTTATGACAAATATTAACTGTACTTTATTAACTGACGATTTTCAAATATGGACCAATAACAATATAATTTTGAGACGAGAACCCGAATTATATCCAATTCGGTTGGGAGTTTCACTAAACCCCTCAAAATACTACTTGTAATAAATTTTTGACGGAACGGGACAAGGGAGACTTCTTGAGGTGCATGTATTTTCTAGAAATATCGAAATATCAAATTACCCCTAATTCGGTTAGTAAGAGCCTTGAAAATACGTGAAATCTTAGCAAGAACCTTTAAAATGTGTGAATCGTTCGCTCCAGCCAGCTAGAAAAACGGATGGACATGACTAATTTGAAACAATGGCTTATGGTATGTTGGTCATGTCGTGTGGTCTTAAAACTTGTTTTGAGTTATATGTATATGTGCTTAAAGTGCCTCCAAAAAATGTTCAACAAGTTCATATATAAAAAATTTAAAAGCTTTTTCTGCGTGAGCTTTTTTGATCCAATCACCTTATAATTAAGATTTTTATCTTATATATATATATATATATATATATATATATATATATAAGATTGTAAAAAAGTCATAACCCTAATAGACACATGTAGGTCCACGGTTTGGAATAGCCCCCATATAACGGTACCGGCCGATTTCAGCTATTTTTCCCATTTCGGTGCAAGTTGGATATAATTTGACATTTAGTGCCCCCATGGTCAACAAATTTCTCCATCAAAAGTAATGGACAACGGCCCACATTTTGGAATCGGTACCGCCCGATTTCAATATCAATTTCTGATATTTTGAAGTTTTCATTTTTATTATTTTTTATTCTAGACAAAACCAAATCTACTCCCCGATTTTAGGTATTTTGAAGATTTTATTTATTTATTTTAGTCTTTAGAATATATTATACTAGCAAAATGCCCGCTACTTCGTATGCGGAAAGGATATAAAAAACAAATAAACAATATATAATATGGAAATGACAAACACTGAAAATTTGGTCGCACTAATACCAATTTTAATCAATATTTATTTTTATCTTAGTACTGTACGTACCCCTTAAGTTCTTTTTAAAAAAGAACAGCCGTATCTCACCCTTACACATTAACAGCGAGATCAACGTTGCACACCAATACACACCCTAACTCCAAAAAATAAAAATTCCAGCACTGTCCCTACACCCAAAAACAAATTGAGTACCATTAAGTAATTTTCGTATACTTATGGTACGTATTTCGACGACATATCTCAGCTATACACGGACATTAATACAAAATAATTACAGTAAATTCCATAATAATTACAGTAATTCCAAATCTCAAGATTCCAGCTGTATCCGTTCGTCCAATTCCAAATTGTACCAAACTTAGTATCAAGTCGAACTCTTCGTACCCATAAGAAAGATTTTCCAAAACTACCTCAATCCTTCACTTTAGTAGTAATCTTACTTCCAAATTTCAGGATTCAAACTCTATCCGTTAAACCAAATTAAAATTGTACTAAATTTAGAACAATTTAGAATTTTCGTACCAATTTTCAAAACTTCCTCAACGCAACAGGGCTACAATAATCATACTTTCAAATTGCAGGATTCCACCGCTATCCGTTCACCTACATACAAATTGTACTAAATTTAGTACCATTTAGTGCTTTTCGTAACCATAAGTTTGCTTTTTCAAAACAACCTGAATCCTACTCTTCGACTGTAATCGTAATTCCAAATTTCAGGATTCCAGCTCTATTAATTCACCCGAATCCAAATTGTATCAAATTTAGTACCATTTCTTTCCCAAACAAAAATTTCAGGATTCCAGCTCTACCCGTTCACCCAAATCCACATTGTACCATATTTAGTACCATTTAGTACTTCTCGTACTCGCACGTACGACTTTTCAAAATTTCCTCAATACTACACTCCTACAGTAATCTTAATTCCTAATTCCAACACTATCCGTTTACTAAAATTCAAATTGTACCGAATTTAGTGCTTTCTGTACCCATAGGTACGAATTTCCAAAATTACCTCAATTCTACTGTCCGACAGTAATCTTAGTTCCAAATTTCAGAATTCCAGCTTTATCCGTTCATCCAAATCCAAATTGTACCAAATTTAGTACCATTTAGTACTTTTCGTACCCAAAGGTACGAATTTCTAAAACTATCTCAATCCTACACCCCTACAGTAATCTTAATTCAAAACTTTAGGATTCCAGCTCTATCCGTTCACCCAAATCCAAATTTAGTACTGCTCGTAATCATAAATACGAACTTCCAAAACCATTTCCTTATTTCAACGCCATTTCCCAACCTTGATACTTAAAATTCAGGATTCCAGTTCTATCCGTTCACCCAAATCCAAATTGTAATAAATTTAGTACCATTTAGTACTTTTCGTAAACATAAATACGAATTTCCAAAATTTCCCCAATCCTATGATCCAACAGTAATCTCAATTTCAAATTTCAGGATTCCAGCTCTGTCCGTTCACTCGAATCCCTATTGTACCAAATTTTGTACTTTTCGAACACATAAGTACGAATTTCCAAAACCACCCTCATATCTCAGTCCTACACTTCACAGTAATCTCAATTCCAAATTTCGAGATTCCAACTATATCCGTTCACCCAAATCCCCATTGTCCCAAATTTAGTACCATTTAGTACTTTTCATTCACATAAGTAAGAATTTCCAAAACTTCCCCAGTCCTACACTCCAACAGTAATATCAATTCCAAATTTCAGGAATCCAGCTCTATCCGTTCACTCAAATCCAAATTGTACTAAATTTAGTACCAATTATTACTTTTCGTACACTCAAGTTTCCAAAAACCCTTTGGTGCATCTTTCTTACTCTTCATCAGTGATCCTCAGTCCAAATTTGAGGAATCAAGCCCTATCCGTTCACCCAAATCGAAACTGTACCAAATTTAGTGCTATTTAGTATTTTTCGTACCCTATGTACGAATTTCCAAAACTTCCACAATATTAAACTCCACCAGTAATCTCAGTTCCAAATTTAGAGATTCCAGCGCTATCCGTTCACCCAAATCCCCATTATACAAAATTTAGTTCCATTTAGTACTTTCCGTACACATAAGTACTAATTTCCAAAACCACCTTCATATCTCAATCCTACACTTCAACAGTAATATTAATTCCAAATGTCAGGTTTCCAGCTCTATCCGTTCATTCAAATCCAAATTGTACTAAATTTAGCACCATTTAGTACTTTTCGTACCCATAAGTACGAATTTTCAAAACTACCTCAATCCTACACCCCACCAGTAATCTCAATTCCAAATTTCGAGATTCCAGCTATTATCCGTTCACCCAAATCCCCATTGTATCAAATTTAGTACCATTTAGTACTTTTCATACACATAAGTACGAATTTCCAAAAGTTCTTCAATCCTACACTCCAACAGTAATCTCAATTCCAAATATCAGGATTCCAGCTCTATCCGTTCACCCAAATCCCTATTGTACCAAATTTAGTACTATTTAGTACTTTTCGTACACATAAGCACGAGTTTCCAAAACTACCCTCATATCTCAATCCTACACTACAACAGTAACCTTAATTCCAAATTTCAGGTTTCCAGCTCTTTACGTTCACCCAAATCTAAATTGTACTAAATTTAGTACTTTTCGTACACATGATTGGTAATTTTCCAAACCATTTCCTTTTAGAAGCACCACTTCCCAACCTTGATTTCCATACCAAATTCCTATATTCCTGGGGCCTATTATTGATTTCATTAATTATTTAGCGATTTCATCAAATTACAGATTTTGAAATTGAAAATTGAATAGTTATGACTGTACATCTCCATATACGATAAAATTCTTAATTGCAAATAAATCGTGGTAATATGCACAATTCTATTGCACTTTCATTGATTTGCAAACATTTAGTTATTACCAAAAAGTCAGGTCCACACAGTTGTTAGTTGTTGTTATTTCTGGCCGATTTCTGAATTTATTCCCCTAATGTTGTCTTCAACAGCAACTCATTTGTTCATTTGCGTAATTGATGTTTATACACCATTATCACCAACTGCGACATCTGTTGCAATGGAAGATAACAAATGTCTTGTCTTTCTATTATTTAGTGGTTTACGATAAAATAAGTGCGCCTAGAAGTAAACTACAAAATTTGAATTATGTGTGATCTCTTACGATATCAAGAAGTTATGGCATTGTTAATTTTACACATGTCTTGCAGAGGGCCAACTAAGTGAATAAGTACGTAATAGTAATGAAAAATAAGGATTTTTGTTGTTGTTATTTTTTGTGGTTCCAGGACGAATTTTCTAAAACCCGGCCTTATCTCGCACATTTGCATCAACAGTGACCCACTGGTAAAATTTCAAGCTCCTAGCTTTAGCCGTTTTGGCTGGGCGTTGATGATGAGTCAGTCAGTCAGTCAGTCAGTCAGTCAATCACTTATCACCAAGCTCATTTATATATATAGAGATAATATACATAGTAATATTTAAAAGTTATATCTCAATTAAGAACAACAGAAAAATACAGTTTGAAAATATTTTTTGAATTGCCGAACTCTATATGTTGTTCAAATTTCTTGTGATAACTCAGGTTAACATCATTTATATAAAAATAAGCATGGGTTAAGGGAAAATTATGTAAAAATATGAAAAATATCGCCATAGGTCTCAACTTTAATCGCATCTTCACAAAATTTTCTGTGAGCCGACTGTCCAAGAGGGGTATTAATTTTAGAGATGGTCGGAGAATATCACTATGCAACACTGAAAATGCGAACAATTTCTAGTATGCATTTTTTGAAAGTACATATTTAGACTACAAAAACCCTAGTAGGGTTTTCTCTTGTCAGATCCAGTTCGGATTTTATGGTCTCATCTAAACCGGGCTAAATCTACACTTTATCTCAGAAACGAATAGGAATTTGGCCTTGATGCCTTTAGCAATATTTTAGCCTTAAACTAGTAGAAATTATCTTTTGAAAAAACCACATAAGAAAACTCCATTTAGGGCATTAATAATTATAATTGTTCCACAAACATCCCATACGGGACAAGGGAGACTTCTCTCATATCAATGAGTGCACCCCGATTCATATCAGCTCAATGATATGGGACCTACTGTTTATCGCCGAGTCCGAACGGCGTGTCTTAAGACACCACTTTAGAGAAGTTTTACATGGCTGAAATACTCAGGAAATGTCGCCAACATTACTGAGGGTATTTTGCCACCGCTGAAAAATGTTTGATGTTGCCTGGCCGGGGAATCGAACCCACGAACTTCAGCGTGCAAGGCGGGTGTGCATAACCCCTGCACCACGGTGGCACCCATTTAGGGCATTAAAATCTATCAAATATTGAACATTTTTACATAATTGCTGAAATTCTGGTCATTATCGGCTCAACTATTGGGAGTTGAACCAAGTAATCTTTTGCAAAAATCTTCCAAATAAAGTTCTCAACAATTCTTTAGAACATTCTGAAACTCTAAAATGCTTACTTCATGTTGTTTCAGTGGTATTTTACATCATATCTTTTACAACACTAATTTCAAACACAGTTCACACCAACAGTTTATTCTCGCATTTGGGATTTCACTACATTATTGACATTTTTATTAAATCGTCGTTGAAAAATGTACTGAAAACAACGGCATAGAGGCATTTTACAACAATGACATCTTCTGAAGAGTTGTGTATTACATTCCAGGGAATATTTTTCCGAAAGAAAATATTCAGAAAAAATTAGCGGTTTTGGAGATACGGTGCGAAATGTATAAAAATTGTAAAATTTTTGCATATATCTTGATGTTTGAGGCAATAAATGTAGTTTTTCGAGTTCATTTTTTGTCCAAATATTTTATTCTTGTCCTTATCTACAAATTTGCTTCAGAGGTCAGAAGAAGATTCGCATTGGTTTCAGAGATATAGTCCCGACTTTCTTTAAAAACTCAATATTTAACCATGTTTAGATGGGGCCATAAAATCCGAGCTGGATCTGACACAACAAAACCCAACTAGGGTTTCTTGTCGTTTGGGTCTGTACTTTAAAAAAATCCTCAGTTCGAATTGTTTGCACAAGATCACCTTAAAAATGTTGCACAGTGTATTTAATGTTCTGGACAAATATTTACATATGTATTCCAAAATCCAAAATATAGTATGGAGGGTATATTAGGTTTATTTTTTCGCTATATCGAAACGTGGAGCTATACCGACGAATTTCAGTCAGAAAGAGTTTTATCTGCAACAAAGACTAAATACAAAATTTCAGCTATTTCGGTGAGTTGCTGTGGCCACAACCTTCAAAATACCGAAAATCGGGAGCTACCGTTCTATGGAAGCTATGTAAGGGCGTGGACCTATACCGACAAATTCATGGGGGAAAGTTTTATACCCACCACGAAGACTAAGTACGAAATATCAACCATGGCGGTGAGATAATGACCTAAAACTTTCAAAATAACGAAATTTGTGTGGTACCGCTCTATAGGGGCTATATCAAAACGTGACCTATTTAGCCAATTTAGAATACCAAACATCCTAGCAGTAATACAAACTTATATACCAAATTACAAAGATTTCAACAGACGGACAGGGTTACATCGACTTAGAATTTTACCCTTATCAACCATATATACCATATATACTTTATAGGGTCTCCGATGAATATTTCGATGTGTTACAAACGGAATGACACATTTAATTGTACCCTCCATATTATGGATGTTACAAGATGCGATATGTCAATATTTTGGTATAGCCCCAATATAATGGTACCTCCGAATTTATGGTACTTTGTGGATTTTGTCTACAATTTTTAACCGAACTGTCTGTAATTTGACATTTTAGGTTCCCAGTGGTCCCTAAACTTCTCCATCAACAATTGTCGACAAAGGACTATTATTTTGGTATAACCACCATATAATGATAATTTGATAATTTTAGTTATATTTTTGACCGAACTCCCTGTTATTTTAAACTTGAGATTCTTAGTGATCACAACTCTTCTCGGGCAAAATTTTCAATATAATTTCATGTCTTCATATGGACCCTTTATAACGGTACCTCACGAGGGTTTAAGCTAAATTTTTTGACAGAACTAACTGTAATTTGGTCCCAGTGGGCACAAAACTTCTCCTCCATAAATTGTCAAAATATGTGGGTCCACACTTTGGTATAGCCTCATATAAATGTGCCGCCCGATTGCAGACATTTGTAGATACATTTTTATACACTCAGCATTTATTCGAACGAGGGTATATATACTTTCATATGGAAAAAATGTGCCTTATCGAAATAATGGTTCTAGACCCCAAATATGTTTGGACGAAATCCATTTCAGACAATTTGGAGTTGATTTAGCCATGTCAGTCCGTCTGTCTGGCTGGCTGGAGCGCACGATAACTCTCGAACAGATCAACTCATTTGGTCTTAAATTTGGCTTTCGTAATATTTTGCCCAACCTTAATTTAAGTTCGAAGATGGGTTCTTTCGGTCCTCTCCTTCAGGTACCTTCCGCACAAAAGTTCAGAAATGTTCGGAAAAGTTGTGCGCACGATAACTCTTGAAGGGAGTGACCGATTTGGTCCACACTTTACACATTCTAATTATACCCTCAGCATTTGTGCTAACGAGGGTATATACACTTTCATACGGGCAAAATGTGCCTCATCGAAATAATGGTTTTAGACCCCAAGTATGTTTGGATGAAATGTGTTTCAGACAATTTGGAGTCGATTGAGCAATGTCCGTCCGTTTGTCTGTCTGTCTGGCTGGCTGGAGCGCACGATAACTCTCGAACGGATGAAACGATTCGATTAAAATTTTGGCTTTCGTAATATTTTGCCCAAACTTAGTTTAAGTTCGAAGATGGGCTATATCGGTCCACTACTTCCAGTACCACCCCCACAAAAGTTCGAAAATGTTCGGAAAATTTGTGCGCACGATAACTCTTGAACAGAGTAACCGATTTGGTCCATACTTTGCCCATCGTAAAATGTGTACCAGACTTAGATAATGTTTCCATATAGACTCAATCGGTCCACTCCTTCGGGTACCTCCAACACAAAATTTCGGAAAAGTTCAGTTTAGGGCCATCTCTCGAATCGCTCTGATTTTTGTTTTAGCAACTTGTATTCACTGCCCTCCATATGACGGTACAAGTTTCATCAGGGGCAAGTCCATACTTCCTGAGAAAATAGCCTGAAATTTGCAAACAAAACCCCTATGCCACCGTGTGAGGTTGTGGAGCGCAAGATAACTCTCGAACGGATCTGCCGATTCCGCCCAAAATTTGGCCATAGTAATATGTTGTTCAAACATAGTTTAAATTTGAATATAAGCCATATCGGTCCACTCCTTCAGGTACCTCCCCCACAAAAGTTACAAAATGTTCGGAAAATTTGTTCATACGGTAACTCTTGAAGGGATTGGCCGAAGTGGTCCATACTGTAAACAACCTAATATATCTACTAGATGTAGATCAGGTTCAAATATGGACTATATTTGTCCACTCCATCCACTTTAAGACCTGCTATCGAATCACTTTGATTTTTGTTGAAGCAACTTGCATTCGCAGCCTCAATTACGATGGTAAACATTTTTTCAGATGTAAGTCCATACTTCTTGAGCAAACATCCCGAAGAGTTTAAAAACCTCCTATGGCACCATATCTGGCGGTCGGAGAGCACGATAACCGATTTGGTCCAACATTTGGTCTTCGTCATATTATATTCAAACTTAGTTTCATGAGGCAATACCAGTCCACAACTTCCGGTAATTCTTCCGAATATTTACAAAAATTTCACTAAAATTCTAGGACGATATTATCGTACTTGAACCAATTTGGTCCAAACTTTGTATCTCCTAATATTTTTTCAAAATTTAGTTTAACTTCTAAAATGGCCCATATCGGTACTCCCTAAAGGTGCCTCCCCCACAAAAGTTCAACATTTGTGTCTTAGTTCAGTTAATTCCTAATCCACATTTTTGTCGGCAAGTTCAAATGTCCAAAATCGGCCACAAAATTCTGAAGAGACCTTAAATACATTCGATCTGCCCGTAGGTGAAAGTTTCACTTCACATTGGCTGTCGGCAAAGCCGACTGACACTTTTTTACTTGTATATCTAACAGACTATATTTTTCCACTTCCACACAAAATTCATTTCGTTTTAAGGCCTTCTCCCGAATCACTTTAATTTTTTGAATTAATTCTCTTTCGATTTGAGCTGTTACGGTCTAAAAGGCACATTGAAAAATTAGGAATCCACCGAAATCCCACACATTCAACCAGTATGCTACGTTTCACGGGTGGTTAAGTCCAATCATCAGGCATATTGCAATGTTATTTTAGTGGGTGGACGAAGGCTAAGCATTGATTTTTGTTGAAGCTACTTGCATTCGCTGCCTCCATTACGAGGGTAACATTTTGTTCAGGGACAATTCAATACTTCTTGAGAAAACAGCCCGAAAGGTGAGAACCCCTCATGACACCGTATGCAGTTGCTGATACTTCCCACCATATTTAAAAATGTCACTAAAATGTTATACACGATATCTCTTGAACGGGTCAACCAATTTGGTCCAAACTTTGGATCTCCTAATATTTTGTCCAACTTTAGTTTAACTTCTAAAATGATCGATATCGGTGCTCTTCTTAGGGTACCTCCCCCCACAAAAGTTAAACCTTTGTGTCTAAGTGTAGTTTAGGGTTTGTTCGAAGATTCTTTGGAAATGTATACCGATGCTGTTCGTTGTGATCCTGTTTACAGCGATATTATGTGTCCCGTGGACAAGTCCATGCTTCCTGGCATACTGGTCCAAAAATTATACGATGACCCACTAAATGAATAGTTGGCGCGATATCTATCGAAAAGATATGACTCCCAAAATAAGATCCACTTCCGTAATGGACTATGTCGGTCTATTCCTACAAGTACCTCCTCCGCAATAATTTTGAACTTTAATCCTAATCCACATTTTTGTCGGGAAGTTCAAATGTCCAAAAAGGGACACAAAATTTTGAAAAGACCCTAAATTCATTCGATCTGTCCGTAGATGAAAGTTTCAGTTCACATAGTTTGAGGGTATATCTCTGTCGGCAAAGCCGACTGATACTTTTTTCCTTGTCTGACCTTATCCAGGCATGGGGTATACGTGGTCATGAAAGTTCAGCGGGGCCGAACTTGTTTTCGAATGTACGCTTCGAATGTACTTTCAAAATAAATAAGCCATATTAAAACAAGTAAGCAAAGACTATAGTCGGACGGGGCCGACCATGTGATACCCTACACCACTACCCCTGGAAATTAGCTTTCAGCAAATCAAACTTATTTTATGGAACAAATAAACTAATTGTAAGATTCTGCCACCTTATCACATCAAGCTCAAATAATAATATAATAATTGTTCCACAGACATCCCAAAAGCGACAAAGGAGACTTCTCTCATATCAATGAGTATACCAAGATTCATATTTCCTGATATGGGGACCTAAAGTTTATCGCCGAGTCCGAACGAAGTGCCCTAAGCCACCACTTGTAGAGAAGTTTTACATGACTGAAATACACAGAAAATTTCGCCAACATTACTGAGGGGAATCGATCAAAGGTGGCGAAATATCCCTTAGTAATGTTGACGACATTTCCTGAGTAGTTCTGCCATGAACAACTTCTCTACAAGTGGTGTCTTAGGGCACGCCGTTCGGACTTGGAGGTAAATTGTTGTATGTATAAATCCCAAAATTATACGCCAGGAGGAGGTCAGTGGGTGCCTTCACCTTCACCAAAATTAATATTTCAAAAAACCTTTAACGGTAGCGACACCGAGTACATTTTGAAAAAAAAAAAACGTGGCGAAGCGACCCCATGCTGCAATATATCGCACCTGTTCAACAAAAAGGTAGTAACTGAAACTTTTCTATTTTTCATTAGAGACAAAAACTGTTGGTACATAAGTAGTAGTATGAAAAGTGAAATACCGGTATTTTTAACGAAAGAATAGACAAAGGAGTGACAGATTTTTACAGTGGGTAGGGTAATTTATTTTCTCAATAAAAAGTTAAAATCTATAGTTACTACCCTTCTGTTGAACAGGTGCGATATGTGTAAAAAAGCCAATTGGACAATTAATACGCCTGGGCTCCACGTAATTCGCAATAACGCACAAACTGGGAATTTCTCTGTCATGATAGAGACAATTATAGCATGGGACGAAAATGTAGTTCTCTACAGAAATCCCACTTTATATTAGGCAGTAGCCCGTTATTTACCAAACTCATTATTGCAATTTGTATCAGTGGAATGTATCAGTGGAATGTTCTATGTAGGCTACTTTGGCGGTATATGCCCTCCAGGAAATAAATAGACCAAAAATATTTTTTTTGTATTTTTCATACAAAAGTAATGGTCCATTTCACCCGCTAAATAATATCAGATCATCATCCAAAATTGTAAGCATCTTCCTCTACCCTAACTCTTACCTCGTGCAAAATTTCGTGATTATTAAGCTATAATTGCGACCTCTAGCGTGTTTATGATTACACTACAAAGAAATAACAGGGTATATTAGGCTGTAACTCTGTTATCTTATCATGTACACCAACACAATTGATTTCAATAGAAAGGTCAGACGTTCCTCTTCCAAGTATATCTCACTTGTCCGGAATGTCACTTCCAGGAATTAAGATATAAGCTGTATATTAAAAATTTTCACAATTTTCACACAAAAGTTTTGGTCCATTTAACCCTCTAAATATTATCCGATCGCCATCTCAAATTGCAAGCTTCTCCTTTGTGATATACTCTTACCTTATTTGAAATTACGCGTTGATCGGACTATTATTGAGATCTACAGAGCCGCCAGAAAATTGGATAAATATTATGTTTTTGGTCCATATCACCCGCTAAATATAAAAATCATCAATAAGAATAGGGATCTATTCTGATCTGAACCCGACCTCCATACAAAATTTCGTGACGTTCGGTCCATAATTGCGGCCTGGAGCGTGTTTACAATTTATAATGGACAGACGGACGGACGGACGGACGGACGGAGGGACGGACGGACACACATCTCAAAATCGCTTTATCTCGTCGAGATATGAAGATTGGTATACCACATTGGGGGTCTCCGACGAATATTTCGCGGTGTTACATGAATTTTTACCAAAACAAACTTATAATACCCTTTTCCACATTGTGGTATAGGGTATAAATACAGCATTTGTTTAGAAGGATTTTATGTTGAAAAGTTGTTGCCACGTGTGCGTTGTCTGTGTTTAAAAACATGTGTATTTTTCTATTGGAAGTGAATCTATCCCATAAGATTTTTTTGAAGTTATCTTCACTGCAATTATGTATATTGACAATATCTGAAAACTGATGATTGCAAATGTTGGCATATTTATATCTTCTCAATGCTCTATTGTGCATCTTTATACATACCACTTATATTTACCGTTTTACCTATACATAGGTTATTGACAACTTTTTAATATGTAGCAAAAATGCCACAGAGATTTTTTCAAAGAATCCTTATCAATATTAGTTTCGTTTTTTTAAATTTTAATTAAAAATTGTGTTTTAATTAAAAATCTGCATGTCTATATTAAATCGTACATATGTATGTATGTAGATGAATTTGCATTTGTAATGACACATACCTATAAATAGCCATATGTACGTTTATGTGTACGCAAACTCATAGAAGTATAACATGATATTAATAATTAAAATTTCAATTAAAAATTTTATTACTGCCACATGTTGCAATGTGTTGTTTTTAATTTCTTCATCTCGCTCACTCACACTCCTTTAATTTTATTTTGTTCATAAACTGTTAACATTGGCATTGAAATCACATTTTACCCTTGTCCTTGGTACATATTCGTTGGTATTTTTTATGTTCTTTTGTCATCGGGAAGCATAAAATGTCATCATCATTGACAACGCCGTAGGAAGAGATAGGTAGGTACAAGTAAAATGAAGTGATATAGAAATAGATTGTCATAAATTAGGTGGGTATGCGGTTGCTGTGTGCGGTGTGTGTATGCAACGGTGTTGATATACTTATGCATGTCGAGATGAATGTGTGAACAAACACACTTCTTTGAATTCTAATTGTTGCCACACGACAAGACAATTTACAACAAAATGTTCACTTGATGACTTTGTGGACACATGCACACGCTCGAATGCATATTAACACATGTTTTTGTACAAGTTATTGTTTATGTGTGTGTATTTGTATTTTGTATCTACGGCATTAGAATGGGGTTAGGTTATATTGAATAAGAAGAAGGGTGATTCTAACTGACCCGTGCATTTATCCAAGTGTCTTGGCATGTTTTAAGGCTGGATTTTCTACGACCAAGCAAATTTGAAAGTATATCAAATAATAATATTTGTATCAAATTTCAAAAATAACCCCACAAAAAAAGTCAAGTAGGACAAGTAAACAATGTTTATGTTTGACCGGGCCGAACTTTTCGACCATGGATACCTCAAATACCTAAATTATGGCAAAAAAGGTATCTAAAAAGTGTCTTTAATCGGGTGGTAATCTGGGGCTATATCAGAGTGTGGACCTATGTATGTTGAAAAGTTTTATACCCTCAGCATTTATGCTAACAAGGGTATATACACTTTCATACGGCAAAATGTGTCTCATCGAAATAGCGGCTTTAGACCCCAAGTTTGTTTGAACGAAATCCGTTTCAGACAATTTGGAGTCGATTAAGCAATGTCTGTCCGCCAAGGGGTAAGGCAGGGAATACTATAGTTTCGATCCAGTGGCGTGGATCGAAACTAGTCTTCCTTGCCTAACCCCTTGGCGAACAATGCCAAACCTTTTCCACTAATAAATTAGTTGTTTTAAAATAATAAAACAACAACAATGGGATTAAGCCAGACTATTTTGAAAAAACAAAATCTGAAAATATATATTGTTGTTTCAACCAAATATTTTGTGTCAGACACCATAATGAGACAAAATATATTGTTGCGCCAACAATACATATTTTCAGATTTTTAAAATATACTATTTTGTTCTCAGAATATGATTGCTCCTACAATATCTCTTCTCGGCGTGTAGTTGAAATTCGAAGATGAGACATATCGGTCCACTCCTTCATGTACCTCCCCCACAAAAGTTAAAAATTTACGGAAAAATGTTACGCACGTTAACTCTTAAAGGGAGTAACCGAATTGGTTTTTTGCACACCGTAAAATATCTGCCAGACATAGATGAGGTTCGAATATGGACACTATCGGTCCGCTCTTTCCTGTACCTACCACACAAAATTTCGAAAAAAAAGTTGAGTTTAAGGACCCGCCTTTGAATCGCTTTGATTTTTATTGAAGCCACTTGTATTTCGAGAAAGTGGAGCCTAAGAGCCGCTCTTGAATCGCTTCGATTTTTATTGCAGCCATTTGTATTCAATGCCACCATTACGACAATACAAGTTTTTGCAGGGGCAAGCCTACAATTCCTGAAAAAAACCCGAAAGCTGTAAACAACCTCTATGGTATCATGTGTAGTGGCGCTATAACACTAGAACAATCAGCCGATTCGGTCCAAAATTTTACCGTTGTAATATTTTGACTAAACTTAGTACCAGTTCGAAGATGAATCATATCAGTCCATTTTTTTGGGTACCTACCCCACAAAAGTTCCAAAATGAAGTGAAGAAGCAGCCGTTTTGGTCCAAACTTTGAATCTCCTAATATTTTGTCCAAATGTAGTTTAACCTATCTCCTCCTTACAGTACCTCCCCCACAAAAGTTTAACATTTTTGTTTAAATGCAGTTTACGGTATGTTCGAATATCCTTTGGCAATTTATTCCGATGCTACTCCATGTGGTTCTTGTGGTAAGTCTATGTTTCCAACATATTACGAAAAAACAAGCATTACCCACCGGTAGTTGATCTGGCCATATATGTAACTTTCAATTCACGCGGGCTGAGTTTATATCTCTGTCAGCAAAGTCAACTGATACTTTTTTACTTGTTACTGAAGAAGGTTTGTAATCACAGGGAATCTCAAATATCAAATTACAGGTAGTTTGATCAAAAAATGTAGCTAAAATACTCAAAATACCGAAAATCAGGTGGTACTGTTATATGGGTGCTATACCAAAACATGTACCTATATTGACATTTTTTGGAGGAGCACTAGGAACCTCAACTGCCCAATGTCGCTGTGAACAGGAGTACCATCGGCAACAATTTAAGAGCGACCCTCGAACAGCCTTTAAGTGACAATTTTGAACATTTGTGAAATAAAAGAAAATAAATATTACCTTGTAATAGGAGCTGCGAGGGCAGCCTGATGCAAACAGTTACAAAAAGATACGAGACTAGTCGTTAAACTACACTTGTTTGCGAACATTTTTGAAATTATGTGTGTGAGTACCCGTAGTAGTGGACCAATATACAATTTTCGAAGCTATATGTATTACGAGAAATAAATCTTAGACCCTATCGGTTAAACCGCTCGATTTGCGGGCAGATCAATACTTCTTGAAATAATGTTCCAAAAGATCTAAAACCCCTGCCGAAACCAACTCAAATGACTTATGAGCACGAAAACACACAAATCAGGTACACGATTTGGCCGTATGTAAATAATTTTCCAAGAAGATCTCTATTAGAATACGTCTTCGGGTACCTCCCTCCGAAAAGTTCACCATTTATTATATAACACTTAACCTGATTAACCCAGTGGGTTTGGATATCAAATGTCAATTCCATAGCGCAAACGTCAAATAAATTCTCTCGAAGTAACCCACTCCGGCAAAAAACTCTAGTACAACCGTACTATAAGTGCAGTTTAAGAGAGAGGATCATTTGCAAATTGTTACAGAAAGTACTTCTTGTGGTTCTGTTCTCAGCTATGACTATCGAAAGGGTTCGTAATACTTTTTCATATTTAAATCATGTTCTCAAATACTGACTATAACGGTCCACTCTTTCTGGCACCTCTCACACAAATGTGCACTTCAAGGAGTTGTCTATGATCGTTTTGAAATTTTTTACAGAAGGTAGTCCTCGTGCCTTATATTACAACAGTAAAATTTTTATGGGATGTAAGTCTATGCTGACTTAGATAATTACAATTAGCTGAAAACACCTTAGGGTCACCAACTGAAACGGCTCTTAAATTGAGTCCTGGATTTGGTCCAATCTTGGCACATCGTAAATGTTCTTGCAATCTTATATCAAATCCGAAGATGGAATATATCGGTCAACTTCTTTCAGTACTTCCGCTACACAAATTTGAAAAATTAGGGCTTTAGAACAGTTTGTGACCTTTTCGTGGATACATTTTAAACTTTATTTCGGATAGTTCTTGTAGTACATCGCTTACACTGGCATTGCTTATTTTCATATTGTTACACGCTGAGGGTATATCTATGTCGGCAAAGCTAATACTATTTTAATTGTCTCAGTCTGCTCTGCAATTACTGTAATTAGCAGCTTCGTTGTAGATAGCCTTGTATAATCCTGCTGTTTTGTGAGACGACAGCTTTGAGTTTTAACTAAGCGCTGTGCAATTATTCCTTTGCTCGTTGATAATGCATTGTCCTCCTCCCAAAGAATATCTGTAGTGATGTCGGATAAGTCCATCCTACTTTCTTACAATCAAGTATTGTTGAGCTAGTAGGTGTGGACACAGTGGATTCCATCGTCCTCTTTCACATTGATAGTATTTGCTCTATGAGTAATCAATGCGGCCTTTGGTTTCATTATCTTTCCCATCTTTCAATTTGAGCGCATTCATTCCTGAGGACCACGTTCTGATATTCAAACTCTCGCAGTTTTGTCGTCAAAGTGCATCCTCCACTTCTCAAGATAAAGTCTGCTCTCCAAGTACTCCTTCAACCGAGCAGCTTCGTTGTAGATAGCCTTGTATATTGCAGCTGTTTTGTTAGACTGCAGCTTTGAGCTTATAACTATGAGCTTTCCAGATATTCTTTTGCTCGTTGGTAATGCATTGTCATCCTCCCAAGGAATATCTGCAGTGATGTCGGATGATTCCATGGTACTTTCTTTCTCTTATCCTCTCTAGTTTCCGAGATATCCACTCTTTGATGCGAAAGCTTCAACTTTTCTCAGTTATGAAATTGATATTTTAAAAACTTACAAGTTTAAAAACACATTTCAATAATCAGAAATTTAACTTTCGATCTAGAAGTTTTTAATTTATTAAGGCAAAAATGGAAATATTTGTTGTCATTTTGTTCCATATGGGGTACAAAATTTCACATTTGTGTCATAAGTGCGGCTTGTTGGCTTATTTTGAAGTACAGGTAATACAGAGTTTGCCGCAAATTTCAAATCGATCGGATCAAAATTGGCTTTAAACGCGTGTTTCTTGAAATGGCATTTTTAAGTCGGTGCCAAAGAAAGCTCAAAAACGAATTGACCGATCTTCATATTATTTGGAAAGCTTATTAAATACATAAAAAGCTTGTCTTTAAGCGAGAAAGATTTTTTTAAAATAATTTTTTCCCGATTTTTTGACAAAAACGCACAATATTTTCGTTAAAATCGAAATTTTGACATTGACAATCCACAATTTTTTTCAAAAAGATTTTTTAATATTCTGTTTCGGTTAACGACAAGATTTTTAGGCTCTTACAGCGTGTTTTTGTAAAAATGCTTGGCTGTCACACGAACCGTTCGTACTAAAAGGTTTTTGTTCAAAATTTGGTTCTTGTAAAATTTTACGAACCATTCGTTTTTATCTAAAAGCTTTCGTCTATTTCATAAAAGCTTTTATATTTCAGGGTTTCCATGATGCTTATTTTGTGAATTTTGCATAGGCATCTGCACGTAAAATGTGTTACTTGATGGCAACCCCGACAAACAGATGAAAAACAAAAAATAAGAAAAAAATGTAATCAAATTTGCCCAAAAATAATTGTGATAATATGAAGAAACGGATGTGCATATAAGCGTGTGCTTCTATAGAAATAAATAAAATAGCATTCTCTTCCACTTTTCGTGTGTTTTGGGCCATTTATTACTCAAATTATTTAATTTTCATTCAAACCGATGGGTCTTTTCCATTCGTTCATTTTTGACGTATTCGTTCGTCTGATTTTGTTACGAAAACCAAAAAATTACGAAAATAAAAAGCTTTCATTTGTTTGTCACACGAATACAAATGTCAACCGCTATGAAAACCAAATTGTGTCTTCGTTCATGAAATCGACGAACGAATGGGCAAAAACTTTTTAGAAAAACACGCTGTTAATTACAAATTTTACAAAATCGAACATTTTTTATTGGCTCATTTTAAAGTATAGGCAGAATAGAATATGTTGCAAAAATTTCGAGTCGATCGGACAAAAATTAGCTGAGATATTAGCCTTAGAAAGAGAAATGCGGTGGCCACTATAGCTCGAAAACGGATGATCCGATCTTCATATGTTTATGTGGAATTTTTTTTAATACCCTTCACCATAATATGGACGGTATAATTAAATTTGTCATTTCGTTTGTTACATAGAAATATTCATCGGAGACCCTTTAAGTATATATATTCTTGATCAGGGTAAAATTCTAGGTCGATATAACCATGTCCGTCTCTCAGTCCGTCCGTCCGTCTGTTGAAATCAAGATACAGCTCGCAATTTTTAAGATAGAGATTTGTAATTTAGTATAGAAGTTTCTATTACTCCTAGGATGTTTGGTATTACAAATGGGCTGTATCGGACCACGTTTTGATATAGTCAACAAAGAACGGTACCACCCGATTTTCCGTATTTTGAAGGTTTTAGCTCCATTATCACACCAAAATGCCTGAATTTTGGTACTTAGTCTTCGTTGGTGGTATAAAACTATCACCCCGAATTTTGTCCATATATGTTCACGCCTTCATATAGCCCCCATAGAACGGTACCTCCCGATTTACGGTATTTTAAAGGTTGTGGCCTCAATATTCCTCCGAAAAGGCTGAATTTTGGTATTTACGCCCAGTTTATGTATTTCGAAACGAAAATGTGTTCGCATGAAACACACCCAAACTTTAGTTTTGGAAATATTATTGCCTTTGCTTTTGGTTCAAAACAAAAAACAAATTTGAAAAACACACTCAAATTTGGTAGTTTTTCTTGCGCATTAATTTTCTTATCGACATACATGAACAGGCCCTAAGTCTTCATTTTGGGGTAAAACATTTTCCAAATGAAATTTGGCGGTACAGGTAAATGTTGTGGCCTCAATATTCCTCCGAAATGGCTGAATTTTGGTATTTAGTCTTCATTTGGGGTATAAATCTTTCCGTATGAAATTTTTCGGTATAGGTCCACGCCTTCATATAGCCCCCATAGAAAGGTACCTCCTGATTTTCGGTATTTTGAAGGTTGTGGCCTCAATATTCCTCCGAAATTTCTGAAATTTGGTAGTTAGTCTTCATTTGGGTATAAAACTTTTTATATGAATTTTGTCGGTATAGGCCAACGCCTTGTGGCCTCAATATTCCTCCGAAATATTGAATTTTTTTTTCGTCTTCGTTGGTTGTATAAAATTTTTCCCCAGAAATTTGTCGGTACAGGTCCCTGCCTTAATTCATGAAAAACTTCATTTTTCGTGCTCAATAAGTGGTCATAACCCCTTAAAACGCGCACAAAAATGTACGAAGATCGGCCTATCCGTTTTCGAGCTATCGTTGGCACCGCAAAATGCTTTAACCACAAGACTATGTACGCAATATTTTTTAACAAAAAAAAAAAAGAAAAGAAAACTCCAAAGGTAGTTTAAAATGTGCTCTTTCAGATGAAGGAAAGAACTACTTAATAAAAAACGTAGTTTCTTTGAAAAAAATCAAAGCGTTAAATTGGGCTTTAAATCATTACCTTTCATAAATTTGGTTTCTGTAATAAATCATCAATAACAGGTAGTGAACGTGAATTTATTTTAACTTCGACGATTTACAACGTATCGGGACGCATATCTTTGTCGGTTTCTGGTATCCATTTCTTGCTTTTGATATGTTTATTTGCAAACTTTGATCATCCAAAATTTAACCGATAATAGACATTAATATAAATTAAATGTCAGGCATAAAAGCAACCGACAAACCGCTCGTAGTGGCTTTATTTTCTTATCTTTATGTCACAGACTGACAAAGGCGACTGATATCTTCATGTTGCCTTAAAAGAGATTTTTTGAAAAATCAAATCCCGATATAGTGTCGTGGGTGTCTTAAAAGCTATAGCTTTGTACAATTTTTTAATGCGTTTTTTTTGCTTAAGGCACGAAATTTCTTCTGACCAAGAACTATTTTTGTGGCAACTTAAATAGCCACATTTTTTAATTTTCAGCGCAATAATAGTGCTCTTTTTTCGTTTTTTTATCTTTACGTTTTTGCTGTCAATGTTGCAGCAGTTTGCCGTGTATTAATGGAACTGAATTTATGATTTTTACGTTCAATTTCATTCGTGTGACATGATAACGTTTTTTCTTTCAATTGTTTTCATTGTCATACATCATACATACGTATATTTGACACGTCATTTATGTTTTCGTTTGAACGTGTCACACATGTTTCTGCAATTTTAAATCGACTTTGTTTCAGTGTTTTTTTTTTTTTTTTTTTTTTTTTTTTTTGTTACTGTTGTATTTTTTGAATAAGAGCTTTCGTTTATATAACAACAAACAAAATTAATTTTATTCATGACAATATGCAATATGTAGGCGACAGATAGCATAAATACAGCTACGGTACTGTGAGTTACTATTACTACAATTGGTGTTATAAATATGACACTACGTTTTCCAGTGTTAAAATTTTTTTGAAAGTGTATGATTCGGAAGATTTTGGCGATCCTGAAAAAAATCTTGACAAAATAAATGTGGACAAATATGGGTACCACTGTGGTGCACGGGCAATGACGTAAATACAGTTTATCAAGTAATTGTTTTCACACTAAGAAAGCGCACACTTTTCATTAATTAATTAGTGAAAATTTACAAATAATTGTGATAAAAATGTAGGGGTTTTTTACAAAAATTAGTTGGTCGACTTGTTTAAGACCAAATATAAACATCCCAGGCGGGACAAGGGAGACTTCTCTCATATCAATGAGTGCACCCCGATTCATATTAGCTCAACGATATGGGACCTACAGTTTATCACCTAAGACACCACTTGTAGAGAAGTTTTTCATGGCTGTAATACTCAGGAAATGTCGCCAACATTACTAAGGCGTATTTTGCCACCGTTGAACATTTTTTATGTTGCCTGACCGGGTTATCGAATCCACGACCTTTGGCGTGCAAGGCGTGTGCATACCATTACACCGCGGTGGCACCCAATTATGAGTTAAAAAAATTCCTTTCGAATGTTTTATATCGCTCATTTACTCAATGAGTGGCATAACTCAAACAATGAGGTTTTTGAGTTAGCAATTTCTATTTTTTCTACTTTATCTTGTGTCAAATTTTCGAGTTGATATATCTAAAACTCAACGAGTTACAGCTTATTTTCTAGGAGTTTGGCATAAATCATCAAAAAAGTTTTTTGCATGTATAAAGCACTAAAACACTTCAAATCATGTTTGATCTTGCACAGAAATTTAGCACTGATATCTGGCTAGTTCTCTGCAAAATATGGTCCAACTAGTTATTTTAGTTTTTGTGTAATAATCTTTTTAAGTTGGGAAGTCAAATTTCAATCGACAACTTAAAACGCATTTTTCTCGAAACTTGATTTTTTGAAATGTGTCACTCTTTGAGTAAAGGAGCGATATATAGGGAGTATTCAGTGGAATCCTACACTTTTAAAAAAATGCGGCGCTAAATTAATAACATACAAATGAGTGGAGATATGTTTCTAAAATTTTGCGCAAACATAGTATGTGTCCGCGGGTAATAATGGATGGAAAAACATCGGCTAATATTTTGGTATAGTCCCCCCATAACGGTACCTCCTAATATTCGGTATTTTGAGGATTTCCAAATAAGTTGGAATTTGGTACATTTCCACCAAAAATTGTGGACATAGGTCCACATTTGGGTATAGGCCCCTTTTTAGGTACCTCCCGATTTTACGTATTTTGGGGAATTTTAGATACATTTGCAGCCCAAATTAAGTGTAATTTGGTATTTAGAGTTCCCACTGCCTCAAATATTCTCCACCAAAAATTGTGGACTTAGGTCAACTTTTTGATATTGCCCCCATATAACGGCACCTCCCAATATTTGGTATTTTGAGAATTTTGTCCACATTTCCCATTGGTTATACATCTTCTCCACCAAAACTTGTGAACATAGGTCAACGTTTTGATATAGACCCCATATAACTATACTGCCCGATTTTTGGTATTTTGAGAATTTAAGGTAAATTTTCCATGCACTTGTCACAAGATTTGCAGCTACGAGTATTTGCAGCCAAAAGTTGATTATTTGGAATATAGGAAGTCCAATTTAATTTGTCGCAAAATAATTGAATCTGCTAAAGTGGGTCTGGCGGTAAACGGTGAGAAGACCAAGTTGATGGTGTCGACGCGCAATGCGTCCATTGAGCTCGGACCGACTGTGGAAGTTGGTTCCTATAATATTGAGGTAGTAAAAGACTTCGTCTACTTTTATTAAGTAAGCAGTTTAAGTAAGCAGTTTAAAAACAAAGCCACATCTCGTCAAATACAAATAATGCTCTACAAAACACTGATACTACCCGTGCTGATGTATGGCTCCGAAGCCTGGGTACTTGCGCAAGCAGACATGGCAGTGCTTGGAGAGAACAATTCTTCGAAAGATCTAAGGACCAATCTGCGTTGACGGTGAATATCGACGTCGCCTGAACCACGAGCTGTATCTGCTATACAACGACATCAATATAGTTAAACGTATCGAGATGCAGCGATTGCGTTGGCTAGGCCATATCATAAGAATGAGCGATGATGAACCCGCTAAAAAGACGTATGAATACATGCCACATGGCGGTGCACGCAGAATTGGCAGGCCAAGGAAAAGATGGCGCAAACAAGTGGATGATGAGATGAAAAGGCGCGGTATTCCAGAGTGCAAAGCAACAAATAGAGAGGAATGGAGATCTCTTCTTAGTTCGGCCTATAGAACAAATGTTCTGTAATGGGCCAGCTAAGTAAGTAAGTAAAATAATTGGACAGGACATTAGAGAACTTATGTAGTTACGCTGCATTTAACAAAAGTATATTACACTAAAAAAACACAAGAAAAATAATAGTTTTTGAAAATGTATTGCTATATAACTATGTACAGTGTTGGCCAAAACTAAAACACCCCCTCAGTACATTTTTATAAAATGATAATTGTTTAAAGAAATCAAAGTTATCAATTTATTTTTTATTATTCTTTTTATTTATTTATATATTTATTACTGGAAACCACAAACATAGGGAATTAATAAACAAAATTTATATTGAAAAAAAAACATTTTAGGTCGGAGGCAGGCAGGCGAAATAATTAATTTTCGGAAAATGTAGCCAAAATCCCCAAAATACTGAAAATCAAGGGATTGGACCAATTCCTAAAAATAATGGAATTATGGATGGTTTCAAGTATCGTAACTTATTAAAAGGGGTGATGTTGCCTTACGCTGAAAAACATGTATCGAAAGTGTTTAAGGTGTGATTCCAAAACAATTCGACAGCAGTTCTCCGGTGTCCTGCCCAATCCCCATATCTAAGCTCTCGATTGCGACCGAACCACCGAAAAAATTGCAAAACCAAAGAAGATTTATATGAAGCCGCAAAAATAGCCTGGGGAGCAATATCGCCTGCAATAATTAATAGTTTAGTATCCTCTATGCCTAAAAGTTGTGCTCGTGTCATCCAGAATAGAGGATATGCAACGAAATATTAATTTCAGTAGTTTTTGTTTTTGTTGTACCTCACATTGGGAGGTGCTTTAGTTTTGTCCGCTTATATTTCCGAACTAAAATATTTTTATACCCTCCACCATAGTATGGAGGGTACATGTATTAAGTTTGTTTTTCTGTTTGCAACACATCGAACTAATCATTTGCGACCATATAAAGTATTATATTCTTGATCAAGATAAAATTCTAAGAAGACCTAGCCATGTCCGTCTGTCTGTTGTAATCACTCTATCGTTAGAGCGCTATATTTTCCATAGGCAGGTCAAGTTCGAAGATGGGATATATCGGAACACTTTTTGGTATAACCCCCATATAACGGTACCTCCCGAATTTCGGTATTTTGTGGATTTTAGCTACATTTTTTGACCGAACTACCTGCAAGTTCACGTTTGGGGTTTCCAGTGGTCACAAAATATCTCCACTAAAAACCGTAAACATAGGTCCATGTTTCGGTATAGCCCCATATGAAACTTTGCCTCCCGATTTTCACTTTGATATAGCCCCATATAAGGTTCGCTACCGACTGAATACATTTTTATGCTTCTTTATCTTATTTACTGTTTTTTTTTTTAATTTTAACTTCTGTTTATTAAATTCTGAATTCCTTATTTTTGTGTTTTCCAATTATAATTATAAGGATATAAATATGTATATATAAAAGAAAATTAAAAAATAAATTTATAACTTTGTTTTCTTAAAAAAATTATCATTTAAGAAAAATGTACTGAGGGGGTGCTTTACTTTTGCCCGACACTGTACCTTCAGGCCCAACAATTTTTTTTTTCATTCAGTTTACACCCTCCTCTTTTATTAAAAATAAACTTTGTTTAGTTTTATTAAGAATTTATCTAACAATTAAACAAATATGAGGTCAGATATTTTGCAACAATTTTCTTAAAATCTGATGCAGCAAGGTTTCTTGCATTGGATAGTGAATAGCTGAGAGAATATTTACAACAACAACAAAGTAAAAACATAAGATTAGTCACCAGAGTGTCTGTAATGAATACAATGGAAAACATTTCTCAGTTTTATAGTTTGAATTTTTGACTTTCGCGCCGCTAGGTCAGTGGTTTCGACCAGTGTGAAACGGTTGAAACAGCCGAATACTATAAAAACTATGTGCAAAGTACTAATCATAGATTTTTTAATATTGCTCCATATAATGATCATGTTTTATTTGGAAAATTGGAGCATGCACTTTGACGACAAACACCTTGATAGCATTGAATGAATCTATAGAATGAATCTATAGAATTTAAATTGGATCCGATCAAACGGAAATATAGGAATGCTCAAACTATGGCAGAAGAACTCCTTGTGTGCAAGTCCATGCATTTCAACATAATGACCCAAACTGTCTCAAAAAAAAAATTGCCAAATACCGGGTTTGTCGTTTTGCTTAAGCGCAGTTTAAGGTCTTTTAGGCTAACGTTTTGAAATGTTAAACGAAGGTACACCTAGTGGTCATGATTACAGTGAGATAATGTGTTTCGTGGGCTTCCACAAATAATTTTCAAAAAAAACTTCTTGTAGAAGACCGCAAGTACTTCTCATAGAACATCACAAAGTCTTCTTATAGAAGACCACAAGGTCTTCTTATAGAAGACCACAAGGTCTTCTTATAGAAGACCACAAGGTCTTCTTATAGAAGACCACAAGGTCTTCTTATAGAAGACCACAAGGTCTTCTTATAGAAGACCACAAGGTCTTTTTATAGAAGACCACAAGGTCTTTTTATAGAAGACCACAACGTCTTCTTATAAAACCACAACGTCTTCTTATAGAAGACCACAAGGTCTTCTTATAGAAGACCAAAAGGTCTTCTTATAGAAGACCAAAAGGTCTTCTTATGCAATACCACAAGGTCTTCTTATAGAAGACCACAAGGTCTTCTTATAGAAGACCACAAGGTCTTCTTATAGAAGACCACAAGGTCTTCTTATAGAAGACCACAAGGTCTTATAGAAGACCACTAGGTCTTCTTATAGAAGACCACCAGGTCTTCTTATAGAAGACCACCAGGTCTTCTTATAGAAGTCCACTAGGTCTTTTTATAGAAGACCACAGGGTCTTCTTATAGAAGACCACAGGGTCTTCTTATGGAAGACCACAGGGTCTTCTTAAAGTAGACCACAAGGTCTTCTTATAGAAGACCATTATGTCTTCTTATGGAAGACCACTAGGCCATATGGTCTTAATATTGTCTTCTAGGAGGTTGACGTACATTTGGAAGAAATTTTACACTATGCAAAGTTTCTGTCAAATCGGATACTCTATTCGTAAGTTTAGTGCTTATCATTATGGTCTTTCCATTATCTGAGAACCGTCGTAATAGGACATTTTGTTTGGGGGATGTCTAAAAGAGTGGACCGATATAGGCCATCCTGATCTGCTTTTTTTTTAAGAAATATTGCCATGTGCAAAGTTTGATTGAAAATTTGATGTTGGTTGGCCTGGGAATCGAAGTTGAGTTTACATTATCACGGCGGTTCGGATTCTTCGAACTTAAGTGACTGACTTTAGTAGAAGTAGCTGGTGGTACCTGTAAAAATGTTAAGAACGAATCTGATAAAGGTGGTCAATTAGTAAAAGGCGATAAGAATATGTTTAAAGTATAAACGAGAAAAAATGTCAATGTTAATTAAACTACCTCGTATGTATTTGGTGTATTCGAGAAAAAATATCCATAACATCTACGAACCAATGTTTGTTTACCGCGAATATCGGATTCGTATGAACCAATTACACTATTTGCTTACAAAGCTTACGATTGTTAGGTGATGTCATGAGAATAGATAAAAATAACCCCAATTAAAAAAAAACGTATAAAGAGGACACGTTAGCATGAACTAATAACTAGAAATTTTGAAACAACAATTTGAAAATTGTCATTCATTATACCTTCACCTAATGGTGTAGCCGCTATAAAATGGATTTGGTTTATTCAGTATTCCTGTGAGTAAAACGCATTGGATAGCATGGGTGTTGATGATGGTGGTGTCATGTATGAGAGCCATAAACACTTTCATAAAATTTTGTAGGTGTTGTATTTTGTTGTTTTTTTTTTTGTCTTTTTTTTGTAATTTTTGAAAGAACATAATCCGTCGCATGTACAATGTCATGCTGCATACACACCGGTCATACAACGTGAATGAGTCTACGTGTGCGACTATGTGTGTGTGGGGGGAAGTGAATGACATTGACGATGACAATTTTCCGGTATGTTATTGGCCCCTTTTGTATACAACACTGCGCTTTGTCCAATAGGGGAACGACACTATGAAAACGTATTGGTGCTCCTGTTTTTTGCTATACTTTCCCTTTTTGTTATTATTGCTGTTGTTACCGGATTTCATACCACGGTGGTTGTGGTATCCACTTATGCGCCATTGACGTTTTGCTTATATTTTTTGGTTATAAAATATTTAATTTAGTTTGCCACATTGGCATGTTAACATCATACGGGAATATTATTGTTGGTGCTGTTGTTGTTATTGATGATTGATGGCATTTTGTGACACTGTTACACACATGTATACTTCCTTTGGTTAAGCTTGCTTTGTTTATTTTGTGAAAAATATTGTAGATTGAATTTTTTCCACTATTTAAAATCTGTAAATATGCTGCTTTCAATTTGTATAACATCTACAATATTTCGATTGAATTTCGAACATTTAAACAAAAAACGATTATGCAAGTTAATGGGATATACACGCGGAAATCTGTAGCTTCGCAACTGGCCGCAAAAGTTGAAAATCTAACGATTAACGAGTCGATTTAGGAGGTTCTGTTTTGATATATTTTGTAAATATTTGGGCATCAGATTATACTTGTGTTATTTTATAGATTATTTGTGGATTTATGATGGCATTGCTGTTCTGATTATCATTATGGTTCTTATACCCTACACCCTAATATGTGGGGATGTAACACATCGACATAATAATCGTAGACCCACCTGTATTAAAATTAATGTCTTGACTAGCTGAGTCTATATGGCTATGTATGACCGTCTGTCCATCATACTCTTGTAATCATGTTACAGGCCGCAATTTTGATCGGATTGCCACGACATTTTTGATTGAGATGGAAGTCCCTGACAGGATAATAGTCACCATCGCTGGCCTAGTCAACGCCATCGTTTTAACTCCATACATTTAATTATGGTTGTGTTGTTTAGCCGATAACGTTTGTGGTTTATACGACATCAATATTCACCGTCTACACGGAATGACTCGAAGATCTTTCGAGTCATTTTCATCTGAAACATACTAAGCACTGTGTAATCTACTTGCGTAACTACTCATGCTTCAGAGCCAAATATTAGTACGGCAAGTGTCAGTGTTTTGTAAAGTGTTATTTCTGTTCGACGAGATGTGGTGTGTGATCTTAACTTAACGCCGTTTACTGCCGGACCCAATTTAGCAGATTCTCCTTTGACTTTCTAAAGATTTTGGTTCTGGACAGAGTTAAAATAAGTAACTATTCAGAAAAGAGTATACCGGAAACCCCTAGAAACCACATGTATCTCAAAAAGTCAAAAGTGGAAGACTTAAGCATGACACCGACGATCTTACAAAGACGATTGAGCTTTGCTGGAATATGAATGTAACGTAAATATCAGGCCAATGGTTGTTGTCGTAGCAAATTTGTTAGTTCGTGTATTTTTTCAGTTTTTAGGTTCAGGTCCATCCGTATCTAGACCTTATAATTCTGAAACATGAACTGGTTCCGTCCATAAAGAATCAGGAGGCAGGTGAGTGGTGTTAGCTGGGCATCTAAACAAATGTAGCGTGTCGTGTGGTCCCAATCCACATGCCGGGCATATGTTGGTTTCGTGGCATCAATTTGGCTCCAATGCATATGAGGCGGCTGCATCGTTCGGATCTTAACTGGGATAAAACCACTCATAATTTCCTTGGCAGCTGGCATTTTTCTGCTGCAATGGATAGGGATTATCCCAAAGTACGACATTCACACTGTATTTTTGTACTGCATCAGTGTGAATGATATTCAAGGCAGCCTGATAGGCTCGCTGGTCTTGGCTCTCGTTTATAACTTTGGACCTCTCTCTAGATCAGCGTCGCCCAAGAATTTTCATCAATGTTTTAGTAAGTGTGTATGTATGAGTGAAGAAAACAACCACATGAAGTTTTATTGTTTGTTTTCATTCACTTACAATGTAAGTGAGAGAGAAGGAAATGCAAAAACAACTCAGTGGGCGCCCTCACTGTACTGTCTTTGCAAAGAAGCGCGTCTCTGCTCTAAATCATGAAGAAGTCTGTCCATTAAATCGTGACAGGGATGCTTACAGCGATAACACCCAAACAGGTACTGCATCGACAACATTATGTTGTGCGGATGCAGTGGTAAAACCTTCATCTCCCCATGAAGGCGGTTCACTGGTGCCATGAGGAGGCGCCCTCTTTTATTCCTCTGGGCGGGATATTATTCCACTGCATACCACACTGACACCGCATAGCTTACATCAGACCGTCCTATTGCTTTGTAAGAGGTCAACAAAGGTTATTTGTCAGAAACTCAAGTGCTGCCGGTCAGCGACTTGAGGACCTTGTTTCTATTTCTGATCTTATGGCAAATAGCTGTGAATCAGTACACCATCGACCAATATGTTCAGTGGGAGCCTCACTTCAGCCGTTCAAGTGGTGAACAGTGTAGAAGTGGATTTAGCTGGGGATATTTTTTATATTCCTCAGATGGAAGAACTGTTCTACGTCAGCTATGTAGACAGTTAACCTATCATATATCATCGACGACTACACGTCTAGGGTGTAGAATTTGAGAAAGGTAGAGGTTAAGCAGTTCCAGCGATATCACCCTGCCTTCTTGTTACTGAAATCCACAAGCGGCTGGTATCCGCATATATAATTGATTATCCAACCTTTTAAACACGACCGGAGAGTGGTCCTCTCTATATTCTTCTAGAGCTTGGCATGGTTGACGATATCGAAGGCTTTTGATAGGTTCAGTCCCTCAATGATATGTGTGGATATGGCGTGTAATACTGTAGTAGTACGGATTAAATGGAGTCGGGTGGTCTATTTACGGAGACAATAATTATTCGAAATCCATGCTGATGTTGGGCAACTGGAAAACTGATTCCCATCGTTGGGAGAAGTAGTGCCTCCAGAATCTTTGCTACTGGCGACACGATTCACCTTTGCCGGCATCCTTGCAAGGCTTCAGTAGCGGGACCACCCTCCCAACTTTCCATAATTCTGGTACAATATGGGTCACTAACAATAGTATAAATACTCAACTCCGGGTTCGTCCACTATACACATACTCAACTCCGGCTTAGTACAGTTGTTTAAGCATTATCCATGTTGGCCCATCGTAAATTGTGGTGGTACCTACTCGGCTGGGACGGCTCTTCTTATATGGCGTTGAACACTCCTCTTTGCCCTATCACTCTCGGGGTGATCTATAAATTGCCGATAAAAATAATAAATAAATAACACGCACACCCCTTTGGGTCAGTTACCGCAACGTCGTTGAAATTAACAACAATTATATAATCCTCCTTTCCCGGATTCGAGAATGATTTAACCGTTACCCACAATTTACTTAATCCTGTGCGAATGTTGCATTGGTCTGGCCACTTTTTCCGCTTATGTTCACCTACTACCCTGTTGACTTCAACTTCAACTCTTGGGTCTTCAGGTTTCGTACGACGAAGCTCGTGACGCTCATGTGTTAGTCACTTTGCATCTGCTCGGGACTGCAGTGGTGATGTGGCAGAAAGTTCTCTGGGCTACTCGATGACCTGAAGTAATAGGCAGCTCTCTGAAGCGGTGATTGGTAAATTTTCTGAACCCTTGTCAATCAGCTTTCCCATGGTTCAGAAAATTACGGCGTTCGGATTATATGGCGTCGGGTGGTGTATTTACGGAGACAATAATAGGAAGGAGGTTTGAGCCAAGGGCAATAACGTGTTGCCAGGATACGTTATTTATCAAACGCAGTGTTAATATCTGGCGAGTTGTGGCAATATTCATTCACCGTGTAAAACGAGGAGCTATCAATTTGCTCGGCCAGCGATGTACCCCTCTGGTCATTACCTAGGACGGAATTTCAAAGCTCCTGATGGGCATTGAAGTCCTCTAGCACCAGATGGTTATTGCCTTCTAAAAGCGAATAACATCGTGCATATAACGCACAGGCCACAGCTATTCATAGGCGGTATGTACACATTAAGCAGCTCTACCTCGGCAGTACCACACTTTGCTGTTATCCCCATACATTCCATGTATGATTCACTAGAGTCAAGCTCAAGCGAGATAGGTCTGTACTGGACAGACTGGTGTATTAGGAAGACAAGCCTTCCTATTCCGCTTCTAGTACGATGTTTTCGCAAAACGTCGTAACCACAGCAACGTTGAAAGCTACAAGTGGCAATGAGCTTTGTTTCCTGAAGCGCGGCCACCATGATGTTTTTATACCCTCCAACATAGTATGGAGGGTATTTTAAGATTGTTTTTTTCGTTTGTAACGCATTGAAGTAATAACCTGCTAGTGTCGCAGTATATATAGTTTGGATCAGGATATTTATTCGATATAGCCACGTCCGTCTGTTGCAATCACTCTAGGGTCCACAATAATTGAGTTAGAACGCTATATTTTTGCTCCAGAGTGCCTTCTTTCCATAGACAGTTCAAGTTCGAAGATGGGATATATCGGCCCACGTTTTGGTATAGATCCCATATAACAATGCCTCCCGATTTTCGGTATTTTGAGGGGTTTTGCTAAAATTTTTAACCGAACTAGCTGTAATTTGACATTTAAGGTTCTCAGTGGTCACAACACATTTCCACCAATAATTGTCAACATAGGATTATGTTTTGCTATAGTTCCCATATAACAGTACCTCCCGATTTTCGGTATTTTTAAGGGTTTTAGCTAAAATTTTTAACCGAACTAGCTGTAATTTGACATTTGAGATTCTCTGAGGTCACGAAACTTCTCCATCAATAATTGTCAACATAGGTCCATGGTTTGACATAGTGCCCATATAACGGTACCTCCTGATTTTTGGTATTCTGAGGATTTTAGCTAACATTTTTCAGCGAACTAGATGTAATTTGACATTTGAGGTTCTTAGTAGTCGCGAAACTTCTCCACCACCAATTGTCAACATAGGTCCATGTTTTGGTATAGCCCCATTTAACGGTTCCTCCCTATTTTCGTTATTTTGAGGGTCTAAGCTACATTGTTTGACGGAACTACCCGTAATTGGACATTTGAAGTTCCCCGCAGTTATAAAACTTTTCTACAAAAAATTTTGAAGATAGGTGGACACTTTGATATAGCTTACATAATAAGATACCACCTGATTGAATACATTTTTTATAAGATTAGATAATTTAGATAATTTCCGGGTCGCTAAACAACACCTTGTGGTGTTAGATGCTGCGTATGTTGTTGTTGGGGAGACCGCGGGGACGTCTCGTATTCCAACGACGACGAAGAATTAGATGACAAGTTTGAGCCACACTGGGAGATGTTCTGGCGCAACAAGCACCCACATACCTATCGCTGTAATCCTTAAATTACCGCTCCCATGTTGAAAAATACCCCAACACAAACATATAATTGTTGAGGTGACGGTCCTTGGTCGAAGATTCTAGTCAATCCGGTGCCTAGAACCGGCCGCCGTGGAATTGAATTCACATTGTGGCTTTTTGGCTTTGGATGGAAAATTAGAATTAATATAGTCATATTGCCTTTAGGCAGAAGGCTGCCTTTATAGATGAGCGGAAGGATGTCTTTATAGCTAATGAGGGTCTTTATAGATGAGTTGGAGGCTGTATTTATGGTCGATCTTATGGCTGTCATTATAGACGAGCTCATTATAGAATATTGAAATCCATATTGGCAAATACTGTATGTAACAGGAAATTAATATTTACATGGTACCTTACTGACCACTTCACTTTGCAATGAATATTTCCCATATGGTTTTTGTTGTTATACGAATGTGGTTCTTATCATCTTCTTCACATTACAAATATGAATCGTAATTACAATCTTTCATCCGTATAAGACAAAAAACAACAGCTTATGAATAAAATCTCAACAAATTAATTGTTGGAATTTTTTTCTGTGCTTCATTTTAAATTCTCCCATGAATTTATTTACATTTCAGGGTATATGTGTTTGTGGGTGTGTGTGTGTGTATTCGTTACATGCCTGGGATGTTGCATTCATAAGGATAACAGCAACGAATTAAAAACTTCAACTGTTCAAGATTAATTGCAACAAATCATCTGTTAAAAAGTATTAAAACTGTTGAAAATTTCAGAAATGGGATCAACACATACACACACGTGCACACATATGCATATCTTTTTTTTTTATCAAACAAGTTGCCAGACATATTTCACTTCAGTCAAAGAGCATAGCAACGAAGGAATAAAACAAGCTAAGATAAAAATCAACAACACAAGCAACAGACATTTCACAAATTGCAACATCAAAAAGTGAATTCTCATCCGGAAGATATAGTCCTCCCGAATGTACAAACATTCATACATACATATGTACGCATAAAAACACGAGTATGAAAATTCCCATTGCCACAAAAACCCCTTCTGCCATGAGTTGTTTTGAAGAGTGTTTGGTTGGCTCTGATGACCAAAAGTATGTATTTTGGTTCAGTTTTTTTTTCCCTCCTACTTTAGCTTAAGAGTATTTGCGTATGGCTTGGCTGTAGTGTGTGTCTTCTTGCGGGCGGTTTGTTGATGAGATATGCAACAGCAAACGTACCACATTTAATGTGCACTTAGCCGAAAATGAGGAGCATTTATGATTGTTTATGATGAGCACAAATGGCAATATCAGCGGCCACAGCACACATCGCACATCGCAATTGTTCACCGACCAACAAAACAACCTCCAAGTCAACAAATAAAAGATATAAAATAGCAATAAATGAATGGGACAGGCAACGTCAGTGGCACTTCTTAGGATAAGCTTCACACGAATGCAATGTGGTTAAGTGAAATCTAAAAGTTTGAGCAGATCTCAGAAGAAGGATGTATGAATTGTCATAAGGTCCTGCGGACTATGTATCAGTTCCACCCCAAAAGGATTAAATTGTTAATGTTTTTTTTTATTTGGGAATAAATATTTTGGTTCTTGTGCCTGAAAAATGTATTATAATGTGCAGTTCTCGTTGTCCCTGTCATCTTAAGGTAATCACATATGTGCTTCAACAGGGTTTCCTTGGGTAGAAAAATAAAACTTCCCACAAAAGCATCCTACTATTTTCTTTTCTTACTATTTTATTTATGGGTTTGAAACAATTGGATTTCACTGCAAACATTTTGTTGTATCTTCTTTCCCCTTTTAGACCACTGTTCATTCCCTAACAGTATGGCAAGCAGCATACTACACATTTGTTCAATGATTTCTTTAATGGGATATCCATGCAAATGGTTTTCTTTTTGTTGGAGTCAGGAAGCCAGGGTGCAAAACCGACAATAATATGTTTGTATGTATACCACATGTGTTTGCGCGAAAATTTCACAAATAAAAAATGCACAAAGCACACTTTGGCACATAAGTAAACAAACATACATGAAAATGCATTCACACACACACACACTTGCCAATTCGCCGTGGATTGAAACTGTTTGCTGTACACTTGAACGCATGCCAATCATAGGGCATGGATGAGATGCATTCATAAACGCATAAAGAAATATTTCAAGAAGCAACCGGCACTGATGATGACGATCATTCATAACGAGACATTGCCATCATCATCTTTGACGGAGGCAGGCAATTGAGAAATTTTGAATAAACAAAATAAATCTTTCTTTAACGAGAATTTCGTTAACAAAATGTGAAAAAATGGGAATGGGGTGGGAGCCTTGTACAAGTATAATTAGCAGGGATGATTGCAAAAAAAAAAACGGATGCAAATACTTGAAATGAAAAATCGATGAAATGAGGACAAAAAGTACTTAAAGTTTTTGGCATATGGGAAAAGGAATAAGAATAAACTTTGAATATTCAACTGTGTTTTTTGGGTCAAACAGAATACACACACAACCAGTATTTGTGGAGTAACTAAAGGCAATTTTTATAGGCGAGACAGAAGACAGTTGCTATGCGTAGGGACAAGATAAAATTCGTGTTTATATATGAGAAGACTGTCTACATAGACCAGATGAATGCTGTCATTATAGACCAACCGAAAGCTGCTATAGACTAGCAAACTGAAGGCTAGTTGAAGCTGTCCTTATTTATTAGTTGAAAGCTGTCTTTATAGAAAGCTGAAAGCTGTCTTTATAACGTGCTTTATAAACGAGCCGACGGTCATCTTTATAGACCAGCCGACGGTCGTCTTTATAGAGCATCCGACGGTCGTCTTTATAGACCGACGGTCGTCTTTGTAGACCAACCGAAAGTCGTCTTTATAGACCAGCCGAAGGTCGTCTTTATAGACGAGCGGACGGTCGTCTTTATAGATCAGCCGAAGGTCGTCTTTATAGACGAGCGGACGGTCGTCTTTTTACACTAGCGGAAGGTCGTATTTATAGGCGAGCGGAAGGTCGTCTTTATAGACGAGCGGAAGGTCGTCTTTATAGACGAGCGGAAGGTCGTCTTTATAGACGAGCGGAAGGTCGTCTTTATAGACGAGCGGAAGGTCGTCTTTATAGACGAGCGGAAGGTCGTCTTTATAGACGAGCGGAAGGTCGTCTTTATAGACGAGCTGAAGGTCGTCTTTATAGACGAGCTGAAGGTCGTCTTTATAGACGAGCTGAAGGTCGTCTTTATAGACGAGCTGAAGGTCGTCTTTATAGACGAGCTGAAGGTCGTCTTTATAGACGAGCTGAAGGTCGTCTTTATAGACGAGCTGAAGGTCGTCTTTATAGACGAGCTGAAGGTCGTCTTTATAGACGAGCTGAAGGTCGTCTTTATAGACGAGCTGAAGGTCGTCTTTATAGACGAGCTGAAGGTCGTCTTTATAGACGAGCTGAAGGTCGTCTTTATAGACGAGCTGAAGGTCGTCTTTATAGACGAGCTGAAGGTCGTCTTTATAGACGCGCTGAAGGTCGTCTTTATAGACGCGCTGAAGGTCGTCTTTATAGACGCGCTGAAGGTCGTCTTTATAGACGCGCTGAAGGTCGTCTTTATAGACGCGCTGAAGGTCGTCTTTATAGACGCGCTGAAGGTCGTCTTTATAGACGCGCTGAAGGTCGTCTTTATAGACGCGCTGAAGGTCGTCTTTATAGACGCGCTGAAGGTCGTCTTTATAGATGCGCTGAAGGTCGTCTTTATAGACGCGCTGAAGGTCGTCTTTATAGACGCGCTGAAGGTCGTCTTTATAGACGCGCTGAAGGTCGTCTTTATAGACGCGCTGAAGGTCGTCTTTATAGACGCGCTGAAGGTCGTCTTTATAGACGCGCTGAAGGTCGTCTTTATAGACGCGCTGAAGGTCGTCTTTATAGACGCGCTGAAGGTCGTCTTTATAGACGCGCTGAAGGTCGTCTTTATAGACGCGCTGAAGGTCGTCTTTATAGACGCGCTGAAGGTCGTCTTTATAGACGAGCTGAAGGTCGACTTTATAGATGAGCTGAAGGTCGTCTTTATGACGTTTTGATGAAGTGCCGAAGTTTGTGATTGTATGTCTGTCATTGTAGGCGAGGTGAAGGCTGTCTTTATAAACGTAGATAGAGTTGAAGGGAGCCTTTGCATTCGAACTGTGTATGCGGTAGGAACGCTGAAACGCGTCCATATAGACGAGATAAGCGGACCCCATATGAGTCAGCTGAAGCCTTTAAAACGATCTGAAAAACGCTGAAGGATCAATAATTTTTCTGGGTACTTATGAGCTAAAAGAAGTCTAAAAGCGATCTGTGTTGGTGAGCATAAATAAGTATGTATAGGCAATCAGAAGGTAGCTGTAGAGAGTCGGTGTTGGAAAAACCTATAATTTCTCACTTTGTGGAATGTCATTTTTGTTTTTGTGCAATCGTTTGGTATGTGATCCTCTTACCAAATTGAAAAAGACCATTGCCTTTCTTATTATTTCTCTGGCTCTTATTCTGGCTGTGTGGTTATTCAGAACTTTAGTTTGAGATTTGTTTTTCAATATTGCCGTCGTCGTTACTACTGGATACCAATTATATGTTGTTGGAATAAATTACCTCTTATTGAAGCAATCTGGTAAATTCTGTAATTGTCCGCTAAGATTTCATCTTTTCAATAACCAAATCTAATACACCCGATAGGATTTTCTATAAACAAAAAATCCACTTATCGATAATTGTCGGCAATTATGTTGATAAATAGTTACAGAATCGCACTACAGGTAAAGTAACTCTTACATTACCTGTAGTGCGACTCTAAAGTGGGGTACACACCATCAGTTTTGACTGTCCAGCAGCCACAAAATATTTTGTGGTTGCCTGACGACTGACAAAAATGAAAGGCCACGCTGGCAAGAATTCCTTAATATGAGACAATTCCCCCTTTGTTCCTTCAGATATGTTCGTGGGAAACATTTATTCATTACCTTCCCCTATCACATTATATCAACTCGGCCTATATCCTATCACCAGAATAAATCTCAACAAGTTCAAACGAAAACGCAACCTCCTCACACTACTTATTTGGAAACAAAGAAACGTAAAATTTTGCATATACATGTGCAACAAAATAAATGAGTTTCTTTTATGCTATTTCCATTAAAATTCCGGTCAAAAAGTAAGTATTGTAAATAAGAATCTACCGGTGGTCGACCCTTAAAAATGTTCTCATTCCCCGTCAAGCGATATCACTTTAAAGCAACACATTTTGTGTGTTTGTGTTTATATAACATTAATATCTTTCATTATTTTCCGACTGGTGTTTTACACGATACTTAAATAATATTTGAACAGAAAAGAAGTAGAAGAAGAAATATAAAAAGAGTTATGGGTGGAAGATGCGAAACTGTTTAGGAAGAATTATGCCTGAAAGAGGTGCATTCGAATATTTGTAGAAAATTTTAGGTAGATTGCGCTAAATACATAATTTATGCATATATACAACATAAAATTGGCTTTTCGTCTTCAGTGTAGACATCAAGATAAAACTTTGGTCATAGCATTGTTGTTATAATGAACATTAAGAAGAACATTAATTTGGTCGATCCTGTTTTGGTACAGACCCATTTTTTTGAACGTTATCCTGAAGTTTCATACTTTGCCTTCTCAAAAGACTAGAATCATCCTAAAACAATTTGGCAACACTTATACTTAATCAAGAACATACCTCTGGTAAAGTTATCTCCAAAACGGGGGTTCTAAAATATCTATAAAAGAACAGAAAAATGAATGAGTGACGACTGACTCATCAACGAGAACTTTGAACATAGGCAGGACATACGAAACAATTAAAAAAAAATTAACGCAAAATATACATATGTATATCTTAAAAATTTTAATATGTCAGTATTGCTATAGACCGCTCGTTATCTGTCTCAATTTCATGTATGGGAGCTATATTCAACTCCTTACCGATTTAAATTAAATGTTGTTACCTTATCTTTAGTAACAACTATGTCACACATTCCAATTTTAATATGGGAGCTATATCCAAATCTGTACCGATTTCTATATAACTTGGCAAACTTATTTCAAGACCAAATTCCGTCACACCCGTCAAATCGGGTGAAAATACATATGGGCGCTATATGCAAATGTGAACCGATTTCAATATAATTTGGCAAACTTATTAATGGAATTCCGTCAAACATTTCAAATTTCATCAAAATCGGACAGAATTTGCGTGTTTGGTGCACCAAATACCTAAAATCGGGCGAAAGTATATATCGGAGTTATATCCAAATCTAAACCGATTTCAATATAATTTGGCAAACTTATTTCTAGACCAAATTCCGCAACACTTTTAAAATTTCATCTAAATCGGACAGAATTTGCGAGTTTGGTGAACCAAAGACCTCAAATCGGGTATATGGGAGCTATATCCAAATCTGAACCGATTTGAATATAATTTGGCAGACTTATTTCTAGATCAAATTCCGTCACACGTTTCAAATTTTATCGAATCCAGACAGAATTTGCGTGTGTGGTGCACCAAATACCTCAGGTCGGGCGAAAATATATATGGGAGCTACACCAAAAAATTATCTTACCCAATTTTTATTTAAATCGGACAGTAAATGCCTCCTGCGCTTTGATTACAAAAATACAAGGACAGACGGACAAACGGACGGATATGCATAAATTGACTCAGAAAGTGATTCTATGTATATGCCTAAAACGAACTAAGGATGGAAGATACCAAGGAACGGTCCTGACCGGTTTTAACAAGCCAAAGCCCAGGTCCCTCTATCATCTCAAGTGGGCACTGACCTCCCCGTGGTGTCACCTGGGGAACTGCCTTTAACACCCGTTAAAAATAGTGAGTTAACATGAGCCGCGCGTTCACCAATAAGAACGTTAAAAACTTGGGTTTGGGCGTCGGGTTAGTAACCCTCCCCTAGAAAAAACAGGCTACTATGAAAAAACGAAAGAAAAGAAAAACAAACCCCTCTAAATTTGACGAACCCCGCAAACGCTTTAAGGACCATGATCTGCGAATCTGCATCTGGAATGTTCGTACTCTTTATAGAGAAGGTGCAGTCTTCGCATTTGCAGACGTACTTGAAAAGTACAAGGCCGATATTACTGCCATACAGGAAATACGATGGATTGGGAAAGGCGTCACAACAACACCTAAAGGTGACGCACTGTATTATAGATGCCATGACGTAAAGCATGAGTTTGGTTGCGGATTCGTAGTTAGTCGCAGACTAAAACATCTGTTGTCCAGCTTCACCCCAGTGAATGAAAGACTTGCTGGGGATACCGATAGATATATAGGTACCGGAAGGGGTGGACCTATAAGCACCACCTTCGAATTTCATCTAATATTCGAAGAAATATTACGATATCCAAAGTGTAGACGAACGCAGTATTCGGGTAGAGGTCTCCAGCCACTACATATCGTGGCATAGGGGTCTTTTACAACTTTCGGGCTGTTTTCTCAAGAAGTATAGACTTGCCTCTGAAAAAAACTTTTACTGTCGTAATTGAGGCAGTGAATGCAAGTTGCTTCAACAAAAATCAAAGTGATTCGAGAGCAGGTCTTAAAGTGAATTTATCCAAAAGTTTGTGTGGGAGGTACCCGAAGGAGGGGACAAATATAGTCCATATTCTAAACTGATCTTTATCTGGTAGATATATTAGGATATGTAAGGTATGGACCAAATCGGTCACTCCCATCAAGAGTTATCGTGTGAACAACTTTTCCGAACATTTTTGAACTTTTGTGAGGAGGTACCTGAAGGAACTTCTTCGAACTTAAACTAAGTTTGCCCAAAATATTACGCAGGCAACATTTTGGACCGAACCGGCAGATCCGTTCCAAAGGTCCCTTGCGCTCCAACCACTTCACACGGTGTCATAGGGATTTTTTGCAACTTTCAGGCTATTTTCTCAAGAAGTATGGACTTGCCCCTGATAAAACTTGTACCGTCGTATGTAACATGTAGTTACAAAAAAAAATCAAAGCGATTCGAGAGCAGGTCTTAAACTGAACTTTTCCGAAATTTTGTGTGGGAGGTACCCAAAGGAGTGAACCGATAGAAATTCCACGATGTACAAAGTATGGGCTAAATCGGCTACTCCCTTCAAGAGTTATCGTGCGAAAATTTTCGAACTTTTGTGGGGGAGGACCGGAAGGAGTGGACCGATATAACCCATCGTCGAACTTAAACTCAGTTTGGGCAAAATATTACGAAAGCCAAATTTTGGACCGATTCGGTTGATTCGTTCGAGAGTTATCGTGCGCTCCAGCCAGCCAGACAGGCAGACGGGCAACCCCAAATTGTCTGAAACACATTTCGTCCAAACATACTTGGGGTCTAAAACCATTTTTTCGATGAGGCACATTTTGCCCGTATGAAAGTGTATATACCCTCGTTAGCATAAATGCTGAGGGTACAAAAGTTGGATAGGGAATAGTACAAACGGAGGACATACATATCACCTTAATTATTCGTCGGGAAGCTGCAATCAAAACAAATAACCAAAGCATATTTCAATCAACTGGCCCAATTGCTGAACGGAAGCACTCCCCGTTCCCATAATATATCATCGCAGTGGCAAATGGTTTTGGCAATACAATCTGTGCAAATAACCGCAAAATCCATAGATACTGGAAATGGAAAACGGAAGTCTAAGGAATTCGAGATGTACCTTATGCCGCATGAAGTTCGAAAATTCTTCCAAAAAGTTTTAACTGATGACTTTGGTACAGGCATATGCCCCTGCAGAGACGAGCAAGGAATTCTGGTAACAGATGCAGACAGTGTGCTTGGGTTATGAAAAGAACATTTTTCAAACTGCTGGTATCCAATACTAATGTACTCCAATGTAATGTACTGCACAAAGATAATACCCCAGATCCAATCCCAGAAAATTATATTGAGTACAAATCGCGCGGACAGGATAAGGTAAATGCAGTAATAAATCAGCTAAAAACTAATAAGGACTAATAACGATTGTTTACCATTCGAGCTGTTTAAAACCGGATTCAACATTCTCGAAAGATATATGCATCAGATAGCTGACAGGAGGATGCTCACGTTACAATCGCAAGGTATTACAATGTGATGAATTTACCCACTAAAAATATTGTATCAGAATCACAAGCGCATGAACATTTCAAAACAATCTTCTAAAAACCCTTAAATTGCACTTAAGCGAAAATTATGAATATTTGTGAGGGAGGTATCTGGAGGTGTTGTCTGATATACACGTTTTTGGAACATGATGTAAGTTTCAGAAAGGTTGTACCAATGCTGGTCACTCCTTTCGATTATCGAGGCCACCAGCAATTTTAGGTGATCACTTTGAAGCACTGAATTGCTTACGAAACACATTATTTCGCTATAAAGAACCACAAGGGGTACTTTAAATAAAATGTTAAAAACTGTCCTTAAACTGGACTTAAGGCCTAGTGTAACGGACAATATGATCCCGTACATAACACAACAACTAGTACCAAGAAACCCCTTACAGTCATGGGTAAACAGCGCTTTGACAACACCCCGCCACACATTGTCTCTACTTGACACTAGTGGTATTACAGGTCACACACACTGGTAAATTTAACCCAGTGCATTTTTGCAACCATCGTAGTCAGTGCTTAGGGCGAATAATTCGCATTCACTTCATGGCTCTAGTTACTCATGTATTTCAGAGTTGGTTGCTGATGGGGGCCTGGCTACTGCAGAGTGTTAGCTACACGGGTTGGAACTAACGGCTGCTCTAAATCCGCCAACGTACACCTTGCTGTTACCGAGTTGGAAATACTTTTTGGAAACTACCCATTAAATTGTGGTGGCTAATAAACTACAGGGCTCTTGAGTCATCTGTTCCATTTGGCACTGGACCTTCGGGTTTTTCAGTTCTACAGGACTTAAGAGTTATCTGTCACATTCAGCACTGGACCTTCGGGCTTTTCACTTCTACATGGCCTTCGGTTCATCTGTTCCATTTGGCACTGGACCTTCGGGTTTTTCAGTTCTACTGAACTTTCGAGTCATCTGTTCCATTCGGCACTAGACATTTGGGTTTTTCAGTTCTACAGGGATTTCGAGTCATATGTTCCATTCGGCACTGGACCTTCGGGTTTTCAGTTCTACAGGGCCTTCGGGTCAGCTGTTCCACTGTTTAGGTAATAGTAGTACATTGTAGAAACTAGATCGTAGCCCTAGACTAACACCTGATCGACGAATCCATCATTTCAACACCCGAACGCTGTAATCATCATGTTTCCGAACACCAATACCCGAATATCAACACCCGAACGCCGTATCCATCGTGTTCCCTATCATTTGCAGATGAACACCGAATACATCGTCTAACCGATCATCTGCAGCCGAACACAGAATACATCGTCTTCCCGACCATCGACAGCCGAATAGAGAAAACATCGTCTTCCCGATCATCGACAGCTGAACACCGAATTCATTGTCTTCCCGATCAGCTGCAGCCGAACACCGAATACATCATCTAACCGATCTTCTCCAGCCGAACACCGAATACATTGACTTCCAGATCATCGACAGCCGAACACAGAATACATCGTCTTCCCGACCATCGACAGCCGAATAGAGAAAACATCGTCTTCCCGATTATCGACAGCTGAACACCGAATTCATCGTCTTCCCGATCAGCTGCAGCCGAACACCGAATACATCAGGTTCCCGATTGTTCACACCCGAACACAGACAACACCGTTTCCCTCGAAGAAGAACCCACTGATTCAACATTCCTCAAAAACCAGCGAGTCTGCATAATCCTCACGTCAACTATTAATCCAAATATATACCCATTGAATTCATTCTTATCGCATTAAAACACAAGTAGATTGTAAATTAGTATTTAATCAATAAATCGCCGATATAGCCCCTAGGAAAAGGAGATTACTAGTCTTTTCATTTCGTAAGGTTTAGTGGGTCCTTATGGAGACCCTGGACGCGTCTGAACTTACCCCAGCCGACGAGGAAGCCACGTTACCCTAGTCCTATTCTTTAGTTATACCCTCCACCATAGTATGGAGGGTACATTAAGTTTGTTTTTCCGTTTGTAACGCATTGAAATAAACATTTGCGACCCTTTAAAGTATATATATTTTTCATCAGGGTACAATTCTGAGTCGATCTATGAATGTCCGTCCGTCTGTTGTAATCTCTCTAGCATTCACAAAAATAAAGATAGGACGCTGAAATTTTGGGAACGTGGGTTTTTTGTTTGCAGGCAGGTCAAGTTCGATGATCATGTTTTGGTACAGTCACGTTTTGGTTTAGCCCCCACATCGGTACCGCCCGATTTCAGGCGTTTTAACGTTTTTAGACCCATTTTCAGACCACAGTAGTAAAACAATTATATTCCAAAATTTATGGATATAGGTCCATGTTTTAGTATAGCCCCCACATAACGGTACCACCCGATTTTCGGTATTTTGAGGATTTTAGCTACAATTTCTAATCGAACTAGCTGTAATTTGACAGTTGAGGTTCAATGTTATCCAGAAACTTCTGCACCAAAAATCATCAACATAGTTCCATGTGTAGGTATAGCCCACATATAACGGTACCTCCCGATTTTCGGTATTTTGAGGATTTAACTACAAATTTCAAGCGAACTATTTGTAATTTGGCATTTAAGGTTCTCAGTGGCCATAAATGTTCTACACCAATGATCGTCAATATAGGTCCATGTTTTGGTATAGCCCCCATATAACGGTACCTCCCGGAATTACCCGCAAAATTGACATTTGAGATTCCCAGCAGTCACGTTCTCACAAAAAGTTTTTAATATAGTTTCACTTATTGGTAAGACCCCATTTAAGCGTACCACCCGATTTCGGAATTTTGAGAATTTTAGCTGTATTTCTGGACCAAACATGCCGTAACTTTACATTTGAAGTTTCTATTGCGCAAAAAATGTTTCACCAAAACTTGTCAATGTAGATCCATGTTTTGATATCGGCCCCATATAACGCTACTTCCCGATTTTCGGTATTTTGAGGGTTTAAACTACATTGTTTGACGGCACCGACGTAGCCAGGGCCCCGGGCGACTTCAAGAAATATGTAAAGTATTTGGAGGAAGTATTACAGAGAATTATTTAACTACATTGGTATACTTATTGTCCAACATATTTGAAAGTATAAAAATTATAAACACTTTCGGCTTTTCGAGCAATTTTCTGCATAGTTGTTGTTAAGTTTTAAGGTGTTGTTTAAGCGTTTAATCGTAACTTTAGGCTGACTGTCTTGTACTGAGTTCAGAACAATACGTTTTTTTATTTATTGAAAGTTTGTAGCATATTACGTCCAATACTTTGGCTTATAAGCAACATCTAGAAACATCTGTTTTTGCAAATTTTGATAAAAGCAATAAGTATATAGTCTCTAACACGTTTTTGTAATGATCTATTTTGAACATCATAACAATTACAAATTCTTTATTATGTTTGAAATTTGCAACAAAAAATTATATCAACCATTTTTTATGATAAGATTATTTGAAACTAGTCTCTTCCTACAAATTAGTAAATATCTATTGTACAAAAATAATTTTTCTGTCGTATTTTTATGTTTTATTCGATCTTTCGAATGTTAATAAAATCAAGATTAATGAGATTGAGGTGAGTGTTTATATTTTATTTATGCATATTATTTCAAATATTTCGAAATTACATTGAATTTTATCTTCAGAGATTTTTTGTCGATTACTCTTTGAATTATATTTTGGGAAGTATTTTCAATGGATGCACATTTCTAGAAATTTTCCTTTTTCCTTCCTCGGCAAAGGATTTATAACGACAAACGAAATAAAAAAAACTGATCGGAAACAGATTCAGATTGGTCAAAATCTCAAGAAGTATCAGTCCGCTTTGCGGACAGGAATATACCCTGAGTCTGTGTGAACTGAAACATTAATCTATGAACAGATCGAATAGCGGCTACACAACCAAAATCTTTTAACCCAGAGTTATGTATTAGGAGATTTTTAGAATTGTGTAGCAATTTTCGGACGTATGAACTCACCAACAAAATATAGATTTTATAATTGATCACAAATGTTACGGAGGAGGTAACTGAAGAAATGGACCGGACCGGCATAGTTCGAAGATTGTCGTGCACACCAGCCACTACACATGATGGCCGTAGGTGTTCCTTACAGATTTCGGGCCATTTTCTCTGGAAGTATGGACATGAAAAAACTTGTATTGTAGTAATAGGGGCCCCGAGAACAATTGTTGCAAAAAAGCAAACCGTTTCCAGAGAGGTCTTTTTATTTATTAATTTATTTATTTCATATTCTTACTTATAACTAAATTATTAGCATAAAGGAAGTTAAGCCATGACTACTGAGGTCTTAAGCTTACACAGGTATATTTACTAATTATCCAGAGAGGTCTTAAACTGTACTTCTCTGAAAAATTTTCAAATACTCTGTGAAAGGTTATCGAAAGGAGGATCGAATCGGTTGATGTGTTCGAGAATTATCGTGTTTTCCAGGCAGCCAACCAGACGGACGAACATACAGCTAAGTCGACTCCAAATTTTCTGAAACAGATTTCTTCCAAACACACTTTGGCCCTAAAACCATTATTTCGATGAGGCACATTTTGACTAAAGGCTGAGAGTATAAAAATGTAGATTGGGAATTGACAATTGTGTTCATGGATTTTTGCTAAAATTCTGGGCTCCAGAATTTCATTTTAAAGGTATTCAGGACTGATAAGACAGGAGTTTTCGTGATCAATTTATGAGAAAATCCTGGATAGGAAACAAGAATTTCTGTAAGAGAAGTGCGACGATTTGAAGCCAAAGTAGTTTATTGACGGATGCCCAATTGGGCACCAGGATTTGTCATTACATACCCACGATTGGGTGCTAGAATTTCATCATAAATATGACTCACTATTGCTCAGCATTAGTTCTCTATCAAGAAAACCACTATCGGCCTTCAGAAATTCTTTGTTATTAGATCTACGACTGGACACCAAAATATTTTGAGGGAATAACTTCAATGACAGTAACAACGATTGGACACCTGAATTTCCGGAATTGAAAAAACTGACCATATTCTGACATTGCAGCGTGATAAAAGACAAAAAAAGAAGACACGTGTCTCGGCATTTTTTCCTTTATTTATATAACTCCTAAATTATCCTGCAAATATTTAAAAAAAAATACTAGTGGATAACGCCATGATATCCGGACTTCCCTCTGCATAAACCAATTCTCTACAAATCCAATTTTCCTTCCATAAATTACTCAAAATTGGAGTGGAAACAAAGTCCCAAAGTCCCATATGGTAACCCTTTGCCTCTCAGCACCCTCTCTCACCTACAAACTGACAATTGCCGCAAGTAAACTCGCCTAATGTAAATTGGGACAAAGGAAAGGATAAGATATTTCTAAGGTTTTCCGATTGTATACTCTTTCTTTTGGTCTTACCGAAGTGATATCACTGAATTACACAACATTCACTGTAGTTGTGAGTTATTTGATAAATGATACACCCGAAAGTATATGCGACTATTAATAAATCTATTGTTTGAACATATCTTAACTCTGATATGTTGTCAAAAAAGTTCTGAAAACAAGGGAAAATTGGCCAAGAAGTCTTACGTCATTTTAATAAAAAATTGGAATTAAAAATTATTTCATCAGTAATATAAGTATAAAATAAGGTTTATATCATTGCTAAATAAGAAATTTTTGCTAACATGAACTTTCAAAATTTTGGTCAGGTGGGCCCCCCGAAATGAAATCCTGGCTACGTCCCTGTTTGACGGGATTACCCGTAATTTGACATTTTATGTTCCCTGCAGTCACAAAATGTTTCCACCAAACATAGCCCCCATATAAAGGTACCACCTAATTGCACACATTTTTTGATTCAGTTAGATAATTTAGGCATTTAGGGTATCCGTTTCGAAAATGTTTAACGTTTGTGAGGTAGGTACCCGAAGGTGTTATCCAATATAGGCATTCCTGGAACTTAAAGTACATTGAGGAAAACATTACGATGTGCAAAGTTTCGGTCAAATCGGATACTCATCGTGCTCATCAGACATTTCAGTGTGCGTCAACAATTTTATACAAAGCCTTTGGTCCATTATATCAGGAAGAATTTGATACTTTTGATACCGCCCAAAAAAATTGTACAGCTATAAAACGGGTCACTAGGATTACTTGCTGCAAAATTTTCAAATCGATGTGAGGCATGTCGTTAAATTGCACATTTGCAAAAACTGTTGAAAATTTGTATAAGGGGTAGCCGAAAGAGTAGATGAAATATTACGAGAAACAAACGAAACTGAACGATAACTATCTGGCCTAACAATGAAAACGCTAATATTTGCCATCAAAAATTGTTTTCTTAAGTAGTCTCCAGCATAATTTATACGATTTTTCGTGCACTCAAACTAGTAATTGTTGAATCCCTTTTTCCACCTCCAAAACATGGTTTTCGAACGCTTTTACAGCATCTTCTGGCTACGAAGATCATTGACTCCGCATTTTTTCTTGATATGCTGGAATCAAATAAAGTCATTGGATCCCCAGTGAGGGCTATACGGCGGATGACCCATCAATTCCACGTTATGTCCAGTCAAAATTGCGTGGGTTTGAATTGATGTGTGATATCATGATGCATAATGATTCGTCTTCTCTTGTTCGTTTTTCGAATTTCTCAGGAGACTTCTGGCAAACGAATAGTACTGTACCACTCATAATTAACCGTCCTACATTTCTGAAGCCGTACAGTCGCCTCACGGTCAGTTTTGCCGAAGAAACAACCGACCATTTGCTTCGAAGTGCTTCATACATGAACAACTTTCGGTGGATATGGCTCGCTTTCGAAGACCTAAGCGGTCGATTCCTGTTTTATTTCGGGCTCCTAAGCATGGATCCAAGATTCGTCGTCTGTGACGATGTTATTAACGTCGTTTTTCTTTGCACCAATCCACAAGATCCTCCTTTTGAGCGATTGCCCAATTTTGCTGGATCTAACGAGATAAATCCATTTTTGCGGCTAGGTGTTCATGCAATATCAAATGTTAGTTGGTGGAAGAAATGCCCAAGGATGCCTCTATCTCACGGTATATAACATGGCGATCTTGCATTTTCCGTTTATGCACGGCTTAATTTTTTTCTGGCACAATGGCCGATTGTGGGCGTCCCTCACGACCTTCGTTTATTTGGCTAGTGTTGGCCACGATTGAATTCATTAATCCAGTTTTTCAATATGATCGATGTACACGGTGTGCCTTAACTAATTTTAAATGAAACGTGCTTACACCTGGAAGTTTTTGCGGATTCTAAACCCACAATGTTCATAGAGGAGAAAAATCGGAAAACAAAAAAAAAATCGCCGGAGGGATTTTCATATAAATCGCGGTAAAAATTCAGTTTTTTATGGATTTTTTAGGTTTTCACTATTTTGGTTAGAAACCGCAAGTCCTATCGAATTGGGATTAGAGAACATGTTATAGCAGTGAAAATTCCCTACAAGATTGATCTTAATGGTATTTTCGTAGGTTTTACCATTTTTGAGATATAGAAGTTCAAATTGGGACAATTAATTCCGTCTCCTTATAAAACAATGTCATGACTGTAATTTTCCAACTTAAACTTATATATTTCGAATATGGTACAACCTAGGAAAAAATTATCGATAAGACTTTCTGTGTTCAAGTAAAATCGCGAAACCCTAACAAAAGAACCTAAAAATCTAAACGGACCTTCTATATCTTAAGAATGGTACAACCTGGGAACAAATCATAACGGTCAATCCTCTAGAGAATTTTCACAGCTACAACATTTTCTTGATTTATTTAAAAATCCCTCTAGCGATTTTTTCTTGTGTTTGGATTTTTCTTATCTATAAACATTGCTGTTTCAGTATCCGCACAAACTTACCAGGTGTAAGCGGGTTTCATTTAAAGATAGTAATGGTGTACCCATCATATCATTGTTTTATAAGGAGGCGATACAGTCAGTGCATTGTCCCAATTTGAACTTCTATATCGCAAAAATGGTAGCACCTACGAAAACACCATTAAGGTCAATCTTGTAGGGAATTTTCACTGCTATAACATTTTCTCTAATCCCATTTCGATTGGACTTGCGGTTTCAAAGCAAAATCGCGTAAATCTATAAAAACATAAAAATGTGGTTTTTAACCGCGATTTATTTGAAAATCCCTCCGGCGATTTTTTTGTTTTCCGATTTTTCTCATCTATGAACATTGTAGTTTCAGAATCCGCAAAAACTTCGCAGGTGTAAGCACCTTTCATTTAAAATTAGTTAAGACACACGGTACTCCTGCCATGATTATCCACGTCGAAAGTTTTGAAAAATGTTCGAAAGAAAATGTTCACAAGTAAAATTCATGGTCATATGACAAGCTGTCCTGAGTACGTATAGGCTAAAAACTGTCAAACTGTCCGAACAATTTGTCAAATGGCGCCTAGCATCACGTGATGTTGCATAGGCCACATAGTTTTGGTGCAGCCCTCGTAACTTCTCAAAAAATTCAAATAACCAAATATTTCTTTTTACAGGTTCTTCTGAAAAGGTACCAATACCAACATTTTAGAAAAATGGGATCCTGTAGTAAATAATATTTGGCATGTTTTCAATTTTGACTTATTTTTTTATTGTTGGTCAATAGCAGACACTACTATGCATAGGCTCCTGTAGTCTCATTCGGGTTCTTACCTCCGCCATCTGATAACTTTGCTGTCATACGTTACTTAAACTACTAAGCAGTGGTACTGGAAAGCAAAACATAAATGGTCTGTTTCTCTAAGACAATTCGAATTCAAATCCGTCCGAATTGCTACCAAACACCCATTGTTGTAGAAAAAAATTATTTGATTGAAAACACAATGAATCAAATATTTTTCAAAAAACAGAAGTTTGGTAGTAAGTCGAACGAATTTATATTCTAATCGTCTTAGTGAAACAGGCCATAAGTCCTGCAAAATGAAAAATATCAATAATCGGAAAACTTTATTTAAATGGTTTATTTAATTTTTTATACGACCTTCGTAATTAATACGACTTCTTGAAAAAAACTCTCACAAAAAATAACACCAGTTAAACAAACTCCGAATGTTGACACTTGCTGCCTGCTGTTGAAGAGTCATTGAAACTCAATTCGCTTGTTTGAAACATTTGTTGAAGTTCCTTCATTCCGCTAGCCAGTCAGCCAACTAACCAGGCAACGAATGAAGCCGACAGGAAGATGCTTATCAAAATGAAAATAAACACAAATCTCTGGAATAATAACAAAACGATTGAAGCAAAGAGTTCCTCTTCTTTTGTTGCTGTTGTTGAGTGGCACCCCTACCTCTTAGCGGAGACTTGATTCTAATGAGTTTTTGTTTTGAACAAACAAACAAAAGCGGAATGCCATCGACCGACCCAGCAACCAAACAACGAGTCCAACTTGTTAAACAATTCGACCTACCCCTAAGTAACAAATGTTGATAACCAAACCACCAGTAGGCATATGGCAACATTTGGTGGCAAAAATCTTCTGTTGCATTGGAAAGCTAAAACAAAAACATTTTTTGTTTACAACATGTTGCCTCTTTAATGATCCTTCCAATAAGAATCCATTCGCATTCATAAACATTGTTGAGCTAATTTTGTGTTTATGTTTTGGCAAAGGGAGCGCGCTAGTAGCTAATATTTGTTTGTTGTATTGATGTGGCTGACTGGCTGGCTGGCGGTGGGTGTTTGTGTGTTTCTGGTGTTTTTGCCTTAAGTGTGTGTGGTGTTGCTGCGGTTTTTGTGTGAGATTTTAATTGGGGGTGTGTTTTCATGCTGTTTCCTCCGGCCATGCATATAGTGAGCATAATTGGCGTCTGTGCTCCCCTCTGACTCTCTCGTGCTACTTGGTTCCTTTCCCAGCTTATTCTTGGGAGAGTGTTTTTGGAGTTTGTTGTGTTTTTAGGCATTCCATCAACATCATTCGCCGTCTGTCATCTGTAAACGGAACAACGTCTTTTTTCTGTCCTTTGTCTGTCGGATTCGTCGTGCCTTTTTATTGTTGTTTCTTCATTACAAAAGAACTTTTATGTTTCGCGTTCGATATTCGTCGTAATAATATTGTTGTTGTCGTCTTCGTCGTAAATATTCCAAAGCATTGGACCACTTTTGGATAACTGAATGGATGAATATGTCATATAAAATTTGACATAAAGGTGTGTGTCTGTGTGTGAACAAAATATAATGTGACATTTATGGAAAAATAATAAAAAAAAATATTACAATGTGAAAACTAATGCCAAAGGCATGTTCTTTTATTTTATTGATTTTAAAGGAAATAAAAGTCCTGCATAAGCTCTTTGGGTGTTAAAAAAATATTAAATGAGTACTTAAGAGTCGAGTGATTTAATGACTAAAAAAATAATATGTGGCTTAAGAATGAGTGTTTAGAAAATAAAATTAAAAACAAACGCATTTTAGACGCCCTAATAAATTATAAAAATAAAAGAGTTGTAGCAGTATCAGTTTTGAAACAAAAACCTAAATACTAAAATAAATAAACATACTGTAACTCAAACAAATGGTTGCGCAAAAAAGATTAACTTTTATGTTCTATATAAAATTTAATGAAATTCCATAATGTTGTGTATTTTAAAGTTGGAGACAATAATAGTCACTATTTTGTTTTTTTCTACGTTTTCGTTGTATTTATCTAACAAAAATTGCTGTTTTTAAAGCATATCCAATAAAAAAGAATTGCTACAAAACTAATTGTTTAGAGTTGCAATAAATTCCATAGAATAAAAAAAAGAAATTGTGACATAAAAAACATAGTATATTATTCTGCATAAAATATTTCAAAATAACAGTGACAAATATTCGTTTTTAATATTATAACTACGTAAATTTACTTTTAATAACTAAATTAAATAAAAGTTTATATGAAATTATAAACTGTGCATTTTTAGCATGTCATTAAAAAACAAGATGAATAAAGTGAAATTAATTAGTTGAACAAAAATAATATTTGTATTTAAATACTGCATTGATTGAAACTGATTTTAAGGTGAACCGGATAAAGACCTGTACGGCATTTTTTTGTTAATTTCTTCTACTGTTCCAAGAACGTATTGTAAAAATACCGCATCAGTTGCTTTTGCGCTCAGAGATATACTGTAAGCCTCTGTGAATTAAAACTTCCCATTCATCACAGTTCGTATACCGGCTTTGGAAGTTTCAGAATTGTGTGCCATTTTTTAGAAGTGTGAGCTTCCCGACAAATATAGAGACTTTTGGACTTAAGGATTGTGAACGTTTCGAATAAATGCGATAAATTTGATTTGGATTATGGCGCGAAAGTGTTGAACTTTTGTACGGAAGGTATTTGAAGGAATCGACCGACATTGTCCATTCTGGATGTGAATCTCATATTGGTAGTAATTTCTTTCGATAGTTATCTTATCAAGAAGCCATAAGCAAATAAAAGTTTGTGTCAAATCACCGAGCTCAAAATTGATTTGATTACATTTGGCAAATGTGATCGTCGTGAAATTTCAGTTCCTTTTAAATAAATAAATGAATAAAAAAATAAATAAATAAAGTTGGATGCAATTATTTTTTAATTTTATATTTTAGACCTTTAAAAACTTGTCTGAGTTTCTACCACCATTTATATAATCAGAAAAGGGTTCCGATTCAAATGAGTAATATACAAAGATGTGATTTTTTGCGTTTTTTAGTTATATTCCTCTTTTTAGGCAGATATTTTCGTTTTGAATTTTTGGTTCCGTTTTTTGCGTTTTTATACCCCCAGCATTTATGCTACACTTTCATACGGACAAAATATGCCTCATCAAAATAATGGTTTTAGACCCCAAGTATGTTAGGAGGAAATTTGTAGTTCATTTAGCCATTTCCGTCCAGTCCAGTGTGTAACCGATTTGGTCCATACTTTGCACATCGTGAAATTTCTACTAGACTTAGATGATATTCTTATAAGGACTCAATCGGTCCACTCCTTCGGGCACATCCCACACAAAATTTCGGAATATTTCAGTTTAGGACCTGCTCTCGAATTGCTTTGATTTTTATTTTAACAACTTCTATTCACTGCCACCTATACGACGGTACAAGTTTCATCAGTGACAAGTCCGTACTTTCTGAGAAAATAGCCTGAAAGGTGCAAAAAAACCCCTATGAACCCCTATGTGGTCGGTGCGCACGATAACTATCGAACGGATCTGCCGATTCGGTCCAAAATTTGGCCTTCGTAATAGTTTATCCAAGCAAAGCTTAATTTCGAAGATAAGCAATATAGTCCACTCCTTCGCCCACAAAAGTTCAAAAATGTTCGGGTACCTCCCACACAAAATTTCGTATAAGTTCACTTTAAGACCTGCTCTCGAATCACTTTGATTTTTGTTAAAGCAACTTGCATTCGCAGCCTCAATTTCGACAGTAAATTTTTTTTCTGGGGCAAGAGAAATCAGTCCGAAAAGTGTAAAAATCCCTATGACACCATATGTAGTGGATGGAGAGCACGATAACTCTCGAACTGATCAACCGATTTGGTCCAAAATTTGGCCTTCCTTGCAGCTTTTTCGATAATCGGAAATTCTTTGTGAACTTTAATGGGAATATAAGTACACTTGGATGTATACATTGCGGGGTTCCATGATGATTCTAGAAGTATTTTATACGCAAATGATTCTTTGTTATATGCACATTCCGAGTCTCTCACAGTTGCTTTATCCAAAGTCCAAAATCATCTTTCTGTATTTAGCGACTACTATTCTTCCTGTGGAATTAAGATTAATGTTGAAATGCGAAGCCTTGTGTCTCAGAAATGCTTCGGGAAAATGTGCTAGATAAGTCGTGCCTGAAAGTATGTCCTTTAAACTAATTTTGAAAGGAAATGAAATTCCGTTTAAGAACAGTTTTAAATATCTGGGTGTTCATTTCAATAAGTTAGTCAAATTTAATGAACACGCCAGAATATTACTACGTAAAGCAATTAAAGCAAAAGGAGCTCTAATTTACAAGACCTGCATAAGACCTATTCTAGTGTATGCTTTCCCAAAATGGTTTAGCATTTCTACTTTGGTTGTTCGAGAGCTTGAAGTTTGTGAAAGAAAGGTGCTCAGACTGTGTGTGAAAAAGAATTTTCAGAATCCTACGAAAAGATACTCTAATTGTTGCATTTATTCTGAATTTTCCATTATAACTATTGGTTTATATGCACTTAACTATCTTAGAAATTTTGTTGATAGCTTGTCCAATCACGAAAATACATTGGTTAAAGACGTTGACAATCACCAACATGAATTTAGCTGGTCAGATACAAACTATCTGTCTCCTGTTGGCATCTTCGCTCCTCGCTGATTTTTACACTAACACAACTACTGGCTCTCATAGAGGTTAGTTTTTTTTCTTTTCTGCATCTTTAATATTTAAAAGATTTCGTTTTGTATTTTTTATTTAATTTTAAGTTAGTATTAAGTAGAATTAGTTTAAGTTGTTTTTATGGAAATATCTACTATTATTTTAGACAAAGTGTCGGGAGCAAACACTGGTAAACTACTTATACATGTTCATTTTTGAAAACTCTTCTCCGTAGCAAGTTCCTATTAACCTCTCAACGAATTAAAATAATAGTAATAATAATTTTAATATTTCCTTGTTACACGTCAAATATTTCCTTATAATTGTGTAAAAGTCTCAATAAAATATATCTTGAGTCTTTGGCCTTCCTTATATTTCGTCCAAACTTAGTTACAGTTCGAATATGGGCAATACCGGTACACAACTTCCGGTACTTCCCACCAATATTTAAAAATGTCACTAAAATGGTATGCATAATATGTCTCTTGAAAGCGGCAACCAATTTGGTCCAAACTTTGGATATTCTAATATTTTATTTAAATTTAGTTTAACTTCTAAAATGGCCCATATCAGTTCTCTCCTTGGGGTATCTCACCAACAAGAGTTCAAAATTTGTGTCTAAGTGCAGCTTAGGGTCTGTTCGAAGATCCTTTTGAAATGCATACCGATGCTATTCGTCGCGGTTCTATATTATGTTTTCCGTGGATAAGTCCATGCTTTCTGGCATACTGGTCCAAAAATTATACGATTACCCACTTAAATGACCCAAAATAAGATCCACTTCCATAATGGACTATGTCGGTCCATTCCTACAAGTACCTCCTCCATTTCTTTAAATGCTTTCTCCGCAACACCTATGGACTTTAATCCAAATCCAAGTTTTTTTTTTTAATTTATCAAGGATTTGTAGTTGGCCTCCATGCTATATACACATATTGTTTTTATACCCTACACCACACTCTGGTAAAGGTTATTATGTCTTTGTGCATTAGTTTGTCACAATGCAAAAGGAAACGAGATAGACCGATAGTTTCTTTAAGGTATATACCTACATAGAATAACTTTCCGAGTCAATTTACGCATGTACGTCTGCCTGTCTGTCCATGTATATAATTGTTCCACAAACATGCCAGTTGGGACAAGGGAGACTTCTCTTATATCAATGAGTGCACCCCGATTCACATTAGCTCAATGATATGGGACCGAGTGTTTATCGCCGAGTCCAAACGGCGTGTCTTAAAATACCACTTGTAGAAAAGTTTTACATGGCTGAAATACTCAGAAAATGTCGCCGACATTACTGAGGAGTATTTTGCCACCGTTGAAAATTGTTGATGTTATCTGGCCGGGGAATCGAACCCACGACCCTCAGCATGGAAGGCGGGTGTGCATACAATTGCACCACTGTGGCACCCATTTGGATTTGGATATAGCTCCCATATATATATTCTCCCGATTTGAGGTATTTATTGAGCCAAACACGCAAATTCTGTCTGATTTGGATGCAATTTGGAAAATGTCCTCAAATTCGAACTAGAAATAAATTATATTGAAATCGGTTCAGATTTGGATGTATCCCCGATATATATTTTCTCCTGATTTAAGGTATTTGGTGCAACAAACACGCAAATTCTGTCCGATTTTGATGCAATTTGGAAAATATCACCAAAGTCGGACTAGAAATAAGTCTGCAAATTTGTATTGAAACCGGTTCAGATTTGGATATAGCCCCCATATATATTTTCGGCCGATTTTAGGTATTTGGTGCACCAATCTCGCTAAGCATGTCCAATTTTGATGAAAATAACGAAACAAAACACAATTATTATGCCGTATATAAAATATACTGATTTTGTGTCACGAGTTTGCTTTAAAATCTAAGTAACCAAACCTCTTCATAGAGGATTAAAAATATTAAATTACTTTAAACTAAGTTTGGAAGAAATTTTAGAAAAAGTTTTAAAGTTATATTGCATAGTAATTTTAGTATGTGTCAGCAGCGTTTTGGAGCTTTTGGGCCATTATCTCGGGAAGTATGGACTTACTCCGAAAAAAATTTGTACCGTTGTAAATGAGGTCGCTAGAACAACCTACTGATAAACGAATCAAAACGATGCGAGAGGAGCTCTTAACCTTCATATTTTCAAAATTGTTTATGGGAGGAACCCGAAGAAGTGGACCGATATAGTCCATATTCCAATCTGATACATGACTGGATGGAACAATACGATGTGCAAAGTCTGTTTCAATCAAAAAATCCCTGCGGGAATTATCTTGCGGATTTGCCATTTTGGTTGGTGCCATCAGGGTTTCGTGGAGCTTTTAGGCTAATATCTCAAGAAGTATGGAATTGCGCAAGAAAAAAGTGTACCGTAGTAAAGGAAGCCGCAAGGACATCCTACTGAAACAAAAATTCAACACGATCCGAGAGGGACTCTCAAAATTCACTTTACACGCATTTTTTGTGGGAGGTACCCGAAGAAGTAGACCGATATAGTCCATATTCGGGTCCAATATATATCAAAAAGGAATAATACGATATCCAAAGTTTGGACAAAATCAATTGTTCACTTCAAGTTGTCACACCATTTTAGAGAAAAATTTTGAACTTTTGTGGGGGAGGTACCCGAAGGAGTGGACCGATATGCTTCATGTTCGAACTTAAACTAAGTTTGGACAACATATTACGATACCCAAAAATTTGGTTCGAATCTCTTGATCCGTTCGAGAGTTATCGTGCACACAAGCCAGACAGACGAACAAACAAACGGACATGGCTAAATTGACTCCAAATTGTCTGAAACGAATTTCGTCCAAACATACTTGGTTTCTAAAACAGTAATTTCGAAGAGGCACATTTTTTGTAGATACCCTACACTTTGATACGACCAGAAATATGGTCGAATGAATAAAATAGGGAAATAGGGGGGTAGGAAAAACAAATTTTGTTCTACAAAAATTTTTATTTTAGCTTACATATTAATATTGTATAACATATTGTAAACCGTTATTAAATTCATAGCTATCGACAGGCCTGTAAATACTAACAAAATGTAAGAAATTAAACTGGCGCGATGAAATTGTTTGTTCTTTATATTCGTGGTCCTTTTACGAAGCGGAATTTGTGTACAAATATAAAGAACAACTTTATGGGAACACAAAACTTGGTTCGTTATAAATGCAGTCTGTTATAACCGATTTTTGCTCTAACCGAATTCTACTCTATACTTCTTCGTTTGAACTTAATTTTGCATATAAATCATTAAAAATTTTTAATAGGTCCATAAGTCAACGATACTAATTTTCGCCATAAAAACAGGTCAAATTACCTATAGTGAAATAGTGGTTACTCAGTTAATAGCTATTTGTTCTATTAACAATTAATAGTTCTCTTTGCTGTGATTTATTTGGTTCAAGCTCGGCAATGATCCGTTTTTGCGCATACAGTTTTTTAAGGACATATGTACATACATATTCATAAGTCTTTAAAAACACACACACACTTTTATTAAAAAATGTATACTTTGCAACACCAGATATAATTTATTAATCTACCAAGTGATTTAATTGAGAATATAAAAAACAACAACAAATTTAAATACACAATAAAATGCAATTTTCCCACTAGCTTTATTTGATATTTTAGTTCAAGGCAAATAAAAACAACAACATGCCAAATAACATTTTTTATGATTATGGAAATTTTTATGATACACAAATACTACGTACACCACTACGAATAAAGCAAAAACAACAAAAAGAGATGAATAAAAAACTATAACAAATATTTAATGATAATTCTTAGTCCCACCTGTATTGTAAACATAACAGATTTTATGTGTTATTTTCATAAAAAAATACCTGAGTGTTTTTATCTTCTTTGGATTTTATAATTTTTCCAAATAATAACATAAAAAAAACAAACTTTAAATAAATATTCATAAATTTTTTCTCTTTCTTTTATTTGCAGTAAATTCAACTTGTTTTGTCAAGTGGCGTAAGAAATAAACCTCCCAAAAAAAAAGAAGCAACAAAAAGATTTATGTGTATATGTGAAATGTGTTGGTGAAAAAGCAACAAAATATCCATTGAAAAGCAAATATAAATGAAATCAATATAAATAAATAACACAAAATCATAGCAAAGAAAAAAAGTTTTAGCAAATCTAAAACAAAACAACAACAAAAAAGAAATGTCATATATAACTATTATTTAGTGTATACATGAGGACGATGATGATGATGCTGCTGTTAGGTACACAGTTGGGAATTGTTAACGACAATGAGACAAAAACTATGTCACAGCAAAAACTCAACTGAATACTCCACCAAACTGCCGGGCAAGGACATAGACCAACCCATAGACAACACCAGCTATCGTATGCTGCTTTTTTTCTATTTTCAAATGAATACAAAAAATATCAAACTGTCTGCCACCGTCTGCTGTAGCTGCAACATTTGGTTGTTATGACAAGTGAAATAGAAACGATATAAAACGTTTTGCTGCATTCGAGTTGCAATTTGTTTTTGCAAATTTAGAAAAATAAAACGAGAAATGCATACTGCCAACAATAAATGAAATAAACAAATTCATATACAAACATCAGAAATATCATCTAACTAAACAAAATACTATATGTGAAAGTACGTACATACAGAAATGTATATGAAAAACAAACTACATATATGAAAATATTCTTTTTTTATTGCTTAATAAAAATTAAAACAAACATAGAAAACAGAAAAAAGGAGTGTTGTGAACAAAAATTGCTAAATTTAAAAAAAGTGATGTTTAATTGAAGCAAATATCCATGCCAATAATCGAATTGTATGTAACAAAAAATTAAGTTTTTTGAATAAAACAAATAGCAATTAAAAGGAAAAAACCGTGAAGTGTCATTGTGGAAAAAGTACTTAAAGCAAAATATCCAAATAAATTACTGCCACTTAAAGAAAAGTGAGTGAATATAAATTGTGTATTAATAATGCTTAAATACATTAATAACGTACACTGCGTATCAAAGGTTTGAACATTAAATTATATTTGCCGACAGCTGCAACCTTCTAGCTATGTTTGTAACAAAAAATTAAAAACAAGAAATTTTTTTAAAGATAAACCTCATTTTTTCATCCTCAGCCTTTATTTTATCTAGTTTAAATACACTTTGATATGAATGAAAATGTGTCTCACGAAAAAAAATGGTTTTGAATCAGAATTATATTTGGATGGTAATCATTTCAGACAACTTGGAGTACATTTAATATTTTACGTTCGTCGTCTGCCTTGCTGTTGTGAACGATAACCCTCGAACGGATCAATCGATACGCCCCAAATTCCTTTTTATACCCTACAGCAAACCAATGTCAGATGTCCGACACACCTGAACAATTTCGGAAGCAACATTTTTCAGATTTCGTTCCTATTTCGATACGATTTTTTGTAGGGGAATTCGTTCAGATTTCGTTCCGATTTTCGAGAGAATGTCGGAAGTAAATTTCCCTTCGAATATGTTAATGTTTTTCTTCTGTTTTCGGTACGAATTCGAATCGATATGTCTGTAACAAATTTCCCTTCGCACAACAACCACCTTTTGTATATATCTAACTCCTTGGCTTCTTTTTAGTTTGTTATCGAAGAGCAAAATGGCTGGTTATAAAATTCGCATATACAATTTTTAAATATTTTAAATATAAATGCAGCATATAATAACACTGTGCAACATTTTCATGGTAATTTTGTGCAAACAATGTCAAATGCGGTTTTTATGAAAGTAGAGACGCAATAGACAAAAACCCTCTTTGGGTTTAGTTTTGTTAGATCGGGTTCGGATTTTATGGCCCTATCTAAACATGGCTTAATATTGACTTTTTAAAGAAAATCGGGACTATAACTTTGAAACCAATACAAATCTTTCCATGACATCCGCAGCAAACTTGTAGATAATAACAAGAATAATGCATTTGGAAACATAATGAACACGAATACCCTCATTTATTGCCTCAAATTTTATAATATATCTAAAATTTCCGTGATTTGTATATATTTCGCAGCGTATCTCCAAACCCGTAACATTTTTCTTAATGTTATCTTTGGGAAAAATATTCGCTGGAATGTAATACACAACTCTTCAGATCATATCATTGTTGTAAAATTCCTCTATCGCGTTGTTTCTGTCATATTTTTCAACGACAATTTGATAAATATATCAACAATACGTTGAAATTTCAAATATGAGAATAAACAGCCTGTGTGAACGTTGTTTTAAATATGTTTTGTAGAAAGTATGATATGAAATACCGCCTAAACAACATGAAATAAGTGTTTTACAGTTTCAGAATGTTCTGAAGAAATGCTGAGGGCATTATTTGGAAAATTTTTGCCAAAGGCTACTTGGTTCAACTATTAATAGTTTGGCAGTTACTGACCATAATTCCAGAAATTATGTAATCTTTCCTATATTTTATCAATTTTGATACGCTATATGTGGTTTTTCGTAGATCGTCTGTTCGACATATAAGTTCTACTACTTTAGGACTACAAATATTGCTGAAGACTGCAAAGCAAAATTCTTATTAGTTTCTGAGATAAAGCACGGATCAATTGAAAAAATGGTATAATACTCCCGGTATAATAAAATCCAAACCCGATCTAAAAACACGAAACCCAACTAGGGGTTTTTAGTCTTAATATGCACTTTCAGAAAACGCCCACTAGAAGTTGATTACATTTTTAGTGTTGCACAATGTAATTCAAGCTAATGATGATAAACTCAACATATTCGTCCGCAAAGTTTACATTGTTCTACTACAAGGGCTGTAAGAAAACTACCTGGCCTAGGCAACACTGCGTATTGCCAGGCGCCATTTGATTTTTTTTTTTTGGAAAGTTTGGCAGTTTTTAGCCTGGACTTACTCAGGACAGTTTGTCGTACGACTATATTACGTGTTGTTTACAGTGACTTGAAAAAATCACTTTGCAAACAAATGGAATTTACTGTATCGTTCAAATTAAATCTGTGTATGTCGATAAAGGACCATCCTATAGGACTATGAAAAACTGATTTAATGAATTCAACAGTGGTCGGCACTCGCCAAAAAACGAAGGTTGTAAGGGTCGCTCGAAATCGGTCATTGTGCTAGAAAAAAATATGCCGTGAATGAACGGATAATGCGAGATCGCCAAGGCTTCTTCCTCCAACCAACATTTGATATTGCATAAACACCTGGCCGCAAAAATGGATTTCTCTCGTCAGATCCAGCAAAATTGGACAATCGCTCAAAAAAATGCTCTTCTTAATTGGTTCAGAGAAATTGTGCATAAAATCGATCGCGGTGCTTCAAACGACGTTTATAAAATCGCCACAGACGACGAATCAAGGATCTTTGCTTAGGACCCTTAAACTACAGCAGTAATCGGCCGTTCGTGTCTCCGAAAGCGAACCAAATTAAACAAAAATTGTTCATATAAGAAGCACTTCGAAGCAAAAGGTTGCCTGTTTGTTTGCCTGAAGTCTCCTGAGAAATTCGAAAAACGAACAAGAGAAGACAAATCTATTCTATTCATAGCCGACCAAGAAGAGCGAGCGCTTAAATTGTTTATGTGTGGGTAAAATTACACTGACAGAACAGGGTGATGATTTTCATATTGAGTGTGAAATGAAAAATATATTGTTGCCGCGTTCGCTTTGTATGACTTAAATTAAAAATAATATAAATAACTTCATAATTTGAAAAGTATTTTTCTTCATATGTTAATTTTTTTGAGAGAAAAAACAAATTGTATATAAAAATGATTTTTTTAGACTTTCTAAGCATACATACATTTTTTATTGTTGCATTGCAGACGAGGCATTCTGCGTCATTAAAAATATTAATACAAAACAAAAATCATTTTCAAATTCTTCCCTCTACATATTTGCTGTACAACTGCAAAATCTTTTCTGTGTACCCAAAAATAAACAAATAAAGCGGCATCAACCTGCTTGCATGAAATTCAGTACAAGACTGAAGTAAAAAAATCAAAACATTTGCTCTCTTACTTTGCGTTCGGGTCGCGTGTGTGTGATTTGCCGAAAAACTTCGTAACCAAATCAATACCCACGAACGGGTTTGATTCTATTACGCTCCGACATTTCGTTCCGAAATTATGTCAACCACTTCGTACAACTTTCGTTGTCGCGTCCGAATTTTGTTCTGATTTCGTTACGATGTCGGTACAATTGGTTTGCTGGGACCTTATTGTGGTAAGGGATATTATGTAATTATGCATTTCTATGTAACGTGCATAAGGAAACGAGATAGACCCATAGTTTCTTTTGTGGAAATACATAGAATCTCTGCTTGATTTATGCATGTCCGTCCGTCCGTTCGCAACGCACAGGTCGCATTTATTGTATGATTCAGCAGAAAATTGAACAACATCATTGTTTTAGCCAAAGGAAGAACGCTGTAGCTATTGGTAAAAATCGGTTCCAATTTGGATATAGCTTCCATGTATATTTTCTACCAATTTCACTTATTTGCTGCACTAAACGCGCTGTATGTGTCCGATTTCGATGAAATTTGGAATTTGTGAAAACATTTGGTCTAGAAATAAATTTGGATATAGTTCGCATATATCTTTTCGACCGATTTCACGTATTAGCTGCACCAAACACATTATGTATGTCCGATTTCGATGAAATTTTAAATTTTCGATGAAATGACTGAATTCATTTTAGAAATAAATATGCTAAATTATATAGAAATCGGTTCAGATTTATATATAGCATTCATATATATGTATTACACATTCACAGTGGTGTAGTGTATCATAACGTCAGCTCCGCCCGACTGTGATCCTTTCCTTACTGGAATTTATCAATCATACAAGATTATCGAATCATACAAGATTAGGCATTTTGAGTTCTCTATGAACCAGAAGTATGTTTACCAAAAATTTTTCGATATAGCTGAATGTTTTGGTACTCGTATATTGGGAACACTACCGTGAAATCACGTCTTTGGAAGCTTTTAGTCACGTTGAGGTTCATTTGGTTCGGTTACGTAGCAGGCAACTTCAAACATTAGTCCGCACTTCACATTTATTCCAAACGTCCAAAATTGTCAAGATAAAAGGCACAAAAATATAAAAATTCAAAAATTCGCCAAATTCATATTTCCTGAAAAATATTACAGAATTCTGAATATCTACTACATAATTTTTAAGGGAAAAAGGATTTCGGTTGTGTGGTCGGTTTTCGATCTCTCCACAGATGAAAATCTCAATTTCTAATCCAAGGCCTGCCTTATACGAAATCAATGATTTAAAACTCCGACGAAATGGAATTGTGAATAACTCATGAATAATCGTTCTGAGACGATGTTTTACAAAAAAGAATATTCCGAACTTATATGGAATAATTTTAGGTGGATGAGTTTTTTGACCACTGGTCAGCTAAAAAGTGCTGTTCTATGGGGGTTATGTCTGGACATAACCACAATTTTTGAACAAAACACATCCTATCTTGCCCGAAACAAAAACAAGCAAAATCGTGAAAACCTAAAAAACCCTAAAAATGTCAACATTGATCGTGATTTATTTAAAAATCCCTCCATCGATCTTTTTCTAGTTTTTGGATTTTTCTCATCTATGAACATTGCTGTTTCGGAATCCGCAAAAACTTCCCAGTTGTACTCGGTTTTCATTTAAATTTAGTTAAGGCGTACCCTGCATGAAATTGTTTTATAAGGAGACGATACTGTATGTGCATTGTCCCAATTTGAACTTCTATATCTCAAAAATGGTAAAACCTACGAAAATGTCATAAACGTCAATCTTGTAGAGAATTTTTAATGCTACAAAATTTTTTTAGTCCTATTTCGATAGGACTTGCGGTTTCCTTAAAAATCCCTCAGGCGATTTTTTGGTTTTTTGATTTTTCTCATCTATGAGCATTGTTGTTTCAGAATCTGCAAAAACTTCCCAGATGTATGCACCTTCCATTTAAAGTAAGTTAAGGCGCTCCGTGATTATTGAATCACTTTTCCCACTCCGATTGAGACACCTGCAAAACATGGATTTTGAACGCTTTTACAGCATCTTCTGGCGACGAAAATCGTTGTCCAAGCCTTTTTATCTTGATATGCTAGAATCAATTGAAGTTATTGGATCACCAGTCAGGGCTGTACGGCGGATGACCCATCAATTCCACATTTTGTCGGGTCAAACAGGCGCTAGTTTAAATCGATGTTTGACAGCTGGCATTGTCAATGATTCGTCTTCTCGTGTTCGTTTTTCGAATTTCTCAGGAGACTTTAGGTAAACAAATTGTATCAGAATTAACCGTCCTACATTTCTCAAGCCGTATAGTCGCCACACGGTCAGGTTTGCAGAAGAAACTGACGACAATTTGCTTCAAAGTGATTCTTACATGAACAACTTTCGTTGGATTTGGTTAGCTTTCGAAGGCCTAAACAATCAATTCCTGTCTTGTTTCGGGCTCCTAAGCATAAGTCCAAGATTCGTCATCTGTGACGATCTTTTAAACGATATTTTAAGCACCGCCATCGTTTTTATTCACAATTTCTTTGCACCAATCCACAAGAGCCTCTTTTGAGCGACCAATTTTGCTGGATCTAGCGAGAAAAAATCATTTTTGCGGCCAGGTGTTCATGCAATATCAAATGTTAGTTGGTGGAGAAATGCTCAAGGATGTCTCTATTTCACGGTATATAACATGACGATCTTGCATTATCCGTTCATGCATGGCTTATTTTGTTTTCTGGCACAACTGCCGATTTTTAACTTGCTTTGGTGTCCGTTTAGTTCAAATCTAGTAACTAATTTTTAACTTAGTTGCAGTTGACCAATCGAACAGAAACATTGCACACTTCTCAGATTTGGATGACAGTACATGAATATGAAACCAAAACCAATATGGGTTCATTTTTTCCTATAGCCCCCATATAGCGGTACCTCCCGATTTAGTTCAAATCTAGTAACTCATTTTTAACACAGTTGCAGTTGACCAATTGAACTGAAACTTTGCACATTTTTCAGATTTGGATGACAATACATGAATATGAAACCAAAACCATTATGTGTCCATGTTTTCCTATAGCCCCCATATAGCGGTACCACCCGATTTCAGGTGTTTTGAGGATTTTGACTTAATTTTTAGTCCAAATTGGCCGTAACTTGGCATTTGGAGTTCCCAACTGTACAGAAAGAAGATTTTGGTGTAGCACCCATATAACGATACCACTCGATTTCAGGCAATTTGAAGTTTTTATCTACATTTTCAGCCTAAATTGACTGTAATTTAATTATGGTCAAACAATGGTCAGTGGTCAAAAAATGTATTTACTAAAAAAGATAAAAATAAGAAATAATTAAAAAATTAAAGTTACAGTGTTTTATTTATAAGTGCACTTAAAACTCGAAAATAATTTTTCATGATGGACACTGTAACTTAATTTTTGTAATAATTTTTTATTTAGTGAGTGTCGCTCACAATTGAATTCATTAAACCAGTTTTTCATAGTGCTATAGGATGGTCCTTTATCGATATACAAAGCTTTAATTTGATCGATGCACTCTTGCTGTGATTACCCACGTCGAAAGTTGTAAAAAATGATCGAACGAAAGTAAGCTCCATTTTTTTTGGCAATGTTATTTTTTCACTTCTATTTAAACACCACAACACTGGGTCGTATGACAAACTGTCCTGAGTACGTTTAGCCTAAAAACTGTCACATACCCGGTTTTGCCTAGGGCAGAAAATTTTCGTGCACCCCTCGTATCGTAATCGGTCTAGATTCAGATATAGCTCTCCTATATATATTTTCGGCGAATTCACGTTTTTACTGCATCAAACACGCATATGTGTCCGATTTCGATGAAAATATGACTTAATATATATAATTGTTCCACAAACATCCCAGATGGGACAAGGGGAGATTTCTCTCATATCAATGACTACACGCCGATTCATATTGGTTCAATGATATGGGACCTACTTTTTATTGCCGAGTCCGAACGGCGTGTCTTACGACACCACTTGTAGAGAAGTTTTTCATGGCCTAAATACTCAGGAAATGTCGCCAGCATTACTGAGGGGGAATTTTGCCACCGTTGAAAATTTGATGTTGCTTGGCCTGGGATTCGAACCGCAGACCTTCTGAGTGCAAGGCGGACGTGCTAACCATTGCACCACGGTGGCCCCCGATGACTTAATACGATCAAGAAATAAATGTGCTAAATTATATCGAAATCCGTTCAGATTTGGATATAGCTCCTATATATATTTTCGGCCGACTTCACGTTTTTACTGCACAAAACACACTATGTGTTTCCGATTTTGATAACATTTGGAATGTGTGACTGAATTCGGTCAAGGAATAAAAGTGCAAAATTATATCGAAATCTGTTCAGATTTGTGTATAGCTCCCATATATATTTTGGTCCGATTTGAGGTATTTGATGCACAAAACACCCCATATCTGTCCAATTTTGATGAAATTAACAATGTGTGACGGAATTTGGTCTAGAAATAAGTATGCCAAGTTCTATCGAAATCGGTTTTGATTTAGATATACATAGCTCATTATTAGAACCTATTCGGTTTAAAAATTTGGTTAACGTGTGTCGAAATGTATATATGTATATACATTTCGACACACGTTAACCAAATTATTAAACCGAATAGGTTCTAATAAACATCTGCTGAAATGAATATATGTACAAATCATAGACCAATACTGTAAATTTTTCGCTGGGAGGTTTACTATGCAATAAGAATTCCTGGTACCGGATTACAGCAAATTCGGTAGAACAATGTGTTGGTAAAATACTCTAATTCAGGATGAATCGTTACATGGGAACTACGACCCTTACTTATTTACTCAAATGGTTTTATATTAAATAACGGAACGTTTTGTTCCATAAGTGCCGATCTTTTAATAACCTTTTCCGATTTTGGATGTCTTGTTTTGAGATAACATCTTTGACATTGTCTTTACATTGAAGGCTTGACCTTCCTTTGGGACATTTATTATACCCTCCTCCATAATATGGAGGGTATAATTAAATTTGTCATTCCGTTTGTAACACATCGAAATATTCATCGGAGACCCTATAAAATATATATATTTTTGATCAGGGTAAAATTCTAAGTCTATATAACCATGTCTGTCCGTCCGTCTGTTGAAATCAAGATACAGCTCGCAATTTTTAAGATAGAGTTTTGTAATTTGGTATAGAAGTTGCTATTACTCCTAGGATGTTTGGTATTGCAAATGACCTATATCGGTCCACGTTTTGATGTAGCCCCCATAGAACGGTACCACACGATTTTCGGTATTTTGAAGGTTTTAGCATCATTATCACACCGAAATGGCTGACATTTGGTACTTGGTCTTTGCTGGGGGTATAAAACTTCCCCCCAGAATTTTGTCGGTATAGGTCCACGCATTCATATAGCCCCCATAGAACAGTACCTCCCGATTTCCGGTATTTTGAGTGTTAAGGCCTCAATATTCCACCGGAATAGCTGAAGTTTGGTATTTTATCTTCGTTTGTGGTATAAAACCTTCCATATGAATTTCGACGGTATAGGTCCATGCCTTCGTATAGCCTCCATAGAACTGTGCCTCCCGATTTTCGGTATTTTGAATGTGGTACCCTCAATATTCCTCCGAAATGGCCTAAATTTGGTATCTAGTCTTCGTTGGGGGTATAAAACTTTTCCCCAGACATTTATCGCTACAGGTCCACGCCTTAATATAGCCTCCACAGACCGGTACCTTCCGATTTTCGGTATTTTGAAGGTTATGGCAACAATATTCCACTGAAATGGCTGAAATTTTGGTATTTAATCTTCCTTGGGGGTATAAAACTTTCAACTTGAAATTTGTAGGTATATGTCCACGCATTCATGTTGCCCCCACAGAACGGTACCTCCCGATTTTCGGTATTTTGAAGGTTGTTGTCTCAACATTCCACCGAAATGGCTGAAATTTGGTATTTAGTCTTCCTTGGAGGTATAAAACTTGCCTATTGACATTTTTAGGTATAGGTCCACACCTTCATATTACCCCCATAGAACGGTACCTCCCGATTTTCGGTATTTTGAAGGTTGTGACGTCAATATCCCACCGAAATGACTGAAATTTGTTATTCCATCTTCCATGGGGTTATAAAATATTCACGTCTTCCTATATCCCCCATTGAAGCGTACCTCTTGATTTTCGGTATTTTTAGGTTTAGGTTTACCGAAATATGTGAATTTGGTATTCAGTCTTCTTCATAAACGAACGGAAACTAATTGTTCCATTTTACTTCAATGCCACTCGTGGTGGAGGGTATAACAAGTTCGGCCGGACCGAACTTAACCCCGTTTTTACTTGTTCGTATTCATATGGTTTTCTAAAGGGGGTATTTTAATCAATTCTATTAACGTGACCCAGCTAACGAAACTATTATAGCTCCATACCTTTTACTATATCCATGTCGGCCGGCTGGTACAACTTGTGGTTCATACGACGACGATATTCACCAATCTGCGTAGACTGGTCAATAAATCTTTCGCATAATTTTTCTCTTAAACACACCAAGATCTACTTCACTTGTATTTGGAAGTATCAATGCTTCGGATTCAATCATAACCCGTGTTTATCGATGTATGGTACAGCGTGATTTTTGGTTATGGGGGTTTTGAGTATTAACTCTTTATAAAAAGTTTTGTATAAAGTAGCATCTGTTGAATACACTTTCCCTAAGGGCAAAAACATCGAAGAAGGAAAAGAAATTGATTTTTAGTAAAGGAGAATTTGGTAGCATATCCAGTGTTCGATCCAATGTTGTCGGCAAAAACAACTGATACTTTCTTAATTGTTTTATCTGTCATAGAACCAACTTCCCTATTTACAAAGAAGTAAAATATTTAATAAGTGCTTAATATGTAAAATTTCTTTTTTAAATACATCTAATGCAGACTTTTTATGCCAAGTGTACAGCCCAAATGTTGTCTTCAAAATTTATGACACAACATTAAAATTAGCATAATCCTAACAAACCGAACATTTGTGGTATAACGAAGATATTGCCAAGGGCTGTCTTCACAACTGTTCCTTCACATACAACAGCAACAGCAATTCAAAGAGTTATCTATTCTTGCTAGTCATTTAAGCAGCAACAACAGAAGAAGCATCAGCATCATCATCATAATTACCATTATTATTATCATTTGAGGCAGGAAATTATTAATTATGACAACAACGGATTGAAACTAATTAATTTGCATGTTGTTGTTGTGGATGCCTGAAATACGAAGAATACCATCGTAGACCATCTAACAGTGAAATTTCTTTAATAAATTGCTCCAAACACCAGCTAGCTATGAGCAAGGAAGTTGGCAAAACTTATTCAGCAACTAATAAGATTTCATTGTTTATGCAGGCAGCTAGAAGGCAGGCAGGCAACTAGCAAGCAGTCAGTCAACATCCCCTGATGGCAGTTTTTCGCCTTGTCTCGAAAATGATACATTTGCCGATACATTTGCAAAACAGCCATTTAACCACTGAATCTGCCATCCAGCGAGCCCACCATACAAGAGTTGCTTGGTTTTCCCCCTACTCGTGGTTGTGTGCACAAAGTGTGAACACTTTATGTAACGGAAAATTGCGCTTAAAAGATACTTTACTACAATTTCATCACACGTACATCTTCCTCTTTGGCGGCTAACACATTTTTATCAACGCCATAGCCGCCTGCCTCGTAATATATCCGCCAAGTACGGATGGAATTTTCCCTTCCATCCTCTCCTCTCCCCAATATTTGTTCTGATACGAAAACTAATGCATGAGTAAATGATGTTGTGTTATATTAGTGAATGAAATACATAACAAGAAAAAAAAAATAGTTTACACTCACGCGTCTTCTTCTTCTTTAAACAAAATAATAAAGTGGAACACCAGAAACGACACTATCCTAAGGCAGGCGGTTGCTGCAAACATTTGGTAGGGCTTTCATTGCTGCATAAGCAGACATCATCATCGTCAGCATAGCCAAACATACTTACATATGGACTCTGTTTCAAAAAAGAAAAAAAATATTTCTGATGCTCCTGCTGCTCCAACGAGTGTTTATGAAAAAGCTGTCATAAAATATCAATTTGCAATTTTTCAATTTATCTTTTCTGTTTCTAGATGTGTTATACAAATCCCTGCCTAAAACATAAAAATAGACAAGAAGTGCTAGAAAAATAAAGAACAGCAACAGCAGACACAAGTGTTTATCAATAATCAAAATAAGAAACAAAATTCTAAAATCGTAAAAGGAAGAGAAAGGGAATAATATTAAAAACCCCCCCAAAAAAATCAATATACAAATCACCAGAAATTAATCATCAACTTTAGAAGAAAATTCATAACAGAACAAAATAAAATAATCAAAAAACAAAACCCCAATAAAAAAACATGTTTAATCAAACGGCTCCTGATTGCCATATTCAAGCATTGAATTGTTTAACCTGTGGTAATATTGAGAAAAATAACAACAACAGCACAATGTCAACTTGTGGTCCTAACAGTGTTAAAAGAAAATCAAAAGTTATTTTAACATCAACATCAATACCCATCAAATTGCCACCCGCAACATCGCTATCACCATCTGGATGTATATCTACAGCAACAACAATGGCATCACCACCATCAACCTGCTCTACATCATCGTCGACATCAGCATCATTCCACCTTAACAACAGCAAACAACACCACACATCTCCAAGGAGGAGATCTACTGCAACGAGCAACTTTTTCTTCACCATCAGTCATAGTAATTTATTCATAGTTGCATTCTTGTTTCTTATAACAGCTTGTAGTGGTAAGTACAACAACAATATACAAACATACATATTTCTTAATATAATTTATTCACAATAAATAAGAAACAATAAATATATTAAATTTTTAATCCTCTTTTATATCAAATATTCAAACATGTTGCACAATGTGAAGTTATTTGTTGAAATTATTGAAAGACGATTGAAAGAGAATTTCTTGGGAAAAGGACGAAGAAAGTAATGTAATTAAAACTTTGTAGTTTCTTTGATTTTTAAATGGTTTTATTTAGCTCACCCCGTTTGTTTTATTATTTATTCTTGGGTCAAATTTAGTAATTCAAATTTCACCCTCTTCCTGTCAACCGATTAATCTGAAATTTTGTATACACTTTGGATTTTGGTGACAATACAATTATGTTTATTCATTATCATTATAAATTCAAGATGGCCGCCGCTACAAAATGGCGGATAACGTAGGTTTTATCAATCCCTTCAATATGGGTATCAAATGAAAGGGCTCAACAAGCAGAATACAATATACTACAAAAAATTGAAATCCAAGATGGCGGCCGCTACAAAATGGCGGATAACGTAGGTTTTATCAATCCCATCAATATGGGTATCAAATGAAAGGGCTCAACAATATACTATAAAAATTGAAATCCAAGATGGCGGCCGCTACAAAATGGCGGATAAAGTAGGTTTTATCAATCCCATCAATATGGGTATCAAATGAAAGGGCTCCAAGATGGCGGCCGCTACAAAATGGCGGAAAACGTAGGATTTATCAATCCCATAAATATGGGTATCAAATGAAAGTGCTCAACCAGTAGAATACAATGTACTATATAAAATTAAAATCCAAGATGGCGGCCTCTACAAAATGGCGGATAACTTAGGTTTTATCAATCCCATCAACATGGGTATCAAATGAAAGGTCTCAACAAGTAGAATACAATTTACTATGCAAAATTGAAATCTAAAATGGCCGCCGCTACCAAATGGCTGATAACAATTTTTTATCAATCCCACCAATATTGGTATCAAATAAAAGGGCTTCACAAGAAGAATATAGTGCACTATACAACCTCAATATTTAAGACGGGCGCAGCCACTAAATGGCGTATAATTAAGATTTAAATTTAGAAATTGAATCTGTAATTTAGGTATCTGATTAATCCAGCCTGAATCCACCACCCAAGTCAAGATTTTTTATCGTGTTGAGGACTGTGTGGCGTTAGGGTGGCTAAAATTGATACGTCGTTAGTGGTACACCACCCAAGTTAAGGAGAAAGGTTAAAACGCGCCCAGAACTGTATGGCATTAGGGTGGATAAAAATGATATGTCGTTAGCGTTTTCCCCTCAAGACTCAGGCGCATCTTGTACATAGCCTTGCCCTGGCTGATAACAATTTTTTATCAATCCCACCAATATTGGTATCAAATAAAAGGGCTTGAAAAGAAGAATACAGTGCACTATACAACCTCAATATTTAAGATGGGCGCAGCCACTAAATGGCGTATAATTAAGATTTAAATTTAGAAATTGAATCTGTAATTTAGGTATCTGATTAATCCAGCCTGAATCCACCACCCAAGTCAAGATTTTTTATCGTGTTGAGGACTGTGTGGCGTTAGGGTGGCTAAAAATGATACGTCGTTAGCGGTACACCACCAAAGTTAAGGCGAAAGGTTAAAACGCGCCGAGAACTGTATGGCATTAGGGTGGATAAAAATTATATGTCGTTAGCGTTTTCCCCTCAAGACTCGGGCGCATCTTGTACATAGCCTTGCTCCTTTATTGGACCTCTGGGGGGACGACCGTTTAAATGTCCATTACTCGTGAGAACAAAATGGTAAAAAAATATAAAAAATACAAACACAAATAAAACAGAAACTGCAACACAACGTAAACGAAGGCTTCAAAAAGCGAAAGAAAAGTATAAAGCAAAACGAGCTAAAGAAAGTGAAGGTGATAGAAATAGTCGATTACAGAAACGACGGGAACAATTAGCGTCAAAAACACCTGAGCAATATGAGGCCAGGTTAAAAAAACAACGTCAGCGATATACACAAATGACGGCGTCAGAAACGCCTGAAGAATATGAAGCCAGGTTAACAAAGCAACGTGAGCGATACACACAGATGATAGCGTCAGAAACGCCTGAAGAATATGAAGCTAGGTTAACAAAACAACGGGAGCGATACACACAGATATGTGTTGCCTTTAATACTATCATGGGCTTCAACAATGCATAAAATGCAGGGCAGCACTGTGGATCACGCAGTCGTATACTTAGGTGCGAAACTGTTTGAAGAAGGTCAAGCCTACGTGGCTCTTAGTAGAGTAAGATCTTTGCAGGGACTACGTATAGAGGAGTTGGACTGCAATTAATTAACGGGCAAGAAACCTTGCAATAATGAAGCACTAAATGAATTAAACAGAATGCGAAATAAAAACTAAAAACCAGAAAATAAAAATAGGCAAAAAAAAACTTTTTAAGTTAAACGGTTTTATGTTAAACATACATTGCAATGTTTAAGATAAATGTACTAAAAACCAAAAAATAATAAAATAGATACAGTCGTGGGAATTATAAACATATGCATAGACTAGACTAAAATAAAACCGTGGGGCACGTCAATTGTCTACAAATTATCGACTTAATGTGCGATAAAAGAATCGTTTAATTTGTCGTTAGGCAGTTGGCCCGCAGACGGTGAGGAAATTACTTACTATTTTCTTGCTCATGGAAATTCCAATAGTTATACACTCCATGTAAATAAAAGAGATGTTTCAACTAGTTTATCGTTGGACATTCACACTGCTGGCTGGCGAGGAATCGTTTCAGTGCTCGTAGTTTGTCTTTAATCGACAAAGTACTACTCGCTCACCACTATGAAACCCTAAAACTCGCTTATAATCGTGCTCGCTAGCTTGTTTCCACATTCTAGCCCTACTTATCACACGTCCATCGTTGTCGGTTGAACAACTGCCTAATTATAGTGTAACATTATAAAACAAACATTTTAATCAACGATTGTAGACAATTGACGTGCCCCACGGTTTTATTTTAGTCTAGTCTATGCATATGTTTATAATTCCCACGACTGCATCTATTTTAATATTTTTTGGTTTTTAGTACATTTATCTTAAACATTGCAATGTATGTTTAACATAAAACCGTTTAACTTAAAAAGTTTTTTTACCTATTTTTATTTATCAGTCAGCTTTGTCGACACACAATAGTTCAGAATTCTGTAACTTTTGGACGGATAGAGATATTTTCATATATTTTTTGTTCGGCAGATAACTCAAAAATGGTAAAATTCGATGTGTCAAAAATGGCAAAAACCGGTCTAGGTCGAGGTCAAAATTAACGTTTAAGTTTTTTTTACTATTTTCCATCAAAATATGAGGGTTTTGTGTTTTTTTATTTTTACTATGCATTAAAAATGGTAAATACCACCCCACGCCCACAAAAAAAAAAACTTAAAAAAAAAATTAAGAATATTTAATTTTTTTCTACCGGTGCACAGAGTGAAATACGGGAAGTTTAGTAAAACTTTAAAGACATTTGAAAGTACATAAAATTAATAAAATGTTTTTGAATTCTTTAGCTATGTATCCCACTGCAAATAGTCCATACTCAGTTTGGCGATTTACACCTCGAAACTACCTTAAAATGCACTTAAAATTTGCACTTTTGTTTCATAATTTGTTTTTCTAAGAAATAGACTTTCGATTCATTAAATATTATTGCGATTGTATATTATACAAATTAAATGCGTCGATCTATTAAAATTTCTGACGGAAAGTTTTTAGACTTAAAGAAGACTTTCCGATATTTCGGTAAGATAATATGGCTAAAATCTTAAAAATACGGAAAAAGGTACGGTACTATGGCGGATATAGATAGACGTAGACCTATACTGATGACAATTCACTTCTGGAATATTTTATAACCCCATGGAAGACTAAACAGCAAATTTCAGTCTTTTCGGTGGGATATTGACGTCACAACCTTCAGCTATATGAAGGCGAGGACCTGTACCGACAAATTTCTGATGAAGGTTTTATACAACCAACGAAGACTAAATACCAAATTTCAGCCATTTCGGTGGGTTATTGTGGCCACAACCTTCAAAATACCGAAAATCGGGAGGTACCGTTCTATGGGGACAAAAAATTTCATATGGAAAGTTTTATACCCCAAATGAACATTATATACCAAATTTCAGCCATTTCGATGAATTATTGTGACCACAACCGTCAAAATACCGAAAATTGGGAGGGGACCGTTCTATGGAGACTATATGAAAGTGTGGACTTATACCGACAAACTAAGAAGGGAAAGTTTTATACCCCCAACGAAGACCAAATACCAAATTTCAGCCTTCAATATACCGATGGGGGCTATATGAAGGCGTGGAGCCATTTTTTATTGTGAAAAGTTTGATACGCCAAGCGAAGACTAAATACCATTTCGATGGATTTTTGTGGCCACATCCATCAAAATACCGAAAATCGGGAGATACTGTGTTATGGGGGCTATATCAAAACGTGGACCGATATAACCCATTTGCAATACCAAACATCCTAGGAGTAATAGAAAATTCTATACCAAATTAAAAAGCTCTATTAAAGATTGCGAGCTGTATCTTGATTTCAACCGACGGACGGACAGGCGGAATATTTCGATGTGTTACAAACGGAATGACAAATGTAATTACGAGTATTATTATTTTAGTGGAGGGTATGAAAATGGGTAAAAATGTGTTGAAGCCAACGTTTTTTTTTTTCGTTTTCTGTCGATTTATGGGTAAACCACGATTTTCCTTTCAAAGTAAAAGTAGAAGAAGGCTAAATAAGGATCATCTCACTAATGTATTACTTTTCAAAATATGATCTGCTTCTACCGCTGTAACGCTTTGTTGTGTGTTTTTTTCTCAAAAATTGTGAACACGATTACTTTTTAAGGGAGTAAGTGATTTGGACCTGGTGCCACCGTGGTGCAATGGTATGCACACTCGTCTTGCGCACATAAGGGTTCGATTAGCCGGCCAGGCAACATCAAAACACTTTTCAACGGTGGCAAAATACCCTTCAGTAATGTTGGCGACATTTCCTGAGTATTTCAGCCATGTAAAACTTCTCTACAAAAGTGGTGTCTTGAGTTAATATGAATCGGGGTGCACTCATTGATATGAGAGAAGTCTCCCTTGTCCCATCTGGGATGTTTGTGGAACAATTAAACTGTGCTACAAAAGTTGTCAATGGAATCGTTTTAACAGTATATGAGTTATGGCATTTTTTGTATTTTAACTTTTTGGTTTTTCTTTATAAAAGTTGGTACCTTGGTGCGTATGATTGGAATTTGAATTGGTCTACTTATAAATTACGCACAAGGTACCAATCTTTTATAAAGGAAACCCCAAAAAGTTAAAACACAAAAATGCCATAACTCATATATTTTTCAACCGCTTTCATTGGTTTTGCTCATTTTGTAAAGCTAACTAAATTTCCTTCTTGATAAAAGTAAATAATGACGCAGTTTGTTGTCTTCTGTGCAGCCTAGAGCACGAGGAAACCCATTTTCCTGTTTTTTAATGCGTTTTTGTCACACTTAAATCACTATAACTTAAACATTTGTTACCCGATTTTTAAAGATTATGGCTTGTTCGAAAGACAAGATTTTCACCTTTTAAATGAAAATTTAGCAGTAAAAGTTCGTTGTGAAAAAATAAGTTATGTCCGTTTTAAGTTTTCACTACATTTACCGTTAAAAAATCAAAAAAACGAAGTGGCCCAAAGAAACCAAAGTTATTTTCGTTTTCCATGGACTCTCACAATACCGAATTTATGCATCAGAACCCCTGCAAATTTTCACTGTAGGACAGTGTTATTACAGACACTAAACGACTTTTATGAATTAAATATCTCAAAAAAGAAGAATAATTCGCATCGGCGAGGCATTTTGGACTTTTATCGAATAATTTTAATCGAATTCCAGTCTACTACTATTGTGTCGATAACCTACGTATGAGAGAAGTCCTTGTCCCTTATGGGATGTTTGTGGGACAATTATTATTATTATTATTATTATTATTAACTGATTTGGACCAAATTTTCACAACGTTATATTAATTTTCCAGTCTCGAATATTTCGAAAATATTTCCCTATGCTACAATTTAATTCCAGGTTTCGAATCGTTTTCAAATTTGTGCAGCCCCTATTAAGACGGCGCACAATGGTGCCTCAGTGGACAAAAATCGAAAAATGTGTCGTCGACTTTTTTACAATTTTAAGGTTTTATTTTATTTAGAACACTTCAAGTAGGACAATAATGAAAGAATTTTGTCGATATATGGTGTTACTATAAAGTTATAGCTATTCACACATAGACAATTGTTCGTAGGTAGCTAATATTGAAATTTATATAAAAAGGGACCACATGTTCAAGGAACTGCATTTAAAGAACTTATTAAAAATATTAAAACTTTTGGATTGGGAATTAAAGAGTGGCCAATAGACTTCCTTTTTGCGAACAAAAAAGTTTACATAAAATGTTTATACATAAAGTACCGTTATTTATGCAATAGCATGTTACACATTACATACAAATTTCGCTTATTTCGTGGAGTGTATCTAAAAAATTGTAGCAAATTGCAGCTTCAGCCATTTGGTACATGAAACAGACATCCCTTTCGAATAAAATTATAAAAAAATTGCATCCGACAAAATCCGATTCTTTGAGACACAACCACATCTTCATAAACGGTGTGTACAAAAAATACACGTTTCCTGGTTTCGCCTCAGTTTACCAATTCACTTTATTTTACTGTCCCCTGTTATTTTTGTTAATACGTTGTCGAAAACACTTAAATAAGCTCGAATCTGAAATAGTTTTGCCGATAGTTAATGCCACTGTTTTGATAGGAATGGGATGTTTTTGTTATATGTATGATAATTTCAAACAACAAACGTTCTAATTTTAGACATAGAGTATATTAGAACTTATGAATTGGGAATTAAAGAATGGCCATTGGCTTTAAAAAGTTTACATTGTCATGATAATGGCTCCATCTTTTTTAGTTGGCATGTGTTTTCGGACATTTCACGTCAAAAAAAACGAGATAGAAAACCGAGTATAAAAGAGATAGAAAATCGTTCGTATAAAATTTATTTCAATTTCAAACCAATTATGAGGCAACTCCAGGCAGGTTGTTAAAGAGGGAATATTAAAAACAAAAGTACCGTTATATAAAGGGACTACATCCAAAAAAGTTTTGTTTAAATCGGTAAAAATATCGCATATTAAATTTGAAGGCTATTTAATTAAAATTGACAGAGTTACAGCAATATCGGAGAATGATATATGTATAGTGCCTATACAAGATCTGAACCGCTTTTTGTCAAAATCGATAAAACTGATCAACGGCATAAGAAAACATCGTATATTAAATTTGAAGGATATTCAATTAAAATTGGCCGATGTATTGCAAAATCGGGGATAGATATATATGGGGGCTATATCCAAATCTGAACCGATTTTTGTTAAAATTGGTAAAACTGATAAGAGGCCTACCAAAATATGACATATTCAATTTGAGGGCTATTCTCTTAAAATTGAACGAGTAATAGCAATAACGGGGAAATATATACATAGGGGCTATATCAAAATCTGAACCGATAGGGACCAAAGTTAATATTTTTCATTCTCATGCCCTCATAAGAACTTGTACCAAAATTCATCATCCTTGGTCAGCTCTTTCTATTTTTGTCCACGTTTACAAAGAAGCGGCACCACTGTGCGGCGAAGTATAAGAATAAATATACTTTCTGAAACAATTATCCTAAAAAGAAAATGTCAAAGTTAATTATGCACTATATCGGTCCCTTCCTTTCGTTACCTCGTCCACATATGTCAAACATTTTTGGTTTAAGTACGAAATGAGACCTGTTCACGTATAAATTAGCTGTAACTTGACATTTCGAGTATCATATGAACCAGAAGTATCTTTAACAAATATTGTTTACATAGGAAAATGTAAACCAACACATTTTCCTATATAACATCTGAACTAGTTTGACATTAGAACACTTGAATCTACGTTCTTTAAAGTTGTTTTCAACCGCAAATTTCCAGTTCTAGTTCCGTCTAAAGACGTTAACAGTCTGGAAGAAGTTAAGTTTCAGCGGCGAACGTTTATATGTTAATGTCATCTTTGAAAGGAAACGATCGTCAGACAACTTATATTATTGTTTAGATCTATCAAAAACGGATTTGTACTTGACTAATGTGAAGAAAAACTTAATCCGCTTATCATGGTATTTTGTCAGGATTTGGAGAAGGTTACTCGCATCCATGCTGTTCAATACGCTGGAAACACACTGAAAATAGTGTATATTTTGAAGTGTTTGTGTTCTGGACATATAATGTATGTGTGAGTTCTTCCAGCGTCAATTCATTTGACTTATCAATATGATCGTTTCGACATTAAACAATTCAGCTGATACGCAGCAGGTTGCTATTACAAGGTAAAATTTCTCAGCTATATTTCGAAACGAGCCATTATCAGAACTAGACCTGATGTTATAAAGTTACTGGGTAGATTATACATTTGCTCTCTCTCTTTGCCATATGATATGACCGCTATCATAAGACCCAATTCAGTTTTGAGTGTTATGACCGTTGGTCGTTATGTTAGGTCGCCATATTTTGGTCTGTTTCATCGACAAAGGCACGACGCTGGTCAGCTGCGTAATGTATGCGATATTTCTTAAGTATTTTATCCAGGTACAATTTCTGTACAAGTGGTGTCGTGTCATGCCGTTTGGAGGTGTCTTATCATTGAGCTAATATGAATCGTTGAAGTCTTCTTAGTTTCTCCAAGGATGTTTGTGGCAAATATATATGAGTAAATTACATTTACAAGTTATCCTAAAGATAACAGACTCTATAAAATTCCAAAGGTTTTCCTTTTCTTAAAATTTACGGAACTTAGATTTGAGGATGTTAGTAGGATATGTTAATTTAACGCCTTTAAAAAGGCTTTAAGGTGACTCCATATGTAACAAAATGGTTAGTGCTAATGCTAATTAGGTCAGTTGCTTTGTATGTATCTTTCAACCCGTACATCAACAGTTAATTATGAAACGTCAATCTAATAATTTGTAAAGCCAATTCTAATCTCTCCTAATTCATCCATCTCACCTAATGACCCTACCAATCAAACCATCATCAATATTCAACTTTGAATACCTGAATGACTTCATTAACCATGAGTAAATCCAACAGTTCCAATTGAGTGTTTCCCTGCTATTGCCAACAAATTAATGATACTCAAGGCAGTGGACATTAATTTACAGACAACATCAGCAACAACAACAACAACTCTGAACATAATGTACGAAGTGGTGGTGGTGTCGGTATGCTTTCAAACAATCACCATAAAATCTTGAGTACTTTTTAAGCTGGTATTAGACATTGTTTTTGTTGCTACGACTTTGTCCGGCTTAACTGCACTTAATGCACTTGCGACAGCGACGATAAACTGCAGAAAAAAAAAAACTATGTACATTTCATAGTGTACAATGATGATGACGACAACACTGGTAGCATTCTGTCATTGACGAATTTAAGCAATTAAACAACGATAACAAGTGCAAGTAACCACTTGCTTGTAAGAGAGTGTATACCCGCATCCGGAGACAGGCGATGAATATGGCGCCTGTGAATAGATGTTTAGATTCATTTTGCCTCCTCGGAACCACAACTTACAACAGCATCAACAGTGTTGTTGAAAGGATGTTATTTCATTCATCACCACCCCAAAGTTGGCGACTACCTCTACACCAATCCAATGGCTAAACCAGAGCATTAGTGCTAATGTAATCGCATTTTAAGAACGAACCCATTATAAAATCAAACGACAGGCTGCAATGCAACTGCATTGCAATCAAGTAGATGTAGTAAGGGCTTTCAATGCTATTGCCACAACGAGGAGGGTTGCCATATCTTACTGACTTGGGTTATCAGTGTTTTCAACTGGAATATTAAGTATCTGATTTGCAGGAACATAATTAATAAATTAATAAGTTAATAAATAAAAAAATAATTACATAATAATATAATGCACAAATAAATATATATTAATAAATTATTATGTTAATTTTTAAATAAATTAAAAAACTAAATTACATAAATAAATCAATAAATAAATAAATCAATAAATAAAAATAAATAATTTAATTAATTAATCAATTTATTAATAAATTAATATATTAATATTAAAAAAATAATAAATGAATAAAATAATAAATTAAAAGATGAATAAATTAATAAATCAGAAAATTAATAATATGCAAAAATTAATATATTAAAAAATTATTATGTTAATTGTTAATTAAATTAAAAAAGTAAATAAATAAATTAATTAATAAATTGATAAATTATTAAATAAATAAATAAATAATTTAATAAATTAATATATCAATAAATAAATATATTAATAAATTAATATATTAATAAATTAAGTTAACCAATAAGGTAATAAATTAAAAAATTAAAATATTAATAAATTAATAAATTAATAATGCAATTATATAATAAAATAATAAATTGATAAATAATAAAATTAATTAATACATTAATTTATTAATAAAATAATAAATTAATTGGTATGTGTTATTATTATTATCAAGTGGAATATTGAGTATCTGATGTGCAGGAACATAATTAATAAATTAATAATGAATAAATAAATTAATTAATAAATATATTAATAAAAAAATTTATTGATATTTAAAAAAGCAATAATAAAATAATAAATTAACAGATAATAAATTAATAAGTCAACATATTAATAAATTATAACATTAAAATATTTATTAATAAATTAATATATAAATAATTAATAAATCAATAAATTAAAAAATGTATAAATTAATAAATTAATAAAATAATAAATTAATAAATTGATAAATAATTAAACTTATTAATTCATATTTAATTAATTGATTTATTAATAAAATAATAAATTAATTTATTAATAAATTAATAATTGCTATGGGTAGACCAATTCTTCTTGAGAGATTATTAATTAATAAACTAATAAATTAATAGATTAATATAATAAAATAATATATTATTATATTAAAAATTAATAAATTAATAAATTAACAGATTAATAAATTAATAAATCAGAAAATTAATAATATGCCAAAATGAGTGCATTAATAAATTATTATGTTAATTGTTAATTAAATTAAAAAAGTAAATAAATAATAATTCTTAAATTAATAAATAAATAAATTATTTAATAAATTAATATATTAATAAATAAATATATTAATAAATTAATATAATAAAATTTATATATTAATTAATAAATTAAGTTAATCAATAAGATAATAAATTAATATATTAATAAATTTATAAATCAATAAATTAATAAAATAATGAATTATAAAATAATAAATTGATAGATAATTAAACTAATTAATTAATTAATACATTAATTTATTAATAAAATACTAAATTAATTGGAATTTGTTATTATTATTTTCAGCAGGAATATTGAGTATCTGATTTGCAGGAACATAATTAATAAATTAATAAGTTAATAAATTAAAAAAAAATTAATTACATAATAAATTAATGCGTTAATAAATTAATGCATTAATTAATGAATATATTAATAAATTATTATGTTAATTGTTAACTAAATTAAAAAAGTAAATAAATCAATTAATTAATAAATTGATAAATTATTAAATTAATAAATAAATAAATTAATTAATTATTAACTAATTAATAAATAAATATATGATTAATTAATTTATTAATACATTAATATTTGAAAAAATGTATAAAATAATAAATTAATATAATAAATTTATATATTAATTAATAAATTAAATTAATTTATAAGATAATAAATTATAATATTAAAACATTAATAAATTAAAAAAGTGATAAATTATTAAATCAATAAATTAATAACATAAAAAATTACAAAATAATAAATTGATAAATAATTAAACTAATTAATTAATAATTAATTAATTAATTGATTTATAAATAAAAAAATAAATTAATTTATTAATAAAATAATAAATTAATTCATTAATAAATTAATAATTTCTATGGGTTAACCAATTCTTCTTTAGAGATTAATAAATTAATAAACTAATAAATTAATAGATTAATATAACAAAATAACACGTTATTATATTAAGGAATTAATATATTTATTTATTAACAAAATAATATTAACTAAATAATTAAATACTATAATTTAGTAAATTAAATTCATTAATAAATAAATAACATAATAAATCAATAAGCTAATAAATAAAAAATTAAAGTATTAATAATGTATAAGTTAGATACTTTGTCCCTCAACTTCCCCTCCTCGATCAATCACGGATGCTGATTGGCGCACTGGCATCTCCTCTACAATTCCCTCTGCGGATACCGTACAGTGCGGATCGCCGCTGGCCATCGGTTGTTGTCGGTTTGCACACTTTGGTACACTTTACTCTCACTGGAATAAATGTATTAGTATATGACATGGGATCTTCTGCGATCACTTAGAACCTCTGCGTTCACTTGTCATTCGTCATTTGTCGAGAAATAACGTCTACGCGTTATTACTAAAAGGCCTCTGTCGCCACTACCACCGATTACAAAAGGTAATCTACTTTGTTATATGAAAAGAGTCACCAATAAACAGCAATCATATTTATATTAAGAATTAATACTGGTTGTTTTTATTTTTTTGGTTCTTTTCTCCCTCCACTGCTCATCATACGGTATCCTGAGCTATCGTTGTAAATACCAATGGATTTCCCCTCCCTCACCTAAACAAATAAATTAAAAAATTGGCAAACTAATAAATTAATAATTGCTTTGAGTAAACCAATTCTTCCTGAGAGATGGGCCCCGAAATATCGGAATATTTGAAGCTACTTCTTCATATAACTCTACCACTAAATTTTAAAGTTTTAATACCGCCCGAGTGGTATTCCTGCAATATAAGAAAAAATAGTTTTTCTTAGTAGACTGTGCTGTTTGAATCTTTCTGTGCAATAATTAGGTCCACTTTTTATAATAACTATTCCACAAACTTCTAAAACTTATATTGTCACCTACGAAAATGCTTTCTGATATTTTGTACAGTCAGCAGCTGTGTGAATTAAGCTGTCGATCGGCTCTCTGAAACCGGTACTATCTCTAAAACCAAAACCCAGAAAACTTAAGGTAGTGTCATTAAAACTTATAGTTTGTGCGACAATTCGACCAAATATAATTCATCAAAGGTTTAGCAAATGGCAACATTGCACCACGTTACCCTGATGAAAGTTGTTATTGATGGCGCAAATATCAAATATGCCGCCGATGACAATAACAACAGACATGACAACCGAACTCTATGCGCCAATAACAAGGCCACACAATCACATCGTTGAGAAATAATGGAAATTCTTCACAACAAAAAACAACAAGTACTCGTCGATTGCCTTTTTGTCTGGTCTAATATCTTACCAAAGGCACTTAAGTGCATTGTGAAATTGCTGGCACATCGAAGCTTCAAACAGTACCTGTTCGTGGAATAATAGCAGACAAAGTGGATAGATAAAAGGATGGATTTCGTCATTGCTGGAATAGTGCAAAATAGTTACAGCTTCAGAGTAGTTAGTCATAACCTTGGTTGTCTTGGAGTTCGACCCATGATATCGTTGTTGTCAATATAAGCGGGTAACACAGAGGAATTTGCATATTTTTTTAAATTCTAATAGAAAAATATATAAGATATTTATGGGAAATATATTTAAAATCACTTAAAAATGTCAGAATTTTTTCTCTGCGAATATTTGATTTTGAAGACATTACACAATAATTTTTCTATTTTTAGAGGAGGCAAAAGTTTCGATAGGGTTCTTACCTTTTTTAACTAAGATAATTTACCATTTAATAACATCCTGCAATATATTAGTCTAATCACGCTTGAATTTACCAACAATTCTCACTTTTTATGGAAAGCCTAAAAGTATACATCACACATTAAATAATACCAACAAACTGATATTGAAGACATCACACAATACCTTTTCTTAAGCCTTCTCGAAAGCGATCAGATCGAGTTTTTACTTTTCTTGAACAAAAACCAATTACCAATCATGTGGTCCTGCAGAGACGTATAAAAAACCTTACATTCACCAAAAATGCTTGTTTTATATGATATGCCTGAAAGTATGCACCACTCTTTATAGGTTTGCTTCTTATTTCATTAGGAATGTATTTATTTGCAGCCTTATCTGATTTTGCTTATGCCATCAGCGTACACAATTCAAGTTGCATTGGCTGTGGACTTTTATAATACTCAAGGTTACATTAAGAAACTCTTTAAATATGCTCAAAATATCCTTGTTTACAATTGTCATCATAAGAAAGTGTCCAACCAAACACTTGTTGGAATATTAAAAACATGAAAATATAACACCACTTGAGAGCTAATTCGTAGCTGCTGTCATCATACAATAAAATTGAAAAAGACAGCATTTATTTTGTATCGCTAATAGACAAGTGTTCTAGTATTGTGTGTGTATGTGTCTTCTTCACTCACTCAGTGGCGCATCATTATTGTGTGCCATACATGTGTAGTTGTTGTTGTTAAGTTAAGCACTTGAGTGATTGCCACGTTTCAGCCTGTAGAGACCACGTTTGCATATAAATGTGGAATTATACAAAATGGTAAAGTGTTGACATCGTACACATGCATGCACACACCAACATACACACACTCAAAGTGAAGCACCCTGTAAGGTTTCGTGTCCTTGATCCGTTCGTTCTATCTGGTTCATTGTTCCTTGATTCACTCACTCGTCACTGCATGACATATTTCATAGTCATTGATTTTCTTTCAATTATGCTAAAGGGACAAATAAGTATAGACAACATTTTTAAACAGCAATGTCAACAACAACAACAGCGGCAGCAGCACCAACATCAATGTGGTTGATTGACATGTTCGCCCATTTCCCATATCAGGGTTGAAATGAGGTCAATGGAGAGCCTTGAAGAAAATGGGTGATTTTATTTGGGGGGAAATATTTTAGATGTTTATTTAATTATATTTGCTGTAAATGTTGTTGATTTTTTTGTTGAATCAACAGACAACGCTTCAAGAGGAAAACATGTTCTATTTCGTTTACAAAGTGGGTTAAAGAAGTCGGCTAAGAAATGTTTGCATACATTCGAGCATTTTGACTGAATCAATGATCAGTTCATGAGTAAGAAATGAATGAACAGATTTTACGCAAACTGTTTCGGGTTTGCATTCTTTTGGGATCTGCTGAAACTTTACACAAGGGATCTCGCTCCTCTCAATGAAGTGACGGAAAAGAAATTGCATGCCTTCTCTACATCCGCCTGTTTCCTTAACCTCAGTATAACCGTTGGTGCAGGTTGCTTTCGGTTCAGTATAATTGGTCATCAAATCCTGTACAAGGAAGTACTCCATGTATCGTGATTCAGCCGTCCCATATAACCCACCTTTTATGACAACGCGAAGAACGAGATAGGAAACATGATGCTAGGGTGTTTAGTGAACTTTCTCTTCGGACATTTGTTGTATTGGAAATACAGCGCGTGTTATGTTACTGGTATTCAGGCTTGTTGTATCGGCAACAATCATCACAATTGATCCCCACAGGATAAACTCATCTAACACATTCTGAAGTCGGACTGCGATTGTTTGAGCTTTCTTTCTTTCAGCGGAAAGATAAAAAAGTCGAAAATTTGCCATATTGATACGTTTACAATTTTCCACAACGTAACAACATTACTGAGGGGTATTTTGACCCCGTTGAAAATTCGATGTTGCCTGTCCGGGGAATCGAACCCTTGTCCCTTGTTTGTGGAACAATTATACACACAGGAAAATATATGTTAGAAATAAGTTTAGATCCAAACAAATACTTGTTTGGGAGTGGCTGCAAACAAATATATGTTTGGATCCAAACATAATTTCTTTGTGTCCAAACAAATATAGCTCAATTTTATTTGTTTGGGCACCAACATATTTTTTATGTTAGAACATATTTTTTATGGGGGGAGAGAGGATTTTTGGCAAACAGAGTATCAACAGGACTCTCGCGTCTGCGGAGTGCTATTTTATAATAAATAGGTGTGTGTATGGTGTAATAGAAGACGCAGAAGCTTTGGTGGTGTGTATGCGCCCAAACACGTGTGTTTCACGTTTGTAATAATTATGTTGTTCTTCTTTCTTCAGTTTTCTGAATACAATCGTTGAGTAAAGACGGTAAAGTGGGTGAATAAATCAGTGTTTTCTGCCCAATAAATTTTATAATTGGAAATTTTATAACTGAATCAAAAAGGTGAATGGAAATATTTTATTGGACAAAGAAGAAATCGCTTTTAATAAATTTTTCATAAACATACATATATGTATATTTGAAATATGGATGTACATATTTACTACATTATACTTTGAGGAAAATGTGTTTTATTTCACAACTAAGGAGAAGCATTTAACGATGTTTCTATATATTTTATTTCTTTTTAAAAGTGTGAATTTTTATTAATTATTTCTTTAATTAATTATTCGCTTTTGGGTTTCTTTGTTTTGAACCCAAACAAATATTTGTTTGCACCCAAACATATATTTGTTTGCAGGACCCAAACATATGTTATGTTTGGGACTGATTGCAAACAAATATATGTTTGCTGCAAAATAGGTTTGGGACATATTAAAGGCCGTTTTCCGTGTATATATTATAATAATTGAGAGCGGTCACGTTTGGACGAAATCCTTTTCAGACAACTTGTAGTGGATTTAACTGTGTCCGTCTGTCTTTCTGGCTGGCGGGAGATTACTATAACTCACGATCGGATGAACCTATTAAGACCAAAATTCTGTCCTGTTCAATATGATATTGATTACACTTTTTGACAAGGTAATTTGACTTTTAGGTTCTTAGTTGTCCAAAATCTTCTCCGCCAAAATATTATCAACATAGGTCCATGTTTTGGTATAGCTCCCATATAGCGGTACCTCCCAATTTTCGGTTTTTTGAGGATTTTAGCTACATTTTGTGACGGGACTACCTGTAATTTGCAATTTGAAGTTCCCAGTAGATGCAAAACTTCTACATCAAAAATTGTAAATGCAGGTCAATGTTTTGGTATAGCCCCCCATATAAAGGTACCTAGCGATTTTACGAATTTTGAAAATATTAGCTAAATTTTTTGACGAAACTATCTGGAATTTAAGATTTGAGGTTCCCAGAAGGTGCAAAGATTCTCCAACAACAATTGTAGACATAGGTCCAGATTTTGGTATAGCGCTTATATAACGGTACCTCCAGATTTTAGGCGCTTTGAGTAGTTTAGCTACATTTGTTCATTGAACTAACTTTAATTTGATATTTGAAGTTTCCAGTGCTAACAACAAACCTAAAATTGTCAACATACCTAGATGTTTTAATATAACCCTCATATGACGGTAACTCCGAAGATATTGGTTGACTTTTTAGTTTCTTAGTTGTCACAAAACTTCTCCACCAAAAATTGTCAATATGTCAATGTATTGGTATAGCCACCATATAACAGTATAGACCGATTTTTGGAGTTTTCCTCAGTTCCCATTGGTCAAAAACCGCGTTCCCCTAAAATTATTAGAATTGGTACTTTCATAACGAAAAAAATATTCCATATAAGTTTAGAATATTTCATGGTGGAGCGTATACAAATTTAGGAACGGCCGAATTTAACATGTTTTACTTGATATCTATTTTATTTGACCATAACATTGCGCATTGTAAAATTTCCTCTAAACATACATCAGGTACCAAGAAGTTCTGAATCGGACAACAACTTCGGGTAGTCACAAATTTGTGCTTAAGTGCAGTTTAAGGACTGTTCGAGGATAGTTTCAAAAAATTTTACTGAACGTATACCTTATTTTTCTGTTTAGAGGTCTATAATGTGTTTCTTAGGCAAGTCGAAAATTACCGAAAAGCTCTAAAAAAATCTTACGGACACTAACTTAAATTCCTTGTGGCAACGATAATCGAAGGAGTGACTTTCATTGGTTCAACTGTGCCACATCGCAAATATTTTTCTCAGACGTACATGAAGTTCCAAGAAGTTATATATCGGGCAACATCTTCGGTTACCTTCCTCAGAAGGTCACTTTAAAGCGGGGTACACACGATCAGTTTTTACTATCGATTTTTCGGAAATATCGATTACTATCTCACTGTCAAAATATTTTGTGGTTGCCAGAGGAATGGCAAAATTAAATGGGCTCACAGCAAACAACCAATTAATTGAGCAAAACTGATGGTGTGTACCCCGATTAAGTACTGTCCGATAAAAGAAATTTTCATCGAAGGTAGTGTATGTAATTCTGGTTACAAATACGTACATGATTATTTTTTTCGTGGGATAGTTCTCGGGAGCCACCTTGGTGCAGTAGTTAGCGCGTCCTACTTGCCTTCAGAACGTCTGTGGTTCAATCCTTGACCAGAACATCATCATTTTCGGCGGTGGCAAATCCTTTAGCATATTGTAGTCGGCATTTCCTGAGTATCATTGAGCCAATATGAATCTGCGCACACTCATCGATCTGAGAGAAATGTCCCTTGTCCCTTTGGGGATGTTGTGCGAACATATATAATGTATGTAGTCCATGCTTCTAACATATGTAATCGCCCAAAAGCTGTAAAAGATCGTGCGGCGACCAAATTAAATGACTGAAATGACTCCCAAAATTATCTACAGTTTCAAGATGAACTACATATGTTGATACATTCCTTCGCTGCGTTTTTTCGATCGTGCGTGTAATCATAATCACAACATAATATTTTTTGCTGAGGGGAAAATAAAACATCCTGAGATATGAGTCCCGAAATGACCAAATATCTGGGATCTCTCCTTCATACATCTCTCGCATTAACATTTTCAGTAGTCTTTGCTAAAATGCTAACATTTTATTCTGTGCAAACTGTGCTGATTAGGTTTTTAAATTAAAACTTCGAAGACTTAAATTGTTTTCAATCACAGACTGAGGGCATATCTCTGTCTGCAAACCTGACTAATACATACTTTTTATTATCTATAAACAGAATGCTGTTGAGGACAATTTTGATAAGCTTAATTAATTCAATTAAATAAAACTCCACAAATCGTTCTAATAAGACAACGCTTAAATAAAAATTCATAGCATGAGCCCGGCAGCCCCGGCTAAGGTTTGAACCTGGGTGCTCTCCAACAAACAGACAATGTTGTCGAGGTCTTAGCGTTCTAAGCCACTGCCAATCTATCAAACTTCTGAACTGGAAGGCATTACAAAAAGTCTTCGATTTTATATGTGTGTGTATTGAAGAAGAAGGATACTAGGAAGACCAGAGATACTAGGTTGACTTGATAGGAAAAAAAGCTTCAAACAAATTCTTCACAACTACAAATTTTCAATAAGTTTAGTATATATCAGGAAAAATGTCTAAAATTGTCTTTTCCATTTCAAAAAAATCAAAAAAAATTTTTGATACTACATCAATGATTTTTGGTACATAGATTAAGAAAAAAATCAGCATTCCAAATCTGTTTTCGTTACTAGCTTTGATCGTTGCGCGCAAAAGATATGACCGTTTTAATTATGATAATTAGAAAAAATTCTAAAAAAATCGCGGCTTAATATAGTTAGCTGCTATATCCTATTATCGTTAACTGAATTCGTAATCTTTGTAAATAATCGCAAAGTCTCAATCGATTCGCGAAAAATCAAATATGTTAAATAATTTCACGTATTTACAAACTATTTTTGAATCAATAGCGCTCATACTTACGAAAAATATATAAAAAAAAATATAACAGCATCCAGACATTTTGAGGAATAAAATGAAACCTAAGTTGTGAAGGTTGGAGCTATAGTATTCATGTTATTTGCAAAAATACGAAGAAAATATTACAAAAAAATTAAAATCATATTCTAATTTTATTTTTTTATGGTTTTATACGAAAAGTTGGAGAAAAAATGTTTGAGTTCTTCGGCATTTTCGTCAAAATTTCACGCAATAATGATGATATTCCGTTGTATCAAATTTTTCGCTTATAGTTTTCCTATTGGATAATATTATTAGAACCTTTTATTAAATCACAAGGAATTCCAATTGTGGCATAACGTTAAAATAATGTTATATTGAATATTACAACATTTGAGACGCATATAAACCGCATAATTATGAAAATGACATGATGCGCATCCGATTTTCCAACTCAGCGAATTAATCCCTCTTATTTGATGTACAGTTTGTCAAATTCTATTTGGCGGCCACGATGTAGCATCTGCTGCATATTAGGGTGCAAAATACAGTAAAATGGTCATAATTTCCGCGAAGTTCATTTACATTTTATGCGCATCCGATTTCAATAATCACCATTAAAAAATACATCATTCTATGCCGTTTCAATGCGATCTATCAAGAACCGTAAATGTAGCATCGCACTCAATTTTTAGAAAAAAATCTATTATATCTCTGGATTTACGAGAGTTTTTAAATATCTGTTTTCGCGCAGTTTAAACACGCGTATCGATCTATTTATTTAAGAAGAACTGACACATCCAAAACGCGTTTTAATATGCGATATTTTCAAAATAATTTTTTACAAATTTTCGAAATTTGAGGGGTAACATATCCGCCGATCTAGTGGGTGGATTTTTACGCGTCGTGGCTTGTTAGATTCAGAACGTAAAAAAACTAAATTTACGCAGGTTTCCACAGAAATCGAATGACGTTTGTAAATTTTAAACCAAAAAATAGTTTTTTGAGAAAAATTTATTCACAAAAATTTCGTGTTTGGGCGCAGATTACTGTGATCCTGTGAGGGCTACACCCTCATGTTATACATTAAAAAATGCGAAATCGCGAGTACTACAATCAAGTAATAAGCTTTTAGGGAAATCCAGATGCGCGTCCCGATTAGAGTAAAAATTCAAAAAAACTCATTTTTCAGGTTTCAAAATGTCAGCATCCGTTTGAGGTAGATACAGTGGATATATTAAAAAATCATACATTAGATACTTCAACTATAAATGTACTCTGTAACTTCTCCTTTGAACATTAAGCTCTACATTGTGTTGTAAAACCACCAATTGGAAAATAACATAATGAAACTCGTTTCCTTCAACGATTTTTTTCCGATTTTTTTACATTAGTACGACCACAGCTTCCACTCAAATTATTATTTTTCAATTATTATTTTTCAATTATGTTTCAACAGTTAATTTTATACAAAAAGCTTGATATACAAGTTTTCAAACTCAGCCTTTGTCTAGCACCACATCTAAATATGCCATATGGGCTGGCTTAAACCACCAGCGAAACGATCGTATCATATTGGTTGGATGTGTGTGGACTTCGCTAGATATAACTTTTTCAATACAAAACTCCTTAGGTCATGATAAGCTCAATTAATTCAATTAAATAAAACTCTCAAAAATAAATGACCTTCGTCCTAATAAGACAACAATTTAATAAAAATTTTGAATTTCGTTACACATTAACCGGACTATATACGTCTGAAACTATAGGCAAAATGGAGTAAAATGGCATTTAAGATTTTTTCAGTTTCTCATCCTGTTGACCTTTTAAAGGGCATTTAAATTTCAAAAGAAAACATTTTTCAGATGCTGTTATTGGTGTAATATTAAAGACAAGAATATTAGATTTATATAATAATTTTCATTTATTGTCTCAAAAATATCCTTGAAAAATTAAATACTCAAAAATCCTTTGAAAACATCCTGCATTTTTTTTCAAAAAATATATGTATGTTAATATCCTTTATGTAGTGCAACACTTCCCGAAATTTCAATATCATAGCTTCGTAAGTTATTTTTTAATAAGGAGGTGGAGATTTTAGCACAAGAGACCAACTACAAGAGAAGATATATGTTAGAAATGTTGCACATTGTAAATGTCCCTGTGGAAAACAGAGTAAACTATAAGACAGATACAGAACACTGTGCACAGATATACCGAAACCTCATAGAGAAACACCACAAATATTAGTTGATATTTGCACTTGGAGAAGAGTGGAAGAACAATTTGTTGTTTTTTGAAATAAAAATATCAATGTAATTATTGTGTTTTCTAGTTTTTTGTTTAAATTTATATATAACAAATGTTTTTGTTTATTTTTTTAAAGTCAATCCCTGAGGATGATCATCAAAGATGATCGAAATATTGGATGAATAAAAATAATAAAATAAAAACAAAAAAACCATTTTGTTTTTAATTTTTAATATGACTCAAGCCAAATTAAACACAAAATTAAATTTTTTAATAAATATTTACATTAAATTCTTCAAAAAAAAAAAGAAAAACACAAAAGATTTTATTTTAAAACACTGTGCGACACGAACACAATTCAAAAAAAAAAAATCACGAAGAAACCATATTCTGACACCTCAGCATGATAGAAGACAAAAAATAAGAAGCGTGTCTTCCCCATAACTTCCACTTTTGCGGTTATGGGTCCCAAAGTTTTGAGGCCATGTTTCAAAAGGGATCAGTTTGTCAGGCTCATATCTTCTAAACCACTTAAAATTTTAATTTGCTCTCGGAGACAATGATGTAGCTCCTGTCTAAAAAATAATTCTGAACACGTAAAATCCACCAAATCTCATCTTTGTGATTTTTTTAATTTTGTTCGTGTCGCACAGTGATATAGAGTAAAATGATTCGTTTTCTTCGAAGAATTTTATGTAAATATTTACTAAAAATAACCTACAAACCTAGGATATTGAAATTTCGGTAATTGTTGCACTACTTAAAGGATTTTAACATATATTTCAAAAAATGCTGGATGTTTTCAAAAGATTTTTTAGTACTGAATTTGTCAAGGAAATTTTTAATGTCCTTGTTATCCTTGAATGCAATAAATGAAAATTATTATATAAACCCAATATTATCTCCTCTTCAATATGACACCAGCACCAGCATCGTGTAATGAGTACAAATATTTACAATATTTTTTTGAAATACGTTGTCCCTTGAAATTTGAATGTCGTTTAAAATGTCAGCATGATGAGAAAACGAAAAATCTTAAATTCCATTTTACTTCACTTTGCATATATTTTCAGACTTATATAGTCCGGTTCATGTGTAATTTTGGTTGTCAGACGGTTTTTTGTAAAGACCCCTTTATTTTTAAAAAAAAAAAAAAAACTTAAAACTTGTAAAGATTTTAATGAGATTTTTATGATGTTTTCCCCTCTAGAGGCCCTTAATGCTTTATATGCCTTTATATGCCACTATCCCTCACTAATTTTACTACGATTCCTTCACTCTCTTACAAGATGTCATACTCTAATCAGCCACTTCACTTCTATTCGACTCCTTGATTTAAAGTAAATGCTTGAGTTTAGTAAACTGTCAAAGTGTCTGCGTAGATGACGGTGAAATGCACAAGTTAGATGATTGGTATTACTTCATCTTGATTGAGCACCCAACAACAAGAAGAACAACATGGAAAAAGGACAATTCACGCTGCTATCACTTAGGTATGAACATTTGTGCACACACAGTTCGTTGTGGGTGCGAATGATGGAGCGTGTGGTGTGTGTGAGTGTGTGTCAGCATTTACAAATAACTCAACCAATCGTAATATTTTCCCATTTGATTTTCTCAAGTGGTTTTTAAGTAATGTCACAGCTGAGAATTGTACAGCTAAAATAGCACTACAACTTTACTTGAAATCAACAGCAACAACAACAACGAAAACACACATTATATGTAGGGATGCATGTACTTGCATACAATTGAAGTTGTTGTTTTGGGTGAGCATGGTGTTCTTCTTTTCTTCAGTTCGTTAGATATCAAGTGTCTAGTAGTGATGCTAGTTGGATGCTGTGAGATGTTGTCTACAACGAACGGCTGCCGCTGTTGCATCTTTGACGTGTGGACATTCATGTCTGCCGCCTTAGTTAAGTGGGAATAAATATTTCATTTCATCAAATGAGAAAATCTTCAGCATTTTAAGAATTTGTACTCAAATGACACAATATTTTGTTGAAATTAAATAACTTTATTTTTAAATAATTGGTAATAGAAACAAAGATCTCATTGTGATGATTATAAAGGGTTTCCTCTCAATTCCACCCTTTCCCACTCCTCCTCCTCCTCTTCAGTATATATTTTCTCCATTTGCTTTACTGCTAATGAAGATATAAGAAAAGTGAAAATTTATTGTTAATGGCATTATGCTGTGGAGTTGTACTTGGCATTTGCCACCATCCTCACTCCCTCTCTGCATTGTGGGTGAAGTGTTGCTGCAGCAAACATACAAACACAAGTGCTACCCACCAAATAGTGCTATTACATTCACATTAAATGAAATTGGAAAAGAAATATAGGATTTTAATGACCTCTTTCATTTATTGCCGTCTTCTTGTTGTTGTTTTTCTGTTGTTGATGAGGAAAAATCTTTGTCTGATAGCGTGGAAATTGTTTGCAATGTAAACCAAATAAAACCGAAATTTATGATGGTCCCCCAATAAATTGTCACACTAATTTCTATGTCATTGTGTTAAGTGAAGTGGTTTCAGTTGAATGTGTGCGTGCGTGTAAAATGAAACCAACATATAATTATTAACAATTTATGTTTGGAAAATAATATTTTGTAATTGTTTTGAAAACAAAATAAAATTGTTTGTATCACGGGTGATGTTGGAAATTGAGAGTTTTTGGGAAAATATGTAATTTAAAAGAAAACTATTAGTTGGGGATTTTTACGACTCCTTAATTATTATAGTTTAAAAAATAAATAAATTTAATGGAAAACAGTTCTTATGTTAGTAGATAACAATTATATGTATACCAAAGATGTAAGATCTTCTATAAATTTAGGGATAAAATAATTTATAGAGATATTCTACAGGCAAACGATGGAAAGGCATACAATTTTAAACTCTAGACAAAATAAATATAACAAAAATAGGTGGCTAAAAACATGTAGGAGTGTTGTTGATTCTTATAACATGGCCTAGCTAACGCAATCGTTGTATCTCGATACGTTTAACTATAGTGATGTCGTGGTATAACTGATACAGTTCGCCGTTCGTACAACGTTGATATTCACCGTCAACGCAGATTGGTCCGTATATCTTTCGAAAATTGTTTTTCTTAATTACATCAAGAAATGCCTTATCTGCGTGCGCAAGTACCCATGCTTCGGAACCATACATTAACAGGGGCAGTATCAGTGTTTTGTAAAGTGTGATTTTAATTTGACAAAGTATAGCATATATTTGCCACTACCATTATTCTTATTTCACAATTAATGTTCTTTTTTGGTTTTATGATGGTGACGAGGTAAACAAAGTCTTCAATTACCTAAAATTTTAATTACAAACTTCAACAGTTGATCCGACATCTGTGAACACATTTCGCATCGATACCATTAAGTTGGAAATATGGTGTTAAATATTCAAATTAGCAGATTATCCTTCGATTTTTCTAAAGGTATCAGTTACTTCATTTCCAGATCAGCATAAGTAAGTAACATGTGGCTATTGGTGTATATTGTGTCATTTCGACTAAAATATGGATCTCATATAAACTGTTCCAACAAAAAGTTTAAGATAATACACCAAAGGCTGTCTCCTTGCTGATACTTCTTTTGGTACTAAACTGTCTTGAGAGGTTCTTTCAGGGAGCCGCGTGAGCTTTGCGGGAATACTAATTTCAGACATAGTTTGGAATACTTTTGAACGTATATATACATATACGAATGTCGAAGGCTGCTTTATAATCGACAAAAAAGTGGCAAGTGTAGATCTGCATCTGAATAGTGGATTTGCAATCTGAATTTATATGGCCCAAACATTTTATTGACCATAAACTTTAGTTGTTCACACAATACCCCAGACACTATCTTATAGGCAATAGGGAGCAGACTTGTGCCTCTATAATTTGAGCAATTAGTCTTCTTATCTCCTTTCTTGAGGATGGGTCGTAGAATGCTCAGGTTCCAATCATCGAGTACGCATTCCTCCTGTCATATGTTGCTAACGAACAGATGCATACATAACTCGGCTCAGACGCTGTTTTTATCTCATCTTGGCCGGGCGGTATACACTCTGTACTATCTTCAGGGAGTGAATCTCTTGAACCTTTGTCGTTGTTTGGTATTGGATACCAACAGTTTAGAAAAATGTTCTTTCAATAAGCTAATCATTATTCTGGCTCCTGTACTTCCGCTTCTCCATTTGGTTCCTGTTTTCTCGCTTTTCGTATTGCTACTGATTGTACGGTAGACCAACATGCCTCATTATTCTCTTCGGCTGCAGCATGTCACTCCAAGTCATACCATGAGTTCTTTGGTGGAGTCCTCTGATACCCAGGTATGGTCTTTGTGGCTGTTTGAATGTAGTTTGCAATACTATGCCACCGTGCTGATAAGTTATCGGAACGAGGATTGTTTTTTTAAACAATTGGACCAGTTGAGTGAAAAATGCTGTGGCTATCTGTTGTGGTTGCAGCTCACGATTTCCAATTTCCGCGTTATGTCTGTTCGTACCTTATTTTCTACGTTTAATCGGTAAGTAGCTTTGCAGCAGAAGAATGGTGTTTAAGATAACTGTTGTTATAGAAGCTATTCTATAGGCAGAAACCTTAAAAAAAGTCTGTTGAGGCAGATGGCTTTCAGAAGTTCTTCTACAGCCGGATAACCCTCATAATGTCTTCTGTAAGCCGCTGAAATTCTAGTGCCTTGTGAAAGCAGGAGCCCTTCGAAAGGTCGTCTATTGCCAGAAGAACCTCAAAATGCAGAAGATCTCCAAAAAGTAAAAAGGTTGAAGACGTCTTCTATTGGCTTAGGACGTACCATATGTTTTCTATAGTTCGAAACCATCTCAAACGCCTCATAGGTAAAAAAAATATCAAAGGCCATAAACTTGCCAAAGGTTCTCTATAGGCAGAAAACAATATTGTATAGTCCGTAAGCCTGCAAAAGGTCTTTACTAGGCAGAAGGTTTACAAACGTTTGCCTATAGATAGAAGACCTGCAACAGGCTGAAGACGATCGAAAGGAATCCATGGACAAAAGAAAATCAATAGGTGTCGTGAGGCTGATCTGCCAATAGTCTTTCTTAGACAGGAGACCAGTCAAAGATCTTCTTTAGTCAGAATGATTCTATGAGCAGAAGACCATAAAAAGGTGTCGTGAGGCAGATCTGCCAAAAGTCTTTCGTAGACCGAAGACCAGTCAAAGATCTTCTCTAGGCAAAAGGTCTTCAAAACAGGTATTATAGGTTAAAGAGGATTACATATGCTGAAAACTCATCAAAGGTCTCATTTGCGCAGAATAAATGCAAACGATATTTTATAGATAGGCAGCCTACCAACAAGTGTTTCATAGGCCGAAGACATGTCAAAGGTTTTTACAAGCAGAAGATCTGTCATAGATCTTTTATACACGGAAGATCTGACAAAAAGCTTTCGTAATAGAGGACCTACCAAAAGTCTTCTTAGGAAGAATATTTTAAAAGGTCTTCTGTAAGCAGGGACTTTTAAAAGGTCTATTCCAAAAAGATCTTCAAAAGGTCCTCTATAGCAATAGGGCCTTCAAAATATCCTCTATAAGAAAAGGGGTTTATAGGGAGAAGACCTGTCAATGGACATCTAAAGACGGACAACTTTTAAAAGATCTTTTGTAGGCAGTAGACATCGAAAAGGTCGTAGATATTCCAAAGGTCATCTAAAGGTCGACGTCAAAATATCTTCGAATGAATTTCTGTAGTCAGAAGACAATTTATAGGTCTTCTATGGAACCAAAACCCACAAATAGCCTTCTGTACACAGCAGACATTCAAAGGGAAAAAGTCTTCTAAAAGAAGAATACCTTCAAATGTCTGGTAAAAAAATTTCAAAAGATATTTGTCATCGAAAGATAAAGTATAGATAAAATATCATCCAAAAATCGGGCATTAGCAGAATAAAGATAAAAGAAAACCAATAAGGAAAGGATCAAAGTCGGGCGGGGCCGAGTATATGATACCCTACACCACTGTGAATAGGTAAAATATATATGGGAGCTAAATCCAAATGTGAACAGATTGCGATATAATTTGGCACATATATTTCTAGACCAAACACCGTCACATATTCCAAATTTCATCAAAATTAGACATACATAGCGTCTTTGTTGCATCAAATGCCTTAAATCGGTCGAAAATATATATGGGAGCTATATCCAAATCCGAACCGATTTCGATAAAATTTGGCACTCTTATTTCTAGACCAAATTCCGTCACACATTCCATATTTCATTGAGATCGGACATATATAACGTGTTTCGTGCACCAAATACCAAAAATCGGCCAAAAATATATATGTGACCTATATCCAAATCTGAACCGATTTTGATATAATTTGGCACATTTATCTATATACCTAATTCCGTAACACATTCCAAAATTTCATCAAAATTGGACAGATACAGCGTGTTTGGTGCATCAAATACCTCAATTCGGCCGAAAATATATAGCTATATCCCAATCTGAACCTATTTTCACCTTCATTAGGCGAAAAAAATGATCTTCCCCAATTTTCAGCCAAATCGAACAATAAATGCGACCTGTACGTTGCGAACGGACGGACGGACAAGCATAAATCGACTCAGATAGTGATTTTATTCATATCCCTAGAAGGAACTATGGGTCTATCTCTTTTCCTTAGGCATGTTACATACAAATGCACTATCACATAATAGTATAAAAATACAGAAGACCTTCAAAAGTTCTTCTATAGCAATAGGGCCTTAAAAATATCCTCTATAAGAAAAGGGTTTTATAGAGAGAAGACCGGCCAAGGGACTTCCAAATACGGAAACCCTTTAAAAGGTCTTTTATAGGCAGTAGACATTGAAAAGGCCGTATATATTCAAAAAGTAATCTACCTTTAAATGATCTGCTGTAGTCAGAGTACACTTTATAGGTCCTCTATAGAACAAAAACCCACAAAAGGCCTTGAGTACACAGAAGACATTCAAAGTGAAAAAGTGTTCTAAGGGAAGAATGCCTTCAAATGCCTTGTAAAAAATGTTCAAAAGATATTGGTCATCTAAAGATAAAGTATAGATAAAATATCGGGCATTAGCAGAATAAAAACAAAATTCACAGCAGGAGTACATCAAAGGTCCTTTCATATGCATAAGTCTTTCAAAAGGTATTCTTTAGACAGGAAACATGCGAAACTTTTTTATAGGCAGAAAAAGGACATACATTCTAGGACCGAAAATCAAATATCAAAGTCAATAGGGTTCTATAAGCAGATTACCGTTTAAAGGTACTTCGTTGTCAGAATACCTTTATATATTCTGCATAGGTAGGAACCCTTCAAAAGGTGCCCTCGAAGAGATCTTTTATGGACAGAAAACATTCAAAAGGCCTTAATAAAAAGAAGGTTTTCAAAAGGTAGTCTTTAAAGTAGTGTAGACTAATGCACTATATTAAAGGAAAGCCTTCAGACAGTCTGTTACAAAGAAAAGGCCATGATTAAAGCGTCCAAATCGATTACCGAACTGCTACAATAAGCCCTTTATTGACAGAAGTAGGTTCTCTAGAGCAACTTGGGAGCCACCGTGGAGAATGCACATCGGCCTTGGGCTCGGAAGCTCTGTGTTACAATCTCTGATCAGAACATCAACATTTTCGGCGGTGGCAAATGCCCTAACTGTAATATTTGCTTGTATTTTCTGAGTATTTAAGCTTCTCTACAAGCGGTATCGTTAGTCGAAGATCACACTAGCTATGTTTCAACATGGAGACTTCGAGTTTATAGGCGAGCGGTATAAGGTAGTGAAACCGCTGTACATGGTTTTCTGTGTTTGCGATGTTGCCTCTTCCTTCCCGTTCGGACTCGGCGATAAAAAATAGGTCTCATACCATATATGCAAAATGAATCGGCGTGTACTCATTGATATTAGAGAAGTCTCCCTTGCCCTTTAGTTTACGAGCTAGAGTGGGAACCGCAAAACGTTTTTACAATAAAGAGTTTCATAGGCTGCCATTTGTCACAGAACTATGCAATATTTTTCAACTTAAAATTACCAAAAGCAGCCAAACAGATTTCCCATCAGATGGAAAAAGATCTAACAAATTTCGTAGCTTTCATGGAAGAGAATTCTTAAAGAAAGTTTTTTTTTGTTTGCTGCAGTACTGGGGGTAAACCCCTAGAACTAAAAATATAAACCCCTAGAACTATATGTTCTTATTTTGCTTTTTCAAAAGACTATGTCACATACAATACCCAATTGTTTACTGGAAATATCATCAAAATTTGTTCTTTATTTGAAAAGAGTGCCCATTACAAAGCATATCGTTTGTTGTGGACCACAAAAATGAAAACATAACAATTTTCATAAAAACAAACAAAACATTTGGCATGTGGTAGCAGCAACAGTCAAATATACATACGAGTACAAATATGTACATACATAGTAGTAAATTTTAATGGCTGGGAAAGAGGAAGAGTAAGAGCATCAGTTCAAAAAACGCATTTGAAATGTTTCATACTTTAAAACACACAACAACAACAAGTCATTATAACGTATGTTTTACAATCAGGCAAACAAACACTGCTGACATTTAAATAAATCACTTTGTAAATATTCAGCAATTAGAACATATTCAACATTTGCCACGACAAACGAAACAAAAACATTTTACAACAAAACACCACAGATTCATAAAAACATAATAATAACAACAAATTATGTAACTCATAATTTTTTGGCCACCTTTTTTCTTTTGGAGTAAAAGAGATGTAAAATATATTTTGTTGTGTATATTGTTCAAAACAAGTGTTGACACAAAGTAAACAAAATATAATAACAGCAATAATTTACTTAGTAGAATATATACAAGGAACTTCCTGTTTTTTACGCCACGGAAGGGTGTTGCAATACGGTATTACATAATTTTTTTCCAGAAAAAAATTGTGTTGCCTAGATATTTATATGAAGTATGATGTGCTACTACGAGTAATAATATAAATCGTAATAATTTATATATCACTTGTTATATCCGCTTCTCTCAGTGACAGTGATATTAACATATACATATGAAGCCCAAAAATCTTTAGAAATCATCACTTAATAGGTGGTATTTCTGAGTAACTATTTTTTTTGCTATTTTAACCACTCGTGTCCCCTTATTTCAAACTTTCGCAATTTCTTAGAACTTTCTTCTTCGACTAACTGCTGTGCAAAATTTGCTGTATTTTATTTGTTATAAATCTATAAATATTTTTCTAAATTGTTCATGCCAAAGAATGTTATGGCCTATGCAATCAAATCAAAGTTAACTAAAAGTAATTGAGAACACAGTGAGTGGTCCCTTACCCACTGCTATGGTCACATGGCAATATAGAATTCCATTCCAACCATAATATGCCCAACCAAACAAGCAATTATAATTGTGGTGGGTTGTGTTATGATATTGTGGGACAATAACAACATCAGCAATAGCACAACATCATCTAGTAAATAATTTCATATTAATGATGAGCTTTTGTGACAGAAAAAATAAATACCAATATATGTTTACAAACACATGTACAGATTATTTTGCATAAATATAATAGGGATTCGGTATGGTGACAATGAAATATAAATTATAATATTTATTTATTCATTTTGGTTTTTAGTGATTTGATTGCACATTAACAATCACATTTGAAAAGAATTCTCAATATGTTCAAGAAAGGGATAGCGAAGGGAAGTGAATTTATCACCATTATACTTCTGACATTGTAGATCTAATAACGCAGTAAAGGCAGATAATCTTTGAAGCTTCTCAAAAGTTCTTCGGTACTTGAACTTCAAGGTCTACTGTAGGCAGAAGACTGTTATGCGATATTAGGCTTAATTTATGCAAAATGTTTTATAGACAGAAGGTCTTAAAAAGTAAACCACCGTGGTGCAGTTGTTAGAACGTCCGTCTTGCATTCAGAAAGTCTGCGGTTCAATCCCCGACCAGAACATCAAAATTTAAGGCGGTGGCAAATCCCCTCAGTGTAATGTAGGCGACATTCCATGAGTATTTAGCCATGAAACACTTCTCTGCGAATAGAGTCGTAAGACACGCCATTTGGACTTGGCGATAAAAAGTTGGGCTCATATCAATAAGAGTCGACGTGTACTCATTGATATGAGAAACGGCTCGCTTATCCCTTCGGGAAGTTGTAGGAGCATATACATGTATAAGTAGAAGAGCTTGGAATGAATCTCAGAAGACCTTAAAAATGTTTTAAATGACACAAAACCTTCAAAATACCTTCTGTAGCCGGAAAACTTGGAATATGTCTTCAAAAAAAGATCATAAATGGTCGCCTATAGACAGAGGATCTTTGAAAAATCTTTAATAAGCCGAAGATCTGTCAAAGATACTTTAACAGGGCATCCTGTAGACGGAGACATTCAATTTATTTTCTAACTGACTTTTATTCCCAAACGAGCTAAAAGGCATTCCATACACAGACGACCTCCAAAAGACCTTCTATATGCAAAGGATCTGCAAAAGGTCACCTTTAGTAAGAAAATTCGAAAAGAATTTTGATTGGCAGAAACTTACAAAATTTCTTCCTTAAGAAGGTTTCTGTTATAGAAAGTATTTCATAGACGGAAGACCTTAAAAAGAAGAACTTGGAATAAACCTCAAAAGGCCTACACTATACACGATGCGCCTTAACTAATTTTAAATGAAAGGTTCTTACACCTGGGAAGTTTTTACGGATTCTAAAACTACAATGTTAATAGATGGGAAAAATAAAAAAAAAACAAAAAAATTGCCGGAGTGAATTTCAAATAAATCGCGGTCAAAGTTAAATTTTTAAAGATTTATTATGTTTTTACGATTTTGCTCGGAAACCGTAAGCCCTATCGAAATCGGATTAAAGAAAATGTTGTAGCAGTGAAAAATCTCTACAAGAATGACCATTATATCTTTTTCCTAGGGTATACCATTTTTGAGATATAGAAGTTCAAATAGGGACAATGCACTGACTGTATCGCTTCCTTATAAAACAATGTCATGAAGGGTGCACCTTAACAAACTTTAAATGAAAACCGCTTACACTTTGAAAGTTTTTGTAGATTCTGAAACAAAAATTTTCATAGATGACAAACATTCAAAAACAAGAAAAAATCGCTGGAGGGATTTTCAAATAAATCGCGGCCAAAGTTCGCATTTTTAGGTTTATTTTGGGTTTTCAGGATTTTGCTTGGAAACGACAAGTCCTATCGAAATAGAACTGAAGAAAATGTTGTACAGGATTTTCCTAGCTACAACAGTTTCTCTAGTCCTATTTCGATACGACTTGCTGCTTCTAAGAAAAATCGAGAAATCCTTAAATAAACCTAAAAATGTGAACTTTGACAGCGATTTATTTAAAAATCCCTCCAGGGATTTTTTCTTGTTTTTGGATTTTGTAAGCAGAAAACCTTCAAAATGTTTTTTAAAGGTAAAAAATCTTCAAAATGCCTTTTGATTGCGGAAAATTTGCACCAGATCTTAAAAGGTCGCCTATAGGCAATGTGATGTGAAAATGTGTTTTATAGCCAGACTACGTAGCAGAGGTCGCTTATGGCCAGAAGATATATAGTAGGCCGAATACCTGCTAAAGGTCTTCTGTACGTGGAGTCATTCAAAATGTTTTCTAAAGGACTTTTATTCACAAAAGATCTTCAGTGGGGTCCTCCATAGGCGGAATACTTGAGAAGGCCTTTTACAGCAAAAAGAAAAATTGCCAAATATCTTCCATAGGCAGAATACCTGCCAAAAATGATTTCTAGGCAGAATACCTACAAATGATCTTCTGTCGGCAGTAGAGACTTAAAAGGGTAGAGACATATAAAACTTCTTCTATATTCCATTTGTTTTCTGTAGGCAGAATACCATTACCATCACTAAGTAGAATATCTCTAAAAGGCCTTATATAGACAGTTGACCTACGAAAGACCTTCTATTGTTCGAACTTCAAAAGATCCCCTAAAAACAGAAGAATTTCAAAAGATCGCCTATTAGCAGAAAAAGTTCAAAGTATTGTACAGACGGAGCTTGGACACAATTTTAAAATGCCTTCTATAAGCAGAAGGCCTTTACAATGTCTTTAAAAAATAGAAAACCTTCAAAATACCTTCTGCAGACGAAAGACTTGGAATAGGTCTTCCAAAGAAGATCTTAAAATGTTGTCTTTAGTTAGACGACTGGAAATGGCCTTCTATAGACAAACGACCTACCAAAGATCGCTTACATGCAGGAGACCTTCAATAGATCTTTAATAGGCGGAAGACATCCCAAAGTTCTTGTATAGGTAGAAGACCTACATTTCTAATGGACTTCTATTGCCAGAAGATTGTCAAAACGCCTGCCATAGACAGAAGATCATCAAAGGACCTCGTATAGACAGAAAATTCGAAAGGACCTTTTATTGACAAAAAAAACGTAAAAAAGATTTTCTATAGACAGAAAATGTGCCAATGGAAGTCCATCAAAAGGTCTTCTGTAGGATCTGCAAAATCTGTGTGATCTTCAGAGTGTCTGCAAAAGGTCACCTGTAGACAGAAAACTCGGAAAGACCTTTTATAGAAAGAAAACTTTTATAAGATCTTCTACAGGCAGAAGACGTGACAAAGGAATTCCTTCAAAAGGTCTTCTGTAAGTATTGGCTATACACAATGGCGGAAACATACAAAACTTATCCTAACAATTAAGATTTTCTATTCCCAACAGATCTTCAATTTGCTGTTTGTAGGCTGAAGACGCCAAAAGACCTTCTGAAGCAGAAGATCCTCAAAAGGCAGAAGACCTTATATAGATAGTTGATCATCGATAGACCTTCTATTGTCAGTGGAATTTTAAACTGTCCCGTAAAAGCAGTATACTTTCAAAGAGCCGCCTATAAACCGAATAAGTTCCAAAGGGCTTCATTAGACGGAAGTACCTCAAAATGTACTTTAGTTGGTCTTCTATAGGCAAAAAAGCAAAAAGCAGACAAACGGACTTTCAAACAATCTTCAAAGGGTTTTCTATATGCGGAAGACCTACCAAAGGTCGCTTATTTGCAGAAGACCTTCAGGCTTTAATAGGCCAAAGGTTTTCTATGGGCAGAATAACTAAAGGGTGTTTTTTTAAGCCCGATAGAACTTGAAATTGTAAAAAATAACACAAAAAATTAAATTGTAATCAAAAAATTTTTTTTATTCGAAAGATCAATACGTGGCATTAACACTTGAAAATGATTTCGGGCATTTGGGCACCGCGGCTGTTCTTGACGAAGTGCATTCTGGACGTCCAATTTTTGGCCACTTTTTCGAGCACTGCTGTCCGTATGTCACGAATAACACGAACAATGCTGGCCTCCAAGGCATCAATTGTTGCTGGTTTATCAGCATAAACCAGTGACTTCACGTAGCCCCACAGGAAATAATCGAGAGGTGTCAAATCGCACGACCTTGGAGGCCAATTGACAGGTCCACTTCTCGAAATCAACTTATCGCCAAATTTTGATTTCAATAAGTCGATGGTTGCGTTCGCCGTATGGCACGTAGCGCCATCCTGTTGAAACCACATCTCCTCCGGATCAATGTCATCCATATTTTCAAACAAAAAATCATTGATCATGGTGCGGTAACGATCTCCATTGACCGTAACTCGAGCTCCGGCCTCATTTTTGAAGAAATAAGGTCCGATGATGCCACCAGCGTGAAAACCGCACCATACGGTGCATTTTTCTGGATGTAATGGAGTCTGTAGGGTCTCTTGTGGATTGGTCTCACTCCATATGCGGCAATTTTGCTTATTAACAAACCCGAAATCTATACACAGTTCGACGAATGGCTTGTTCAGATGGACGATTATGTACGCCATACAAATGACGAAGTCGTCTATAAGTTGCGCGAATCGACGACTGATTTTCAAAGTAAATTTGGATAATTTCGTAGCGTTGTTCAAGCGTGAGTCTATTCATAATGATTTGTCAGAGTATACTGAAACAAATAAAAAAAAGTTTAATCAAAATTTAATTTTTTGTGTTACTTTTTACAATTTAAAGTTCTATCTAGCTTAAAAAAACACCCTGTACAAGTGGTCTTCTGTAGGCGGAGACATTCAAAGTGTTTTCTAACGGACTTCTATTCCCAGGAGATCTTCAAAAGGGGTTCTATACGCAGAGGCGTTCTATATAAAAGATCTTCTGAAGGCATCATGAAGGTAAAAGTTTTCTATTCCCAGAAGTTCTTAAATTTTTTGTCTGTAGGCTGAAAAGGCCTTCTAACGGCACAATAACCTCAAAGTGCAGAAGACTTTGTATAGACGATTGTCCTTCGATAGACTTCTATTCTCAGTGGAACTTCAAAAAATCTCGTAAAAGCAGTATACTTTCGTCTATAAGTAGAATATATTAAAGGGGTTTCTGTATACAGAAGTACCTCAGAAGGTACTTCTCTAGATCTAGAAGATCTTCAACGGAAGTGATGACCCTTATAACTCCTACTTTAGTGCACAGGATCATCTCTAATTAGATTACAAGGTACTATAATGACTAAGAAAAGACTTTGTTATGAACAAGTAAAAACGGCGTTAAGTTCGGACGGGCCGCATTTTGTATACTCCCAACCATACATTATATTGAAGCCACATTTCAGCCATTACGATTAAATAATACCAAAAATTTGGAGATACCATTCTACGGGGGTTTATCAAAACGTGGACCGTTAAATTTCTGGGGGAAAATTTCGTAGCCCCATCGAAGATTAAATACCAAATTTCAGTTGGTATAATAAGACTAAAACATTAAAAATACCGAAAATCGGGAGATTCTGTTGTATGGGTGCTATATAAAAACGTGGACCTGTACTGTCAAATTTCTGGGGAAAAGGTTGTTAGCCTCAACGAAGAGTAAAAACCACATTTCCGCCAGTTCGCTGGGATAATGAGGCTAAAGCCTTACTAATACCGGACATCGAGAGGTATTGTTTTATTGGGGCTACATTAAAACGTTGACCTGCATCGACAAATTTCTGGACGAAATTTGTTTTGTAGCCTCAACATAGACCTTATACCAAATTTCAGCCAATTTGGTGAGACAGTGTGGCTAAAGCCTTTAAAATACCCAAAATCGGGAGGTACGTTATAACGGGGGTATTCCAAAACGTGGACTTGGGCCAAAAAATTTCTGGGGAAAAGTTCTGTACCCTTACGAAGAATAAATACCTAGATTCAGCCAGTTCCGTGAGATAATCAAGCTCAGGCCTGTCTCTGGAGAAAAGTTGTTTGGCTTCTACGAAAAATTAATACCAAATTCAGGCAATTCGATTATATAAAACCAATAAAATACCAAAAATCGGTACGTACCGTTCTATAGGGGCTATATCAAAATGTGGACCTTTACCTTCAAATTTCTGGAGGAATGTTGTGTAGCACCAACGAAAATAAAATACCACGTTTCAGCCATTCTTTTGGATAATAAGGCTAAAATCTTTAAAATACTGAAAATCGGGAAGTACCGTCCTAAGGACCTACACCAACAAATTTCTGGGAGAAAGTTTATTTTTTGACACAAAGAAAATTAAATACCAATGTTTTGACATTTCGGTGGGATAATAAAGTAAAACCTTTTCAAATACCGGAAATAGGGTGGTTTGGCAATTTCGCAGTGATAATGAGGCTAAAATCTGATACAACCTGAAATGTGACCGTAAAGCTTTATGGGGATTTTATCAGAAATGTTATTATATTGTTATTAAATGAATTGTCATCCCTAAAGCCATACTTATGTATGTATTTATGTGTTTACAAACATATCCATATATAATTGCATGCGTGCGGAAGCAGAGGACAAAATGTAATTATAAATACGTAATTGTGTTTGTATTGACATTATGTGTGTAACCATTTATGATGTAATTTAAAATACACACTCACATGACGTGTGTTTGTGTGTGTTATGGTAAATTTCATATTTGAATACCGGAAACGGATACTGTAAACAACTTATTTTGCTATGCTCTCCAATGGCGTTCGCGCATACACATACGCACTCAAACAATCTAATATGTTGATTTATTATTACCGTAATGATTTGTTTTATACTATAACAACCTAACTGACAGAATGGACGGTAATTTTAACTTTTCAATCTATTTATTCTCATTACTCCCATTCATTGCCCCCAACTCGAATTATTATTTGCATTGCACAAAAAAACATTTGACATAACAACAATTCTATTGAATTAACCAATTTAAATAATCGTGACTACAAATTGCGGCCCCTACGGTTCGTTGCCGATATGATTATGCATAGATTCTACTTTGCCTAAATGAATTATTGATATCCTCATTTAAAATGTAATAAATGTGTATTGTAGCTATGTAGTTGAACTAATTACGAGAGTTGTACTTTTTTAAGTCGCAAATAAAATTTGTGACACGAGTTTTCAGTATGAAATGTACAGGAAACACGTTTGTATGAACAAAATTAATTTCTAAGGTAGAATAAAAAAATTAAATTTAATGAAAATCGCTTGTTTTTTTTGTTGACGAGTCAATTAAGTGATTGTCTGTAATTTATGACTTGACATAACGTCAGATGACACCCTGTATTAAGTAAGTTTTTAATTTTGTTATCTATCCGAAGTTATCAATAAAAATCACTTCTCTCATAAATGACAGACTTGTCTATGGATTCTTTCCTCTTTTTAGCTTTGTACTGTACTTGTACCGATTTTTATACCCTCAGCATTTATACTAACGAGGGTATATACTCTTTCATACGGGCAAAATGTGCCTCATCGAAATAATGGTTTTAGACCCCAAGTATGTTTGGACGAAATGTTTTTCAGACAATTTGGAGTCGATCTAGTAATGTCCGTCCGTCTGCCTGTCTGGCTGGCTGGATAACTCGATAACTCTCGCAATATTTTGTCCAACCTTATTTTAAGTTCAAAAATGGGTTATATCGGTCCACTCCTTCCGGTACCTCCCCCACAAAAACTCGAAAATGTTCGGAAAATTTGTACGTACTATAACTCTTGAAGGGCTTATCCGATTTGGTCCATACTTTGCACATCGTGAAATGCTTACCAGATTTAGATGAGGTTCCAATATGGTTCAATTGGTCCACTGCTTCGGGTAGCTCCCATACAAAATTTCGCATAAGTTCAGTTTAGGACCTGCTCTCGAATCGCTTTGATTTTTGTTGTATCAAGTTGTAGTCACTACCCCCCCCCCCACGACGGTACAACTTTTATAAGGGACAAGTCCATACTTCCTGAGAAAATAGCCTGAAAGTTTCAAAAAAAAAACCCTATGACACCGTGTGTAGTGGTTGGAGCGCAATATAACTCTCCAACGGATCTGCCGTTTCGGTCCAAAATTTGGCCTGAGTAACATTTGTCCAAACATATTTTAAGCTCGATGATAAGCCATATCGGTCCACTCCTTCAGGTACCTCCCCCACTAAAGTTCAAAAGAAGAAAAATTGTTCGTAGGTAATTGATTTGGTCCATACTTTACACATCCTAATATACCCAACAGGTATAGATCAGGTTCAAATATGGACTATATTTGTCCACTCCATCCGGTACCTCCCACACAAAATTTTGGATAAATTCACTTGAAGACCTGCTATTGAATCACTTTGAGTTTTATTGAAGCAGCAATTACGATGGTAAACCTTTTTTCATGGGCAAGTCCATACTTCTTGAAATTTTTTAAAACCCCCTAAATATATACTTTTTTTGGGAAAAAATTGTTTCAATATATACAGGCTGAGGGTATATCTCTGTCGGCAAAGCCGACTGATACTTTTTTACTTGTTGGTTTCAACATACAGCAAAAATTTGGAAGCCATATGAGCCGAACAACCCATTACAAAGTAATGTAAACAAACTAAATTCTGCATTACTAGTAGGCTAAAAAATAACGGGTTACTTTTTCAAAAATATAATATTACATATGTCTATATTAGGCAGGGGCAATTTGTTGGGAAGGAAAAAAACCTTAATGGGCACGACGCGTTTCTGATTCCTGAAATTGTACTGAGCACAGAAGTCCACTAGATTTTTCATCCAACCCTCAGACAAAGTCTGAAAGTATGGTATTTTTAAAAACATTTCTCACCACTATGAGAGCTACTAACTTGGATTTTCAGAGAATATTTTTTCCACGATTATTTGAGTGTAGATTTTTAACCCATGGATTTTTTAAGGATATTTTCCCCACCCTACTTTAAAGCAACAAGCATCGATTTTTTAAGGATATTTTTTTACCCCACTTTAATGCAACAAGCGTGAATTTTTTAGGGATATTTTTTCCACCCCACTTTACATCAAAAAGCGTGGTTTTTAAGTATATTTTTTCCGCACCACTTTAAATCACAAAGCGTGGATTTTGTAAGTATATTTTTCCAACCCACTTTAAATCAAAAAGCGTGCATTTTAATGGATATTTTTTCCATCCAACTTTCAATCAAAAAAGTGGATTTTTTAAGGATATTTGTTTCACCCTTTTTTATTTTTTCCACCCCACTTTACATCAAAAAGCGTGGTTTTTAAGGATATTTTTTCCGCACCACTTTAAATCAAAACGCGTGGATTTTTAAGGATATTTTTTCAACCCCCCTTTAAATCAAAAAAACGAGAATTTTTAAGTATATTTTTTCCACCCTACTTTAAATCAATAAGAGTGAATTTTTTAAGGATATTTATTCCACCCCACTTTAAATCAAAAAGCGTGGATTTTTAAGGATATTTTTTCACCCCACTTTAAATGAAAAAGTGTGGATTTTTTAAGGATAGTTTTTCCACCCCACTTTACATAGAAAAGCTTGGATTTTTTAAGGATATTTTATCCAACCCACTTTAAATCAAAAAGGGTGGATTTTTTTAAGGATATTTTCTCCACCCCACCTTAAATCAAAAGGCGTGGTTTCTTAAGGATATTCTTTCCACTTCACTTTAATTTAAAAAGCGTGGATTTTTTGAAGGATATATTCTCCACCCAATTTAATTGCTTAAATTTTTGATTTTTAAGGAATTTTTTGTTTACCACTATCAGAACACAGAGGCCAATTTTCCAAAAAACCTTGCTAAAACTTCAAAAATGAATGGATTTGGACATAACCTTAGGTTCTTATGTGTTTCGGGTCGCTGATTTTATTTTTTGTATTTTTGTAACCCTTAGACGGTCATTAAAGGGGTGTTTTTGGTCCCTTCTTATATAAAATGAGATCGTATCAGATCAAAATATTCTACAAATTTGTTCGCCATCAATTTCTACTATAGGTCCTATATTTCTATATTTTACCTAAATCCAGAAATATGCAAAATTATAAACACATTTTAGGGTTAAGGTCGTACTTCATGTGGGTTTTGGCAAAATTGTCATACAAAGCATCATTTAAGAAGAACGGCGTCAAAGACAAAAATGTTCTCAGCTAAATTTCACTATAAGTCACCAAAGAAATGAAATCTCTAAAACCAAGAAACTAAAATAGGGGTGCAAGCTTTCACCATTTCTACAGTTTTGGAAATATTTGAGTTAAGATCACTTGGAATGCACTTTAGGTGTATAATCTCTTTGGCAACTTTACTGACAAGAATGCGAGGAATATTTTTCTTAAAAAAAATAAACCTCGTCCGAGTAATAAAAGGGGTCCTTTTGGTCCCTTTTTTCACAAATCTTTAAAATATCCTATAAAATATGGTCGGATCAGACCAAAATATTCTAGAAATTTGTTCGCCATAAAATTTTACTATAGGTCTTAGAATATATCAAAATTCTAAATTATACCCAAACGCCAGAAAGTGACCCTATACTATATCCTGATATTCTGAATGAAAGAAAATCTGTATATACCTGCAAGACAAAATATCACATAAAAACGAAAAGTGCAAATATGTGCAGGATGTTTCGATGGAAATTGGTAAAAAACTCTTCCCTTTTTATGAAATGATAAGTTTCACAGCCCAACTCGATCTTACTCATAACTATTTTCATCGCTTTTTGTGAAAATTGATCTTAAAAAATGCAACAAACACAAACATCAATTACACTATGCAACACTGAAAATGCAAACAACTTCTAGTATGGATTTTTTGAAAGTACATATTTAGACTACAAAAACCCTAGTTGGGTTTTGTTCTGTCAGATCCAGTTCGGATTTTATGGCCTCATCTAAACCGGGCTAAATCTACACTTTTTTGCATTTATCAGGCCTTTATCTAAGAAAAGAATAGGAATTTGGCCTTGCTGTCTTCAGCAATATTGTAGCCCTAAACTAGTAGAACTTATCTTTTGAAGAAACCACATAAGAAAAACTCCATTTAGGGCATCAAAATCTATAAAATATAGAAAATTTTACATAATTGCTGAAATTCTGGTCTGTATCGGCTAAACTATTGGGAGTTGAAGCAAGTAACCTTTTGCAAAAATCTTCCAAATAAAGTTTTCAACAATTCTTTAGAACATTCTGAAACTCTAAAATGCTTACTTCATGTTGTTTCAGCGGTATTTTGCATCATATCTTTTACAACACGTATTTCAAACACAGTTCACACCAACAGTTTATTCTCGCATTACGGATTTCACTGCATTATTGACATTTTTATTAAATCGTCGTTGAGAAATGTACTGAAAACAACGGGATAGAGGCATTTTACAACAATGACATGTTCTGAAGAGTTATGTATTACATTCCAGGCAATATTTTTCCTAAAGAAAATATTCAGAAAAAATTAACGGTTTTGGAGATACGGTGCGAAATGTATGAAAATTGTGGTATTTTTGCATATATTTTGAAAGTTTAGGCAATAAATGTAGTTTTTCGAGTTCATTATTTCTCCAAATATTGTATTCTTGTCCTTTTCTACAAATTTGCTTCAGAGGTCAGAAGAAGATTCGCATTGGTTTCAGAGATATAGCCCCGAATTTCTTTAAAAACTCAATATTTAACCATGTTTAGATGGGGCCATTAAATACGAGCTGGATCTGACACAACAAAACCCAACTAGGGTTTCTTGTCGTTTGGGTCTGTACTTTCAAAAAATCCTCAGTTTGAATTGTTTGCACAAGATCACCTTAAAAATGTTGCACAGTGTTATTAAAAAACGCTCACATCAATCGCGACACTGAACGTTTTAAATACGTTTCACATACCCTTCATTACAATTACAAAAAAAAAAATTAAAACCGTTGTTTATTTTGGATATTATAAGATTTTAATAAACAACTTAAATATTGAAAAATCTTTTTTAATAAGGTCACTTGGACCTGCTTTTATACCCATTTACTAAACAATAAACGTATATATTTTTGCACAACTACACGCAGTAGTATTGGCACTATTTAGTGTAAATTGATACTAGATTTTGGTCATAGTTGTCGTTTAAAAAATCATATTTCGTATTCAAATTTTGAAATTTATTGTTCATTTAAATCTTAAATCCTCCTACTATATTCTATGTTTATTTTATTATATGTAATAAGTTCATATTATTTTATTTTACTTGTTTTGTTTACGGATTATTTGATTATCGTACATACATAGTGAGATATGTATGTATGTATGTCTTTCTCATGATAGACTTTGTTTGTCCAGCTAATAATGCTGAGCTTTAATTTTCATTTGAACATACATACATACATTCGAACAAACATGACAAGGAAATACATAGTTGTCGTTTCGTATTCACGATTATTGTGTGATGTGCCGTTAATGCAATAAAAGTCTTGACCAATATAAACCAACTTGTTGACGGTGATTACAAGTCGAAATTGTCGTTGTGCGTTGCATATCCTCAATAATGGGGGATGTGGTTAAGCTGAGGTGAACTGTGTGTGCGTGTGCGTGCGGCTTGTAAACATGGCCGATTATTGAACTTAAGTTTGTCCAACGGCAACAATAACAATGATAGATTTGTAATATAACTGTGTTTATTTGTTTGTAATCATGTACTTTTAAGAAATTAGCCTAAATGATGGCAAAAATAACAATAACAAGAATAATGATTTTGGGGCTAGGAGTGGAGGCGGAATTGAAACATGTAACAAATTAAAATAGCAAATGCCATAACTGGAAAGGATAAGAATTTAAAATTGTATTATTAAAGACAATTTGGGACGTGGATTTCAAAGTAATTTTTGTCTACAAATATTAGAGCCATAAGAGAGAATTGTAACGTAATTTTTTTTAATCACTACAAAAGCAAAATACATTTAAATAAAGTTTTTTTCATGACTATCAGAGCTACAGGCATAATTTAACTAATTTTTTTCCACGAATATCAGAACCATAATATCATGTTAATTTACTAAGTGCACTTTCATAACAATGTATATGTGTGTGTGTCTTTATTTGTCACTTACATGCCCCTTGGACACAATTACCCACCGAATAACGTTTGCTGTCAAACATTGGAATTTCCTTTAGTTACCGACAACAATGGTTAGGTCATTTCCTTTAAAATAAGTTAAGAGCTAACGTACTCGTATAAGTACACGTCATCTATTCCTACTTGACTCTAAAATGTAAACTTTAATATTACCACTCACATCCTCAAGCTGATATAGATCTCCCGTAGAGCAAACGGATTCCTGGCCACAGTAACAACATTTTACAGTAAACAGAACATAAAGTAAACTTCAAATGTAGTTACTTCTGTTAGTGAAATCCCACAGGGTATTGGGTATGATGTTTTCACTTTGCTCTAACCTAACAAATCTGCTGCTATTTGTACGGCCATGTCCATGTGGCTTTATAGACTAACAAAACTAACGAACATTCCATGGCATGGTTTTGGATTTCTTCAAGCTAGTTGCTGCTACGATATACCATGACGACCACTATGACGATTATTATCTGCGATAAACCAAACCAAACTAAGAACGTTTGTGTTGTCCTAACCTTGCCGCCAAAAAAAGAAGCGTCGCTCTCTTTCTATATTTTGTGTAATATTTTCATAACGTTGTGTAGATGCTTCAGAAGTTTTCGGTTTTATTTTTCCCGTTCTTTGCAATCTTGTGTCGAAGTATTAAAGTTGGCTTTAAGGCCCTTGTGTTGTTGTGTAGTAAAGCTTTCAATGAATTTCGCTGCATGGCTTTGAAATGATTGTTGTTTTTGGAGTGGGTGAGTGTTAGAGCGAAGCACATTGGTATGGGAGGTCTATTAAATGTAATGATATGTGAAAATTTATTATATTCCTGGTACTCTTGTGAATCAATAGATTGTATTTTGAAAATACTTTGTTAGCTAACAGTTAAGATTGTATTATAGATTAAAGGTCTTATTATTTTGCTTCGCTTCTTCTTTTGTGCAATTGCTAAGAGAATACTACGGAAATAATGTTAATAAATTTGCGAATGGACGTTTAAGAATTATGTTGTTGCTGAAACTGTTTTTGTTAGTGACATTATTGTCAGTTTTAATTAAAATTTATTTTTCGAAACTCCGCAATTGCTACTCTGGTAGTTAATTAGAAACTTTCTTTAAAAAAATCCATGCTTGTGGCAATTATATTCTATCAGGAATGTTCTCAAAAAAATTTAAAAAATTAAAGATAAATTATTGAGAGATTTAAAAAATCATTATCATTATAAATATCAAAAAAATATTTAAAAAATACACAGTTAAATATAAGAATATTTTTAAAAAAATATTAATTTAATCCATTTCGTCCCGAGACAATTTTATATTTATTTTTTAAGAAAAAAATACTACCTACACTGATGTCAAAAATCTCCTAAAAAAAACAGATTTTTTGTTTTCCCGGAAAATGGTGTTCGAAATTTCGAACACTGGCGCGAACACTATATGTTTAGAAATAAAAAAGAAATGATTAATTTTCTGTTTTATTGATTTATTTTATCATTTTTTAAAGAAAAAAATGTTTAAAGAGTCTTCTTTGGGCCTTCAGAACTTTTCCCCGGAAATGTGTCAGTACTGGTCCACGTTTTGGATTACCCTCCATAGAACGGTACCGCTCGATTTTGGGGGGTTTTCAGGGATTTAGCTGCTTTATCCAATGGAAAAGGATATAATTTAATACATATATAGTCTTCTTTGGGGCTACTAAACTTCCCTCCTGATATTTGTCAGCACTGGTCCATGTTTTATATAGCCTAATCGAGGGGGAGGGGAAGTTTTCATGGGAAGAATTTTTTTATTTGCTGACAGATGAGACTTTATATAATACTTAAACTTGTTTAAAATTTTACCTTTTTCATCAATAAATATTTTTTTGAAAAAAGCTATTTTACTTTTCGAAAAATCGAAAATCATTTCTGAGTATAAAAAATATTAAAAAACTCCACGATTTAAAATTAAAGAAACACGACTAAATGTTTAAAAAGATTACAAAAAAGTATAAAAGTATTAAAAAATCCACAATTCGATAAAAAATATTTAAATAGTTTACGATTATGTATATGAATATTAAAAAATCAACTATATAAAAATCCATTAGTTAACGATATTTAAAAATATAAAAAAAAATCAACGATTGTATTAATATTACACAAAGATATTTAAAAATATTTAAAAAAATATTCACGATGATATTTTAAAAGATTAAAAAAATTCACGATGATATTAAAAATATTTAAAAAAAATTCAAGATGATATTTTAAAAGGTTTAAAAAATCCACGATGATATTGAAAATATTAAAAAAAATCAACGATAAAATAATGAAAGTTAATACACAAAAAATCCACGATGAAAACAAGTGTGCAAAGGCTATACTCAGGACGGCGCCGACTATGTGATACTTTACACCATTACCCCAAATGACGTAAGTCGAACTAAACCAAGATAATTAATACAGTATAGTCTCGATAATCCGGACACTCGTTAATCCGGACAACTCGGTAATCCGGACACTAGAATTTTTTACATTGTAGACTCGGTAATCCGGACATCTCATATTTTTCGTACCTCGATAATCTGGACATCAATATTTTTTCCTATCTTGAGCATTAGATTTTTATTTATTTCATTGACGTTGTCGTTCTTAGCAATAGCAATTGGTGTATAAATAAGAAAAATTAAGTTTTTCACAGTTTTCGGTCCACATCTCGTCTTTCTGACTAGCCACTGTTGACTCAGTTATACAGTAAATATGGAATTAACTATTTGAATCTGTCGAACAATTTCAATCGATGGATGACTATGATAAGTAAACATAGTGTTGAATAGCCTAGTTCCCTTAAAAGTCGACGTTGGGTGTTCCTTTCCCGTAAAGAAATTAGTTTATTAGGCTACCGATTATTGAGAAAGTCCCTTGCAACTGTGTATTATATTCCAAAGATATTTTACCTAGAAATGTTTAAAACATTTAAAGCGTTGGGATTAATTGCTCAGTTTTAAGATTAAGATTTTTTAGATTCTCTAAGTAATTTTTTTGAGTTACCGACAAAAATCGGTAAAAATAAAAATCAAAATAATGAATGAAAAGTTTAAATAAAATTTGGCAGCACTCTTACTATAGGCAGAACTTAACAACCACTTTTTTGGTCGCTAACTTACTGAAAAATATCATTTATTACCGAAATTATAAGCAATTTAATTTTACCGGTTTTTTAAGTAACGCAAAAAATGTGATGGAGAATCGCACTTCTTGTATACATATCGTCACCATAAATGCCCAAAGACGTAACCCACATGAAAATAGAAATTCGTTTTTGAAGGAATCCGATACATAAAGCTAAAATACATGCTCTGGCAAAATTTCAAGCTTCTACGTTAAAAAATAACGATCCTATTCAAGAAGTGGCCTTTCGGAAAATTGGATAACATTGCAGATTTTGTTGTAATGGAGGATCCCAAAACCAAGTGCTTCAGCGGTTTTGGTTTCACTACTTATTCCCATTGGTACAGGATTGATAATACTCCAAATACTCGTCCTTTTATGATTGATATTCTATAAAAAAGGTTTTCATTTTATAAGGTTTTTTGCTTCTCCTGTAAAATGTTGGATTTGTGGGTTACGTCTTCGGGCATTTATGGTGACGATATATATTAAACAATACCTCTTTTTTGTTTCGACGAAGAGACAGAGTCAGTTGCTGATGATCATAGAAATGGCTCAAATATATTCACCATAATGAGATGAGTGCATTTGAATTTTGAAGTTATATCTCAAGTTGAAAGAGGCTATTGCCCATGGACACTGAAAATCATTATGTGTATTTAGGCTACAACGTTTATATCCTTGAAAAAAAAAACATGAAAAAATATACACCAATTATAGAGAAGTTGTAGACTACCTGTCTATTGGGAATGCAGCTAAGATACCCTGGAGGAGAAAAATTAAGAAGTAAATTTGGTAGCCAGGAAAGTTCTTTAAAATGGTCGCAACCCGTGATATTTGCTTAATATGAATTCGTTTACTTAAGATATGAGGTTATTATCTAGTAATCGTCCGATAATCCGGCATTCGATAATCTGGACATCGCCGAAACATGTGGTGTCCGGATTATCGAGACTATACTGTATTTAATTTTATATTTGATAACTGTCGACTTCTACTTGGTACTGATGAAAGCTTTGCTGGTCTTCTTGATTAGCATGTTACATGCACGCAAAAGAGAGATATTGTAGGGGCAATCATATTCTAAGAAGAAAATAGTGTATTTTAAAAAAGTTTAGTTTCATTATCTAGATCTCTCCTTGGAATATGTCCAACAGAAGCAGAAATATCTGGCATGGAAATAAAATTCCATAAGTTGGAAATTGGGATATCCCAGCGTCTTTTTCAACATCACAAGCTTTTCACCAATATTGGTAACGCAATTGGGAACATTTTAAAGCTCAGAATGTTGCAACGCATCCAAGCTGAGATACTCGTCAGTACAATTCAAATAAAACAAGTATCAGTCGGCTTTGCCGACAGAGATATACATACCTTCAGCATGCGTGACATTTGAACTTGCCAAACATAGTCCATTATGAAAGTGAATCTTATTTTGGGAGTCATATCATTTCGATAGATATCGCGCCCACTAGTCATTTCAGTGGGTCTTCGTATATCTTTTGGTATACATTTCCGAAGGATCTTCGAACAGAGCCTAAACTGCACTTAGGCACAAACGATGAACTTTTTGCGGGAGGTACCCTAGTGCTCTCCAGCCACTACATATGGTGCCATAGTATTCTTTACATCTTTCGGACTGTTTCATCAAGAAGTATGGACTTGCCCCTGAAAAAACTATTACCGTCGTAATTGAGGAAGCGAATGCAAATTGCTTCAACAAAAATCAAAGTGATTCGAGAGCAGGTCTTAAAGGTCTTTGTGTGGGAGGTACCTGAAGGAGTGGACAAATATAGTCCATATTTGAACCTGATCTATATCTGGTAGATATATTAGGATGTGTTAAGTATTGATCAAATCGGTCACTCACTTCAAGAGTTATCGTGCACACAATTTTTCCGAACATTTTTGAATTTTTGTGGGGGAGGTAACTGAAGGAGTGGACCGATATGGCTAATCTTCGAACTTAAACTAAGTTTGGACAAAATATTACGAAAGCCAACATTTGGACAGAATCGGCAGATCCATTCGAGAATTATCTTGCGCTTCAACCACTACTGACGGTGTAGTAGGGTTTTTCTGCAACTTTCAAGTTTTTTTTTCAGGAATTATGGACTTGCCCCTGATGAAACTTGTACCGTCGTATGGGGGGCAGTGAGTACAAGTTGTTACAACAAAAATCGAAGCTATTCGAGAGCAGGCCCTAAACTGAACTTAGCCGAAAATTGGTGTGGGAGGTACCCGAAGGATTGACCGATTGAGTCCATATTGAAACCTAATCTAAGCCTGGTAGAAGTTTCACCATGTGCAAAGTATGGACCAAATCGGTTCAAGAGTTATCGTGCGCAAATTTTCCGAACATTTTCGAACTTTTGTAGGGGAGGTGCCGGAAGAAGTGGACCGATATAACCCATCTTCGAACTCAAACTTTGGACAAAATATTACGAAAGCCAAATTTTGGACCGAATCGATTGATCCGTTCGAGAGTTATCGTGCGCTCCAGCCAGCCAGTCAGACAGGCAGACGGACGGACATTGCTAGATCGACTCCAAATTGTCTGAAACACATTTCGCCCAAACATACTTGGGGTCTAAAACCATTATTTCGATGAGGCACATTTAGCCCGTATGAAAGTGTATATACCCTCGTTAGCATAAATGCTGAGGGTATAAAAATGGGAAAGTGGGATGTGCGCCAACCTATTTTGCATCATAATAAAGGTGATATTTTACTCTTCCACTGATTGGCTCTCCGTTTGGAATACGACTACTAAATGCGGAGATATTCACAAAAGAATAAAAATATTGTATTTTGTCCACATAAATTTTGTGCCCATTCCGACTCTTGAATATTATCCGACCATCACCAAACTCAATATGCTTCTTCCTCTGTGGGAGCCCTATTAACTGCAAATTTGTGACGATCCTTTCAAATTTGCAACCTGTAGCGTAATTACAAAAAATGAAAAAATGGGATGTATTAGCGACTTTTGCAATATCTCCGTTGTTTGACCACCTACGCTAACCTACTTTGCAATAATGTAAAGGAAATCTTATCTTCTTCCATTGGCGGGCTTTCCTTTCGGAAATACGCCTACTACATAGAGGCGGAGATATTTACAAAAATCCACGATAAAATAACAAAAAATAATATTTAAAAAAATCCACAATTAAATAACAACAAATTATATTTAAAAAATCAATGATTTAATAATAAAAATAATATTTAAAAAAATCCAGTATTAAATAATGAAAAATAATATTTAAAAACCCAGATATACATATATCGAAAAATAAAATATGTTTTAAAAATTTAAAATTGCGTTAATTTCGGCTGGACCGAACTTTCTAGACCTTCCAAGATAAATTACATTGACACAAGATTCCAGTCATGTCCTTCAATATATCGAAAAACGTGAAGTACCTTTCTATGGGGGTCCATCAAAACGTGGACCTATGTACATTCTCTGCAAACATATTTTATTGTTCCAATGGAGACTAAATACCACATTTTAGCCATTTTGGTTGAATAATATTGATAAAACTTCAAAATACCGAAAAATAGGAGGTACCGCCGCAAGATAGAGGAATGTTACACTAATTATCCATCGAAGAACATTAGCCACAACATGAGATCATCACTTTTTTCGATTGTTAAAAACCCACATATTTTGATAGGTATACGACATTGTACATGTATGTATTATACCACGAAAATATATGACATATACGCCTCAGTTTGAGACGCGTCATCAGTGATTCACATCGATGATGTTACCCAGCTAGTACAATGTTATATTAATAATGTCGAATTGGGAGAAATCGAAGCTGCAGCTGCCTCAATTCTCTTTAAATATCCTACTAAACACACGTGCAAATCTCCTAGTATACCCACCCAGCAAAAATTTGGTAAGCACATGTCATTACTTCTTGCATTACCGAGTAATGACTGCTCATTACACTCCGCATTATCAGGCAGTATATATATATATAACAGTTTACACATAACTAGTTACTTCCTTACTTACTACTTACTTACTAAGTAACGAGTATGGTGGCACAGAGCTAGTGTGTCTGACTACAAATTCTAGAGTTGTGTGTTCAAAGCTCAGCGTCGGCATGGGTGTTTTTTGTTTACAAAATTCCAAAAACATGTTGATGTACATGGATGAGTTAAAACAACCCTTCTTGTTCATGCGAGTGGACTAGTGTGCAGTGTGTTTGGCTACAAATCAGAAGTCCGTGTGTTCAAAACTAGCAGGTATCGAATGAAAAAGAAAAAAAAACAAAAAAATGTGTAGTGTTGAATTTGAATATAATTTCACCTCAATTTTTTCTAAAAATAGAACTATGCTTTTTAGCTTCTTTTCGACTGCCTGTATGTGGTTAAGTATGTACTTAAAAAACATATTAAAGTAAGTACTTCATTCCTATGACATCCCCATGTAAAAATAATGACTTTTACGGTATATTTGTATGTAGTTACTACTGCCAAATGTTACTGAATAAAGTCATTACTTAGTAATGACTTTTTTTTGGGCAGGTCACACAATTTTTTAATTTGAGCACAGACGATCTACTAGTGAACATATTTGAGTTGCTTTAAAAACATCCAAAAATTTAAGTAAAAAAAATATTTTTACAATTTTAATCCATCAGGCCATCAATTTAAACAGGTCGCAAATACATACAATTTCAAATCTCCCCAAACTACTGTTCAATTTATATTCATCTACTTTATGCCTACAGATGCTCTCTGTGTGCCACCATTCATACTTCGTAGTTCTCCATTTCGTTTGTTAACTTAGTTATACTTTATTTTACTGTTAGCAGAGGACTTTCAACTCACAACTCAAAGGGATTCATAGGTCTATTTGCTCATATTTCGTTTGTTCGTTTTTTTTTTTTGTTTTTCGGATTTTTAGTGGATTTATTTGTGTTGGTTCGCATTCTCTGGTGGATTTTCTGCAGCTATTTTTCGTTTGAATGTTGGAGGCTTGTGTTTTTTGTTTTGGCGTATTTTTACCAATATTGACTTTGTTGTTGTTTATAAAGGGAGGGGAGGTTGGGATGGGGGATTGTTTTTGTTATTGTTGCAATATAATAAAATTGTAGATTTCCCAAAAAAAGGATTCTAACTGGGGTTGCTTGGTTTAAATGGTACTTTGATGGGATCTGCGATAACTTTAACATGAAAATGGATAATTTTAATTAAAAATTAATAATTGTTGTTGAAAATAATACACATTGGATTTGTTGGGGAAGATATAAAAAATATTTTTATACGAATTAAAGGGGGAAGAGCGAATTATGTGACAATAGTAGTATGGCATTACCTCTTCTTTGAGTTTACTGTCTTTAGAAAATAGCCCTCAATTTGAGTGTTTAGACATTTTCGTATAAAATCGAGATTGAAATACATACATATTTAAAAAATATTCAGAATGTTATTTTCATGACATAACAACACTTCTTCAAACCATCAGTCATGTATCTTTTATCTTCATTTTAAAATAATTTTTATGCCCACTTTTTATCTCAACAGTTCATTGCCATAAATAAATATATTTACTTCCTTTAAAAGCGTTCTTGCTACCTACCAACATACACCTTAAATATTCCCCATCCTTGGTCTCTTTTATGTTCATGCTAATGAAAAACATTCCTCCTGTGGCTAATCATTTGACCATTATATTTAATTGAGCTTTAAAGAAATTAACACTAAAAAGGTTTTTCTTATTCTTTGTTTTTGTTTTTTATATCATTGATAATGAAGTTGCTGTTGTTGTTCGTGGTTTGTTGTTTTCCCAGCATTTATTTCTCATTCCTTATCTTAATTTTGGTGGTAGTACATTTTAAATGAAGAATCATAAAATCTGAATGCTCACACTTAAGTATAACTTCCTTGTTAACGAGAATCATCCAATAAAAAATTACAATTCGGAACATGGTCTTAAGTTGTTGTAAGAAGCAACGAACCATGGTCATAAAGAGAATGGAGCAGAGAAACATTGCTGAATCGCAGTTAGCAGTATGAAAAATGTGAAACGGAGTAGTATACAAAATAAATAATACCTAATAAAAATGCGGAGAGTCGCTATAAAATCAAGAGAAAAGCGATGTAATTTAACTACCTGCCGTGTATTGTACTGTGGTATATTTCTATAAGGCAAATGAAATGTTTATTGCGCTTTAAATTTTAAAAGAAAATATTTTTGTTACAAATGTTACATCACTTTAATAATTTTAATTAAAAAAAAACTAAAAAAGCGTTAAATTCAGCCGGGCCGAACTTTTTACACCCTCAACTTTAAAATATTCTGAATTTATATGGAATAATAAATCAATTGTATGTGGACATTATTGTTGAGCACTGGGAATTTAATATACCTTATTTAAATAATTCAGTCGGCTGTAAAACAGGCGTCACCGTTATTTGGGGGGCATTACCACAACGTGGGCGAATGTTCACAATTTTCGATAGAGAAGTTTTTAACAACTGGTAAATGCCAAAAAACGAGATATAGGTGATTTGAGGCCATACCAAAACATTGAGCTATGTTGACAATTTTTGTTGGATATATCAAAAGTTTGAAGACCCACTTAAAAAATCCGAATCTGTATTCATTTCATTATTCCAATTTTCATGTTGAAGTTTAAACAGAATACGTTAATTTTTTAATGCGATTTTAGCGAAGAGTTGAAGAACATCCAAACACATTTTTATCGTATCAAACCAAAAAATAAATTTGAAATAATAAAAGAAATATTTAAGAGTTTTTCTTTTCTATAAGAGAAAAACCCACCGCACTGTGGTTTAGAATAATTTTTTCCTAGTCAAGATTTTATAATTTTTGAACTTTATGTTGAAAAAAAAAAATACAAGTAAAAAACATTAAATTCTGCCTGGTCGAACTTTTTTATACCCTCCACCATAAAAAATCTGAACTAAAATGGAATAATAAGTTTCCTGTTAGGTGCAAAAATTTTATCTAAAAATTTCTTCAATTTGTAGGCACCTTTATATGGAGGATATACTAAAACATATATACATAATTGCACGACTTTTGGTGGAGGAGTTTCGGGACCACTGAGAACTTCTAGAAATTTCAGGTAGTTCGGTAAAAAGTTGTCGCTAAAATCCTCAAAATACAGTAAATCAGGGGTACTGTTTTATGAGGGCTATCCCAAAACATGAACCTATGTTAACGATTTTTGGTGGAGAAGTTTCGTGACTACGGAAAACCTCATGTGTCAAATTACAGTTCTGTTAAAAAGTTTAGCTAAAATCCTCAAAATAGCGAAAATCGGGGGATACCATTACATTACAGGCTATTCCAAATCATGGACCGATTGGTGGAGAAGTTTCGGGACCACGATAACCTCAAATGTCAAATTAAAGCTAGTTCGGTCAAAAAATTTTGCCCAAAATACCTAAAATCGGTTAGTAGCGTTAAATGGCGGGCTATACCAACATTTGGACCTATATATCACATCTTCGAACTTGGCTCCGAGAAAAATGGCCCCAATGCAAAATTGCCCAAAACAAAAGTGCAAAATGACCCCAAAAAATTGTGGACATTACAACAACACGCAATTTGGGGCAGTTTTTCACAAATTTTTGGGGCATAATTGCATTTCAATAAAAATGAAATATGACCCCAAACGTTAAAAATGCAAAAAGGCCCCAAAATTATTTTCTGTCGATGTTTGGGGCCTTTTGCGTTTCTGAGATATTTTTCAAAAATTAAAATTAAATTTTACAAAAATTTGTTTTATATTTATAATCGTACAATAGCAATTTACGTTTTACTCCGTTGTAAAATATATCAATTTGCAAACCATTTATTCTTAGATGTTCTGTGGAAGTCGTAAGAAGTGTGAATTTGTAATTAAAAAAAGGAAAGAAAAAGTATAGAGTGCGTATTGGAGAGAATTTCATGTTAGCATGTTTATAAGATAACTGAAATATTATAATAAAAAACAGATATTATGAACAGTTTGAAATCGATTTTTAATTGTAATACTTGTAAAGGAGCATTGGTGAGATTGTTTTAAAAATCGCGCGATACTCCTTCACAAGTATTACAGATAAAAATCGACAACAGTTCATAATATCTGTTGTTGTTTTAAAAATTGATTTCAAATTTGTGAATGAGCATTGGTGAGATTGTATTATTACAGATAAAAATCGATTTCAAACAGTTCATAATATCTATTTTTGTTTTAAAGATTGATCTCACCAATGCTCCTTCACAAGTATTACAAATAAAAATCGATTTCAAATAGTTCATAATATATAATGTTTTAAAAATTGATTTCAAATTTGTGAATGAGCATTGGTGAGATTGTTTAAAAAATCGCGGGATTTTTAAAACAATCTCACCAATACTCCTTCACAAGTATTACAAATAAAAATCGATTTCAAACAGTTCATAATATCTGTTTTTTGTTTTAAAAATTGATATCAAATTTGTGAATGAGCATTGGTGAGATCGTTTTAAAAATCGCGCGATTTTAAAAAAAAATTCACCTATGCTCCTTCACAAGTATTACAAATAAAAATCGATTTCACACAGTTTATAAAATCTGTTTTTATGTGAAATAGCTATGCGGGGAAAAAATCGCGCGATTTTTTAATTTTCTCTAGTGGCTTCTCCGATTTATTAATCATACAATCTTTCCCCGCTTAATTATTATATATTAAAATAGATTTTAATATATTACCAATAAAAATTATAAATTTTTTGGGGCGAAATTGCATTTTTTATTTTGGGGTAAAACTTCATTAGGCAAAATTACCCCAAACTTGGGGCAATTTTTAAAAGGTTTTATTTAGCTCAACCAGTTTGTTTTATTATTTATTCTTGGGTCAAATTTAGTAATTCAAATTTCACCCTCTTCCTGTCAACCGATTAATCTGAAATTTTGTATACACTTTGGATTTTGGTGACAATACAATTATGTTTATTCATTATCATTATAAATTCAAGATGGCGGCCGCTACAAAATGGCGGATAACGTAGGTTTTATCAATCCCATCAATATGGGTATCAAATGAAACTGCTCAACAAGCAGAATACAATATACTATAAAAAATTGAAATCCAAGGCACGTCAATTACCCCAAACTTGGGGCAATTTTTCATTTTATTGTTGGGGCAATATTGCATTCTTTGGGGGGGAAATTGTTCGAGGTATATTGGGGTCAAAATTCATTATACAGTTTCACCCCAAATTTGGGGCCATTTTTCACAATGCCTTTTGGGGCCATATTTCCTGGGGCCATTTTTCGCGGAGCCTGCGAACTTGACCTGCTTATGGAAAAAAGAAAGTCGGAGCAAAATTTTAGCGTCCTATCTCAATTATTGCGGACGCTAGAGGGATTACAACAGACCATTCTGCCGAATGGTTGCAGATATATTTAAGGTTAAGGCTCAACTTTTAAGTTTTGATACCCTCAGTCGAGAGTACGGACAAAAATGTGCTTCATCAAAATAATGGTTTTAGACCCCAACAATGTTTACAAGAAATCCGTTTCAGACAATTTGAAGTTGATTTAGCAATGTCCATCCGTCCGTCTGCTCGATACCTCTCTAACGATCATCAGATTGGATCCAAAATTATTAAGTTCGAAGATGGGCCACATCGCACAGTGGTCCCACTTGTATGGGAAAGTGCGACAAAAATATTTATAATCGTCGGATCGATCTGATTTTTTCAGTATATGCTAAAAATAAGTAAAAAATACCTTAGCCAAAAAATCGTCAATATGGGTTCAGTTTTTCCTATAGCCCCCGGTACAACCCGATTTCAGGTATTTTAAAGCTTTTATCTACATTTTCGGCCCTAATTGGCCATTTGGAGTTCTCAATGATCAAAAACCTTCTGCGCCAAAAATTTTGGTCTTAGGTCCAGGTTTCGGTATAGCCCTCATATTACGGTACCTCCCTATTTCAGTTATTTTGAGGTTTTTATCTACATTTTCGGTTGGAAATGGTATCGGGGACAGGAAAGGAAACAAATTATTCCATTTGAGGTCATAATATTTCTTAGTAGGGGATATAATAAAGTTCGTTGCGACCGAACTTTACATTTTTACTTGTTTTTCATATTATATGTAGCATCATACATATATCAAAAATATATAATATAATATATAATGTAAAAAAATACACTCATAAGTAGATCCCAAAACAAAAATGTCTAAATCTTTAAAGAAACAAACCACAACAAACAATTAAAACACAAAACAAAGAAGAAACTGAGAATACAGTAATATGGTATATTCACTGAAACTACCAGACCCATCGTCAGTATTTTTAATGTCACACACGGAAATGCAAATATGTTCAACTCGAACCAAATTGTTTGTAAACTCGACACTATTTCGAACATTCTTCAAAAAATTTGGAGAGTTTGGAGAGTATTATAAAAAAATGTGATTTCCAGCACATTTTATGGGAATAATGTGTACAAATTTTTATGTACAAGTAATTAGAAAACCTTGTACTAAAACTTCCATTTTGAAAAAAAAATACTTTTATCCTTTTAATTTTGAGTTACTTGCCTTGTAAGAAGTCACAACCTTACTGATGTTTTTAAAGTTTTTAAGAGATCATACGTAAATGTCAACTTCTTCTGTTTTGTTTTGTTAAATACCGTTATAAATTACAAAAACAATTCTGGAATATTAAAATATGATATGTTTAGAGACAATTTGCTGAATTGTCGCAGAGATTTGCTGATACCGATTTTTCGATTTTTGTCGATTTTCGATTTTTGTGCATCGGTCCACTCCTTAAAGTACCTCCCCTACAAAAGTTCGCTAAAAGGGAGCGCAGGATAACTCTCGAGGGCAGTAACCAATTTAGTCCATACTTTGCACATCGTAAAAACTCCATCATGCATAGATGATATCCATTCACTTCTTCGGGTACCTCCCATACAATATGTCGGAAAAGTGAACGTTAAGAACCCCTATAATTTTTCTTGTAGCAACTTGTAATCGGTGTTCTCATTACGACGGTGTAAGTTTTTATTTTCAGGGACTAGTCCATACTTCCTGGAATTTCCTAATTTTATTTAAAATCGAAAAAGGGTCCATATGGGTCCTCATCGAAATAACAATTTTAGACCCCAAGTATGTTTCTACGAAATTCGTTTCAGACAATTTGGAGTCGATTTACCAGCGTCCATCCGTTTGTATTGCTGGCTGGTGCGCTCTCCAACCAAATGTTGGGCATCGTAATATTTTGTCCAAGCTTAGTTTAAGTTCGAAGATTGGCCATATCGGTCCACTCCTTCGTGTATCTCCCCACAAAATTTTAAAAATTTTCTGTAAAATGGTGTGACCGACAACTCTCGGAGGGAGCAATCGTTTTGGTCCAAACTTTGCAAATCGTATTATTTCTTCCTGATATAGATCGGGTTCGAATATTGACTATATCGGTCTACCTCCACACAAAATTCGATTAAAGAGAAGTTTAAGAGCATCGTTTTCATCCTTTTTTCAGTAGTTTGTTCTAGCGGCCTCATTTACAACGGTACATTTTGTTTCCGGAGTAAGTCAATACTTCCTGAGATAATGGTCCAAAAGCTCCAAAACCCTGCCGGCACATACTAATAGGCATATTGCGCAAAATAACTCTAACACTTTTTCAAAAATTTCTTTCAAACTTAGTTTTCGAGTGCTATATGAAGAAGTTTGGTAACTGAGAATGTTTGGTGTATGTCAATGATTTGGTATAGTCCCACATTACGGCACATACAGATTTAAAAGCCAACTCGTGATACAAAATCAATATATTTTATATAAAGCATAATTCTTGTGTTTGGTTTGGTTTGTGTTTTGTATTGTCAGTTGCTGAGGGTATATCTCCTTCAGCACAGCAGACTGATACTTTCTTACTTGTTGAGTATAGCTCAGGGTCCCATTTTACGACTTTTACCCATTTTACGGCTTTTACCCATTTTACGACTTTTATCCTAGGTTATCAAAAATATTTTTTGGGAGTCCAAACAGTTGTTGCTATATTCATCGTAAATAATATATAAGTTGTCCTCTTAAGGGGTTCGCCACACCTTTCAATATTTTGACCTAATTTTTAGGTTTCCTTAGTTTCAAAATGTTATAGAGTACCGTATATAAAGTAAAAAATTGTGACGACAATGTACCAAAAATCGATCGCAAATTTTAATAGAATTATAACAGAAATTTGAAATTTAACATATCGCTCATTTACTCAAAGAGTGGCATAACTTAAAAAATCGTGTTTTTTGGCAATTTCTATTTTTTCTAAGACTTCTACTTTATCTTGTGCGAAATTTTCAAGTTGATATCTCTTAAACTCAACGAGTTGAAGCTTATTCGCTAGGAGATTGACATAAATCATGGATCATGTTTATGAAGAAATAAAACACTTCAAATCATGCTTGATTTTGCACAGAAATTTAGCACTGGTAACTGGATAGCTCTTTACAAAAAATGGTCCATGTAGATAGTATATTTTTTGTGTAATAACCATTTTAAATTGGAAAGTCAATCAATCAATTCGCAACTTAAAACGCGTTTTACTCGAAATTGATTTTTGAGATATGCCACTCTTTGAGTAAATTAGCGATATGTTCAGGAAAAATCAGTTTTAATCCGATTTTATTTGGTCATTGTCAAATATTTAATTAGTTCTAAAAAATATGTTTTATTTTTTTTAAATTTCCTAAAAACTAACCAACTAATCTCCGTTTAGTCAATAAAATATATAAAACAAAAATAGCTTTATTAAAGCCGAAAGCCATTCCAGGCAATACAATGCATATTTTTTGTGAGAAAATAAAACGAAACAACAATAAACCAATAACAACAGCAAACCAACAAAAAAAATCATATGAAAGAAAATAATAATCGGCAACAGAAATAAACAAAACATAATGCAAATCTCGGGAACAATGGAAAACCAGCCGGAAATAAAATAATAATAATAAAATACCAACACACATACATTTATACATACAAATGTACACTCAAGCCATATTACAATCGTGATATGTTAGTACGTGCATATTGCCTTACCAATGTAAACAATAACAAATATACAGATAAAAGCTGTTGTGTTTCTCTGTCTCTCCCCCCGTTTTTGCAATGCCTATCTGCTGTGTGGTGTAAGCAATGAATGTGTAACATTTACATGGAAATAATTTCGAAACAAGTGTAAATTTATATAATTTTTATATTTCCAATAATATCAGAGTGAGAAAAATTTAACTGTTGTATAAGAATTTTACCCTTCACATTCACATGAAACGTGTTTTTGTTATTTTTTGTTTCTTTTCACTTTAACTCGGGATATCAGAGTAAACTTAAAATGTATGCCTGTCTGGTAAATAGGTCAATTTAATATACTACTGATGTTGTTGCAAGGTTTTTTTTGTATATGCAATTTTTGCGGAAATGGAAAATTTGTTTTCCATTTTCCGGTGAAATATAAAAAAAGAGAGAACTATTTGTGTATTAAAACAATACTTTACATAAATACTGCATATTGTTTTTGTGTGCAACACATTTCAATGTGTTAAGAGCGGGTGGCATTTCTAAACAATGCGAAATTATGTTGATGTTGTTGCTAATGATGGAGAAGAAAACAATTAAGTATTTATTTTTTTGCAAATGTAAAATTCCGGGTTCTTTTTATACCCTCCATCACTTTATAGTTAGATTTGCCTCAAACAAGTGTTAAGAACAGATCACTAGTTGTACAAATAGAAATAAAAATTTAATTTTAGGAAGTAGACTTGTTTAGCGTAAATTATTAGTTGTTTATGGGGTTGGTATCAGAAACAGTGCATCTATTTTTTTCACTGAGATACATAAGTTCCCACAAACAGCCCAGAAAAGACACGGTAGACTTCCTCATATCAATGAGTCCACCCCGATTCGAAATTCTTTTCGATGGTTATTGTATTAAACAACCATTTTACTTACTTACTTATTTAGCTCTCACTGTTCTCACTGTTTGTTGCTTCGCTTTCTGGAATACCGCAAATTTTCATCTCGTCATCCACTGGTTTGCCCCATCGAAGCCTTGGCCTGCCAATTCTGCGAGCACCGCAATGTGGCCCATATTTATAGGCCGTTTTAGCGGGTTCACCATAGCTCATTCTTATGATATGGTCTAACCAACGCAATCGTTGCATCTCGATATGTTCATCTATACTGATTTCGTTGTATCGCAGTATCAGTTACTTTCTTTACTGTTCGTCCCATGATGTCAATGTCATCAGCATAAGCAAGTAATATGTGAATATTGCTGTAGATTGTGCCATTTCATTTGACATTTGTATCTCGAATAACCTATTCCAGCAGGATGTTGAACAGGTCACAGGAAAGGCTGTCTCCTTGTCTGAAACCTTTTTTTTTGGTACTGAGTTGTTTGGAGAGGTTATTTCCTATTTTAAATGAGGACCTAGTATCAGTTAAAGTCATCTTTCAAATCCAAGTGACGTTTGCGTGGAAACCAAATTCAGACATGTCTTGGTATACCTTCGGGCGTAGGGGGTTGTAGAAGGCTGCCTTATAATCGACAAAAAGGTGGTAGGTGTTGATCTGCATCCTTTGGGTCTTCTCCAGGATTGGCCGCAGGGTAAATAACTGGTCAATGGTGGACTTGCCAGGTATGAAGCCAAATTGGTATATTCCAATTATTTCATTGACCATAGGCTTTAGCCGTTCGCATAATATCCCTGACACAATCTTCTAGGCAATATGAAGAAAACTTATGCCCCTTTATTTAGAGTATATAGTCTTATCTCTTTTCTTGTGGACGGTACACAGGATACTCAGGTTCCAATTCTTCTGGTACGCGTTATTCCTGTCAAATGGTGCTAGCTAGCTGATGCATACACCTTATCAGCGTGTCGCTTCCGGGTTTGAACAGCTCGGCTGGTCAGCTATTGGCTTCTGCTGTGTTATTATTTTTAGCCGGTTTATTGCTGACTTTACCTCATGTTGGTTTTGCGGTATACATTCAATATCATCTTCTCGGGTTGGATCCTTGGTATATTCGTCGTCTTCGCTACTATTGGATAGTAGCAGTTTGGAAAAAACGCTCTTTCTATTTCCTGAGCACACTATCTCTATCAGTTACCAAATTACCTAGCTGGTTTCTACAAAAGGATGTACCTATACCAAAGCCATCAGTTTGATGTTTCACTCTTTGGTAGAACTTTCGGACTTCATTCTGTCTCCTGTACATCTCCATTTTTTAACACTCCCACTTTTCCGTTTCTCTTTTTTTTTCTTGCGGAAAAGACGGCTCTCCTCCCTTCTTTTTTAGTTGGTCGTAATATATACAGTTATCCCACAAACATCCCAGGAGGGGTAAGGGAGACTTCTCTCCTATCACTGATTGAACCCCGATTCATATTAGCTCAATCATATGGGACCTACTGTCTTATGAAACCACTTGTTGAGAGACTGAAATGTCGCCTACATTACCCTGAGGGGTATTTTGACAATTTGATATTGCCTAGCCTTGGAATCGAACCGCAGACCTTCTGAGTGCAAGGCGGGTGTACATTCAATTGCACCACGGTGGCACCCAGTTGGATCATTATGTCAGGAAACATGAATTTGCCGACGAAAAAAATTTTGTCGTTGTAATCGGATCCTGCGATAAACATTTAAAACAATCTTCGAACAGCCCTTAAACTAAACATAGGTAAATTTTTGGATTTTCGTGGGGTAGGTGGTCGAAGGTCTTGTCCAATATTGATCTTCTTGGTATTTAATGTAAATTTGAGAGTCATATTACGATGTGAAACGTTTGGATCAACATCGGTCACTCCTTCGATTGTCTGGAACAAATATTACAAGCTACAAGTTTTGGGCCAAATCGATTGATCCGTATAAGAGAACTTTGATCTAAATTTGGACAAAATATTGTTAATATTACTAGGACCAAATTTTGGTCCAAATGGGTTAAACAGTTCGAGAGTTATGGTGCTCTCCAGCCAGCTCGACAGTAGTGCTAAATCGACTCCAACATTTCTGAAACGGATTTCGTCTAAATGTCGATGTCTAAGTCCGAGAGGATTTTCTGCACAAAGCTATGCTTTAGCACCCTCCCTCGACTTCTTATGTAGTCTTGCCCAGACGTGCCCATGACAAGTCCGTCGCTCCGTCCGTCCCTGTTGCGCCCATTGGATCAGCCTTGTCGATGATTGCTAGCCGCAGATCATCTGCGCAGCATTGTCAAAACGCTTTGGTCTCCGAAGAGGTGAGCTTCGCGTTATCCTTGCTCGCCTTCAAAAACTTACAAGATTTCTACAAATATACATTGGCTAAATAGATAGACCATCTATTATTGATCTTCTCACCAACCTACTTCGCCACCGAGGCATACGAAGCAGGTGAATGAATCGGCTGTGACAGTTCCAACTTCTTCGCGGCAGGAGGATGTTGCTCAGACGACATCATTCTTTCTACATAGAAACACTGGTTGTGATTTGGATTGGTCGATTGAGGACCGACGACATATGAAATAGTTGGCGCTGTCACAGAACCATCATTGCTCCGTCTACTCGCGTGTGCACCTAAGTCGGACGGTTTCCTTTGTTCATCAGCTGACTCATCTCCGTAAATCTTGTGCGGTGTTTCAACTTTTTTCTTCTTTTATGAGTTCTTCAGAGCCTTTTTGAAGGCTTACAGGCTTAGCCGAAGATGTACCCTTTTCGAACATGAGGTCGAACGGGTGTTCCTATGTTCTTGAAGAGAGCATTTCGATGCTACGAAGTTCCCTCTTAGTTGTATAGAGATAGTTCTTCTCAAACTTTTTTACAAACTTGAGGTTAGATCTTATCAATTGAAATTCCCTTCTAAATTCTTTAAAGTATGCATACCCTCGTTGGCCTAAAGACTTGCTATATGTGTACTAGGGTTATGACTTTTCGACATTTTTTCTCAAAAATTTCCTGTAGCACGGATGAATGAATGAATTTACCTATTAATCACTAAAATAAAGTTTATTCCATTGAAATATAAAAAAAGTTCACACACAAATCGATTTTAAAAATATATTTTAAAAATATACAGCCTAATATATTCCGTTATTTGTTTGTAGTGTAATAATAAACTCGCTAGAAGTCGCAATTATACATCAATAGTCACGAAATTTTGCACCGGGTAAGAGTATAGGTCGAAAAAGATGCTTACAATTTTGAATGATGATCTGATATTTTTTAGCGGGTGAAATGGACCATTACTTTTGTATGAAATATAAAAAAATTTTATTTTTGGTCGATATTTTAATTCCTTGAGGACATATATATTTCGCAAAGTAGCCTACATATGGAAAAAAACTACTGACCTTTCCTCTGATGTAAATTGCAATAAAGTCTTTGCTAGATAACGGGCCTACTGCCTAATGTATAATTTGTTCTGTGTAGAGAACCACATTTTTATCCCATGCTACATATTGTATCTCCAAAAGTTTATGTAACACCACGAAATATTCGTCCTAGACCCCTTATTTGGTATGCCAAAATTCATATCTCGACGAGTTAAAGCGATTTAGCGATGTGTGTCCGTCCATTAAAAATTGTAAACAAGCTTAAGGCCGCAATTATGGACCGATTGTAACGAATTTTTTAAGCAGGTTGGGTTCGGGCCAGAATAGAAATGATTAGTTTTTGGTGATGATCGTGAAATGTTCAGGGGATGAAATGGACCAAAAACAAAATTTTAACCAATTTTGTAGCGGTTCTGTAGGTCAAAATAATAACCCGCCAAATTTTAAACAAAGTTTGAGTTTATGATGAAGAAGCGTACAAACCAACTTGAAGATCTGGGCCCTATTCCTCGAAACAACTTATCGCTTTTCATTTTGCATTTATCAAAAAGTAGTTATTTTGAAAAGTGATAACCTTTTTTTGTTCCACAAAATTACTTTTCAATTTCCCTTGCACTTAGCAAATTTGTCTATCACTGTTCTTTTAGCACAGTTGTTGTGCTCTCTTGCTCAATTTTTCCGCCATCTTGGTAAGTTTCTCAGTTCTCTTGCAAAGTGTGAATGATATTTGTTCCACAGAACGTTTTATCATCTTTGCATTATTTTTTACTTGGCAATAATAAATAAGACATGTAAAATGGAGACGAGCGAAAAAATGAAATGAAACTGATATTATTAAAAGTAAATAAAATAAAATAAAATAATATAATATAAAATAAAATAAAATAAAATAAAATAAAATAAAATAAAATAAAATAAAATAAAATAAAATAAAATAAAATAAAATAAAATAAAATAAAATAAAATAAAATAAAATAAAATAAAATAAAATAAAATAAAATAAAATAAAATAAAATAAAATAAAATAAAATAAAATAAAATAAAATAAAATAAAATAAAATAAAATAAAATAAAATAAAATAAAATAAAATAAAATAAAATAAAATAAAATAAAATAATATAAAATAAAATTAAACGAAATAAATGAAATTAAATTAAAATAAATTAAAATAAAGTAAAATAAGATCAAATAAAATAAAATGAATTAAAATAAAATAAAAAATAAAATAGAATAAAATAAATTAAAATAAAACAAAATAAAATAAAGTGAAATAAAATAAAATTAAGTGAAATAAAGTAAAATAAAATGAAATAAAGTAAAATAAAATAAAATGAAATAAAATAAAATTAAATAATATTAAAAAAATAAAATAAAACAAAATAAATTAATAAGAAATAAAAATAAAATAAAATAATTTTAATAAAGATTAAATAATAATTAATCGAAATAAATTAAAATAAGATTAAAATAAATCAAATGAAGTAAAACAAAATAAAAAATAAAATGAAATAAAATAAAACAATATAAAATGAAGTGTAATAAAATAAAATTAAAGTTAAAAAATAAATAAAATAAAGTAAAATAAAATTAAGTGAAAAAAAATAATCTAAAATAAAATGAAGGGAAATACAAATAAAATAAAATACAATAAAATTAAGCGAAATCAAACAAGTAAAAAGCGTTATGTTCGGCATAGAGTAATTAGTTTTCTTTCTCCACAAAGTAGAGAAGTTACTTGTCAAATTATAACTAATTCGTTCTATAAATGTATCTAAAAACCTTAAAATAGCTGAAATCGGACGGTACTGCTATATGGAGGCTATAAAAAAACGTAGACCTATATCCATATATATTCCTGGAAATGTAGCTAATAACCACAAATTAGCTAAAATAGGGCGGTATATGGGGGCTATAATAAAAGATGGGCCTATGTCGGTAAGTTTTGGAAGCATGTTAAAACTAATTCGTTCTGAAAATGTAGCTAAAAGCCTTAAAATAGCTGAAATCGACGGCACTATATGGGGGCTATAACAAAGCTCAACTTCCAACTTGATTTAAGACACGTGTGAACAGCATTTCATCCCCCTATCTCAACTCGTTCAGAAGATAGCGTGATTACAACAGACGGACGGATGTGGTTAAATCAACTTAGAATTTTACGCTGATCAAAAATATATGTATATACCTTATAGGGTCGCAAATGATTATTTCGATGAGTTACAAATGAAATATTATGGTGGAGGGTATAGTAATAAATAAAAATAGTCCCTCAAATAGAGTTTAGTCAAAATGTAAAATCGAGAAACATCGATTTGTGAGGTTGTTCGCAGGGTGGAAGTTCGGAATGGGGTTGTTCGTAGGGTGGAATTTCGGATAGTGAGAGTTCGAAGTAGGATGGTTGATTCAAAGGGTAGAAGTTCGGAAAAATCTTTACAATTTCTTGTCATAACCGTGTTTTCAGTATTTCCGAACAACATCTCGCTTTAACAATGTACATTGGCAAAGAGAACGTTTACCTCGCAAATTTAAGGCAAACTTATCAAAATTTGATCTGCAAAATCAAAATGCAGAGTTTTCTGTAGAACGAAAGAGCAAATTTTTTTGCAAAATCTTAGCAAAATACGCTTTGCCGTTACAACTTTTCACTTAGCAGAAATAACGTTTGTGGAACAGAAATCAAAAAAAGAGCTACATTATTTTGAAAAGTAAGCAAACTCACTTTATAATTAACAACTTATCACTTATCAAAAAACAATGGTTCTGTGGAACACTTAACTTTGAGCATTGTCAAAAATATTGATAAGTGCAAAATGAAAAGTTGATAAGTTGTTTCGTGGAATAGGGCCCAGATAATACTTAGCGGGTTAAATAGACTGAAACTTTTGTGTGGAATTGGTAAAAATTTCAATAACGTAGCGGTTAAACAACGGAAGTAGTAGTATTACATACATGTTTTTTTTTTTGATTTTGGTCATAAGTATTATACATTACATCTCTGATATTTGATAATTAAATTTTCACAATCATTAAAAAGAAGTTCCGTGGAGAGCGATTGTCCAGGGATAGTGGTATAGGGTATCCCATAGTCGGCTCCGTCCGACTATAGACTTTTCTTACTTGTTTTTTCATCGATTGGAAAATAATTGTGGCTTGTAGAGCGATTTCCTGAAAATTCGCCTCTGGCCACCATAAAAAGTACTATGAAAATAAAGATCGACCAGGGGTCAAGGGTTGATGGTAGAAGTTTTGCTTTGATTTAAGTTAGCCTTAAGTCATCTGGTATTAAAAGCTAGGGTGACGAATAGTTGTAGTATCTCCCTAAAGGAAATGTTAGTCCTTCAAACGCTAATGCACAGTGGTATTGGTGTAGGATATCACATAAACGGCCACGTCCTCACTATAGGCTTTGCTTAATGTTTTAATTAGGGAACTCGAGTTCTTATTTGAAACCAAAGTTTTTATGGTTTTATTGCAGCATGGGCCAGAAAGGTTCCTAGGTAACACTAGGGACCAACATGTTGAAACCCATCAGGACAATGTCGTATCCTTTTTTTACATTTTAATGGTTATGTTTTAATTTAATGTATATAAAATGTCATTAACCATAAAATGTTGTAACGCCATAAACCATATTGTTTCCTAGACAATTTAATAACACATTCCTGCCAACAATTTCCACAACAACTTTGCACACACCAAGCAGTCCGCTATGTATTACAAAAAACCATTTCATTTTCTACATTAAATTATAGCCATATTCAGTGATTATGCGACGATATCTTAAACAAGTGTATCCGTATAATATTCAAAATGTTTCCGGTGTTTCATACCTTTACAAGATGGTGGCTGGCTGGATGGTGGTGTTGATAGCCTTCAAAGAGTCACGCATACTTTTGCACACTTTTTACTTTTCCAACACCCCCCCCCCCCCCCATTTTGTTGTTATTGTTGGATTGTGTTGGATAAAAATATTGCTGGTCTCTCGGCTATGGCAGACATGCCTATAGCGGCAAATACCACATTGTGTTCACTTCCGCTATATTTCCCACATGTATATAAAAACTGCTTTCTTTTTTTCTGTTAGGGAGAACCCTTAAGAAATATGGGCTAAATACTTTAACAAAAAATATTTCACATAATGTTGAAAATGAAAAAAAAAATATTATTTGCCGAAATTATACTGGCCCATAACATAAACAATTTTCTTTTATGATACTCCTGAGATTGAAAAATAAGAAACGAAAAAAAATGAAGATGCTACAGGTTTCACAACCTTGGCACCAATATAAAAGGTTACATTTCGCCATTGTCAAATTCCTTTTGTGTGTGTGCATCATCTTTATGCTGAAAGTAGCCCATGTGTGGATTACATTGCCGCAAATTATGCATCATTATTTTCGCTAAAGTCATATAAACAATGAAAAACAGGTGAGAGTAAGGCATGGGGGAGGGGAAGGTTGGTAATATTTATTACCATCACCACATCCATGAACACCACAAGCAAGATACGATGGAATTGTATAGACGCTATTATATTTGTGCCTTATGTAGCAAGGTTAGATACAGTATTTTTACTCTTTGTTGGTAAATTCTACTATTAGAGGGGTTATCTACGTTGTTGCACAAAAATAAGTGTTTTTTAATTTAAATTTATGTTTGTATTTATTATTATTTTTTATATTTTAATTTAAAATTATACGAATAGCAAGGTGTGAAGTTTTGTAGATCATAATATGTATTGCATAATGATATAATTTCCGCAGTTTGGAATATTGTGTCGGGACTTATGCCACCATTTTGGTTTTAAAAACTTTGGTAAAAATCTGTTCTGAAGTCTGTGGACGAAACCGCACGTCTTTCCTCATTAGAAAAGTGAAATTCAGTATTATAAAGGAATTGAGAAAAATATAAACTTGTAATTCTGCAGTTGGTTTCGATTACGTTTAAGTTGTTTTGATGTTTCAACAAAATCAGAACCCGCTGTACTAAATTAGAGGAACTTCGGTCGAGAGGAATAATAATATAGAGGTTGTACCAAATTGTGGACCCATATATGTCTAAAATTTCTCTGGCTCAATATTATAATCATTGGAAACCTTAAATTGCAAATTGGAGCTATTTTGGTCGGAAAATGTAGCTAAAGTTTTCAAAGTAGGTAAAATCCCCAGCAAAAAGTTTGCCTCCAAAGAGGCAGTTAAATGATATGTACAAGTGATCTGAAAGTGCATCAAATTATGCATTTTCACTCATGATTTTTACAAGAGCGTGACTACTGAAAGAGGCACTCCATTGCACTGCATTTTAACTGACCCTCTGGCACTGCATTTTAACTGACCCTTTGGTATTGCATTTTAACTGACCCTTTGGTATTGCATTTTAACTAACCCATTGGGGTAGAATAGGAGGCAGTCCAAAGCACGTGTTTTGATACAGGCATTCTGTGGAATTTGTGCAAGCCATTACAAAATATCCCAGAACAAATAAAATGCATTTATTATTTGTGTAAAACAAAAATATTAAGAACTTTATTACATTAACACAAATTATGAAAATTCTCCATTGAATTCAATCGTGTTTCCTCCGCTCTCCATTTAATCCAAGCTGAACTGTTTTTGGTTCATCTGCTAAATGTGTTGTCTTCCCATCACCAGTTAAGATTTCGGCATGCAACAGCAGCACTCCATTGGGAAAATTTCTTCTCGTGAGTTACCGGAAAAATGTTCACAACTTAAATATTATTTAGTTTGTATTAACAAATGTTTGGAAATGTTAAAACGCTTATCTCTTTTTGAAAAATGTATGCCGCTGTCTGTAGAGATGTACAAACTGATTTATGTATATGTAGGGATCTCTAACAACTGCTAATAAAATGTAACGAACGGAGTGCCTTTTCCACGATTTCGTTTGGACTGCATCCGGATGCTGTTAAATTGTGAGGAATTGGAGTGCCTTTTTCACGACTCCGCTGAACTGCATCCGGATGTTGTTAAAATGTGTCAAGTGGATGTTATTCTTTGGATTGCATCCAAATGCGGTTAAAATGTGAGGACTGGAGTGCCTTTTTCACGAATCCGTTTGAACTGCATCAAAACATGCCGTGACAGAACTAGTCCACATTGCACTACTTCCAATTTATTTTGCTGGGATCGTAATACCATATCAGGGAGGTAATATCGAAATGTGGACATAAGGGTTATGACTTTTTTACAACCTCATATCTCTGTGTCATAGCGTGATGAATTTCTATATAAGGTTACGTAAATATAAGGTTACGTAAAATCTTAATTATAATAATAATTCGGTGAAAAATATCACGCACAAAATGATTTTAAAATTTGAATATATCAGAAATAGGGGCAATTTTTTAAAGTCACTGTAAGTAGATAAATAATTGAAAATAAACTTTAGAGTCACAGGAGATAACTAAACTGGCATAACATTTGTTTCTCACTAATTTTATTTAATGTCGTTAACGCGTTTTTCAAAAATATAATTTTTTTGCCAAAAAAAGTCTATTAACTAAAAGTGGGTTTCACTCGGCTGATTGGGCTAAATTTTTTCAAAGTGATTTGTTCATGTTCAATATTTGAATGTAATATACGTTTTTTTAGTGTAAGTTTTTTCATTCGTACAATAAGAAATATTTAAAAAAAACATTTTTTTTTCATTTCATACATTAAAAAAAATATTTTTTAAAATCGATTAGTGCGTCAACTTTTTTATATTTCAATGGAATAAACGTTATTTGAGTGATTAATAGCCTAAAGTTCATTCATCCGCGCTACAGGAAATCTTTTTTGAGAAAATATGTCCAAAAGTCATAACCCTAATATATTTATAGAATCAATTTTAGAGTCGATTTATCCATGTCCGTTGGTCTGTCAGTCCGTTCGCAACTTACAGTTCGCGTTTATTGTCTATTCAACTGAAAATTGGGGAATATCTTTTTTTAGCCATAGGAAGAAAACTATTGCCTTTGGTGAGGTATTTCATGCACCAAATACGCTATATTAGTCCAATTTTGATGTAATTTGCAACGTCTGATGCAATTCAGTTTGAACATAAATGTGATAAGTTATATCGAAATCGGTTTAGATTAGGATATAACTTACTTACTTAGCTGGCCCATTACAGAACATTTGTCCCATAGACCGAACTAAGAAAATATCTCCAATTCTCTCTGTTTAGTGCTTCACTTTCTGGAATACCGCACCTTGTCATCTCTTCATCCACTTGTTTGCGCCATCTCTTCTTTGGATTTGGATATAACTCCAATGTATATTTTTGGCTGATATGAGGTATTTGATGCAACAACCGACGCTATTTCTGTTCAATTTTGATGCAGTTTGGAATAAGTGGCGGAATTTGGTCTGCCAAACTATATCGAAATCTGTTCAGCTTTGAATATTGCTCCCATACATATTTTCGGCCGATTTAAGATATTTTATGCACCAAACGACACTATATCTGTCCACTTTCGCTGAAATTTTGAATGTGTGGCTGTATATGGTCTAGAAATAGATGTGTCAAATTATATTGAAATCTGTCGACACGGTGCGCTTGAACCAACTTTAAATGGAAGGTGCTTACAACTGGGTAGCTGTAGCGGCTTCTAAAATTACAATGCACATAGATGAGAAAAAAAAAAACAAAGAAAAAAATCGCAGAAGAATTTTTCAAATAAATCGCAATAAAAGTTCACATATTTAGAGTTTTTTTTTCGATTTTCCTGATTTTGCTTGGAAACCGCAAGTGCTATCGAAATGGGACGAAAGAAAACATTATAGCAGTGAAAACTCTCTAGAACATTGGCCTTTATGAAATTTTCATAGGTTTTACCATTTTTGAGATATAGAAATTCAAATTGGAAAAATGCATTGACTCTCTTGCCTCCTTATAAAACAATGTCGTGCACGGTCCGCCTTTATTAACTTTAAATGAAATCCGCATACACCTGGGAAATTTTTGCGGATTCTGCAACAGAAATGTTCATAGATGAAAAAAAAAACTAGAAAAAATTGCTGAAGAAATTTTTAAATAAATCGCAGTCAAAGTTCACAATTTGTAGGTTTTTCAGGTTTCTACTATTTTGATGGGAAACTGCAAATCCTATCAAAATGGGACTGAAGGAAATATCTCTACAACATTTCCTTTAGTCCCATTTCGATAGAACTTGCCGTTTCCAAGCAAAATCGTGAAAACCTAAAAAATTGAAACTTTGACAGCATTTTTTTTAATCCCCCAATCAATTTTTTCTCGTTTTTGGATTTTTTCTCATCTATGAACATTGCTGTTCATCTATGAACATTGCTGTTTCAGAATCCGCAAAAACTTCCCAGGTGTGGGCGGTTTTCATTTAAAATTATTTAAGTGACACCGTGCATTACATTGTTTTATAGGGAGGCGATACAGTCAGTGCGTTGACTTCTATATCTCAAAAATGGTAAAACCTACGATTAACGTCAATCTTGTAGAGAATCTTATAATCCCACTTCGATAAGACTTACTGTTTCAAGCCAAGCCCTGAAAACCTAAAAACCCATAAATATGTTAACTTTGATCGCGATTAATTTAAAAAGCGACCCTGCGATATTTTGTTTTTTTCTCATCTATGAATATTGTAGTTTCAGAAAATTTCCCAGGTGTAAGCACCTTCCATTTAAAGTTGATTCAGGCGCACCGTGTCGAGATTTGGAGATTGTCCTACTGTAGTGTAGGGTATCATATAGTCGGCCCTGCTCTACTTTGATCCTATTCCCTACTGGTTTACTCGTTAATATATTTATACCCTCAACATTTATGCTAACGAGTGTATATACACTTTCATACGGGCAAAATGTGCCTCATCAAAATAATGGTTTTAGACCCCAAGTATGTTTGGACGAAATCCGTTTCAGACAATTTGGAGTCGATTTAGCAATGTCTGTCCATCTGCCCGTCTGTATGGCTGGCTGGCTGTTGCGCCCCACAACACTCCAATGTATGAACCAATTTGGTTCAAAATTTGGCCTTCATAATATTTTGACTAAACTTAGTTTAAGTTCGAAGATGGGCCATATCGGCCGACTCCTTCAGGTACCTCCCTCACAAAAGTTCGAAAATGTTCGGAAAAATTGTGCGAACGATAACTCTTAAATGTGGTAATGTGGATACACCCCCTTGATTAAAAGTTCTATGGGGGCTATACCAAAATTTGGACCTAATTGGCAATTTTCGCTTAGTTGTATAAGTATTCATAGAGAAACGTAGCTAAAAAGTTTAAAATTTTTCAGAAAAAATAATTTTGGGCCAATTTATCTTTGGTCGTTAACCCAAAGTCTGACCACCGGGCTATCGGCCCTTGGCAACGCGAATGGAACCTCTTTGCCATTATAATAATCTTTAAATTCTGATACTCGGCCGTGATTTAAAGCCTTCATCTTTGGACAGATAACCTCCTTAGAGGTAGTTTACACTAGCTATCAATATCGTATGCAGCGAAGTATAAACATTCTACCCACGCAGACAATGTGGAGACGTAATTTCAATACATTTTTCCTGGTGTGGCGAAAAAAGTAAATGACGTAAGGAAAACCCCAATTGCACACATTAGCGACTGTATAAGGATGGAAAATATTAGCACACCTAACATTGATGGCTAGTTTAAACTACCTCATTGTGACGCCCAACTAAACTGGGTCTTATCTCCGCGGTCTGGACTGTCATAACGGTCAATATTCAATTTGGCCTTATGTGAGGGAGCCTCATAAAAATGTATTTTTCTTTTGTTTTAATAACTACGCATTTTATAATGCAAAGTTAAATAAGGATAGTATACATAGATGGGCTTTCTCGCAATGCTGCACACTGGTCTGAAATCCAATTTTTCTGGCCAAAACTATTTGTACGTCCTTTTTGTATTGATATTTAGTTTTATTTATAATTACTGTCACAAAATATTAAATCAGAGTTATTTTCACCCTGTATTTCCAAAACACCGTTAAAATATATTAAACAGGGTGAACCCATTGTATGGGGTCTAAACTAAAACTTCGACCTATGTTTATAATTTTTGGTGCGAAGGGTTCATATCTTCTAAGAAATCAAAAACCAAAATTACAGCTAAATCGGCTTAAAAATATGGCTAAAATTTGTGTTTCTTAAAATTAAATTTGTACCAGCAGATTATAAAATATTTCGGAATTTGATGTAGCATGAAAAAATGTGCATCATTTATCGCAACGAATCGCACCTTGAAACTATTTTTTTTTATTAAGGTATGCACATCAAAGTAATTTTGATTTTTTTCTAACATCGATTACTAGCGATCAAAATTATTTCGGTCCAGAACAATTTTACCATTGAAAAAATGTAAGAATTTAAGAGGGTTCGGGAAATATGTTGAGAACTGTGTTCTTTAACTGAATTTTTCTTCTGTACTTTTTGGAAAATTAATCTATTTACATTCATCTTTCTTCTTCATATTTGAGTTTAACCTTTACATTTTTCTTATTACGATTTTATAACCCACAAATTATCACAAAATACAGCGCACTCAACTCGATTAATAACACAGTAAACAAATCTCTACTTTTACTTCTTCTCGTCTTACGGTAAATGCAAATTTGGAATAAACAATTTTTGTTTTTGTTGTTTTGAAGTGATTACTTCCATGTTGCGAAGAAAGAACTCAAAAGAAGAATGTCAGAAAATTGACTTTTGGCCAAAGAATTCACATTTGCGACCAATGTGCGCTGGCGTGCTGTGGTTTGTTTCTCTTTTTCATTGTTACAAAACACATAAACATTTACTAGTTCTGTTATTATTTTATTTTTAATAAAATTGTTTTTTGCAATTGTTTAGATGCAGTGTGTGTCTTAAAAATATTAAAAAGGTGAAAAATCCTAACAAAAACGATGATTTAGTTTTCCCTTATATCTTATTTAAGTGTAATTCTGACCACCTATGGGAAAAAGGTCAAATCTGCTAGATTATTGCACTTTAAGGAACAAAGCTAATCAGTGGCCATACTTAGGAAATGGAAGACACCATTTATAATTATTGTTACACATACATCCCATACGGGATGAGGCACCATTACTGTGAGTATTTTATTCAGCATTGAAACAAATTGGTGTATTGCTGAAAACTTAAACTCAGGAATCATCTGTGTGCTCATGCTTTCTGTACTAATAATTATTGGACCATGATGGAAGCCAAACAATTTTCCATTTAATGATATTAAATATTTGTCTAGATTGTTATCTCTTTTTAGACCAATCTTCTTTGCTAAACCCACTGTTGCATTCTACAATTCTTCTGTGAAATTTTCTATTTAAAGTATGTTTTTTTTTTTTTTGCTTAAATATTTAATGACACTTGAAGAAGTAAATGTCAGTAACAAATTGTAAATAAGTGTGTCATCATTAATGTAAAAGCAATTTACTTTATCGTCATTGATGTTTACAATTCAATTGTTCCCAAAAATAAAATAAAAACCGAGACCAAGAACTGAACCAAGTTTGAATGAATGTCGTCTCTACGCTGTTAAATAAATAACTTCCGTTTCCGTTTGATGAGATTTTTGTTGTTGTTGAAAGCTTTAACACAATAGAAAAATGATTACGGTATTTTGTTTTCAGTTCAGTTATGGGGGGGCCAACAAAAATTGTTTATTGTTTCCTTGTTTTCCTCGTTTTTATACAAATTTTTTGTTATTATTTGTGTCTTAAAATGAAATATATTTATTACTTTTATTGTTCTGTTTAAAAGCAAAATAGAAAATACAAAAAAATCACAACATTTCCAGACATACAAATCGACGTGTTACGGAAACTTGAAAGCATTTCATTTTTCCGAAAGAGACCTTTCAAAATCTAACTTGAAGATGAAGTTTCCAACACTGGTATTGTCATGACTTGAGTGCCGTACTATTATTTCGTGTCCACTTATTTCTTTTTTAGCCTCCTGCGAGAATTTCCATTGTTTGCTATCGTATTCCATTGAAACTTTGAAATTTGTTGCCTCATTTCCTACCGCCTCTTCAGATCTCTACACAAACCACAATCAATTCAATCTTGCTCTGTTTGAGTTTGTCTATCGTTTTGGAATGTGACTGGTGATGACGACGATGATGATGATTATGGGTGTCTTTGACAAACCTAACCAAAGAAAAGAAAGCAAAAAAAAGAGTAACAACATTGATGGCAAAATACTAGGGGGGGAAAGAAATGAAGGAATGTAATATTGTGGCTTATATTGTGTAACCACAAAGCAATACGTGAATATAACAGGATTTATACTGGTGATAATTGTAAAAGGACCATCCAGCAATATTTAGCAGGTTGTGCGTTATGTTAGATCGATTTAAGAGATTATATTGAAATTCATTAAACAGTTTGCCACTTTGAATATTAAACATTGAAGTCTGAATTCCCAATGTATTTTTCATTTTGTCATTTAAATTCAACAAATATTCAGCTTGTGTGACTATACTAATGTTCCAAACTGTGGCTAAATACAAACCCATATGTGAAGACTGCATATGTGTGGACTGCTCATCTGTCAGGTTGTTGTGCTTTTACACGGTATTGATGTATGCCTCTTTTTGTTCAAAACTAAAGGAAAATATCCCCAAGGTTTTTCGCAGTTGAACATATATACATACAATCACCAAAGACACATACATGCATTTGTTTGCTTCGATACAACCTTAAAATGTATGAAAACTACCAACTAACTTTTTTTCTAATTCCTTCCTGTGTTGCTTGGAAAAAGTTGTTCATTTTTTTGCAAATTGATATCGTTTGTATTGGGCGTATCTTAAGACTACTGAAAGTTTATACACATTGGTTAGCGTTTTCGTACTTTTTTCATTGGCGAAAACCATCCTGCCACACAAACGTTGTATCGACTATTTCCCAAGGATAAATAAATGCAATATTTGTATATATGTTTGGTTATTTTTTGTAATCACACCAACACGTCCTTCGTTGTGTAGAAAATTGATAAACTTGAAATTGTGTAGTAGAAATTGATAAATTTGAAATTCATAGTTGATTTTAACTCTTAGTTAAGGTTTACCTGAAAACTTGTGGTCTTTGGTGAATTTGCCAGCAACAGTGATTCAGAATAATTTTTTACTGGCCAAAACCAGGTAACTTTAAATTTTAATTAACACTGCCCTACAAAACTTGACCTGTTGGAGCCCATTGAAGACGAAAATGCGTTTAGTTCACTTCGCTTTTATAACCCCGTCAGAGACCCTATAAAGTATGCATATTCTTATAATTGTTCCACAAACATCCCATATGGGACAAGGTGACTTCTCTCATACCAATGAGTGCACTCCGATTCATATTAGCTCAATGATATGGGACCTACTGTTTATCGCCGAGTCCGAACGGCGTGTCTTAAGACACCACTTTGTAGAGAAGTTTTACATGGCTGAAATACTCAGGAAATGTCGCTAACATTGCTGAGGGGTATTTTGCCACCTTTGAAAATATTGATGTTGACTGGCCGGGGAATCGAACCCACAAGGCGGGTGTGCATACCATTGCACCACGGTGGAATATTCTGGATCGGCATAAAATTCTAAGTCGATATAACCATGTCCGTCCGTCTGTTGAAATCAAGATACAGCTTGTAATTTTTAATTATTAGAAAATGGGCTATATCGTCCACGTTTTGATATAGCCCCCATAGAACAGTACCTCCCGATTTTCCGATGTTTGAAGGTTGCAATCTCGATATTCCACCAAATTGGCTGAAATTTGGTATTTAGTCTTCGTTGGGGTTATAAATCTTTCCACATAAAATTTGTCAGTGTAGGACCTCATCTTTATATAGCCCCCATAGAACGGTACCTCCAAATTTTCGGTACGCATTTTGAAAATTTTGGCCTCAATATTCCACCTATACGGCTGAAATTTGCTATTTAGTCTTCGTTGGGGGTGAAAATTTTCCACCTGAAATTTGTCGGTGTAGGTCCACGTTTTCATATAGAGAATCATGTGCTCACCACCCTCAAAAAAGACCTATGTGAATCTGACTACAACAATATAATTTTCTTGACATATTGAGCCAAGTGTCAAATCGGATGATCAGTTCGAGAGTTATCGTGCTCTCCAGCCACTACATATGGTCCGAACTGTTTTCTCAAGAAGTATGGACTTGCCGCTGAAAAAAACTTTTACCGTCGTAATGGAGGGAGCGAATGCCAGTTTCTTCAACAAAAATCAAAGTGATTCGAAAGCTGGTCCTACAGTGAACTTATTCGAAATTTTGTTTGGGAGGTACCCGAAGGAGTGGACAAATATAGTTCATATTCGAAGCGTGGTTTTTTGTAAAAAATATTTCCCACGCATTATTAAAGGCAAAAGCGTGTTTTTTTAATATATTTTTCAAGGATTATCAGAGGCAAAAGCGTGGGTTTTTTAAAAAATATTTTCCACACATTTTTTAAAGGAAAAAGCGTGGATTTTTTAAAAAATATTCCCACACTTTTTTAAAGGAAAAAGTGTGGATTTTTTAAAAAAATATTTTCTACACTTTTTTAAAGGAAAAAGCGTGTATTTTTTAAAAATAAAAATTTTCCACACATTTTCAAAGGAAAAAGCGTGAATTTTTTAGTATATTTTTCAAAGATTATCAAAGGCAAAAGCGAGGATTTTTTGAAAAAATATTTTCCACAAATTATTTGCGTCAAAAGCGTGGATTTTTTGAAAAAATATTTTCCACAAATTTTCAGCGTCAAAAGTGTGGATTTTTTGAAAAAATATTTTCCACAAATTATCATCGTCAAAAGCGTGGATTGTTTGAAAAAACATTTTCCACAAATTATCAGCGTCAAAAGCGTGGATTGTTTGAAAAAATAATTTCCACAAATTATTAGCGTCAAAAGCGTGGATTTTTTGAAAAAATATATTCCACAAATTATCAGCGTCAAAAGCGTGGATTTTTTGAAAAAATATTTTCCACAAATTTTCAGCGTCAAAAGTGTGGATTTTTTGAAAAAATATTTTCCACAAATTATCATCGTCAAAAGCGTGGATTGTTTGAAAAAACATTTTCCACAAATTATCAGCGTCAAAAGCGTGGATTGTTTGAAAAAATAATTTCCACAAATTATTAGCGTCAAAAGCGTGGATTTTTTGAAAAAATATATTCCACAAATTATCAGCGTCAAAAGCGTGAATTTTTTGAAAAAACATTTTCCACAAATTATCATCGTCAAAAGCGTGGATTTTTTGAAAAAACATTTTCCACAAATTATCAGCGTCAAAAGCGTGGATTGTTTGAAAAAATATTTGCCAAAAATATCAGCGTCAAAAGCGTGTATTTTTTGAAAAAAATATTTTCCACAAATTATCAGCGTCAAAAGCGTGTATTTTTTGAAAAAAATATTTTCCACAAATTATCAGTGTCAAAAGCGTGGATTTTTTGAAAAAATATTTTCCACAAATTATCAGCGTCAAAAACGTGGATTTTTTGAAAAAATATTTTCCACAAATTATCAGCGTCAAAACCGTGGATTGTTTGAAAAAATATTTTCCACAAATTATCAGCGTCAAAAGCGTGGATTTTTTGAACAAATATTTTCCACAAATTATCAGCGTCAAAAGCGTGGATTTTTTGAACAAATATTTTCCACAAATTATCAGGGTCAAAAGCGTGGATTTTTAACAAAAAAAAAAATTACATATTGTCAAATGTAAAGACGCGGATATTTAAAAAATTTTTGTTCACACATTATCAGAGGCAAAAGCGTGGATTTAAAAAAATCACACATTATCATATACAAAAGCGTGGATTTAATAAAAATCACACATCATATAACGCCACATCTGGTAGATATATTAGGATATTAGGTCACTCACTTTAAGAGTTATCGTGAGCACAATTGTTTGGGCAAAATATTACGAAGGCAAAATTTTGAACCGAATCGGGAGATCCGTTCGAGAGTTATCGTGCACTCCAACTCCTACACACGGTGTAATAGGTTTTTTTTTTTTTTGCAATTTTCAGGCTTTTTTCTCAGGAAGTATGGACTTGCCCCTGATGAAACTTGTACCGTCGTATGGGGGGCAGTGAATAAAAGTTGTTGCAACAAAAATCAAAGCGATTCGAGAACAGATCCTAAACTAAACCTTTCCGAAATTTTTTGTGGAAGATACCCGAAGGAGTGGACCGATTGAGTCCATATTGGAACCTCAGTGCGAGCCAAATCGGTTACTTCCTTCAAGAGTTATCGTGCGCACAAAATTTCAGAACTTTTGTGTGGGAGATACCGGAAGGAGTGGACCGACATAACCCATCTTCGAACTTAATCTAAGTTTGGACAAAATATCACGAAAGCCAAATTTTGGACCAACAGAAGTTAACTCGCGATTTTTCTAATGGAAAAGTAATTTCTATACCCTCAGCATTTATGTTAACGAGGGTATATACACTTTCATACGGGCAAAATATGCCTCATCGAAATAATGGTTCGAGACCTCAAGTATGTTTGGACGAAATCCGTTTCAGAGAATTTGCAGTCGATTTAGCTATACGCACGATAACTCTCGAACGGATGAGACGATTGCGTTCAAAATTTGGATTTCGTGATATTTTGTCCAAACGTAGTTTAAGTTCGAAGATCAGTTATATCGGTCCACTCCTTCCGGTATCTCCCCCACAAAAGTTCGAAAATGTTCGGAAAACTTGTGCGCACGAAAGCTCTTGATGGGAGCAACCGATATGGTCCATACTTTGCACATAATGAAATTACTACAAGGTATAGATTAGGTTCCAATATGGACTCTAACGGTTCACTACTTCGAATACCTCCCACACAAAATTTCTGAACAGTTCAGATTAGGACCTGCTCTCGGATCATTTTGATTTTTGTTGTAGCATCTTGTATTCGCTACCCCATTACGACAAAACAAGTTTCATCAGTGGCAAATCCATACTTCCTGAGAAAAGGGTCCGGAAGCTGTAAAAACTCCGTACTTTTCAGGTTTGAATATGGACTATATGGGTTCACTCCTTCGAGTACCTCTCACACAAAATTTGGGAAAAGTGCAGTTTAAGGCCTGGCCTCGAACCGTTTTGCTACTTTTTGTAACAATTTGTATTCGCTTTCCCCATTACGACGGTACATGTTTTTCGGGGGCAAGTCCGTACTTTTTGAGGTCCAGACGATCCAAAAAGTCTGGTGACACCAACTGAACTGGGTAGTACGTAAGATAACCCTCGAAGGGAGAAACCGATTTGGTCCAAACATTGTACATCGTATTATATAGACGTCAGAAGTATTGTGTGTTTCTTCTTTTCTTTAGGTCTGAGGCTGAGGGTATTTCTCTGCCTTGTTTATGCTTTTTTTTTACCTTATTTAGGTATCAGTGGTCACAAAATATCTCCGCCTAAAATTGTGGACAGAAAAGAATAGAACTATTCCATTTTAGTTCAGAATATTTTATGGTGGATGGTATAAAAAGTTCGGCCCGGCTGAACTTAACGCTTGTAACATCCCAGCAAAATAAATTGGAAGTAGTGCAATGTGGACTAGTTCTGTCACGGCACGTTTTGATGCAGTTCAAACGGAGTAGTGAAAAAGGCACTCCAGTAGGCCTATTCTGTAACTTTTATCGATTGAAAAGTTGTTAAAATTTCTTTTGTTTTTGTAACAACTACAAAACAAACAAATGAAATTGTTGTAAAATAAACAATGAGTAAAGTTGTTAAAAAGTTACTGAATAGGGGGGCAGTCCTCACATTTTAACTGCATTTGGATGCAATCCAAAGAATCACATCCACTTGTCACTTTTTAACAACATCCGGATGCAGTTCAGCGGAGTCGTGAAAAAGGCACTCCAATTCCCCACAATTTAACAGCATCCGGATGCAGTCCAAACGGGGTCGTGAAAAAGGCACTCCGTTCGCTACATTTCATTAGCAGTTGTTAGAGATCCCTACATGTACATAAATCAGTTTGTACATCTCTACAGGCAGCGGTATACATTTTACAAAAAGGGATAAGCGTGTTAACATTTCCAAACATTTGTTAATACAAACTAAATAATATTTAATATTTAAATAATATTTAATTTGTGAACATTTTTCCGGTAACTCACGAGAAGAAAATTTCCGAATGGAATGCTGTTGGAGTACATGTCGAAAACTTAACTGGTGATGGGAAGACAACTAATTTAGCAGATGAAACAAAAACAGTTCAGCTTGGATTAAATGGAGATCGGAGGAAACACGCATGTTTGCGATTGAATTCAATGGAGAATTTTCATAATTTGTGTTAATGTAATAAAGTTCTTAATATTTTTGTTTTACACAAATAATAAATGCATTTTTTTTTTGTTGTGGGATATTTTGTAATGGCTTGCACAATTTCCGCAGAATGCCTGTATCAAAACACGTGCTTTGGACTGCCTTCTATTCTACCCCAAAGGGTTAGTTAAAATGCTATGCCAAAGGGTCAGTTAAAATGCAGAGCCAGAGGTTCAGTTTAAATGCAGTGTCAAATGGCCAGTTAAAATGCAGTGCAATGGAGTGCCTCTTTCAGTAGTCACGCTCTTGTAAAAATCATGAGTGAAAATGCATAATTTGATGCACTTCCTGATCACTTGTACATTTCATTTAACTGCCTCTTTGGAGGCAAAGTTTTTGCTGGGATATTTTGAAATTGTTTCCTGTTGCATTGCAACATAGTAGCCAAAATAACAACAACAACTTTTTATTTGGAAGTGGTAAAAGTATTGTTGTTAATTTTTTTTTTAATTTTATACAGTTTTTTGTTTTCACATTTGGAGTTAAGTAGACAAAGGTATGTATGTATTAGGGTTATGACTTTTTGACATTTTTTCCTCAAACATGATTTCCTGTAGTGAGAATGAATGAACTTTGCCTACTAATGCCTAAAATAACATTCATTCCATTATATTATAAAAAAAGATTCCGCACAAACCGCTTTGGATTTTTTTTTTTTTTTTTTTTTGAAAAAATACTATGAAATGAAAAAAATATGTCCTGTTGCACGAACAAACGACCTTTTGCCTATTAATGACTGAAATAACTTTTATTTTTATTTTAAAAAAGGTCCCGCACAAATGATATATATGTAATAATACGACGAAAAAATAGTGAGAAACCAACGGATATGTCGTGTGCCCCTACACCTTCTTTTCAGTTAAATATCGGCTTATGGTGACTGCAAAAAATGGTCAAAAGTTCTAAAAATATAAACTTTAAGCTGTTTTTTTATCGAATCACTTAATAATTAAGATTTTATGTAATCTTATGTAGAAACTCATCACGCTATGATATAGGGATATGATGTTGTTAAAAATTCATAACCCTAGTATGTATGTAGCTAGCATACATCCGGAAACTAAAAGTTCTGCTGCCATGCATGAGTTCGAATTTTGTTATTTTGGGAGAATATTAAAAATTTAAGTTTCAATTTAGCTTTAATTGCTGTAACTTGTGCTTTTAGTTGTACTAACTAAGGCGAAACACAAAACTCTTAAGTAGAAAATGTTTCTACTTCCTTTGTTAAAATTTTGAAAAAAAAAAACTAAAACCTTCTTTCTCTGTGCAACCAAATATAAACATGAGTTTGTAGACTTGTGGAGTTTTTGGTTTTTAAACGAAACTAAAAAAATCTTTGCACTCATTCTCTTTGCACTTGTTTTGCTCAAAGAAGCACAAGAAATAATCTTGAATTAATATTTTCAATTGAACAATGTTTATTTAAGTTAAATGTACTATTAAACATACGAAATAAATTTTGTTGTTAGTCCCAATTTACATTAGGCAAGTTTACTTGCGTCAAGCCACTGTTTGTAGGAGAGACACGTAAGGGGAATGGAAATGGAAAAAATTGCTGGTACCGGCAATTTTCAGGCAATTTTTTTATATTTTTCGTATTTGACATTATTTTCATTGTATTGTTGGAACAGAATTGCCTTTCATAAACGCAAGAGGAAAGTTTAAAAAGGAACGAGAAAAATTGCCGCAAGTAAACTCGCCTAATGTAAATCGGGACTTAGTAAAATTGTGGATTTTCTGAAATTTGTTTATTGGTATTTCATGTGTAATTGTTATTAAAAACAATGTAATTAATTAATTAAAACAAATATTGTAGTTTGGAGAAACTTACAAGTCTGAAATGAAAATAAATGCTAAACAAGTAAAAAAGTGTCAGTCAGCTTTGCCGGCAGATATATACCCTCAGCCAATGTGAAGCGAAACTTTCACCTCCGGACAGATCGAATGTATTTAAGGTCTCTTCAGAAATTTGTGTCTCTTTTTATAAATTTGAACTTGCCGACAAAAACGTGGATTAGGAATTAACTGCACAAATACACAAATGTTGAACTTTTGTAGGGCAGCACAGAGGGGAAACATAGGCCCAAAGTTGCTCAAAACTCAAAAAATGAAAATTGTTTTTTATGAAAAAAATATTGATAAACAGCAACCAGTCTCTTTTCTACATTTGCTATAACCATCCTCGACTTTGTAAGATTAACCAATCCAATGCAGCAGCCGATTAAACTCAGCCATACTGAAAACAAAAAGTAAATTTTCGAAAACTAAGAAATTAGGTGAACATTAAAATGACATTATTTTCGCGAAAATTTATATTTTTCAAGATTTATTGTTTTTGTACAGTCTCCGAACAAGATTAGCACTTAAAATTTTCAGATTGATTTTACATCTTTGCTCTTTAATAATGGTGATACATATCCTCTTTATGAAAAATTTTTATGATAATTTTTAAGATTACTACAATTTCAATAGTGAAAAAGTCTATTTCCCCGTCGTTTCCCGACCATAGTTTCTTCTAATGTTTTATGCGCTTGAGTCTCAAATATCAGATTCAATCATAAAAAATTGCGCATATTTGCGCCATTCCGAAAAAATCTAATTTTTCTCAACTAAAATATGAAATATTTTTACATGGAATTACAAGGTTTACTCACACTAAATTTTGCTCCGCATTATAACAGGGGCTCTTATTTATCAGACTAAACCAACACCTATCAAATATGTTCGCATTATTCAGAAACATTCACGACTTTTCTCATGTGAATTGAGAAAAATTTAATTTAAGTAAGTTTCAAAAAATAAAATTTGGAATGAAATATATGTATATGGGACTACATATACATCTGTACCGATTTGTTTGAAAATTGGTTCAATGTTTTTTTAGGCTAGTTCAGGTTGCATGCGTAAAATTTCAGTGATTTTGGTGCATTTTTATCTCATATCAGATGCGAATATATATGGAAGCTGCATCCAAATCTTGACCGATTTTCATTATTTTCTGTAAGATTAATCCTTGTATAGAAGATATGCTTTGTGCAAAATTTTATATCAATCCGATTATAAATGAGCTTTCTAGGGCTTTTGATCAACTTTTGACACAAATTTCCCCTCTGTGGGCAGGTACCCTTAGGGAGGACCGATATTGGCCATTTTAGGAGTTAAACTAAATTTTGATAAAATATTAGGGGATCCAAAGTTTGGACCAAATTGGTTGACCATTCGAGTGATATCGTCCTAGCATGTTAGTGACATTTTTTAAACATTGGGGTGAAGTACCGAAAGTTGTGGACCGGTATTGCCCATGAAACTAAGTTTGGATATAATATGACGAAGACCAAATGTTGGACCAAATCGGTAGAACCGTCGAGAGTTATCGGGCTCTCCGACCGCCACATATGGTGACATAGGGGGTTTTTACACCTTTCGGGCTGTTTTCCCAAGAAATATGGGCTTGCCCCTGAAAAACTTTTACCGTCGTAATGGAGGTAGCGGATGCAAATCGCTTCAACAAAAATCAAAGTGATTCGAGAGCAGGTCTTAAAGTGAACTTATCCGAAATTTTGTGTGAGAGGTACCAGAAGGAGTAGACAAATATAGTCCATATTCGCACCTGATCTATATCTGGTAGATATATTAGGATGTGCAAAGTATATATTACATCGGTCACTCCCTTCAAGAGTTATCGTGAGCAACATTTATCCGAACATTTTTGAAATTTTGTGAGGGAGGTACCTGAAGGAGTGGACCGATATAGCCCATCTTCGAATTTATCTATGTTTTGATAAAATATTACGAAGGCCAAATTTTGGACGAATCGACAGATCCGTTCGAGAGTTATCTTGCGCTCCAACCACTACACAAGGTGTCATAGGGGCTTTTTGCACCTTTCCGGTCATTTTCTCAGGAAGTATGGACTTGCCCTTGATGAAACTTGTACCGTCGTATGGGGGGAAGTGATTACAAGTTGTTGCAACAAATATCAAAGCGATTCGAGAGCAGGTCCTAAACTGAACTTATCTAAATTTTTGTGTGGGAGGTACCCGAAGGAGTGGGCCGATTAAATCCATATTGGAACCTCATCTAAGTCTGGTAGAAATTTCACGATGTGCAAAGTATAGACCAAATCGGTTACTCCCTTCAAGAGTTATCATGCCCAAAAAATTTCCGAACATTTTGGAACTTTTGTGGGGGAGGTACCGGAAGGAGTGGACCGATATAGCTCATCTGCGAACTTAAACTAAGTTTGGACAAAATAATACGAAAGCCAATATTTGAACCGTATCGGTTAATCCGTTCGAAAGTTATGTGCGCACCAGCCAGCCAGACAGACAGACAGACAGACAGACAGACGGACGGACCTGGCTAAATCAACTCCAAATTGTCTGAAACACATTTCGTCCAAACATACTTGGGGTCTAAAACCATTATTTTGATGAGGCACATTTTGCCCGTATGAAAGTGTATATACCCTTCTAGCCTAAAGGCTGAGGGTATAATTAAAGCTATCGTATGGTTATATTTAAAGTTTAAGTAAAGAGCCACAGGAAATTGGTTTTCCAGATATTCCATATTAATCATAACTATATTATTATTCATTCGTGTTTCAAAAAAAAAGAATTTTTGCTTTGATGTGTATATTTGTATTTGTGTGCTTTTTAACAACAATTGTGCATTCAAGTACCTACTTTGTCTTAGTTTGGGAAAAACGTAAAATATGTTACAATGGTTTTGTGGCCAACATACCGTACAGCATGATGAATAAATGTAATTCTCATTTGTTGCTATTCCCTTTTTCGAGTAACGGTGTGAGTGTGTGCCCGTTCTATTAATGACCTGTTTATAAATTATACACAACAACTATAAATTTCTCCTCCGGAAATAGGATGTGTGTTCTAGTCAGGTTGCTTGTCGACAACTATAGACAAACAATTACATACCCACATACATACGAACATATGTATGTACGCACAAACGGAGGTAGCAACTGTCGGAAATATTTAAATACACATGTAAAAGTGTTATGCATATTAAAATTTACACATGACTACATACACACAAATATGGACACAAAACCACATTGCAATCACACCTACATACATACAAACATTGAAACTAAAGCTTAGGGTCCAGTTTAGATAATGAGAAATTTTTAACAAATTTTATATGATTGTGTAAAACAATAACAGGGTGGAATACAAGAAAGAAACTCTTGAACACGTCAAGTTGGGCCACATCTGATAACACTGTGCAACATTTTTAAGGTGACCTTGTGCAAACAATTCGAAGTGAGGATTTTTTGAAAGTACAGACCCAAACGACAAGAAACCCTAGTTGGGTTTTTTTGTGTCAGATCCAGCTCGGATTTTATGGCCCCATCTAAACATGGTTTAATATTGAGTTTTTAAAGAAATTCGGGGCTATATCTCTGAAACCAATGCGAATCTTCTTCTGACCTCTGAAGTAAGTTTGTAGATAAGGACAAGAGTAAAATATTTGGAGAAATAATGAACTCGAAAAACTGCATTTATTGCCTCAAATTTCAATATATATGCAAAAATTCCACAATTTTTATACATTTCGCACCGTATCTCTAAAACTTTCTTTTGGAAAAATATTCCCTGGAATGTAATAAACAACTCTTTAGAACATGTCATTTTTGTAAAATGCCTCTATGCCGTTGTTTCCAGCACATTTTTTAACTACGATTTAATAAAAATGTCAATAATGTAGTGAAATCCGAAATGCGAGAATAAACTGTTGGCGTGAACTGTGTTTGAAATACATGTTGTAAACGATATGATGAAAAGACCGCTGAAACAGCACGAAGTAAGCATTTTAGAGTTTCAGAATGTTCTAAAGAATTGTTGAGAACTTTATTTGGAAGATTTTTGCAAAAGGTTACTTGGTTCAACTCCCAATAGTTTAGCCTATACTGAACAGAATTTCAGCAATTATGTAAAATTTTCTATATTTTATAGATTTTGATGCCCTAGATGGAGTTTTTCTTATGTGGTTTTTTCAAAAGATAAGTTCTACTAGTTTAGGGCTACAATATTGCTAAAGACAGCAAGGCCAAATTCCTATTCGTTTCTGAGACAAAGACCTGATAAATGCAAAAAAGTGTAGATTTAGCCCGGTTTAGATGAGGCCATAAAATCCGAACTGAATCTAACAGGACAAAATCCTACTAGGGTTTTTGTAGTCTAAATATGTACTTTCAAAAAATGCACACTAGAAGTTGTTTGCATTTTCAGTGTTGCATAGTGTAATAATCCTAACTGGGACTAAATGCATCAATTTTCGGAAGGGTCTCACAGTGATTCAGAATTGGTTGTCAGGAATGACAACAAATTCCATCTGTTATCGCTTATTTGTATTTTATATGGAACTAACTAAAACCAGTGAGATGGATATAAGTTTCGATATTCCTTCTTTTTAAAATAGCTGTTATTAAATTCTCTTCTATCCAACCCATTGTTTAACATCAACAATATTCTGTAAAATTTATAATAAAGTTTTCTTCTTCTAATGTTTACCAAAGATTTATTGTCATGAAGCAACAATCAATAAAAACCACAAACACATACCACCACCTTCCTTCCCATACGTACATATATACACATACTCGTACATATGTCCTGTCTTCATTAATCCATTTCGAACTGAGATGTATGCTTACTCAGGAATTTCTATATAAATATTATTTGTTAGCAAACAGTTGTTGGTGTTGCTATTGCTGTCGTTCTTGGTACACACTTGAAGATAGTTAAAAACAGATGTTTGCATTAGTTATTGTTAGTTTTGTCTTAACGAACATTATTTCACCGAATAATAATGACAATAAATATTTTGTTCAATTTGCTGTAAATTTAAATGAAGTAAAAGAAAAGTGGTATTCTTAAGGGTTATACAGGGATATAAATTAAGTGGATAATCTTATACCCTCAATTATAAGATGAAGGGAATATTAACCTTACGTTTCCTTCCGTTTGTAACACATCGAAATATTCCTCGGAGATCTTATATAGGTTTGTTTTGTGATATGTTATAGCCCCCATAGAACTGTAGCTTCCGATTACCATCATTTTGAAGTTTTGAAATTCATTTTCCCATCGAAATGGTTGAAATTTTGTATTTAGTCTAGGGTCTACGAAACGTATCCTCAGAAATTTAAAACTAAAGGTCAACGTATTGAAATTAATTATCTAAAGGAAATGTAAAAATTGGTATTTAGTCTCCCTTGTGGGATATAAAACATGCACGCAAATAATTGTCGGTATAGGTCCACTTTATGTATAACCACCCAGGAACCGCAACACCCGATTATAGATCGGGAAGCCCGGACTTGCTTACGGAAAAATTACAAGGTGGCGCAAAAGTAATCCGCCTATCAGAAAACGCTATAAATTTGGCCCCTAATGTCAGTTCTGTTTTGACATTTGTGTAGTAAACACATGCGAAATACACGTTAATAAACAATGTTACGCTACACTGCTCCAGAACGCGGAATATTGGTGACTATTTATTTGACCAATAATCGGTCGGTTTACATCAAAAATAATCATGAGTCGTTGTAATCAAAATCAAAAGAACTACCGTGAATGAAATGTTCAAGATAATCCTCCAACTGCCATTTAGCTGGACTGAGGCAAAGCAAACATACGTAGAACTTGATGTACCTTTGAGGAAAATATTACGTTGTGCGAAAGTTGGACCAATGCCACCCTTTCGACAACAGCTATTAACTTTGGTCACAGTACGATTTTTATACCCTCAGCCTTTAGGCTAGAAAGGGTGTATACACTTGGATACGACCAAAAATATGCCTCATCGAAATAACGGTTTTAAACCACATACTTGGGGTTTCAGACAATTCGATTTAGCCATGTCCGGCCGTTTGTGTGTCTGTCTGGCTGGTTGGTGTGCACGATAACTCTCGAACGGATCAACCGATTCGATTACCAAATTATTAAAATATCGTAATGTTTTGTCCAAAATTAGTTTAAGTTCGAAGATGGGCCATATCGCTCCACTCCTTCGGGTACCTCCCCCACAAAAGTTCACAATTTGTTTGTAAAATAGTGTGAACGATAACTCTTGAAGGGATCAATTGATTTGGTTCAAACTTTGCACATCGTATTTTTCCTTCCAGATATATGTATATTGGACTCGAATATGGACTAAATCGGTCCTCTCCTTCATGTACTTCCCACACAAAATTCGGATAAAGTGAACTTTAAGAGCACCTCTCGGATCGTGTTGAAACTTTTGTCCTTGTTCTTGAGCAATCTAGGGATAGGTAATGGAAAGCAATAATCGATTTTTCGACTTTTCATTTTGGTCTAAAACTAAAAATGCGATTTTCGACTTTTTCATAACCGCAGAAAATCGATTATAATCAACTATTCGTGTAAAACCGCCACGTCAACAATCTATGGGCAAACTATAAAATCGATCACAAGATAACCGATTATGCGATTTTCCTTCCAGACAAAAGTCGACTACGATTTTTAGATTTTTGACTGCATTAAGTCGATTAATCGATTAACCGAAAGTCGACTTACCTATCCCTAGAGCAATCCCATATTTCTTGAGATACTAGCCTAAAAGCTCCATGAAACCCTGACGGCACCAACCAAAATGGCAAAACCGCAAGATAATTCTCACAGGGTGTTTCATTTTGGTAAAGACTTTGTGCATCGTATTATTTCATCTATGTATCTATCAGGATAAAATATGGACTATATCGGTCCACTCCTTTGGGTACCTCCCACACAAAATTCGGAAAAGTGAAGTTTAAGAGCTCCTCTCGCATCGTTTTGATTCTTTTTTTCAGTAGATTGTTCTAGCGGCCCCATTTACATCGGTACAATTTTTTCCGGAGTAAGTCAATGCTTCCTGAGATAATGCCCCAAGCTTTAAAATCCTGCCTGTACATACTAAAATGGCTATTGTGCAAGATAACTCTAAAATTTTTCAAAAAAAAAAAAAATATTTCGAGTCGTTTATGCAGAAAATTGGTTACTAAAAATGTTTGTATATGTCAATGATTTGGTAAAGCCCCCATATTGCGGAACCTACAGATTTTAAAGCAAACTCATATACGGTTTGGATTGTTTTTTTTTTTGTCAGTGACTGAAGCTATATCTCCGTCAGCACAGCTGACTGATACTTTCTTACTAGTTTTAGAGCTTTCTGACTATTACATCTACAAGCATAAACATACTCACGAAACAATTATGGAAACAGGTCCACTAGGAGTATTTCAAAACTATCTTCGAACATGCCTTAAACTGAATGTTAGCGAAAATTTAGCAAAGGAGGTACCCGAAGGTTTTATCAGCTATATACCTTCTTTGAACTCGATGAACGTTTATTTATTTATCTAATTAATTATTTATTTAGCATATTCCATCAGGAACATAAGCTATTTGCATCACCTTTGGCTATCTGATGCTATATATCTTAATTCATTAAAAGTTTTCCCGGTTTCCGTAAAAATTGTGCTACTCCACGTTTTCCTGGGCCTTTCGCGGATTCTGTTTCCTTGGGGGGTTCCATTCGAGAGTTGCGTGGGATATTTCGTCGTATGGTCTTCTAAGCGTATACCCCAGCTAGCAGTATTTCATTCTTTTGATTTGCAGATTGATGTCTTCCTGCTTAGCCATTTCCAGAAGGTTTTCATTCGATGTGGTTTTAAGCCACCAGATTCTGAGGATGTTTTACAGGCATATATTTGTAAAGATTGGCAGTTTGCGTTTAATTTCTTCGTTTACCGTCCATGTTTCTGAACCGTAAAGTAATACGCACTTGATGCAGGCATTGTATATGTTTATCTTTGTGTTTGTTGCTGTAGCTCTGGACATCCATATATTTTTTTTTGGTTGTAGTAGGCTACTCTCGCCTTAGCTACGCAAAATGTTACGTCGTTTATTGCGCCTCCATCGCTAGTTATAATACTGCTAATGTAACTAAACTCTGTGACGTTTCGGATTGGGAGGTTCTTGCGGTGGAATGCAGTTTGATTGGTATTCCCGTTTATGACCATAGATTTGGTTTTGTCTGCGTTGATTCGAAGACCGCATTCTGTAGCCCGTTTAGAGAGTTCATTTATTTTATGTTGCATGTTTCTTTTGTCGTGGCTAGTAGAACAATGTCATCTGCGTCCTCTAAATCTTCGAGGTGTTGGTTTATTCTCCACTGGGTACTTTGGTTTTGATATTTCGTCAAGGATATACATGAAAAGTAGTGGCGAAAGTAAGCATCCTTGTTTTACGCCGCTGTGGGTTTTGAAGCAGTCGCTGATTAACATTTACGACGTGTACATTTTTGGTTAAATTAGATAATAATTCTTAAAAATTATTTCGTGTCGGAAGGGATTTTTTCATAGCTTTTAGGCCAGGAGGTATGGACTTGTCCCAGAAAAAAAACAAGTAAAAAGTCGCTAAGTTCGGCCGGGCCGAACTTTTTATACCCTCCACCATAAAATAGTATCATTTAATGTTAGGTGGAACAACTTTTCGACAATGGATAGACTCCTACTGCCTCCCTTACTTTACTTACTTAACTGGCCCATTACAGAACATTTGTTCTATAGGCCGAACTAAGAAGAGATCTCCACTCCTCTCTATTTGTTGCTTTGCACTCTGGAATACCGCGCCTTTTCATCTCATCATCCACTTGTTTGCGCCATCTATTCCTTGGCCTGCAAATTCTGCGTGCACCGCCATGTGGCATGTATTCATACGCCTTTTTAGCATGAACCCGCTAAAAAGGCGTATGAATACATGCCACATCGCTCATTCTTATGATATGGCCTAGCCAACGCAATCGCTGCATCTCGATACGTTTAACTATATTGATGTCGTTGTATAGCAGATACAGCTCGTGGTTCATGCGACGTCGATATTCACCGTCAACGCAGATTGGTCCGTAGATCTTTCGAAGAATTTTTCTCTCAAACACACCAAGCACTGCCATGTCTGCTTGCGCAAGTACCCAGGCTTCGGAGCCATACATCAGCACGGGTAGTATCAGTGTTTTGTAGAGCGTTATTTTTGTTTGCCTCCCACTATTGCTTAAATTACACTGTGAACACAAATGTTGGGGCAGAGGTAATTTCTTTAATATACTCATCAAGGCCTTTCTTCCCCAAGAGGAATTTTCCGTGCCCCAGACTTTCACCTCCATTTTGTTGCACAGTGTTATCTAATCTAATCTAAAACAAGTGAGCAAAGGCTATAGTCGGGATGTGGCCGACCATGTGATACCCTACACCACTACCCATTTGCATAAGCTTTTCACTGCTAAACATTTCTTTTAGGGAATATAATCCGACTACCACCAAAAATAATATGCCTCTTTCTCTTTTTCTTTCTTGATTGCAAAACATTGAAGAATTCGATGCATTATCGACTATTGTTGTATCTCCCTTGTTTGACCACCTTCGCCAACCTACTTTACACCACTGTAAACGTAATATTTTCTTCTTCCATTTACAGGCTTTGCCGTTGGAATACCACTACTAGAAGCCGATATATTCACAAAGAATAAAACTTTGAATTTGTCTCCAAATGAGTTTTTCCCCATTCCGACCCCTAAATATTATCCGACTATCGCCAAAATCAATAGGCTTCTTCCTCTGTGGGGCCCCCATATACCCCCAAAATTTCGTCACCATCCGATCAAAATTCCAACTTGTGGCGTGATTACAAAAAATGGAAAAATTGGGTTTATTACTGAATTTTGCAATATCTCGGTTTGCTCACTTACGCCAACATACGTTGCATCAATATAAACGAGATCTTTTCTTCTTCCATTGGCGGGTATTCCTGTTGGAATACTCCAACCAGAAGCGGAGATATTCGCATAAGAAAAAAACGTTGACTTTCCTCCACATAAACGTTTCGCTTATTCCGACTCCTGAATATTATCCGACCATCACCAAACTAAATTGGCTTCTTTCTCTGTGGGACCCGCATCCATTCCCTCGTGACGATCCGATCAAAATTGCGACCTGTAGCGTGACTACAAGCAAATCAGAAAATGGGATGCATTACCGACTATTGTGATATCTCTGTTGTTTGAGCAGCTATGACAACCTACTTTACATCGTTGTAAAGGTGATATTTTCTACTTTCCTTGCCAGGTTTTGCTTTTGATATACCTCTTAAAAAACAGAGATATTGGATTTGAAATAAAACGTAGACCTTTTCTCTAAATAAGTTTTTGCCTATTCCGACCCCTGAATATTATCCGAACATCATTAAATTCAGTAGGCTTCTTCCTCTGTGGAACTCCCATTAACCCCCAAAATTTCGTGACGATCCGATCAAAATTGCGACCTGTAGCGTGATTACAAAAAAATCGGAAAATGGGATGCATTATCGACTATTGCCATATCTCTGCTATTTGACTACCTACGACAACCTACTTTACATCGTTGTAAAGGTGATATTTTCTACTTTCCTTGCTAGGTTTTGCTTTAGATGTACCTTTAAAAGAAACAGAGATATTGTCTTTGAAATAAAACGTTGACCTTTCCCCAAATAAGTGTTTGCCCATTTCAACCCCAGAATATTATCCGACCATCATCAAAATCAATAGGCTTCTTTGTCTTTGGGACCTCCATTAACCCCCAAAATTTCGTGACGATCTGATCAAAATTGCGACCTGTAGCGTGATTACAAAAAAATCGGAAAATGGGATGCATTATCGACTATTGCGATATCTCCGTCATTTGGTTACCTACGTCGACCTAGTTTGCATCATTGTAAAGACAGGGTCTTTTACTTTCATAGTCAGGCTTTGTTTTTGGAAATTTTACAACTAAAGCTGTGATATTCGCCAATATAATTAAAATCCCAAAAATGAAAATTGGGGTTTTATTTGCTACTAATGTGATATCTTCGTTGTTTGCGAGCACCTACTTTACATCATTAGAAAGGTGATATTTTCTGCTTTCATTGTCAGGTTTTGCTTTTGGTATAACCCATATAGAAGCTGAGATATTCGCTTTGGAAAAAAACCTTGTCGTTTTATCCACCTAAGTTTTTTGCCCTTTCCGACCCCTAAATATTATCCGACCATCACCAAAATCAATAGGCTTCTTCCCCTCCGGGACCCCCATCAACATGCAAAATTTCGTGAAGATCCGATCAAAATTGCGACCTGTAGCGTGATTACAAAGTTTAGATGGACAGACGGACAGACGGACGGACGGACGGACTGACGGACGGACACACATAGCCAGATCGACATTTAGGTATATATAAGTATGGGTCTACGACCATTATTTCGATGCGTTACAAACTTTTTGGCCAAAACCAACTTATAATACCCTCCCCACATAGTGGTGTAGGGTATAAAAATGTGTTCAGCTAGGTGAAAGGTACCACCTACGGGGCTATATCAAAGAGTCAACCTATCTTTAATTTTTTTGGTGGAAAAGTTTTATAGCTGCAGGGAACAGGGAAGAGTCAAATTGAGGGTAGTTTCATCAAAACAATGTAGACCCTCAAAAAAGGACCCATGTTGACGAATTTTAGTGAAGAAATTTCGTGACCACTGAAAGTTCCCGAAAATCGGGAGTACAGTTATATGGGGGATATACCAAAACATGGATATACCAAAACATGGAGCATGGACCGATTATTTTGAATATACACAATTGTAGCTAAAATTCTCAAAATACTGATCATTACAGCTAGTTCGGTTAAAAATTGCAGCTAAAATTCTCAAAATACCGAAAAGCGGGAGGTACCGATATATGGGGGCTGTATCAAAACATGGACCTATGTTGACGATGTTTCGTTGGAGATGTTTCATGACCACTGAGAACCTCAAATGTCAAATTGCAGATAGTTCGGTTACAAATTGTGGCTAAAATTCTCAAAATACCGAAAATCGGGAGGTACCGTTATAAGGGGGCTATACCAAAACATGGACCTTTGTTGACGATGTTTGGTGGAGATATTTCATGACCACTGGGAACGTCAAATGTCAAATTACAGCTAGTTCGGTTACAAATTGTGGCTAAAATTCTCAAAATACCGAAAATCGGGAGGTACCGTTATAAGGGGGCTATACCAAAACATGAACCTTTGTTGACGATGTTTGGTGGAGATATTTCATGACCACTGGGAACCTCAAATGGCAAATTACAGCTAGTTCGGTTAAACATTTTAGCTAAAATCCTCAAAATACCGAAAATCGGGAGGCACCGATATATGGGGGCTATACCAAAACATGGACCTATGTTGACGATGTTTCGTGGAGATGTTTCATGACCACTGAGAACCTCAAATGTCAAATGGCAGATAGTTCGGTTAAAAATTGTGGCAAAAAATTCTCAAAATACCGAAAATCGGGAGGTACCGTTATATGGGGACTATACCAAAACATGGACCTATGCCCATATCCTCTCGGATATATGTTTACTGATCACTAGGAACCCTAAGTGCCAAATTATAGCTAATTCGGTCTGCAAATGTGGCGAGTAACGTCAAAATACCTCAAATCCGGAGGTACCGTTATATGGGGGCTATACCAAAGAGTGGACCGATATAGCCCATCTTCGAACTTGACCTGCCTATGGAAAAAAAGACCCTCGGGTGCAAAATTTCAGCACTCTATCTCAATTATTGCGGACGCTAGAGTGATTACAACAGACGGACGGACAGACGGACATGGCTAGATCGTCTTAGAATTTTATCCTGATCAAGAATATATATACTTTATAGGGTCGCAAATGATTAGTTCGATGTGTTACAAACGGAATGACAAACTTAATATACCCTCCATACTATGGTGGAGGGTATAAAAATTAACGCGAAAATAATCTGCTAAACAAATTTCACAATGATCAAAGGCATGTTTAAATTTTATATGGGAATTGCACGAAGTTGTTAACCGATATAGTCTATATTTGAACCTGATCTATGTCTGAAAGAAATATTACGAGAACCAAATTTTAGATCCGTTCCAGAGATATCTTGTGCGCCATTTTAACAAAAAACAAATTTTTATATCCTCCAGCATGAAATATTCTGAACTGAAATGGAAAACTTAGTCTTCTTTCCTGTCCTCTTTTTAAGGTAGAGCATTTTTCGATCACGGATGCCTCAAATGCAATATATTTAAAAATATCTTTTATCAAATCTTAGTGGAGCTGTTTTGGATTGTGACATCAAATATCGAATTGCAGATTATTCCGAATAAAATTGTAGATAAAATCATCAAAATACCGAAAATCAGGAGGTACTGTTATATGGGGGTTATACAAAAACATGGACCTATGTTAACAATTTTTAGTGGAAAAGTGTTAGGGCCACTAAGAGTACATTTTATGTAGACGGACACTTTATTTGGTGCCGGTGTGGTTTTTTTGAGATTTTTGGGCCATTATCACAGGAAGTATGGATGTAATGTGTTTTTATACGTTAGATACCCGAAGGAATGGGCTGATATAGTACATATTGGAGGCTGATTTATGTTTGAAAGAAATATCACGAAAAACACATTGGACAAAATCGATGGATATGTTTGAGAGTTATTGGGCATGCCACTTTAGCGAACAATTTTGAGAGTATATATTCGTACAAACAAACCATCTTCGAAAATAATCGATGTTTGGACAAAATATTGCGAGGACCAAATCTTTTCACCGGTACAAGAGTCATCGTAAGCACCAGCCTGATGGACAGACTGGGCTTAATCGACGCCAAATTTACTGAAATGGATTTCGTCCGAACATACTTGGTTTCAAAAAGCATTATCTCGATGAGGCATATTTTTGATGCTACCAAAGTTTATATACCATCTTTAGCCGAAAGGCTGAGGGTGTTAAAACCCAACAGATTAGAACATACGTTGTAGTGCAAAATACGGGAAATTTTTAGCCTAATAGTCCGCTTAAATTAGACATGAGTATAAAGAGGAAATACTAAAAATTCTTACAAAGCTAAATTTTGGTAGACAGCTAAATTTTGCCATTAGAAGTAATGTCCTAAAAGTCCCCATCGATCCCATGTGTGCAAAAGAACTTATTCGGGTTAAAGGACATTTTTGGAGGGCCTATTCAGTTTTTTCTTACTTATCTCAAAAATTTTAAGATTTATCATATCTACCCAAATGGTCTTTACGATTTTTAAAAACAAGTCACTGATATTGAGATATCGCGAAGTAAGAATCAAATTACACATATGGAGAAAAAATCCGGAAAAATAACCGCACAATGTGATAGGTATTTTCATGAGCTTTGCAATACTACCCACTTCTTGACAACAACCCTACCTCTTGACAAAAAATTCAAAAATTCGGAATGTTTTCGTTGGAGTCGTTGCAGTTGGGCTTATGTTTACACACGTGGTTTGATCCAAAAATCTTGTATGTAGCGATCTTTGTTTCCATAGTAATTTATTTGTATGGAACCAAAGGTGAATATTCACGACATCTTTATCAGTTTATTGTTGTGGCTAAAAAATTAATCCAACAAAATTTTGTGAAAGTCGGATCTGATTTTGATATAACTAGTACTAGATGCATTCCTTGAACTAATTTTTATTCCTGATAGACCCTTTGAGCCAGCTAGTTTGATATTTTAAAATATATCTATCTTATTTCAAAACCTTGTATTTGCCCATGTTTACATACATTATTTGCAAAACACACACACAATGACGACGTGTCTTAAAAATAAATTTATTTAAATCATACCTTAGTCACAAATAACTTTATTTGACAAACATTAAAATTTACATCATATACATATATCTACATATCTACATACATACATACGCATGGATATATGTATATTATGTATGGGTACAATACGGATTTTCTTGTAAATAGTCCCTTAACCAAAGTTAAATATTTGAAAAATATTTACCAACTATAAACTAAATTGAACACAAACATTAACCTATTTTAATTTGAATTGTGTTTTTGTGTGCCGAGAATTTCTTACAAAAGGCAAAAATTAATATTTGTAAAATAAAAGCCTATAATTTAATGAAATAAATAAAATATTTCAAATTGTTGAAATTTATTACCTTTTGAGAGCATTAATATTGTAATATCGAAGATAAGAATTAATATGTTTTATTCCATTTAACTGGTTTTTATATCTTAGAAAAGATTAAGAAATTTTAGGAATTTTTAATATTTATTATTTAGCTTTTAAATTTTCAATTAAATTATTTTGGAGAAAATGTTTTGAACTAGGTCAATTGTGTACAGAAACTGCAACCCTTTTATTAATACGAATAAATATTTTTCATCTTGTGTCTTTAGGACCAAATACCCTAAGCAGCACTGGAGTTTGTAACTATGCTTATTATTTCTTCGGTTACATCATGTTGTTTTTAATGATGTTTACTTTTCTAAAGCCAACTTTAGTACTTAACTAAAATTATGGGATTGAAATGCTGCAATGAGCTTTAGAAAATAAACACGTTCGTAGCCAGTTACTGCAGCATTAACACTGCATCTTTGCTTTTACTGTACTTAGTAAGAAAGATAAGTAGCATATCGATTCATTTGCTACTTACAGTAAAAGGCTTGGATCAGAAAACTTTAAGCCATTAATTGAAAGCAAACAAAAAAATTGTTAATAACTCAGCCTTTAGGCTACCGAGGGTATATAACTTATATCAAAAAAATGTGCAACAAATAAATAATGGCTTTGGAACCCTCATATGTATGCTTGGACTAAACCGTATAATACCATACCCACACCTTCGTGTAAAGCTTTATCTCAAATATTGCAAACTGTATCTTGATTTAACAGACATACGGTCAGACGGACAGCATTATATCGACTTAGAGTTTTATGCAGATCACATTCTTCATGCACTTTATAGATACCCTGGCGAATATTTCGAGACTTTTTTTTTATTCACCAAACGTGTCAAGAAGTAGGCAGCATTAGGCCACCAAACGTGGATATTTTAAAAAAATATTTTTTCATGCAACATTAGGCCACCAAACCTGAATTTTTTAAAGAATATTTTTTCATGCAACATTAGGCCACTAAACGTGGATTTATTTTAAAGAATATGGCATTAGGCCAGCTAACGTGGATTTTTTGAGACTATTTTTTAAGGCAGCATTAGCCCACCAAACGTGGATTTTTTAAAGAATATTTTTTATGAAGCATTTAGGCCACCAAACGCCGATTTTTTAAAGAATATTTTTTCAATGCAGCATTAGGCCACCAAACGTGAATTTCTAAAGAATATTTCTTATGAAGCATTTAGGCCACCAAACGTGTATATTTAAGAGGATATTTTTTCCTGCAGCATTAGGCCACGAAACGTGGATTTTTTAAAAATATTTTTTCATGCAGCATTATGCCACGAAACGTGGGTTTTTTAAAGAATATTTTTTAATGCAGAATTAGGCCACAAAACGTGGATTTTTTAAGAATATTTTTTTCATGCATAAAGAATATTTCTTTTCATTCAACATTAGGCCACCAAACGTGGATTTTTTAAAGAATATTTTTTCATGCAGCATTAGGCCACCAAACGTGGATTTTTTAAAGAATATTTTTTCATGCAGCATTAGGCCACCAAACGTGGATTTTTTAAAGAATATTTTTTCATGCAGCATTAGACCAACAAACGTGGATTTTTTTAAGAATATTTTTTCATGCAGCATTAGGCCACCAAACGTGGATTTTTTAAAAAATATTTTTTCATGCAGCATTAGGCCACCAAACGTGGATTTTTTAAAGAATATTTTTTCATGCAGCATTAGGCCACCAAACGTGGATTTTTTAAAGAATATTTTTTCATGCAGCATTAGGCCACCAAACGTGGATTTTTTAAAGAATATTTTTTCATGCAGCACCAAGCCACCAAACGTGGATTTTTTAAAGAATATTTTTTCATGCAGCACCAAGCCACCAAACGTGGATTTTTTGAAGAATATTTTTTCATGCAGCACCAAGCCACCAAACGTCGATTTTTTAAAGAATATTTTTTCATGCTGCACCAAGCCACCAAACGTGGATTTGTTAAAAAATATTTTTTTCATGCTGCACCAAGCCACCAAACGTGGATTTGTTAAAAAATATTTTTTTCAGGGTACATTAGGCCACCAAATTTGGATTTTTAAAGAATAAATTTGCTTCCAGCATTAGACCACCAAATGTTTTGAAAGAATATTTTTTCAAGCAGCATTAGGCCACCAAACGTGGATTTTTTAAAGAATATTTTTTCATGCAGCATTAGGCCACCAAACTTGGATTTTTTAAAGAATATTTTTTCATGTAGCATTAGGCCACCAAACGTGGACCTTTAGGTATATACACTTTGATACGACCAAAAATGCTCCTCATCGAAATAACGGTATGTTTGAACGAAATTCCTTTCATTTAATTTGGAGTCGATTTGGCCTTGTCCGTCCGTCTGTCTGTCTGGCTGGTGCGAACGATAACTCTCGAACGGATCAACCGATTCGAACCAAATTTTGGGTATCGTAATATTTTGTCCAAACTTCAAGTTCGAATATGGGCCATATCGGTATACTCCTACCGGTACCTCGCCCACAAAAGTTCAACAATTTTCTGTAAAATGGTGTGAACGATAACTCTCGAAGGGAGCAATCGATTTGGTCCAAACTTTGCACATCATATTATTTCTTCCAGATATAGATTGCGTTGGGATATGGGCTATATCGGTCCACTCCTTCGGGTAGCTCCCACACAAAATTCGGAAAGAGTGAAGTTTAAGTGCACCTCTCGGATCGGATTTAACGACGATACATTTTTTGTTTCTTGTGCAAGTCCATACTTCCTGAGATATTGGCCTAAAAGCTCCAATTAACTCTGAGGTCACCAACCAAAATGGCAAGTCCGCAAGATAATTCTCGCAGGGAATTTTCGATTGGTGCAGACTTTGTATATCGTATTATTTCATCCAGTCATGTTTCAGGTTGGAATATGGACTATATCGGTCCACTCCTTCGGATACCTCCCATACAAATTTCGGATGAAGTGAAGTTTAAGAGCACCTCTCAGATCGTTTTGAAATTTTTTTCAGTATGTTGTCCTTGCTGCGCCCTTTACTACGGTACAATTTTTTTCTTGTGCAATTTCATACTTTCTGAGATTTTGGCCTAAAAGCTTAAAGAAACTCTGACGGCACCAACCAAAATGTCAAATCCGCAAGATAATTCTCGCAGGGGGTTTCTGATTGTTGCAGACTTATTTCATCCAGTCATGTATCAGGTTCGAATATGGAACATATATTTTAACTTTTATTGTAAAATGAAATTCTATGACACGTTTTTCCTATAATAATAATCACATAATAATAACTTTGAACTTTAACACAACAGAAATTCCTCATTTTGTTGTCTTTCTTGACTCCATAAAGTGCTAATTTCATAATCCATCAACACGAGAGGAAACTTTTTTCCTGCTGGCATTATACTTATGGCAGATATAAGACATCAATCAATCATTTAGTCTCCGAATATTTTTCATGTTGATATTCAATTTATTTTTTAGGGATTACATATTTTCAAACATGGCAAAGATGAAAAGATGATGATGTTGATGATGATGTAATATCAAGGAAGTGAAATGAAAGTGATGACTGGGTGGGGGGAAGGAATGGAAATGTATACAAAAGGGGGAAATTTCAAATCAACAACAAATATTACACAAATAATTTAGATCATTTTATTGCAATTATAAATTATGGTTTATATTGTAATTACAAAAAATAACACAAATCTTGTTTTATGTGAAGCACGCATACACACACACACTGAACAATAATCAAACTAATTGACTACAATTTATATTTAACATATTGTGGTTTTTGATAAATTACTTTCACAAGATAAAAATCAAATTGTAATAATTTTGTTGGTGGTTAAAAAATTGTCTGTCTTTAACGATAAATTTGCATAATTCTTTTGATTTGAAAAGAAGAGAAAACATTATTTAATGCAAGATTCGTTACAAATTCATTGTATTTCTTTTGTACCAGTTATCATGATAAATATAGGTGGTCGATTATATTCTTAAGTGTTTTTGTACAATACACCATAATGTGGGGTGGGTCTTTAGATTGAGAGACTTACAATCATTGAGAATATTAAGAAGCCTGTTGATTTTGATGATGGTCAGATAACATTCATGGGTCGAAATGGGCAAAAAATTGCTGTGGCGATATTAGAGGCGAGAAATTCCAAATAAAAATCCTGTCAATTAAAGTAGAAAATCTCACCTGTACAATGATGTCTTAGGTGGTTAAACAACAACCATCGCACTTTTACATTTTTTTATATTTTAATTGTAACGACGAATACATTTTGGTTGGGGATTCTTCAACTATTGACGTATATTAAATAAGATCTTCTGAGCTATAAATAGATTTCAATTTCATTTTAAAAATACACTCAGCTACACATTTTCCAATTTGTGGAATTTTATGTCTATAGCGGATATGCCTGGTTCTGTTGGGCGTATTCCAAGGTTATAGGATATAGACTGATCTCTAAATCACTTGTATATCGAATAATTCCAATGACATAAATCGTAATACAACGCAACGAAGTTACCCAAAAATCATCTACGAGTATTATCGTTATACACACAGTGTTGGCCCGACATTAAAAGGTTGTCCAATTTCATTGATCTAATATAAATCGAGGTGCACTCATCCCCTTCGAGGATGCACGTTGGAAATTTACGTATGCATGCATACGGGGATTTCTGAATGAAATCGGCCACTTTTTCTATTTGGACCAATATTAGAGAATTTATAACTATTTCTTTGCATATAGTTTTTACAGAATTCGACTTTTTCAAGGCGCGATATCTCTGGAACCATTTGAAAATATTAAAATGTTTTGCTGACTAGCAGCATCACCACAGCAAAGAAGAAAGGAAATCAAAAACATCACTTTAAAAAAGTGTCTGATTTCACTCAGAAAACCCCATGCATACATGTAGCATATGTATTGTTAAATACTCATGTATGAGTCACAAAATGATGTTTAGACAAAGTCGTGTCCGAGAATTTGGAGTCGTTTCATCCATTTGTACGACTGTTTGGAGAGCAGGATAACTCTCGAAAGGATCAACCGATTCGGTCCAAAATTTTTTTTTTCAAAATATAGGTCAATTTCCAAGATGAACAATGCCGATACCCTTCCTCGGGTACTTCCCCCACATATGGTAGCAGTTTTTCGCTGAAACGGTCACAAGATAACTCTGGAAAGGAGTGACCGATTTTGTCTATAATTGGCACATCGTCATTTTGATAACAGACATAGAGCAAATATGAGATATATTGGTCCACTATTTCGAGTACCTCTAATATACAAAATTAAAAAAATTTCGGGAAAAGTGCAGTTAAAAAAATCTCTCGAAGTTTGATTTTGTTGACACAGTTTGTTCTTGCGGCCCCTCACTACGACAAATGTAAGACAAAAACGCGAAATTTTTCGATTCGTTATCGGCATGTTCTATACATTGCAAAGTTTTGGAGAAAAGGTTTGTTTTGTGTAGCCCGTATTAGATCTGTCCATAGATGAAAGTTTGAATTCACAAAGACTGAGGGTTATCTCTGTTGGTAAAGCCGACTGATACTTTTTATACTCTTTACCATAGTATTCTATGTTTGTACCATATAATGGTACCTCCCGCTTTTTCGGTATTTTGAAGATTTTTGCTAAGTCCATATTTTTATACACTCAGCCTTTAGGCTAGAAAGGGTATATACACTTTGATACGACCAAAAACGTGCCTCATCGAAATAACGGTCTTAGACCCCAAGTATGTTTAGACAATTTGCAGTCGATTTAGCCATGACCGTCCGTCTGTAGGTATCGTAATATTTTGTTTAAGTTTAAGTTCGAAGAGGGGCCATATCGGTCCACTCCTTCGAGTACCTTCCCCACAAAAGTTCAAAATTTGTCTGCAAAATGGTGTGAACGATAAATCTCGAAGGGAGCAATCGATTTGGTCCAAAGCTTGCACATCGAATAGTTCCTTCTGGATATAGATCGGGTTCGAATATGGAGTATATTGGTCCACTCCTTCGGGTACCTCCTACACAAAATTCGGTTAAAGTGAAGTTTATGAGCTCCTCTTGGATCGTATTGAAATTTGTTTCAGTTACATGTCCATGCGGCTCCCTTTACAACGATAAAATTTCTTGTGCAAGTCCATACTTCCTGAGATATTGGCTTAAAAATTCCAAGAAAAACCCTGACGGCACCAACCAAAATGGCAAATCCGCAAGATAATTCTCGCAGGAGTTTTTTAATGGTGCAGACTTTGCACATCATATTATTTTATCTAGTCATGTATCAGCTTGGTATATGGGCTATATCGGTCCACTTCTTCGGGTACCTCCCACTCAAAATTCGGATAAACTGAAGTCCGGGTTGTCCTTGCGACTCCCTCTATGACGCAAGTCTATACTTCCTGAGATACTGACCTTAATGTTCCAAGAAACCCTGAGGGCTCCAACCAAAATGGCAAATCCCCAAGGTAATTCTCGCAGGAGTTTTTAATGGTGCAGACTTTGCACATCATATTATTTAATCTAGTCATGTATCAGATTGGTATATGGGCTATATCGGTCCACATTCCTTCGAGTACCTCCCGCACAAAATTCAAAAAAGTGAAGTTTAAGAGATCCTCTCGCATCGTTTTGATTCTTTTTTTTAGTAGGTTGTTCTAGCGGCCTCATTTTAACATAATTTAATATTTCGAGTCCTTTATGAAGAAGTTTGGTTACTAAAAATGTTTGGTATATTTCAATGATTTGGTGTAGCCCCACATTACGGTACATACAGATTTTAAAGTTAACTCATGATACAAAATCAATATATTTTATATACCGCATAGTTATTGTGTTCTTTTTTCAGTGGCTGAGGGTATATGTCCGTCAGCACAGCTGACTGATACTTTCTTACTTGTTGTATAGGCCCTATATAATGGTTCCACCTGATTTGCGGTATTTTGAGGATTTTAGCTACATTGTTCGACCAAACTAGCTGTAAGTTGTCATCTAAGATTCCCAGTTGTCAGAAAACTTCTTCAAGAAAAATGTTGAATATAGGTCCTTGTTTCGGCATAGCCCGGTTTCTCCGTATTTAAGATATTTTGAGGATTTTAGCTGCAGTTTTTGTCCGGACTAGCTGTAATTTGATATTCCCAGGTGTCACAAAATTATTGGTATAGTCCCTTGTATGCCAATACCTTCGGATTTTAGTTATTTTGAGCATTTGGCTGAATTTATTGTTGGAGCTAGCTGTAATTTGATTTTGAGTTTCCACAGAAAATTTCAACTGGCGCATTGTTTGGTGTAGGCCCCCATATAGCAGAACCTCCAGATTTTACGTATTATTTACGGAAATAAATTTAATTTTGCATTTGAAGTTTCCAGTGGTCACAAAAGTTCTCCCAACAAAATGTTAAACTGGGTCCATATGGTATAGTCCACGCTAACTATCTGTAATTTTCCATTTGAGGTTTACAGTGATCACAAAACTTCTTCCAACCGGTTTCAGTTGTTTTAAAGTTTTTATCGACTTCTTTGGCCCAAATTAGATGTAGATTGACATTAGAGTTCCTGGTCAAAAACTTATTCTATATAAATATGGACATATGTAGGTCCAAAAAAATTATTTTGTGGTGCTAAATTAACCAATTATCTGTTCTTAAAAATATTTAAATATTATATTTAATTTAAACTGTTATTAAATGCTGTTTTACAAATTTTAATTATCTTTTTTCAGATCTCGTTGATGGTGCTTTACGTAATGTCAATTTAATAATTGAACCACCTGCTGTCAGACGTGGCCAACATGCCATATTACGTTGTATGTACGATCTCGAGGGTGCACCACTTTATTCAGCCAAATTTTATCGCGGCCAATTGGAATTTTATCGTTATACACCTGGTGAATTTCCAAATACGAAAGTTTTTCCCTTTCCCGGAATACATGTTGATGTAAGTATGCAGACTGTTATTACACACGTATTAATGTGAATAAATACATGTGAACACATAAGTTTATGTGGATAGAACCATGGTTTTGCTTGTTAAATATGATATTAATGCAAAATATATTTAAAGTGTTTTTAATGAAAACTTTAAAAATTCATGGACGTTCAACAATTTGAGCTTTTATCTCCGGATAAAAGTCTTACTGATCCGAAATTACATACATACATATGTGTAGTAACAGTTCACAATAGAATGCTGGCATCGGTGGCGTATGAATTATTTGTATGCCTCATACGCAGGGTAGCCGAAAACTCCTAAAGAAGTAATTCTCTGTAGTAAACAAAGCATTCACTTTTAACAAAAACGAATGAAATCTTATAAATACTTTTTAATGCAGTTTATTATATTCCATCCTAACCTGATATAATGCATTTTGTTCCCCCTAAAATTATTTTCCATTAGTTCAAAAAGTTAAATACCAGTAATAGCTTACCCAGATCTATACAACTACACAATATTTCCAATATTTTACAAAACTTTACTTAATGCCTGTTTTTTTATTTTATTTTTTTATTTTAATTAACTCTAAAAAATCACTTCAACCACAACAGTAATCTTAGTCTTCGAAAAGCTTTTAAAAATATTAAAAAATGATCTCAAAACCACATAAAAACCTCAACAGAACAAAAACGAATTACCAACAAAAGCCAACTACAGATGGATGGGAAACGTAAAAGTTTAACTGGTTTCAGAAAAACTAAAAAAAAACATAGAAAAAAATCTGGAAAATAAAAACTACACTAAAATAAATTAAAAATGCATACAATATTTACTGAACGTGGAGCCAAAAAAGAAATGTGGAAAGAGTGAAGAGATGTAGTAGAAGGCGGCAAAAAAGAATATATTTATATAAATACTTTTTCAAAACTCAGACATATGCAAATCGTTTTCCAATACGTAACCAAACACACATGCATATCTGGAGTAAATCTAGTGATGCATGTGTGTACCTGCTTTTTCGCTATGTGTGAGAGTGTGTATAAAAAGTTTGTATTGCTTTTCTCCTATATATGTATGTATGTAAATTGGTTTGTGTGTTGGAGTTTTATATATGTATGCATATGCATTGCCAAAGTGCGACATTGGCACCAATACCTACTACCACATTACTCGCATTTGCAAGGAAAGATATTCGAAACGAGGTGTTCAACATTTGCATTGAATATTTGTACTTCCCTGTGAGTGGGCGTGTGTGTGTATGTTTGTGATAGAACTCTGGGAAAAGTGCCACGAGATAAAGAAACAAAATAAAAAACTTTTTCAATAATCTGTATGCACTGCACCGTAAAGCTGAATTTTATTTTTACAGCATTTGGTTAAGTGAGTTGGGATGGAGTTCTTATAACACTGTGCAACAAAATGGAGGTGAAAGTTCTCTGTTGATTTAGCTTATTTTTGAGATGACATATGTTCAGTCAAAACAAAGTCCTTTTCGTCCTTTATTATAAAAGTACCACAAGATGACGTTTTTCAATGTCACTCAGAAAATTTTTCGATTTTGTCGCGTTTTCATAGTCATTTTTGACATTTGCCCCTGTTTGCTCAGAAAAAACTGTTTTGTGTTTTTGTATGTTCTGTAACGAATATACAAAAAACAAAATATAGTCTTTTTCTGAACAAAAACAGAGTAAATGCACAAAACGACCACGAAAACGAGACAAAAGCGATTAATTGTCAATGAGAGCCGTACCTAAAATTATCTAAGCGACATTTTTGCAGAACACTGCGAAGCTGAAAAATGTAATCTTGTGACACTTTTATAGCGGCTCTGAAAATAAAGGACGAAAAGGACATTGAAGAAAGAGAGTTAGAAGGTCGAAGTGCTCTACGAAAATAATCCCCATTCGATTTGACTGAACATATGTCATCTCAAAAATAAGCTAAATCAACAGAGAACAAAGGTATAACGCTAATTCCTGATGGCTTACAGGGTCTCTAGCAAAAATTTAATCACGCCATAACGCGGAAGTTCGGCTCACGGCGGATCTGTCCTTCGGGGTTCTTAATATACTCACCAAGGGCTTTTATTTCCAAAAGGAATTATCTTTGCCCCAAAATTTGTGTTCACAGTGTAATCAGCTGGGTTCGATAGCTCTTTTTATAGTAGTGTATGATATAGTTCTGTGATCACTTTTATACCCGCCGCCACATTTTGGAGGATGCATTAACTTTGTCATTCCGTTTATAACTCCCCTAAATAATGGTTTGAAAGTCCAAAAAAAAATTATAATCTATCTTGATCATCATAAAATTATAAGTTGATCTGAACATGTCGGTAACAGCCCGTTCATGTATAGACATTTCTCTAGCCCACCCAAAGAATTGAAGTAGATGCATAATTGTTTTGCCACTTCGTTAGTAACACATCGAAATATTCGTCGGAGATCGTATAATCCCTATATAAACTTGATCAGCTTAAAATTCCAAGACGATATAATGATGTCCGTCTGTCTGTCCGTCCATATGTTTGCTGAAATCAGGATACACTTCGTAATATCTAAGATAGAGCTTTATAGTTTTGTACAGAAGTTCATATGATTACTAGGATATTTGGTATTGAAAATTGCGATATCAGTTCAAGTTTTGATATAGCTCCCATAAAGCAATACCTCCCGATTTTCGGTATTTTGAAAGTTGCGGCCCCAGTATTCCTCCGAAATGGCTGAAATTTGGCACTAAGTATAAGCAGAATATGGTCGCTCCCAATTGTCGGTATTTTGAGGATTTTGGCTAAAATTTGGTATTTGGTCTTCGTTTTGGGTACAAAACATTCCCGCAGAATATGGGTGCTATGTCTTTGTTCATTTCTATGTAACATGTATAAGGAAACGAGATTGACCCAATGTTCCCAATAACCCTATTGTTGTTGTTGCAACGTAAACATGTTCGTTCGTATATTTTTTTCGGTTATCTGGTTCTGGTTTCTCTGTATCCAGATTCTAAAATTCTGCAAACTGGACTGGTTGCGCCCATAAAAATCAGGAGACAGGTTAGTGGCGTAAGTTGCCCAGCTAAGCAAATGTAGCGTGTCGTGCCGTCCCAATTCACATAAAGGGCATGTGTTGGTTGTCGAGCCATCAATTCGGGTCCAATATGAATAGAGGCGACAATGGCTGTCATTTTTCTACTGCGATGGATGTAGGTTGGACTCCGGTTACGGCATTCACACTTTACCTTTGTACCGTCTGCGCACCTGCATCTGTTTGAATGTTATTCAAGCCCGACCCAGGTGCTGCCGGCCAGCAACTTGAAAACCTTTTTCCCACTTCCGATCTTGTCGTAAATAGCTGTGGCTTGCTGTAGTACATTACACCCAATATCGTGGGGTAGTTAGTGGTCGGAATCAGTACGTCATCGGTCAATATATTCAGGCTGAGCCGCATTTCCGATTCTTTGTCAGATCTCTAAGTGCTGCCAGCCAGCGACTTGTCGAACATTACACCTAATATCTTGGAAGAGTTAGTGGTCGGAATCAGGACACATTCCACGTTCCGGGATATCCTCCACTACGTTCAGGGATAGCCTCATTTTAGCCGTCTAGTTGGTGAGCAGTGTGGCAGTGGATTTTGTGGTGTATATTGTCATATTCCTCAGATGGACGAACTGCACTAGGATAGCTACATATACATTTAAGCTATCACATATATCATCGACGATAGGAACCGACGCCAAGATCGTACAATCAACGACACACTTTGCGAACTATATGTCGTCTGGAGGGTGTGGAATTTCGGAAAGTTGGAGGTAAAAAAGTTCCAGAGATATCAATCTTCCGTGGGTAACTCCCTGTCTCACTCGACGGTTATTGGGCATCTTATTTCCGAATTCTACAACGTTTCAAACATGGCTGGAGAAAAGTCGTACGGTATCTAAAGCCTTAGAAAGGTCAAGAGCCAAAATTGCTGTTCGGTTGCACGGCCAGCTCCGGTTCAGTCCTCCACTGATATGTGTCGATAATGCGTGTACCGCTGTTGTGGTGCTGTGCATTTTTCGGAATCTATGCTGATGTTGACAACTGGGAGGGAGTAGTGCCTCAAGAATCTTTACTACTGGAGACAAGAGAGACATTGGCCTGTACGATTTACCTCTGCGTGGCTTCAGTAGCCGGAACTTTTTGCCAACATTCAAGGCTTCTGGTAAAATAATGGTTGAAGATAGATTGAGTATACTTGAGAAATTTTCTACTCCGGTTCATCCGGTTGCTCAAGCATTATCATTAAGATTTCGTGTGACCCCAGTGCTTTGGACGATTTCGCATTACGGATGGTAAATTGCGGTCGGCTGGGAGGTCTCTTATACGGCGTAGCACACTCCTCTACGCCCTATCACCCTCGAGGTGTTCTATAAACTGCCGTTGAAAGTAACACGCGCACTAATCTTCGGATTAGTTACAGTCACGTCGCTGAAAGTAACAGCCTTTCTATCATGCTTCATTTCCGGGTTTGAGTGTTTCCCACAATTTACTCAATTCTGTACAAATGTTACATTGCTTCAGGAGGTCTAGCTTTTTTCCGGTTGACTTCAAGAGTAAGTTCTTTAAGTTTTGGTTCCTCAGGGTTCTTACGACGAAGCTCATTTGCTAGTCTCGTCACCTCTGTTTGGAAATTTTGCCTGATTTCGAGTGTTCGCCAGCAGCTATGTAGCGAACGGCTGCAGCAGTGACGACGTACCGGAAAATTTTCTCAGCTACTCGAGAATCTGAGGGAATGGGCTGTTTTCTGAGGCGGTGATTGGTAAATTGGCTGAACCCTTGCCTATCGAAAAACTGATTGGTTCGGAAAAATACGGCAGTCAGAGGTTATGAAGTCAAATGATCTGTTTATAGAGACGATGGTCGGAAGATAGTCTATGCCAAAGGAAATAATGTGGACACGTAATTTATCAGACCGGATGCCCCAATGGTGTTCTCTGATGAGTTGTGGCAATCTCCACTTATAATCGTACAAACGTTTTCGTCCACCGTACAAAATGTTTATGTCATGGAAACTTTAGTCTGATTACGAGTATTCAACCAGAAGGTAGGTAGAGATCGGCTGCTCAAAAATGCTTTCAGCTACCCGAGAATCTGATTGAATGGACAGCTTCCTACGAAGTAATTGGTATATTCCCTGAACTCTTGCCAATCATCTTCTCCATGGTAAAAAAATTACGGTAGTCAGAGGTTATGATGTCGGGTGGTCGCTTTACGAAGACGATGATCGAAGGATGGTCTGAGCCAAAGGAAATAACGGATTGCCAGGGCACGACATTTATGAGACCTCAATGGTGAAGTCTGGCGAGCTGTGGCAATATCCTCTTATCCTCGTAGAAGCGTCTGGGTTTACCGTGCAAAATGTGGAGCTATCAAATTACTCGTCCAGCGCTGTAGCTCTGTGACCATTGCCTAGGACGGAATGCCAAAACTCATGATGAGTAGTCAGAGGTTAGGAAGTCGGGTGGTCGGTTTACGAAGACCATGATCGAAAGATGGTCTGAGCCAAGGGAAACAACGGATTGCCTAGGACTCATTGCCTAGGACTCACAATGAAGTCTGGCGAGCTGTGGGAATCTCCTCTTATCCTAGTAGAAGCGTCTGGGTTCATCGTGCAAAATGTGGAGCTATCAATTTCCTCGGACAGCCCTGTATCTCTATGGCCATTGCCTAGGACGGAATGCCAAAGCTCATGATGAGGGGACTTCATTTCACTTTCACCAGACGACTATTGCTCTTCAAAAGCCAATTAATGTTGGGCATGTAACGCAAGGCACAGCTATGCATCGGCGGTATGAACACATTAAGTACCTCGGTAGTCCCAAACTTTACTGCTATCTCTATACACTTCATGTATGGGTCACTAGAGTCAAGCTCTTGGTAGAGAGTTGTATGTACTGGACAGACTGGTGTATAAGGAATGCATGTCCCGCTCCTTCGATTCTTCTTCGAGCCTTCCGCATATCGTTATAGCCATGGCACGCTAGAGTCGACGGACAGTTTTGTTTCCTGGATCGCAGTGACCCTGATGTTCCTCCGAATCATAAAGTCCACGATTTCGCTGACTATGATACGGAAACCCTTGTAATTTAATTGCAGGAATGATAAAATTTCGGTATGCTGAACAACAACATGTGCTGTTAGATGCATCATGTGTAGTTGTTTGGGAAACTGGGGTGGTGCCCCCTATTCCTACGACGAAGTTGCAGACACACTGGGAAATGATCTGGCTGTACTCCAGAGCATCCTCGAAAATGCACCCATTCCATACATCCATTATATCTCACCGAAGCTGATACATATATGGTGGATGAGGATCTGGAAAACGTAACACAGATCCATGGCTCGGGGTTCTTCTCTATCCTGGTAGGGACCAGAAGAACTCGGAGCATGCATTCCGTGATATATTCATGCTGCCATGGTGAACTAAAAATTTTGACCACAAACACTTAATTGTTGAAGTGATGGCCCCTGGTCGAAGATTTCTCCGAGTCAATCCGGTGCGTAGAACCGGCACCCTAGTGTTACGGGTTACGTCCGCCTGTCCTTGTATTTTTGTAATCAAAATACAATTCGCATTTACTATCCTATCAGAGTGAAATCTGAGGATGGCCACTTTTTTGTCCAAAGGACCACCGCTGTTGTTTTTGGTGAGATTCGGTTCAGATTTATAACTTCCATATATATTTTTGTCCGATTTCATGTATTTGATGTACCAAATATGTCATATATGTCCCATCAATGAAATTTTAAATAAGTGAAGGTATTTAGTCAAGAAATATAGTTGACAAATTATATCGAAGTCTGTTTGGATTTGGATGCAGCTCCCATATAAATATATTTTTGGATGAGATGAGGTATAAAATTGTAATGAGATTTGGAAAATGTGGTCGAATTTGATCTAAAAATAAGTATCCCAAATTATATTGAAATCGGTCCAGGTTTGGATATAGAACCTTTATATTTTTTCGAACGATTTTATTTTTTATGGACAGACATTTCGATGAAATTGGGAAAATGTGGCGGAATTTGGTCTAGAAAAAATATTCGGTCCCGCCCGATTTTTATCCATTAGAAATCTGGTTCCGATAACGTTAATGTGTTTACTTGTTTTCTTTTTTTATAATCCCATCCCTTTTCACAGACCATCACCTGTTAATTTTAGTCTGGCTTCTGTTATATCTTTGTGTGTGTTTGTGTAACACACAACACCAACCTACAGACAAAACAGCCAGCCATTTATCCACCACCCATTTAACGATACTTGAGTCATTTAAATATTCACGCAGAGACAGATGCAATTTACCATTTTTTTGGCCATTAACGTTCATGTAAGAGCAAGAGTGCCTGACATTGGCGTTGCCAAATAAAACTGGACTCTGACAAACAAACTGCCACAACAGAAAAGTTCACAAAAAACAACAACAACATACAGTGCCACTGAGCACCAACTTTTGCCTCAAAATAAAGTTAAAAAATCGACATATAATACCCACAAAGAAGACTTCACTTCCCATAAAATAGAAAACAAACAACAAACAAAAAATGTACGTAGGTGGGATTTAACTGAAAACCATTGCAATTCACATTTCAACTATACACCTTTGCCAACAATCATCCTACGTTTATAGGAAAGATATTTTGTTTGTGTTGCGGGTTACGGTCAACTTTAAAATGGTAAAAGAAAACAAATTAAACCCATATAAAAACAACAACAAAAATAAAGCTAAACATTTGGCAACAACTTTGTATTATCTTACATGGCTGCAGTTGCTACTGCAATCATCTAAAGTGATTACAAATTTTCATGGTCCGGTGGTATTTCAGTGGAAAAAAAAATAGATGAGAGAGAGAGAGAAAAAAAAAATAACTTTTGTTTTATGTTCTATAGATTTTTAACTTTTATTTAGTCAAACAATAATGGCTTCAACTTAAATATTCATATAAATTGATTTTTAGGAAGTGAATATATTTTATTTTTTAGTTTTACCAAAGTAAGAATCCTCATTAGTGAAATTACTTGGAAAATTCAATTTATTTAATTGATCTCTATAAAGATTGTGGGTGTTTTTGTTGGTCATCGTGGTAAACCAAAGATTTCCAATAGAATTTTTATCATATTTTAATGAAACTAAAAATACTATAGTACAAGGAAACTTCTCTAGAGGGCACCATAGTGAGGTATTATGCTTTTGACTGCTTGTTTGGAAAACATGAAAGAAGAGATGAAAAATTTATAATTGTTTTCTGATTTATTGGAAAACGAACGTAAATGGCTTTCCTTTTTCACTTGCAAATAATTTCCGATCATCAAGCTTAACTCTAAACGAGAAAATTAATAAAAAATCATTAAAAATGATCTTCGCCTTAAATGGAAAATTTTCAAAAAATAAAAAACAGGCTGAGCCAGTCCCACGGCCTTGAAAACATATCAAAAAAATGTTGTCACGGCGTGTTAGCGTTCAAAGCCAAAACTCATAACTTCAAAGGCAGCACAAAAAAGCGTTTGTCGTGAAAATACATTTCAGCTGCCAAATATCCGCCAAAATGTATAAAACACATTTGCATTTGAAAAACGAAAAGTTCTAGGACAGAGAAGCCATTACATAGTCGATACGTCTGAAGATCTGCTTTACCACCAGTGAAACCAGGTAACGTAATTTGGTGACTATGTGGGTTCGAGTACTTGGCTTTCCTTTTTCACTTGCAAATAATTTCCGATCATCAAGCTTAACTCTAAACGAGAAAATTAATAAAAAATCATTAAAAATTCAAAAAATAAAAAGGAACGTAAATAAGGTTTATGACTTGTGGACCTGTAATAATAATTCTGTTCTGGAAAGTTACGTACCCCATACGAAGACTTAAGTCAAATTTCAGACCTTTCGGTTTTGCATTGAGGCCACAACATTAAAAACACCGAAAATCGAGAGGCACCCTTCTATGAAGGCTATATGAAAACGTGGATTTACACTGAAAATTTTGTCCTAGAAGAAGACGTGGGCCTATGCCAACAAATTTGAAGTGGAAATTTTTTTGTGGCTACAGCCTTCAAAAACACTGAAAGTCGAGAGGTACCCTTCTATGAGGGTTATATAAAAACGTAGTCCTACACTGATAATTCTTTTCTGGACAGTGTCAAATTTCAGCCATTTCGGTTGGATATTAAGTCAAAAACCTCAAAAATTCCGAAAATCGGGAGGTACCTTGCTATTAGGGCTATATGAAATCGTGGACCACTACTGATAATTCTTTTCTGGAAAGTTGTGTACCCCCAACGAAGACTAAATACTACATTTCAGCCATTTCGGTGGGATATTGAAACTACAACCGTCGAAATATCGAAAGTCGAGGTTTACCGTTCCATGGGGGCTATATCAAAATGTGGACATCCTAGAAGCGCAGGCTAACGCCATGACTCGGATATTTCGACGGTATAAGTTTTTTCACAGGCACGTACATACTTCCCGAGATAAATACCTCAAATATGTATAAAGCTATGTTGTCACCCCAGCATCTTGTGGTCCGTGGCGGGAGTAGGAAGTAACCCCGGAGCATTGCTTTGTTCCATTGTTCACCGGCTCATCCACCGCAGATTTGCGATACGGATCATGTTGCTTCGTACTGTGCCAACTTGATCCCCAGTTAGACTTCGTCGTCGTCATCGGATTATAAGACTACTCCGTAATATCCCCAACAGCAAAACCAGTCGGAGTCTTTAACACCGCGTATTGCTGTTCCAGTTCCTGACAATGTAACATTCCTGAAGTGTAACAGCGACGTGTCATGATCAATAATGGTCACCACGATTCGAGAAACGGAGCTGAACAACACGTACAGTCTCCGGACTTGTGGTGGACACAACGTACTTCTCTTGTATCGTACGAGAGGTGGATATGGTGGACTTGTTCAGTACATACATACCTATCTCGCTTGAGCTCGACTCTTGTGACCTATTATTGGAGTGTATGGAGGTAGCGGTAAAGTGTGGAACCACCGAAATAGAACTGATAAATGTGTTTATACCAACGATTAATAGATGTGTCCCGAGTTATTTGGCTAACGTGGCCTAATGTTGCTAGTCCTTGCTAGTCCTAAGAGATTTTAATGCTCATCATGATTAAACTATAAAATGACCAGAGAGTGATAGCGCCGTCTGATTAAATAGCTAGGATTAGAGGAAACTGCCATAGTTCGTCTTACATATCCACGTGTCAACTGGTCTGACGAATGACGTGACTTGACAGACTGTTATTTCTCTTAGATCGGGCCATATCCCCATTCTCATCTCCATCAGTAGACCAGCGACTTCATAACCTCTGAATGCCGAACTTTCCATAAGCATGGGAATGACAGTTCAGATTCAGAGAATACACCAACTGCACAAACCCTTTGATGTAAGGGTAGCAAAGAGGAATTTCAGAGACATCGTCACGGCTATAAGGCGATCGGCTGCAGCCGTGACGATGTCTCTGAAATTCCTCTTTCTCTGCTGGTCGAACTTAAGAATTAAGATCGAATGAGAGTGATAAGCTTGGTCGTATGAACCATAGCCAACCCTCACAGAAAAAAAATTGTAGTTGATAAAAAGAATTCAAATATTCAATCAAAAATTTATAGATTTTGCGGCGATAAAAAATTTCATATTGACAAAATTCGATAAAAATTATTTGATCACAAAGTAAAAATACAGGTTGAAAAAATAAAATTCTAATATTGATTAAAAAATTTATCGTTTTTTTATTTTGAACTGATAAAATATTTCACATATTGACAAAAATATTTATCAAAATTTTCAACATTTTGCTTGATAAAAACAAAATATTTTCTTGACTAAAAAAATTTTTGAATGCATTTTTTCCAATTGATAAAAAATATTCATAATTGCAATTATTTTGTTTTTCCTTTTTTTTGTTAAATACAAACCCAAAAGCCACCTAAAAAAGTTGTTTCTCTCGCTCTTGAGAGCGAGAACATGCGGCAAACGTTCATTACCATTTTAACTACAGAAATTTATTAACAACCATAAACAAATTTCAATAAATTATTTGTTTGAAATCGTTTATTGATCGCTTTCTTGTAACATTTTCATGTTAGATAAACATTTTCCCATTTTGTTCGTAATATTTTATCGCCATTCGACAAAAATATGGCGATAAAGCTGTTAATCAAAGTTTCCGGGGTGCCTTTTTTTGTGCAGAGTCAGAAAACAAGCGGGAAAAATAGCTGGAATATCTGATCAATGTTGCAGCACACATTGAAACCGATAGTAATGTATTGCGTACAATGGGTCGTTTTCGAACCCTGGTAAAAAGGATGTTCAGACATTTGTCGTGTCTAACGGATCCAAAGAGTTGCTCGGGTTATTTTAACCGACAATTAGAATCCCCATAACGACCGCATGAAGACAAGGGTTTTACTTCATTTGTGGTCTCTTCCAGCCAAAGCAAAACCACTAAAATTTATTATGTGTGTTGTTGCAGTTGTTATCAGAGGCGAAATATCATTCAAAGCTTTTAAATCTGACGAAATTTAAATGGTGATGCTAAGCAGTTGTATAAACCAGCAGTAGAGTATCTGAAAAGGGTCCCCAACTTATAGTAAGCCAACCCGAAGCCTGTAAAATTGGCAGGATTGTCCCATTTCTGAACCAGGCAAGGACGCCGACAAAGGTGTATCATACAAGCCAATTTCATTTTTCTCACTGGTTGCAAAGATTCTTGAGGCGTTACTCCTCCCCTGCATCACAGCTTGTTCTCTAGTTATGGATCATCACCACGGGTTCCGGCATAGTACCACACTAACTCGGCACGCCCGTTCCACACACATTAACCGAAGTTTAAACAAGAACAGGTCGTACCACAAAACAGTGATGGTAGCATTAGACTTGGCTAAAGATTTTACTGTGGTCAATCATGCTTAAGATGACGCGAATACTATCCTCCGGCCTGGTGTGAAACGTTGGGTCAACAACTATGTTTGTGGTCGCCAGTCATACGTGGATTTCAGAAAAAGATTGTACGCCTAAGCGTTGGATCCTACCTTTGATAACATTGTTGTCAGTTTAGACGTCTGTCTCACTGACATATTCCATGCGACATATTCCATGCAGAAATTGAGCTCCCACTGAATGTACAGATCGATGGATCAATAATTCCGACCACTATCTACCCCAAAGTCGACATTCGACTGCTTATACAAGTCGCCCGATCATACCACAGATATCTGCGATAAGATGAGAAGAAACAAGGTTTTCAAGACCTTAGGTGGCAGCACTTGATGGGTGGGTCTGTGGTAAGCTATGTGGGGCAAATGTGGTTTGCCAACATAAGTGATGCGCAATTTCATAATTTTGCGCTTAAGTGCGAAAGACTATATTAGTTTAGTACACCACAGAGATCACCAATGAGTTACTTGCCCCCGTAAGCCAATTGAGCACGCACAAGTTTTTCGGGCCTTTTGCTTTTTTAACGCATGTGTTTTTTTTTCCACCACCACAAAAAATACTTACGACGCATCAAGACCGTTGCTTGTGCGTAATAAGTAAAACAAGTGTCCATCATATTTTGCACTGTATACAAAACTCGCAATCGTATATAGTTTGCCAATTGGCTTATCAAGTAGAAGCACACACACAACGCTACAAAAAATAAACAATTGTAATTTTATTTGTTGTTGTTTCGTTTGTGTATGCTTTTCTTTATTTGCTTTAAATGTTATGTGTGTTTTTTAGCATGTTCTTTTAACGTTTGAAAATCAGTGTTAGAAAATGATCTTAGCTCTCATTCTCTCGGAGAGCACGAGACAATCGGTTGAATTACAAGGGTTGAAAACAATACTTGATGTGCAATGAGCAAAAAAGTAAGACAGAAATTGTTATTGCGTATTTAAAACTACTTGGCAAAGCATACGCAAGTGTCAAAAAATATCCATTTTTAAATAACTTATTTTTTGAGTGGCTAGCCACACTCGTACATATTTTGAGAATGGCAAGCAACACTTGCATTTATTTTTTAGAGTAGCAAGCCGCACATACGCTTGTTTTTCAGCATGTGGCTTATGAGTGTCAAAATCAGCTACTTGCGCACTTCTCTGGTACACCAAGTATCTCCTCCGCAAATTTCAACAGTTTAAGGGCACTTGTCGGGTCATGTTGAAATTTAATAGGGGGTGGACGTTGTGGTCATGACTCCAGACAAAAAATCTTCCTAGGATATTATTAAAGCATTAAAGCCTTTAGTAGTCTTTGTTATTCATTCTTTTTCACGAATAATATTAAAAAACATAACAAACGAAAAATTAAAACTTTAGCCTTTTTTCTGACACGACAATCTTTTACCCATCTTCTTAATGTCGTTGTCTCGATAAATAATATTATCTCATTTAAAAAAAAAATAAAAATTCATCCTCATTTTGTTCTACACTGTTAACCCAACATCTTTCTTGTTTCTTTTTTTCATATATCTTTTATACACAGGTCACCAGCTCGAATGCGACACAAGTGTTAATACGCAATGTGGGCTTCGGTTTATCGGGCAATTTTACTTGTGAAGTAACTGCAGATGCACCATTATTCTCTACAGCCCAGGCAGTTGCAATAATGCAGGTTGTCGGTAAGTCGAATATAAAGTATATGAAAAGCGAACACATTGACATATTGCCATGTAGATTGTGTGTACGTGAGTGTGAGTGCGTATAAAAATGGAAAAGAATTACACGTAGCTAAATTGACACATCTGCTCACGTTCATACATTGTACTTTTAAAGAATATAAATGTGTGTGTGTGTGCCAGCTAGCATTTATGCATGTATGAAAAGAAACAAAAAGAACCAAACGAAATTTACATGTCGTTATCCTTATGACAAAAGCAGCAACAGCAAAAAAGGCATTAAGAACACGACGAAAATCACATTGACAATATAAAGATAAAAATGTCATATAAGGTAAAAAATTGGGAAAGCAAGAATACACACACATAAAAGATATTGTCGAGAAAGATATGCATGAAACAAAATAATAAATTAAGAAAGCAAATATTATTTTAACTCACAATAAAATTTAAATTAACAACGATTTCTGTGTGTGTGCGTACGTAGTACATTGTGGTTAATGTGTTATAAAAAGTTGATATATACTTTGATATTCTCTTTTTTACGAGTGCAGTTTAAAGTATAATTTTTGATGGACCAGCGGGTGTTGTTTAAAGGAATTTTTTACATGGATCATGAGCTCTTTAATCTTGGATTTAATTAAGAATATTTTTAATTTGCCAAAAACATCATAATGGTGAACTTTTTTACAAATATTTTTTCATGAACTATTTAAGCGTGGGTTTTTAAAAGATATTTTTCATGGACTATATAAGGATTGAATCTTAAAAACTATAGAAGGATTGAATCTTAAAATATATGTTTTTATTCACTATATAAGCGTGGATTTTTCAAAATATTTTTTCATGGACTATATAGCCGTTAATTGTTTAACAAATATTTTTGTCATGGACTAGATAAGCGTGAACTTTTTATTTTTAAGTTTTTGCCTTTTTAGGGGCGAAGGCCATTATTTGTGAGATTTAATTAATTTAATTAATCGAGCTTTTTATGACCTAAGGAGATTACATTGAAAAATTGATATCTAGCGAAGTCCTACACACATACATCAACCACTATGCGACGATCGTTTCGTTAGCTGTTTAGGCTAACATCATCAGGCATATTAGATGTTGTTGTTGTTGCTAGACAATTTTCGCCATTTGCTCCTATTTATACACCCAAGATTGCACTTTTTAAATTTTGTTTCATTTTTGTTTGAATTTTTTTTTTTTCAAGTATTTTATTTATTTGATAAGCGTGGATTTTTTTAAAATATTTTTCATTTACTTTATAAGCGTGGATTTTTTTTTAATATTTTGTTATTAAATTTACATGCGTAGATTTTTTTTAAATATTTTGTTATTAAATTTATAGGCGTGAATTTTTTAAATATTTTGTCAGTAAATTTGTTAGCCTGGACTTTTTTAATTTTTTTTTTCATGGACTATATAAACGGGAACTTTTTTAAAAATATTTTTTCATTGATTTTATGATCGTGAAATTTTTTTGAAAATATTTTTTCATTGATTTTATTATCGTGGAATTTTTTGAAAATATTATTTCATGGACTTTATAAGCGTGGATTTTTTAAAATATATTTTATGGATTTCATGATTTTTTAAGTATTTTTTAATGGTCTGTATATGCTCGAATTTTTTAAATATTTTTTTATGGACTATAAAAGCGTGGATTTTTTAAAATATATTTTATGGATTTCATGATTTTTTAAGTATTTTTTAACGGTCTGTATATGCGTGAATTTTTTAAATATTTTTTCATGGACTATATAAGCGTGAATTATTTAAAAAAGTTTTTCATGGACTATATAAGCGTAATTTTTTTTAAATATTTTTTTTTTATTTTTTCATATTTAAAAAAAAAAAAGATTTCAATAACTTTATAAGCGTGGATTTTTTTGAAAATATTTTATTTTTTATTTTTATATTTTTTCATGGACTATATACTCGTGGATTTTTTTTTAAATATTTTTTCATATTGTTGGTGTTTTTTATTGTTGGACTGCAGAATTTTACATCTTTGTGTTTATTTCAGCTTTAGTCCATATTTTGTTGTAATTCAATTGTTTGAATAACAACAAAATATTTTAAAGTGGATATGAAATTGATTAGTTGCGGGCGAAGGGTAGGGAATACTATAGTTTCAGTTGTCACCAAACAACTTCATCAGTTCCCTTTTTCGCCGACTCTGTATCGATAAACAGGTCAATAAAGCCATCTAGCAAATTAAATAAAATGAGAAATTTGCTGTATGGCCCCAGAGCTGTTTACTCTACAATTTGAGTCGAACTAAAGAATTTCATATCCTCCACTGTTTTTATGTCGTCTTTGCTTCGCAAAGAATACGAACGTAGGAGTGTTGCTTCAATAAGCGGGGATAAAAACAACAACAAAGTTGATTTTGCATTACGCATTGGTCAACAAGGCCGTGCTGATGCCTATTATTGTTGTTGGCGTTTTTTATTGTTGGACTGCAGAATTTTACATCTTTGTGTTTATTTCAGCTTTATTTATTCAAACAATTGAATTACAACAAAATATGGACTAAAGCTGAAATAAACACAAATATTTTTTCATATTTTTTAAAAATATTTTTCACTAACTTTATAAGCGTGGATTTTGTAAAATATTTTTTTATATTTTTTAAAAATATTTTTCACTAACTTTATAAGCGTGGATTTTTTAAAATATTTTTTCATATTTTTTAAAAATATTTTTCACTAACTTTATAAGCGTGGATTTTGTAAAATATTTTTTCATATTTTTTAAAAATATTTTTCACTAACTTTATAAGCGTGGATTTTTTAAAATATTTTTTCATATTTTTTAAAAATATTTTTCACTAACTTTATAAGCATGGATTTTGTAAAATATTTTTTCATATTTTTTAAAAATATTTTTCACTAACTTTATAAGCGTGGATTTTTTAAAATATTTTTTCATATTTTTTAAAAATATTTTTCACTAACTTTATAAGCGTGGATTTTGTAAAATATGTTTTCATATTTTTTAAAAATATTTTTCACTAACTTTATAAGCGTGGATTTTTTAAAATATTTTTCATATTTTTTAAATATATTTTTCACTAACTTTATAAGAGTGGATTTTTTAACATATTTTTTAAAAATATTTTTCACTAACTTTATAAGCGTGGATTTTTTAACATATTTTTTAAAAATATTTTTCACTAACTTTATATACGTGGATTTTTTAACATATTTTTTAAAAATATTTTTTACTAGATTTATAAGCTTGGATCTTTTAAAGTATTTTTTCATATTTTTTAAAAATATTTTCACTAACTTTATAAGCGTGGATTTTTTAAAATATTTTTTCATATTTTTTAAAAGTATTTTCACTAACTTTATAAGAGTGGATTTTTTAAAATATTTTTTCATATTTTTTAAAAGTATTTTCACTAACTTTATAAGCGTGGATTTTTTTAATATTGTTTCATGGACTATATAATCGTGGATTTTTTAAAAAATATTTTTTTATTGACTATTTAAGCGTGGCTTTTTTAAAAATATTTTGTCATTGACTATTTAAGCGTGGCTTTTTTAAAAATATTTCTTCGTGGACTATTTAAACGTGGGTTTTTTAAATATTTTTTGATGGACTATTTAGGCGTGGGTTTTTTAAATATTTTTATTCAATAACTTTATAAGTGTGGATTTTTTAAAATATTGTTTCATGGACTATATAAGCGTGGATTTTTTAAAAATATTTTTTCATGGACTATTTAAGCGTGGATTTTTTAAAAATATTTTTTCATGGACTATTTAAGCGTGGCTTTTTTAAAAATGTTTTTTCATGGATTATTTATGCGTGGGTTTTTTAAATATTTTTTCATGGACAATATAAGCGTGGATTTTTTAAAAATATTTTTTTATTAACTTTGTAAGCGTGGATTTTTTTTTAAATATTTTTCATTAACTTTGTAAGCGTGGATTTTTTAAAAATATTTTTCATTAACTTTATAAGCTTGACTTTTTTAAAATTATTTTTTCATGGACTATATTAGCGTGGGTTTTTTTTTAATATTTTTTCATGGACTATATAAGCGTGGAGTTTTTTAAATATTTGTTCGTTAACTTTGTAGACGTGAATTTTTTAAAAATATTTTTCATGGACTATATTAGCGTGGATTCTTTTAAAACTAGTATTTTTTCAAAGACAATATAAACTTGGCTTTTTTAAAATATTTTTTCGTGGAAGTAAATTTCCAAATTAAATGTGAAATAAAATGCCCTGTACTTTTCCCCGCCAAATTAAATCAGGACCATTCACACACACACACACACTTCACCCACAACACTTTGCAGACCCTCAATAAAATGTTCACTCAATTGCCCGAACACATCATTAGTTTTCTTCAAAACCCTAACAAATAAATTGTCATGTCCCATTTGGAAGAGAAAAGACAATTAAAAAGCATTGCAAAAGGATTTCTTAATGAAAGGAAATACAACAACTTTAATTATTGTTTACACAACAAATAAGAATTATGTGACTTTAATGTGTTTCTTTATGGTATTTTATTATGTTTTAGATAGACAGACGACACAGCCATCAAGCGACCGTCCTCCACGCCAACATTAACACGAATGTTATATTAGAATAATAAAGAAATCGTAAAACGTTTGCCAGAAAAGGGTTTCTAAAATTCAAATTTCAAAATCATTATGTACCAGAAATGTTATCTAGCAGCTAACCCGCTTAATTTCAGCCAAAAGTTTATTTCCTTAGTACAACAACAACGACGAATGAATGAAAATCATTAATTCTCATTTTATAACAATAAGTAGCAAAAGTTTGTAGTTAAAAGTAAATACGGCTGGCTTCTTCTATCACAACGGAAACCGGATATTCATAGATATTTACTAAGAATACAAAATTGTTGTTGTTGCTATATGGGATCTTAGTTGTGCCCTGAATGGCTGCCGGTCTGTAGTCATAAGCAAGTGATGTGGAAATGTTGTTAGGAAAATTGTTAACATTTTGCAACATTAACAGGTCATTGCGTCACTGTTACTGTTGTTGTTGTTTGTTTTGCATAAATGCCGACGCGGCTCCTTGCCGGATGATGATAATGACAATGACAGGAGTCCTCCTGTTTTACACGGATGAATTAAGGTAGTCATCTTCAAATGGTCGTGGCGGGGCAGGAATGCTCTTGCAAAATAAAGTACATATTAAATAAATTAATATTAGAAAGAAGTAAGGTTGAGGGGAGTATTAGAGAATATTTAAGACAAAATTATATGAAATCAAAATCAAACGTATTTTAAACTGATCGTTCTTTAATGAAATTACACTTCTTTAAAGTGGGTCTGAACTGCTTTACTTAATCAGCCTATCCATTGAATACTAACAATTTCCAGTTATGCACGCATATTATTCATGTTTTATGGCAAAGCCATGTACGCACTATGATTTATTGCGATTTCTGCGGGAGAAAAATAAATGGATTTATAAAATATTCTGTAAATTTATTACCTAAAATTAAAATTCCATTTTGCAGATATTAGAAATGTTACTTATAGGATTTTTTTGATTTAGTTGCAACAAAAAATGGCTCAAGACTCAGACGCACAAAATTCAGACTTAAATTAATGGCAACTAATAATTATATTTTTTGTAGCCTCCACCATTAGATAGGGGATATAAAAACTTTGTTATTCATTTTTGTACACATCGAATTGTTCCTTGGAAGACCCTATTATTATTATAGATCAGCATAAACTTCAAAATTAATATAATGATGTTTGTCTGTCCGCTATTTGAGATAGAGCTGTATAATTTTGCACAGAAGTTTACATTATTGCCGGATGTTCGGTATTGATGGGCCAATCGTTGCACGTTTTGACATATTAATCATTTCGGTATTTTGAAGGTTTTATCACACCAAAGGTGATTGGATTGAAATTTTGATATATAACAAAGTCTTAACAAATTAAAATATTTAATAAATTAATTTATATTGTTATTGCCAGGTATTTTATTCAGACCCACTTTAAAGATATAGTACTGTTTTCAGTATAAACCTTATATTTTTCTGCCACTATTTGTCGTATAAGTGATACTTAAACAAGGCAGCATAAAGTATACGTATGGTGACCATCTGTTCATTATTTGCAGAATACATTGTCGTTAACACGGACCATGTCCTAGATGAATTATACCCGACATATACATACATATGTATATATACATATATGAATGAACTTTTGCATATGCCTGGATTTTTTAAAAATAGTTTTCAGGACTATTTAAGCGCGAATTTTTTTTAAATATTTTACATGGACTACTTAAGGGTGAATTTTTTAACATTTTTTCTTGGACTATATAAGCGTAGAATATTTTTAAATTTTTTTCATGGACTACTAAGTGCGGATTTTTTTAATATTTTTTCTTGGACTATTTAAGCGTGGATTTTTTAAAAATATTTCTTCTCGGACTATTTCAGCGTGGATTTTTTTTTAAATATTTTTTCACGGACTACCTTTGCGGGGATTTTTTTAAAAATATTTTTTTTCATGGAATATTTAGTCTTGGATTTTTTTAAAAATATTTTTTTCATGGAATATTTAGTCTTGGATTTTTTTAAAAATATTTTTTTCATGGAATATTTAGTCTTGGATTTTTTTAAAAATATTTTTTAATGGACTACATTGTGCAACATTTTTAAGGTGATCTTGTGCAAATTCGAACTGATGATTTTTTGAAAGTACAGTTCCAAACGACAAGAAACCCTAGTTGGGTTTTGTTGTGTCAGATCCGGATTTTATGGCCCCATCTAAACATGGTTAAATATTGAGTTTTTAAAGATATTCGGGGCTATATCTCTGAAACCAATGCGAATCTTCTTCTGACCTCTGAAGCAAATTTGTAGATAAGGACAAGAATAAAATGTTTGGACAAATAGTGAACTCGAAAACTACATTTATTGCCTCCAATTTCAAAATATATGCAAAAATTCCACAATTTTTATACATTTCGCACCGTATCTCCAAAACCATTAATTTTTTCTGAATATTTTCTTTTAGAAAAATATTCCCTGGAATGTAATACACAACTCTTCATAACATGTCATTGTCGTAAAATGCCTCTATGCCGTTGTTTTCAGTACATTTTTCAACGACGATTTAATAAAAATGCCAATAATGTAGTGAAATCCGAAATGCGAGATTAAACTGTTGGTGTGAACTGTGTTTGAAATACGTGTTGTAAAAGATATGATGCAAAATACCGCTGAAACAACATGAAGTAAACATTTTAGAGTTTCAGAATGTTCTAAAGAATTGTTGAGAACTTTATTTGGAAGATTTGTGCAAAAGGTTACTTGGTTCAACTCCCAATAGTTTAGCCGATACTGACCAGAATTTCAGCAATTATGTAAAATTTTCTATATTTTATAGATTTTGATGACCTAGATGCAGATTTTCTTGTGTGGTTTGTTCAAAAGATAAGTTCTACTAGTTTAGGGCTACAATATTGCTAAGGACAGCAAGGCCAAATTCCTATTCGTTTCTGAGATAAAGGCCTGATAAATGCAAAAAAGTGTAGATTTAGCCCGGTTTAGATGAGGCCATAAAATCCGAACTGGATCTGACAGGACAAAACCCTACTAGGGTTTTTGTAGTCTAAATATATACTTTCAAGAAATGCATACTAGAGGCTGTTTGCATTTTCAGTGTTGCATAGTGCTATTTTAGGGTGGATTTTTTACAAAATATTTATTCATTAACTATCCACGCTTACGCTTATATTTTTTAAAAAAATATTTTCTCATGGACTATTTTAGGGTGGATTTTTTTTAAAGACTATTTATTCATTAACTACATAAGCCTTGATTTTTTTTAAAAATATTTTTCATGGACTATTTTAGCGTGGAATTTTTAAAATATTTTTTCATGTACTTTATATGAGTGGATTTTTTAAAAATATTTTTCATGGACTATTTTAGCCTGGTAATTTTAAAATATTTTTTAAACAATATTTTTGTGGAATATTTTAGCGTGGATTTAAAACAATATATTTTTTCGTAGACTATTTTAGCGTAGATTTAAAAAAAATATATTTTTTCATTAAATACTTAAGCGTGGATATTAAAAAAAAAATGTTCATTGAATATTTTAGCGTGGATTTTTGCATGGACTGTTTTCGTGTGGATTTCTTTAACAATATTTTTTCTTGGACAATTTAACTTAGATAGTTTTAATATTATTTCATGGACTATTTAGCGGGGATTTTTTTTAACAATATTTTTTCTTTTAACAATATTTTTTAAAATTATATAATAGACTATTTAGCGTGGATTTTTTAAATATTATTTCAAGGACAATTAAGCGTGTATTTTTTTAAAAATAGTTTTTCATGGACTATTTAAGAGTGGATTTTTTTTAATCGTGGATTTTCATACAAATATTTTTTCGTGGACTATTAAAGCGTGGACTTTTTGTACGAATAGTTTTTTCATATTTCTTGTACAAATAGATTTTTCATGAACTATATAAGCGAGTAATTTTTCATGGACTATTTTAGCGTGGATTTTTTTTAAAAATATTTTTAAATATATTATTTAAGCGCGGATTTTTTTAATCATGGACTATTTTTGAGGGGATTTTTGTATTACTTTAGAGTGGATTAAAAAAAAATACTATTTTATCGTAGATTTTTTTAAATATTTTTCACGGATTATTTAAGCGTTGATTTAAAAAAAATATTTTTTCATGGACTATTTAGAGTTAATTTTTTATTTTTTTCATGGACAATTTAACATTGTTTTTTTAAATATATTTTTTTAAAATATTTTTAGCTTGGATTTTTTTAAATATTTTCTCACAAATTATTTAAGAGTGGATTTTTTAAACATAGACTATTTTAGAGTGGATTTTTTTAATTTTTTTTTTACTATTTTAGAGTGGATTTTTTTAAAAAATATTTTTTTTACTATTGTATCGTAGATTTTTTTAAATATTTTTCATGGGCTATTTAACGTGGATTTTTTATTTTTTTCATGGACAATGTAACAGTGTTTTTTTAAATATATATTTTTAAAATATTTTTAGTGTGGATTTTTTTAAATATTTTTTTCACAGATTATTTAAGAGTGGATTTTTTAACGATAACTCTCGAACGGATCAACCGATTATGTCCAAAACTTGGCTTTCGTCAACTCCTTCCGGTACCTCCCCCAATAAAGTTCGAAAATGTTTGAAAAATTTGTTCGCACGATAACTCTGGAAGGGAGTAACCGATTTGGTCCATACCTTGCACATCGTGAAATTTCTACCTGACTTAGGAAGGGTTCCAATATCAACTCAATCAGTCCACTCCTTCGGGTACTTCCCACACAAAATTTCGGAAAAGTGCAGTTTAGGACCTGCTCTTGAATCGCTTTGAGTTTTGCCATCATACGACGGTACAAGTTTCATCAGGGGCAAGTCCATACTACCTGAGAAAATAGCCTGAAAGACGCAAAAAACCCCATGACACCGTGTGTAGTGGATGGAGCGCAAGATAACTCTCGAACAGATCTGCTGATTCGGTCCAAAATTTGGACTTCGTAATATTTTGTCCAAAATTAATTAAGTTCAATGATAAGCCATATCGGTCCACTCCTTCAGGTAACTCCCCCACAAACGTTCAAAAATGTTCGGAAAAATTGTGCGCACGATAACTCTTGAATGGAGTGGCCGATTTGGTCCATACTTTACACATCCTTATATGTCTACCAGATATAGATCAGGTTTGAATATGAACTATATTTGACCACTCCTTCGGGTACCTCATACACAAAATTTCGGATAAATTCTCTTTAAGGCCCGCTCTCGAATCACTTTGATCTCTGTTGAAGCAACTTGTATATGCTGCCTCCTTTACGACGGAAAGAGTTTTTTCGGAGGCAAGTCCATACTTCTTGAGAAAGTAGCCTGAAAGGTGCAAAAAACCCCATGACACCGTGTGTGAACGGGGCAAACAATTTGGTCCAAACTTTTGATCTCCTAATATTTTGTCCACATTTAGTTTAACTTCTAAAATGGTCCATATCGGTCATCTCCTTAGGTTATCTACCACATAAAAGCTCAACATTTATGTCTAGAAGAAGAAGATCCTTGGGAAATGTATACCGATGCTGTTTGTTGTGGTCCAGTTTACAGCGAGATTATGTTTTCCGCGGACAAGTCCATTCTTCCTGGTATACTGATCCAAAAGGTATACTGTGACCCACTAAAGTGTTCAGTGGGCGCTATATAAATCGAAAAGATATGACCACCAAAATAAGATCAACTTCCATAATGGACTACTATATCGGTACATTCCTTCCAGTACCTCCTCCGCAACATTTTGAACTATATTCTAATCCACATTTTTGTCGACAAGTTCAAAAGTCCAAAAAAGAAAAGAAAAGAAAAATAATGAAAATACCATAAATACATTCGATCTGACCGTAGATGAAAGTTTCAATTCACATAGGCTGAGGGTATATCTCTGTCGGCAAAGCCGAATGATACTTTTTTACTTGTTTTAAATATATTTTTTATAGACTATTTAATCGAGTATTTTATAAAAAAAATTGCAAGGACTTAATAGGCGTGGATTTTTTTAAAAAATATTTTTATAGACTATTTTATCGTGTATTTTTTAAAATATTTTTTTCATGGACTATTTTATCGTGGATCTTTTTAAAAAATATTTAATCGTGCATTTTTTTAAATATTTTTTCATGGACTATTTTATCGTGATTTTTTTAAAATGTTTTTTCATTAACTATTTTATCGTAGATTTTTTTAAATATTTTTTCCTCGTAATAATATTTATATATATTTTAGAGTGATGACTGTTCGATTTTTTCTTAAGCAAACTTTTCCTTATTAAACACTATAATAACATTTATTCCATTACGTAAGCAACAGCGCAATACAAGTAAATTTCCTAAAAAAAGTCAGACTTCAGATTGTCCGACTGGAACAGCCCAGTCGTGCTCTCAGTTTTCTGTACATTTTATTAAAATGACTTCCTTCCTTATTTGTGTAGCCTCAATCAACTATTAACATTTTTTCATCCTTTCTGTGATTCTTCTTGTTGTTGCGTTAATATAATTCTCTTTAAGTACAGCTGTGTGTAACTGTGATTATGTGAATATTTAACGCATTCATACATTTTCAGCAGGTATTGTCCGCTTTAGTTGTTTGTTTACTTCTTCGGAAAAAAACTGCCCGGCTTGTTTGCTACACTTAAGGTAGTTTTCTTTAAACAACCATGACACAGCAGGAGCAAGGACAAAACCACTTTACACTTTTAAGGGTTAACTGGTGTAGTCGCACCACAAAACTCAATGGGGAACCATGGAGCAAAGACCTCCATGTTAAAGTATCCAGTTTTTCGTGGTTCTTATGAGGTTGTTCTGGTGTTGAACTTTTTGTTGTTGTGGTCGTCCTTATTATTTTGGCCTTTTTGAACAAATAAGTTTTAAGTGCCTATTGTGTACAGTAAAACATTTTGAGCAAAAATTAATTTTCCTGTAAATTTAATATTTAAATGCTGGACACCACCATGATTTGATAAAAGAAAACTTGAAAGTTCTCAAACTTTGCAAATGTAAAAGTTGCAAGTTTTAACTACAATTAAGGATAACAAGACTTCATTAGTCATTACTAAGCAATGAGTCAGTTCAATGGCATGACAGGATTAAATGCGTTCTTCTGAGGACCAATGGCAGAGAACATTACATAAATTACTAAATTCCCTTGGTGGCGGGAGATTTTGCAATAAAGTCTATTTAAATGCCCTCAGGCTATACTGTGATGCCATTGCTAGCTTCAATTATGTGGGTTTATTTGAGAGGCGAGCGGCAGGTGCTAGAAAAAGTTAAGTGTTATTTAATTAATTCACTATTTGTGTTAGTTGTTAAAATTTTAAGATTTATGTTATGGAACCAAATAATGCTGCGCTTATCAGCATCATTATAAAAAGGGGATTTATTAAGTTATTTACATTATTTGTAACATTAAAAAATGAAATAATTATAAATAATATCAGCCATAATGTCCAAATATAGTAGATTTCAGTTTTGGTATCCACATACCTTGTAGTCGGACTTTAACATGCCATGGCGAAGACTGAGTCAGAAAAGTCATAAAACCCCAGAGAGTACTTACGTTTTTAGTTTATTTTTTGAGTTGAATAAGAAAGATTATTTTGTAATAAACTTGCAAAGTCACTTCGGTGTCACATACAAACACACAAACTCCCTTTATGTATTATTCCACACTTCACTGCTGTCAAAGCATCTCATCTGGCATATTAGCATCTCTTTTTTGTTTTTACCCACACGTACATCAACCGATAATTTCGACCATGATTATTACGTTCAAGCTTAAATTCTATTCAATTCATTTCCTTTCATTATGACCAACAGTAATTGCGGCTCATCTTACCCTATAATTTTGTATTACTGAATTAAAACTTTAACAACAAAAGAGTCTATTATTTATAACATTTATTATTAATCCAGATTATATACACTACCGGTCATCTGAATAGGTTTGAATTTTTTTCTTTTTATATGTTAAGGTATCTTCTTATGTGTTCGTATTACAGATCCATACTATATAGTTTTTGAGAGTCCTATACTATGCCAACATTCCCAAGAAAAAACTTGACGGTGTTGCCATATTTTCGGAAAATATCCCAATTATAATAAAAAATGTACAAAAAAGTGCCTAATTTTTGCGATCATCAGAATAGGTTTGAATCAAATAAAATTGAAAAATTGTACTACCCAAGCAAATATTGCGCAGTTTTTTGGTTTAGTTAAGTAAAATGGAATATTCTGATAAATCCTACAACAAATTTGACCCGCTTTATTAGGAATGTGGGTTCAATTCCCAACATGGAAAAGTTAGCAAGAACTTTCAGATAAAATCAATAAATATTCCAACAAAAACGTTTCATAAACTTGCTTTAAATGACTTTTTGATTTCGTTAGATCTCTTCTGAGCTTCTAAATTTGTCTAAAAGCAAATACCAATGGTAACCATATTATTAGGATCGATAAATTAGAAAGGTCATTGAAAATAGTTGGTATTTGAGTTCAAGTTTCATTTTTTAACTATCCTTGCAGTACAAATTTAAGTATTATCATGCTCACAAATCCACCATAGTTGACCACATGTATCATAAATGTTCGAAAATTTGTCTGGAAGAATGTTTCGTTGACGACAATAAAGTAGAAAATTGTAATTCAAATTAAACTCACAGGGACATGATATCGCCGACTTTTATAGTGCTGTATAACCTCAGTAGTCCATTCGTTTGTACTTATTCGTGTTTGTTTTATGACTTGTGAACAGAAAAAAACTTTTTGACCTGACTATATAGGTATTACAGCACTATAAAAGTCGGCGATATCATGCCCCTTTGACTTAAATTTGATTTGCAATTGTCTACTTTATTGTCGTCGAAGAAACATTCTTCCAGACAAATTTTCGAACATTTATGATACATGTGGTCAACTATGGTGGATTTGTGAGCAAGATTATACTTAAATTTGTACTGCAAGGATAGTTAAAAAATGAAACTTGAACTCAAATACCAACTATTTTCAATGACCTTTCTAATTTATCGATCCTAATAATATGGCTACCCTTGGTATTTGCTTTCAGACAAATTTAGAAGCTCAGAAGAGATCTAACGAAATCAGAAAGTCATTTAAAGCAAGTTTATAAAACGTTTTTGTTGGAATATTTATTGATTTTATCTGAAAGTTGTTGCTAATTTTTCCATGTTGGGAATTGAACCCACGTTCCTAATAAAGCGGGTCAAATTTGTTGTAGGATTTATCAGAATATTCCATTTTACTAAACTAAACCAAAAAACTGCGCAATATTTGCTTGGGTAGTACAATTTTTCAATTTTATTTGATTCAAACCTATTCTGATGATCGCAAAAATTGGGCACTTTTTTGTACATTTTTTATTATAATTGGGATATTTTCCGAAAATATGGCAACACCGTCAAGTTTTTTCTTGGGAATGTTGGCATAGTATAGGACTCTCAAAAACTATATAGTATGGATCTGTAATACGAACACATAAGAAGATACCTTAACATATAAAAAGAAAAAAATTCAAACCTATTCAGATGACCGGTAGTGTATATTTTGTTTGCCTTGAGCATAAATTGAAAGCTGCAGTAACAATGTTATTAAACATTTTTAAAATTGATACACAGCTAAAGAGATGCGACGGGTTTAGTGAAAAATTCACAATTTTTATACCCTCAGCATTTATGCTAACGCAAAATGCGCCTCATCGAAGTAATGGTGTTAGGCCCCAAGTATGTTTGGACGAAATCCGTTCTAGACACTTTAGAGTTGACTTAGCCATGTCGGACTGTCTGGCTGGCTAAAGCGCACGGCAAACTCGAACGGATATGCCGATTCGGTCCAAAATTTTTGCACTTTTAATATTTTGTCCAAACTTAGTTTAAGTTCGAAGATGGGTTATATCGGTCCACTCCTTCCGGTACCTCACCCACAAAAGTTCGAAAATGTTCGAAAATTTGTGCGCACCGTAACTCTTGAATGGAGTAACCAATTTGGTTCATACTTTGCACATCGTCAAATTTCTACCAGAATTAGAAGAGGTTCCAATATAGATTGAGTCTATAGTCTATAGTCCACTCCTCTGGGTACCTCCCAAACAAAATTTCGAAAATGTTCAGTTAAGGACCTGATCTCGAATTTTGTTGTAGCAACCATGTAGTATTCACTGTCCCCTATACGACAATAGAAGGGCAAGTCCATACTCCTGAGAAAATAGCCTGAAAACCCATTTGACACCGTGTGTAATGGTTGAAACGCAAAATAACGCCGATTCGGTCCAAAATTTTGCGTTTTTTTAATATTTTGTCTAAACTTAGTTTAAGTTCGAAGATAAGCTATATCGGTCCACCCCTTCAGGTACATCCCCAAAAAAAGTTCAAAAATGTTCGTAAAAACTGTGCGCACGTTAGTTCTTGATGGGAGTGAGCGATTTGGTCCATACTTTACACATCCTAATATATCTACCAGATATAGATTAGGGACGAATATGGACTATATTTGTCAACTCCTTCCGGTACCTCCCATACAAAACAATTCGTATAAGTTCACTTTAAGACCTGCTCACGAATCACTTTGATTTTTATTGAAGCAACTTGCTTCGCTGCCTCAATTACGGCGGTAATTTTTTTTTTCAGGGGCAAGTACATGCTTCTTGAGAAAAAAAGCCTGAAATATGTAAAAAAACCCTCATGGCACCATATTATGTATTGGCTAGAAAGCACGGTAACTCTCGAACTGATCAACCGATTTGGTTCAAAAGATAGGCAACAACTTTCGTTACTTCCTCGCAATATTTAAACAATGTCACTGAAATGGTATGCACGATATCGCTTGAACGGGACAACCAATTTGGTCCAAACTTTGGACCTTAGTTTAACTTTTAAAATAGTCGATATCGATCTTCTCCTTAGGGTACCTCCCCCACAAAACTTCATAATTTGTGTCTAAGTGCAGTTTAGGGTCTGTCCGAAGATCCCTTGGAAAATTATACTGCTGCTGTTCGTTGTGGTCCTGTTTACAGCGATATTATGTTATCCATGGGCAAGTCCATGCTTCCTGGCATACTGGTCCAAAAGTTATACGATGACCCACTAAAATGACTAGTGATTTGTCGGCAAGTTCAAATGTCCAAAAGGGCCAAAATTTTTGAAAAGACCCTAAATCTCCGTACGTACATGAAAATTTCAATTCACATAGGCTAAGGGTATGTCTGTCTGCAAAGCCGACTAATGCTTTTTTACTTGTTTATTATACCCTCAGCTTTTAGGCTAACGAGCGTATATAAAGTTTTATGCGATTAGTCGATTTAGCCTCCGTCTGTCTGGCTGGAGCGCACTAACTCTCGAACATTCAAACCGATTGGCATAGTATTTAGACATTGTAATATTTTTCCAAACTATGTTTAATTTTGAAGATGGGTCATATTCGCTATCGTTTCACTCCTTCGGGTACCTTCGACACAAACTTCAATATTTGTCGATTAAATGATGCGCAGAATAACTCTCGAAGGGTGTAAGCAATATTGTTCAAACTTTGCACAACGCAAAATTTCTTCCATACACATTTCAGGTTCAAATAACACAAAGTTTCACAATTATATTTGAAATTTCTGTTAGAGGACATGTCTCAGATAGTTTTGAAATGCTATCAGTATTTAAGTAGTGTTTACACTACCCATCGATATCGTATAAGCTATCAATTTTTTTATCCATTCGACATTCTCTAGGTATGTCAAGATTAGGGGCATCCATACTACTTTCGGACATAACCTACAAATAACACAAATAACAAATAACGAATCAAATAAAAATTAAACATTTACATATGAGTTGCACAATCATTTTGATAGATGAAATTTTTCATAGTGGTCACACTATGTGTACAACATTCATAGGTAACCAATTTGACATATCATACGATATTTATGGATACTGTAAACACCACTTTAGTGTCGTGTGGTCTCAATACAAATAAAGGACATGTGTTGAGAAACGTGACATCAATTCGTTTTCAGTATGAATTGAGGCGGCTTCATCGTCCGGATTTTACCTGGGTCCAAACCACTCGTGTTTGCCTTGGCAGCTGGTGTTCTTCTGCTGCGATGGATGGTGCCTTTGTACTGCCTGCGTAACTAAATCAGTGTGAATGATATTCAGGCGTCTGATAAACGCAGAGAAGAGATATTGTAGCAGCAATCATATTCTAAGGATAAAATAGTGCATTTTAAAAATCTGAAAATATATATTGTTGGTTCAACCATATATTTTGTGTCAACAACAACAATATATATTTTCAGATTTTTAAAATACACTGTTTTGTTCTTAGAATATAATTGCTCCTACAATATCTCTTCTCTGCGTGTACAATCGTTGATTTAGATGTTCTCGCTTGTACCACTAGATCGCGGCTTTGGGTGTCACCGCCGTGACCATCCCCATCAGGTATTGAATTTTGGCAGATTTGAATTTTCTTCCACTGCACAGTGCGAAAATTTGCATATTTCACTGGCGCCACATAGCTTACCACAGACCGGCCTATTGCTTTATAAAAAGTTTCTTTGTCAGCATTCAAATGCTGCCGGTAAGCAAATTGAGGACCTTGTTCCTACTTCTGATATTGTCGCAAATATCAGTATCACGCTACGATCGTTACATCAACCGTATACATTACGATTTATATTTCGTCTGGAGAGTGTAGAATTTGAGAAAATGAAAGGCTAAAAAGTTTCGGAGATATCATCTAGCCTGAGGGTTCGCAACTTCATGTTTCACTCTTCATATTTCTGAATTCCACAAAAGGCTGACGTCCACACATATTGTTGATTATCGAACGTTTTCAACACAACATCCAGGCTTTTGGTACAATATGGGTGACTTAAGGCGACACTAGTCAAATACTCAACCCTGGGTTCATTTAGTTGCTTAAGCATCACCATTGAGATTGCGTGTGGGCCCAAAGCTTTGGATGTTTTCGCGTTACGGATGATATCGCAACATCGTTCATGGTAAATTGTGGTGGTACCTCCTTTGCTGGAAAAAGCTCTTATATGACGTAGCCTACTCCTATTCGCCATATTACTCTTGGCGTGCTCTATAAATTACCGCTTAATATAACACGTGCACCTATTCGGATTTGTTACTATAACGCCGTTGAAAGTAACAGCCCTTCTATCACCCTTCTTACCTGTATTCTTAGGGAGTGATTCTACAGTTGACCACAATTTATTTATTCCTCTACCAATGTTGCTTTGCTTCATGTTGTCTTGCCACTTTTTTAGGGCTTATTCATGTACTACTTTGTTGACTTATAGAGTAAGTTCTACAGGGTTTGTTAGTCCCTCGCTAATTCTTTGAAATTTGGTCTGATTTGTATTCGACCAGCTGATATGTAGCGAGCAGCTACAGCTGTAATGATGTCTCGAAAGATTCTTTCAGCTACTCGAGGATCTGAGGTAATGGGCTGCTGTTTGAAGTGATGATTTTCAAATTCTCTGAACTCATTGCAATCGGCCTTTCCGTGTTTCAGAAAAGTACGGCGGTCAAAGGCTATTAAATCGGGTGTTCTGTAAGTGGCCAGGACAAAGAGAAATTACGGGTTGCCAGGACACGTCGTTTATCAGACGTCTGCCAAGCTTGTTCGCAGGAGCGATCACTGTCGGCCAGCGGATACAGGCCATTTCCTAAGACACAATACCAAAGCTCATAATGGGCACTGAAGTCCCCTACCACCAAACGGTCATAGTCATATAACGCAGAGCACAACTATTCATTGGCGGTATATATATAGTGAGCGGCTGCAGCTGTGATGATGTCCCGGAAAATTCTCTCAGTTACGAGAGGATCTGTGAGAATGGTTCAGAAATGTACGTTGGTTAGAGGTTATGAAGTCGGGTGGTGTGGACGATGATAGGAAGGTGGTCTAAGCCAAATGACGGGTTGCCAGGATACGTAATTTATCAGACCTGGTGCCTGGACCTGGATATTTGGCGAGCTGTGTCAATTTCCTCTTATTCTCGTAGGAGCGTCTATCAATTTGATCGGTCAGATCGGTTTGATCTGGTCATTAACTGGTACGGAATGCCAAAGCTCATGATGGACATTGTTGCCTTCTAAAAGCGAACTAGTATCGGGTCTATAACGCACGACACAGCTATTCATCGGTAGTATGTACACATTAAGCAGCTCTACCTCGGCACTACCACACTTTAGTGCTACCCCCATACATTCCGTGCATGAGTCCCTAGAGTCAAGCTAAAGTGAGAAAGGTCGGTACTGGACCGACTGGTGTATTAGGAAGGCAATTCCTCCTCATACGCTTCTTGTGCGATCCATCCCCAGAACGTTGTAACCATCGCAAAGTCACAAGCAACAGGTGTTCTGTTGAAAGAGGCGAAGATAGGATGATAGGTTGCCAGGGCACGTATAGCTAAGGTGATCTCCTCTTATGCTCGTAGGTGCGATCACTGTGCAAAATGTGGACCTATCAATTTGCTTGGCCAAGGCAATGCCTAGGACGTAATGCCAAAGCTCACGATGAGCAAATCCTCATATCCCCTACCACCAGACGGTCGCAGCCCTCCAGAAGCGAACTACTATCAGGCATAAAACGAAGCACACAACTATTCATCTACGGTTTATATACTGACTTCGTTGCGGAGATCCTTGCAATGGAATTGCGGGAACGACTGCGCGGGTGTTTCATATCCCGACGACGACGAAGTTGGAGACACGCTGGGAGATATTCTGGCGCAGCTAGTAGCAACATAATAATTCCTGTCACTGTCGGCTAGGACCAGAGCAGCATCGAAAGTGAACCCATTCCCTATATCTCGCCTATGTTGAAATGTGGCCGATCTGGCAAACGGAACAGATCCATGTCTTCTCTATTCCAGCGGGGTTCAAAAGAGTTCGGAGTAGGCATTCCGCTCTCATGGTGAAAAATATAAGAAAACAAGCACATAATTGTTGAAGTGAAGTGACAAAGATTGCTCAGAGACAATCCGTTGCATAGACCCCGCCCCGTGGGATTGAACTACGATATGTCTTACTTTGTCGTTGTCGTTGAATAGCTGGTACAGCTTATGTGTCATACGATGATACAATAAATATTTCTGTTTTCCGTTCCAAGTTCCATTGTGTTAATTATTATTACCTTCCATATTATAAAGTCAGAAATATTAACATATCTATCCACTTAATTTTGGTCATTTCCACTCAAGCCGGTTATTATCTTCTTTTAAACACTTCTTCAAAAATTTCCAAAAATTAAATCCAATTTAAAGAGTATTTATTTCATTTTTTTCCTCACATGAAACTTCGGCTAAGCTTTGTGATATTAATTTAAACATTATATTGAGATATAACATCGTCCTTGCTGAATGTTACAACAGCTCCGGCATTCACGCATTTTTAGTTGATTAAGTTGATTTAATAAATCCTCTTTTGGTTGAGGATAAAGGAGAAATAATTACATTTAAAGACTGCCTGAGAACCTATAAAATACGGAAGCTTAATAATTTTAGGAATTAGAAAGATTCTCAATTTCACAGAAACAACAACAGCACGGCACGACACAACAACAGGAACAGTAGCAGCAGCACTTGTCTGGGCGGAAATTAACTGACATCATAGATAAAAGAACAAGGGAGGGGTGAAATAGAATTAAATGAAGGAGATGGAATGTGCCAAATGATCATTTAACCAACCAATACCCAAGCCCATCCAGTAAACAACAAGGTTATGCGGCAAGTAAGCGTAGAAGGCAATCAAAGCCAGAAAAAAGTAATAGCAGCTATTGTGGTTGTAGTGGTATTGGTGGCTTCCAGCGAGTAGTATATTTCGGTGTTTACATTAATAAAGCAAATACAGAAGAACATTTAAGGAATGTGTGATAAATAAATCCGTTCAGAGATATGAATTTATTGCCACAAATAAACACAACAGCAAAGTGGCACCCAACTCTTGGAACAGATGAAGAAGAAAGATGATGCCACGGATGGTTAGAGAGAGTAACAAGGCTTCATTGAAGCAGTAACCAACCAACAATCAAACACTACACTACTACCGACCGCCATTGAAACAATGAAATATCCAACAAAATCCAACCAAATTCATTGAGGAAACCATTGCGATTACATTTCTCTTCAAAGTCTGAGCAACATTTCCTACGATGATGTGGATTCTGATGATTTTAATGTTTGCTATATGAATGTGTATGTTTTTGGTTATGTTCAGCATTGTTTTGAAACCCCCATCGGAATGATGTTGTGTTTAAACATTTCGTTTGTTACATTTCACTGCGAATGCCACTAAAGTGGAATTTAGATGTCAAAACAAATTTCAACCATATTTAATGTCAAATAGGAAACAAGGATTAACTATGTTTGTGAGTGCTGTTATGTTGTCATGAAATGTCGAGTAAACAACATCCTGCACAATGTCGCGCAGTAACAATGATTGGTTTAATATTGTTGTGTATTACTTGTTGGGCGTATGCGCGGGTTTTTCTTTTTTCAATTTAAGTGTCTGTTTTAATGTTTGCAATTTTTTTTACATTTTCCTGGTACTTTATTTCTTGACATAGAATTTATCTGTTATGAATCTAAACATGAAGTATTGATTAGCTACTTAAAATTGAGCTCATGGTTTCACATCGCATAGATGGTAAAATTTAAATTTTCTCTTGAAGGGAAATGGCTTCGACCACCAAAAACTTCCATAAAGTTTGCTTTATAGGACAAATCTATCATCCTGAGGATTTCAAATGCAATTTAAAGCTGCAGAAGTGTTTGTATTTACAGGTTTCCAATGGACTCTCTACTTGTATATCATGAAGAGAGTAAAATAATTTTCTTACTAACACTACGTGATCACGGGAAACAAATTTAAATCGAAGGTGCTTACACTTGAAAAGATTTTGCGGATTCTGTCCTAATTTGAACATCTATATCTCAATAACGGTGAATATTACGAAGATATCATAAAACCAGTTTTGTAGAGAAATTTCATAGCTACAACATTTTCTTTAGTCCCATTTCGATAGGACTTGCGGTTTCCAAGCAAAACCGCGAAATCCTAAAAAACCCTTAGAAATGTAAACTTGAATCACGATTTTTTTTTGTTTTTTTCTCATCTATGAACATTTTAGTTTCAGAATCCGCAAAAACTTCCCAGGTGTAAGCACCTTCCATTTAAATTTGTTTCAAGAGCACCGTGTGATACATTCAATGACTTTGGGTATGTAAGATACCAAGTAAGAGTCCTGGCGGCGCATATACATGGCTTATTCTTTCATTTCAAGAGGACACTGACCTTCGTACAGCGTCATATGGGGAACAGTCGGGAAATTCAATATTCACCGGGAAACATCTGACAATGGGATTATTCTGACAAACTTTACAGAGGCAAAAACAAACGGTAGTTAGTAGCATCAGATTTAAGCACCTCGACTTTCATAAATGCTCGTGGCTGTCGTCTGATCGATGAAGCAACAAACCGAATTGATCACGTTGTAATTGGTGGAAGACATTTATCGAGCGTGGTTCTATCGTTCTGAGGAGCAAACATCGAAGCAAATAAAATATGAACAGACACAACACGGAAGTTGGACATCACAACTGATAGGAATATTCTGCTCAGCTGGCCAAATTTCTTAACGAAAACGCTCCTCATTCCGATAGCATATCAGCATTGTGGCAGTGTATTCCGTACTCGTTCTTAAATGCCAACTGCCTACACCAAATACCATGGGTTCCTTGGTTCCTTGAGCAGAATTGTAGTGAGCCTACCGAAGAAAAGAATACT